>NC_080019.1:139489501-140104501 GCF_030020395.1 Manis pentadactyla | reverse complement strand
TAATGAAGACGATTTGTTACTGATGCAAGAACAGAACCATAGACCAGTGAAACAGACTAGAGAGTCCAGATATAAACCCAAGCATATATGGTTCCTTAGTATACGATAAAGGAGCCATGGATACACAATGGGGGTAATGACAGCCTCTTCAACAGCTGGTGTTGGCAAAACTGTACAGCTACATGTAAGAGAATGAAACTGGATTATTGTCTAACCCCATACACAAAAGTAAACTCAAAATGGATCAAAGACCTGAATGTAAGTCATGAAATCATAAGACTCTCAGAAAAAATATAGGCAAAAATCTCTTGGACATAAACATGAGCAGCTTCTTCATGAACATACCTCCCTATGCAAGAGAAACAAAAGTAAAAGTGAACAAGTGAGACAATATCGAACAAAAAAGCTTCTGTACAGCAAAGGATACCATCAGTAGAACAAAAAGATATCCTGCAGTATGGGTGAATATATTCATAAATGACAGATCCAATAAAGGGTTGACATCCAAATATATTAAGAGCTCACATACCTCAACAAACAAAAAGCAAATAAGCCAATTAAAAAATGGGCACAGGATCTGAATAGACACTTCTACAAAGAAGAAATTAAGATGGCCAACAGAGACATGAAAAGATGCTCCACATCGCTAATCACCAGGGAAATGCAAATTAAAACCACAATGAGATATCACCTCACACCAGTTAGGATAGCCAACATTCAAAAGACAAACAACAGCAAACGTTGGTGAGGATGTGGAGAAAGGGGAACCCTCCTACACTGCTGGTGGGAATGTAAATTAGTTCAACCATTGTGGAAAGCAGTATGGAGGTTCCTCAAAAATCTCAAAATAGTAATACCATTTGACCCAGGAATTCCACTTCTAGGAATTTACCCTAAGAATGCAGCAGCCCAGTTTGAAAAAGACATATGCATTCCTATTTTTATCACAGCACTATTTACAATAGCCAAGAAATGGAAGCAGCCTAAGTGCCCATCAGTAGATGAATGGATAAAGAAGCTGTGGTACATATACACAATGGAATATTATTCAGCCATAAGAAGAAAACAAATCCTACCATTTGCAACAACATGGATGGAGCTAGAGGGTATTATGCTTAGTGAAATAAGCCAGGCGAAGAAAGACAAGTATCAAATGATTTCCCTCAACTGTGGAGTATAAGAACAAAGGAAAAACTGAAAGAACAAAACAGCAGCAGACTCACAGAACCCAAGAATGGACTAACAGTTACCAAAGGGAAAGGGACTGGGGAGGATGGGTAGGAAGAGAGGGATAAGAGGGAAATCGGGGCATTATGATTAGCACACATGTTATAGGGGGTTAGGGTCATGGGGAAGGCAGTATATACAGAGAAGACAAGTAATGATTTTACAGCATCTTACTACACTGATGAACAGTGACTGCAATGGGGTATGAGGGGGGGCTTGATAATAGGGGAGTCTAGTAACCATAATGTTCAAGTAATTGTATATTAACGATATCAAAATTTTTAAAAAATGAAAAAAATCTACTGAACTGTACACTATGATTTGTACATTTTATTGTATATACTTCAAAAAAAAAGTTAAATCTGTGTTTTAACCAGAACAAAGGAAGATTGAAATTTTCTCAGGTAAATAAAACTAAATCAAACAGCAAACAATCTGGACAACTCAAGCTACAGAGTGTAGTTCAGAACTTATCCACTGTCAACTGAAGTCATGATCAAAGGAAAATGAACATTGACCAGCATCTTCAGTTAGGATTAAATAGCAACCACTGAATGGCTGCTTTTTCTAGTAGGCTACACTGGAGAGGGTAAGCATGCCCAAAATGCCTTTCCTAACCTGACACCTGATTATTCTGCCAACTTTTATATTTCACTTGATTTCTATGGAGACATTTATTATTTCATGCTGCTGCATATTCTATTCCCTATGCTTGGAATACTTGGATACTCCTCATCCCTATATTCCCATTCTGTTCAGGTGTCACTTTTCTAGTCTGTGGAGCTAGTATTGGTTATACCTTCATTTGGGTTGTTAGTTATTTTGCTTTTCCAAGGTAGATTTTGATTGATTTTATGTCTTCAGTGGGACTAGGTAAGTTAACAATAAAGTGAAAGAGAGGTGAGAACACTGAAGAGAAGATGAACCATATCAATTTCTTAAGTCAAATTTGCATATCAAATATTACCAAAGAGTCACAACGAAATGATAACGCAAATGAATGAACCTAGAATACATGGAATCATATTGTTGGCAGAGATTTCATGATACTGTTTATCTTATCTTCTAATGTAGGGCTGTGATTAATCTAGTGTGGAAAAAACATATTTGATTCCTTGTATGGGCCTATAGGTCTCATCATTTCTTTTGATTACAAGATGGGCCATATATTAAAATAGTTCATTGGAAGGGGGTGCCCATTCTCAGTAGCCAAATCAAGTCAAATCTTTCCTTAGATGCCTACTGGATTTTGGAAAATTGAACAAACCACTAGACAACTTGATTTCTCTTCTCCACCTGGAAAGACAAAACATTTGCTTATTTTTCAAGTACAGATTCAAATTAGCAGTAATTGGCTGTATAACTATTTTGTACAGTGTACAATAAGCCAACTATGAATATTGTAGGAATTTAGCAATGGAAATTACCATTGCAGCCTAAGCAAGTTGGCACAGTTTTATGGCAGAAAAGTTGTTCATCTAAACATTTGGTGGTGCAGAGAAAATTTTAATGATCACGCATTTATGGGAGGCATAAGAAACAGTGTAGAGACACCAGATGAGAATGGAACATCCAAGGAGTAGTGGGAGAGATGCACTATATGGAGCAGAGGCCCCAGTGATAAAGATTTGAGATCATATCTGATAGTTAATCAAGAATTAGTGGAGTCACTTAAACAAAGGAAAGGCATGACCTACATAAAGAAACTGGAAGAAAATGTAGTTTACACGGAAGCAAATAAAAAGGAAAGTTTAAAAAAAGTCATCACAGGGTCATCTTTCCCTCTCCATTAATAATTCAATGAACATGTGTGTCTGTGTGTGAGTGACACCAAATTCCAAACAATCTTCAAAAGCAAATTTAACATACAAGTAAGAATAAGTCCAACCACAGCACTCTAAAGCATAGCATACCTGCTAGGGAGTATTTAATTTCGTGCTTTGAGTATCTAAGAAAATACAGTATCAAAAAGAAGAGCAAAGATGACTTCAAATGTTAACATGTGTAATCATGAAGCCTCACTTAAGCATAGTCAGATAACTGAAAAAAAAAAATAGCTCGATCTTGACTAGTCCACTAAAGTTTCAAATTTTGCATGTTAAATAATGCATATGCATGCATTCTGAAATAATCATTATGAACACACCCCACAAGTTAAGCAGAATTTTCTACTATGCATATTCAAAATGTCTTTTTCAAATGCTAATTTGTTAATTACAAACTTTTTCTCAAGCTTAACTGAACTCATAGACTTTATTGCAACCATTTGCATAATATGTTTCCTGTACAAGCTATGTAATCATTAAGCTACTGAACACTTTCAAATGAAAAGGTACATTATATTAAACCACCTAAAATTAAGTCTGTGGTTGAGGACAATTACACTAAGAAAATATAAAAAGTCTTGAAAATTTAAGCAGTTAAAAACAAATGGAGCACTCTAGTCATTTTATATTGTGATAATTATTTATGTGTATTAGATGTTGTCAGCTTTCAAAAAGCACTATTTAATTATCCTTCACACCTTTCACACCAACAAATAACCAAGAGCATCTCTAATAAAATATCGGGGTCTATAGCCTGAGGAATATGATTAGCATCTCTGACCTTTTGTCTCCTCCTCAGTAAAATAAAAGTGGTGCTGTGAGGGTGATGATGATTTAGAAAGTAGTTAACTAATGCCAGCTGTTATCATGATTATGATTATAATAGTTGTTAGTTTCAGAACAGCCAATTCTGAATTTTTGAACCAAAATATTTTCCTGTTACTTCAATAGAAACATTTTTAAAATGTAAGTCTGTCTGTCTTTTTTTAGTCCTAGTAGCTATTTTGTTTTTGTACTTAATGCAACAGTGGAATAATATAATTTTAGCAATGGAAATTGCTAACATCCCCACAACTGGCAAGGTGGAAAGGCACAACAAAAAAGGTAAAATGCAAATTAGACAACTCTTATAATGTCTCATACAACCATTAATAAAATTAGCTGTTAAAACTAGTATTTAAATGCAGTTTGGATATTATTTGTTATATATAAAATAAGGATAATACAAGTATCTGTTGTAGAGGTCTGTTCTGAGGATAAAATGAGAAAATCTATGTAAAATTTATAGCACTCTATCTGGCTTTTAGTAAGCACTTAGGATATATAATCATAATTCATAAAGTCTAATCATTCATGTATCAACAATCTTCTGTAAAATAATCTGATTTATAAAATTAATATATGTGTTTTGCATTATATTTTTTCTTAGTAAACTGTCTCTCAGCCAGGATATAACTCTTATTTATAGGGTTTGGAGAGGTATTAGTTAGCTAGTTTTAGGAAGGTTAACGTTAAAGCTGAATGTAGAATACTCATATCACTATTACCACATTGGGAGCCTGCATGAGCTACTGGAGTTGATAATGACAGGTAACCCCAGACCGTTAGTATGGTCTTTTCCATAGATTCACATGGCCTTTCACTGCTTTCACTCATGGAACAAATACTAACTCTAAATAAGTCAGTTATGAGAACCAAAATCTCAGCTCTATTTTGAGGGAAAGGGGCTAACTTATTCTCATCTCTTCTCATCCTCCATGTTCTTTCTGAAATGGACAAAGAAAATTGCATTCCTTTGATTGATGTAATTACTGAAAGCATTTCCAGGAGAATGCCAGCAAAGACAGCACAGAATAGAAAAAAAAAAAAAATCCCTATGCATTAGAATGTGTCCTAACTATTGCTGACACAACAGGCATTCTGAATGAGGGAGATATCAATTCCAAGGAGCAAACATGGATTCTTGGGAACCAAGGAGGCAAAAATCAGAATATTTGTGTGCATGAAAACACAGCTATACATACAGTTCATAAACAGATATAGAGTTTATCAGTAGTATTAAAATTTCATGGGGATAGGAATTAGGAAAAAAAACCCAGTCCTTTCAGGGTCAATAATGACAAAAAGGTAAAATGCTGCACTACAGATACTGGGATTATTTTTTTAATATAACCTGTTAACTATTAACACAGAGGGACATGCCTAGAAAAGCATGAATATAATTAAAATAGAGAGAGAGAGAGAGAGAGAGAGAGAGTGAAAGGGAGCATATATAATTTTTATATAACATGGTTAGGGATTTTGCAATCTCTCCATAGACTGTGAAATCAATCCAAATTAGATGATGCATCACTAACACATAAGTATGTTTACACAACTCATAGAGATTTTTCAGTGCACCATATATACAGGGGAAAAAAATTGGATACCATCATTTAGGAAATACATGTAGCAGGTTTCTTTAACAGCTTCATGGAGACTAAAGTGAAAACCCTAAAGAACAAGGGCAATTTAAAATAACCTTCCAATACCACATTGCTTCTGGTGCTTCAGATAGAAACAAATTAAGGGAAAATAATTATTAGGACATATTTTGTGTCATATTATATACCAAACTGTGGTACTAGCAAACTACTACACCAAAGGTTTCAGCTCTTTATACTATATAAGATTATTATTTTTACATATGTCTAAGAATCATAATTTTAATACTGCAAGTATGGAGAGAAAACCTACTATTGACTAAATAGGAATAAACTAGGATAAAGGAAGGACGCATGAAAAAACCTGAAGATATTTGAATTTACACACTAGCTAATATCTTTTCAAGCTTTCTATTTGTTTACTTGTACATATTACAAGGATAAACTATAAGTTAGAGCAACTCTTTAAATTTTTATAATCATATTTTTATAATGTCTCATTGTAACCTTCAATAAAATTATCTACTACAGATAATACTTAAAATACCATTTGGATATTATTATTTCTTATTATGTCTTATAAACAGGGATAATACAATTGTCTGTCCTATAGGGTTGTTGTGAGGATGAAATTAAATATAGGACAGAAAATATCTTTAGCCACATAAGTAATGTTTTTTTCAAACATGATGCTCTTTATATTTTGGCAGATTCTCTACATTACTCAATTTTCTCAGTGATATGACATTATGAGATGCTAACATTTTGAGTAAAGTTTTATCTAAAAAGATTTTGACATATCATAGTTCTGAATGACAGAAAGTTTAGTTTTGACTTAAAGTTTGTAAGTTTTGACTTAAAGTTCATCACACACAATCACTCCTCAAAACTGTGTCTAAAAAATTGTCTTCAAAACAAATCAACTTTTCAAAATCAATTATGTATATTGTTTGATTGCTATGGATATATGTACTTATGTTTTTATGTATGTAGATATCATACCTCTATCAAATTATGATATATATTCTGTTGTTTCAAATAGGAAATTCTACATTTCAAAATGTTCTTTATCAAATGATTTATTATTATTTCTGTAACAGCAAGGTGAACATGAGGGTTATCACTAATTCAGATGTTAATTGAAAAATATCCATGTCTCTATGCAATTAATTTTTTTAAGTATGTAAATAATACCATCCATCATTTCTTCAAATACTTACTACTAAGTTCTGATGGCATATATCTGTGTGTGTGTATATATATATATATAATTTATATGTGTATAGTATTTGTGTATTTATTTTAATATTATATAATATAGTATTCATATATACATTGATTTATATAATTTTCAAATCAATTTTCTCCTTCTAAATTAAACTGAAGACAATTTTAATTGTCCACTGTTCATAGACTGTCACATGTGATTTCAAATTCATGTCTCTGATTCAGTTTATTTATCTACAAATGATGCATACTGAGTATGAATTAAAAGTGCTGATATTTGAGGGATTCAAGATGGCAGCATATGAAGTGAGACAGAGAACTCCTCCCAAAAGCACATATAATATGAAAATGTAGTTAATAAAACTAATCCTAAAAGAACAACAGAAAAGAAGGCTGAACCGGACTGCATATACCTGGAGAACAGAGCAGGCCTCACAAAACAGGGTAATATACCAAAGCCATTGTACCAAAGCCCTTCTCCCACCCCAGCTCACTGGCAGGAGGAAGAGAAATGGAGCAGAAATGGGATGGAAGCCTAGGGCTGCTAAACACCCAGTCCTGGAGATTTGTTTTGGGAGCACAAACCTACATTGCATGGTGCTCTGGAAATTAGTGGGGTTGGAAAGCTAAGACAGGCAGGATACTTGGAGAAACTGAGATTCCAGCCATATGTGGAGGACAGGGATCCACATTCAGTTGTTCTTGGACAAAGGAAAGGTGGGTGGTCTGATAGGCTTCATAGCAGCAAGAGGGCTACTGAAGGGGTGGGGCCTGAACGGAGCTTCCTGCACAGGAGAAAGGATTGGTGGACAAGGTTGTCTGGGGGTGCTCTTCCCAGCAGGTTGGGAACTTTCAGGAGCTTCTGGTGCTCCATCCCCCTGGCTGGCTACTCAGCAATGAAGCTCCCCACTGTGATATGCAACCTGCTGTGCCTACCTCTTGGCCTGCTGGCACTGACTCGCAAACCAGCAGGCCCTGCCCTGACAGGAGGCCAGCCAGAGGGAGGCCCCACATATGGCAGCTATGAATGGAAAGCACAGAGGCTTACAACTGTGTGCTAAGCCCACTGGCTCTAACAGTGGAGACAGACACTGCAGCTGGGCAACAGGAAACAGCTCTTCATCCCCCCAGTCACCAGCACTGGTCCCTGGCAACCTCCAACATCACTCCAGGGACAGAGAAGCTCCAGAGAGTACAGATTCTGGGCACTAGAGGGAGCCACATACAAATATGAAATGTCAAAGGAACCTGGTTGAATTCAAAATCTCACAAACGACAAAAAGGGCCAAATGAAATTGAAATCACCAATCTTATGGAAAGAGAGTTCAAATTAAAAATGATAAACATGCTCATGGAGGTACAGAAAAATATACAAGAACTCAGGGACAAATTTAGGACAGAGGTTCAATCATTAAGAAATACCATATCTGAAATGAAACATACAATGGAGGGAATTAAAAGCAGAGTAGATGTAGTAGAAGAGCTGGTAAATGGAATAAAAATTAGAAAAGAGGAATACAAAGAAGCTGAGGCACAGAGAGAAAAAAATATATCTAACAATGAAAGAATATTGAGAGAACTATGTGACCAATCCAAATGGAACAATATACATATTATAGGGGTGACAGAAGAAGAAGAGAGGAAAATGGATACAAAGTGTCTTTGAGGAGGTAATAGCTGAAAATGCACCCCAAATCTTGGGAAGGAGATAGTCTCTCAGGCCATGAAGGTGAACAGATCTACCAATACAAGGGACCCACGGAAGACAACACCAAGACATATAATAATTAAAATGGCAAAGATCAGGATAAGAACAGACTTTTAAAAGCAGCTAGAGAGAGAAAAAAGATCACATACAAAGGAAAACCTATCAGGCTATCATCAGACTTCTCAACAGAAATGTTACAGGCCAGAAGTGAGTGGCAAGACACATTTAATGCAATGAAGCAGAAAGGCCTTGAATCAAGAATACTCTATATGGCAAGGTTATCATTTAAATTTTAAGGATGGATTAAACAATTTTCAGATAAGCAAAAGCTGAGAGAATTTATCCCCCCCAACCCACTTCTATGGTGCATTTTGGAGGGACTGCTATAGATGGAAGTGTTCCTAAGGCTAAATAGTTGTCACCAGGGGAAAAGCACCACAGCAAAGAAAGCAGAACAATTAATTATTAAGCAGATGTAAAATCATATCAACTACACCCAAAGTCAATCAAGGGATAGACAAAGAGTACAGAATATGATACCTAATATTTAAAGAATGGAGGAGAAAAGAAAGAGGACAAAAAAAGAACTTTTAGGTTGTGTTTGTAACAGAATACTAAGTGAGTTAAATTAGACTGTTAGGTTGTAAGGGAATCACCCTTAAAGCTTTGGTAATCAGAAATCTAAAGCCTGAAATGGCAATAAGTACACACCTATCAATAATCACCCTAAATGTAAATGGTCTGAGTACAACAATCAAAAGACATAGAGTCACTGAATGAATTGTAAAGCAATACCCATCTATACACTGCCTACAAGAGACTCACTTCAAACCCAAAGACATAGACAGACTGAAAGTAAAGAGATGGAAAAAGATATTTCATGCAACTTATATGGAGAAAAAAGCGGGAGTTGCAAACTTGTATCAGACAAAATAGCCTTCAAACCAAAGAGAGTAACAAGAGACAAAGAAGGACATTGCATAATGATAAAAGGGTCAGTCCAACAAGAAGATATAACTATTATAAATACATATGCCCCCAACCCAGGATCACCCACTTATATGAAAAAAATACTAACAGAATTAAAGGGGGAAATAGAATGCAATGCATTCATTTTTGGAGACTTGAACAAACCACTCATGCCAAAGGACAGATCAAACAGACAGAAAATAAGGAAGGAGAAAGAGGCACTGAACAACACATTAGAACACATGTACCAAACGGACATCTACAGAACACTCCATCCAAAAGCAAGAGGATACACATTCTTCTCAAGTGCACATGGAACATTTTCAAGAATGGATCATACACTAGGCCACAAAAAGAAACTCAGTAAATTCGAAAAGATTGAAATTGTACCAGCAGCTTGTCAGACTACAAAGGTATGACACTAGAAATAAATTACACAATGAAAAAGAAAAAGCCCACAAACACATGGATGTTTAATAACATGCCCCTAAACAATCAATGGATCAATGACAAAATAACAACAGAGACCAAGCAATATATGGAGAAAAATGATAACAATAATTCAACACCACAAAATCTCTGGGATGCAGCAAAGGCCGTGCTAAGAGGGAAGTATATTGCAATAGAGGCATACCTCAGGAAAGAAGAACAATCGCATATGAACAGTCTGAAATCACAATTAACGAAACTAGAAAAAGAAGAACAAATGAGGCCCAAAGCCAGTAGAAAGAGTAACATAATAAAGATTAGAGCAGAAACAAATAAAATCAAGAAGAATAAAACAATAGAAAGAATCAATGAAAGCAGAGGCTAGTTCTTCAAGAAAATAAACAACATAGATAAACCCCTAGCCAGACTTAACAAAAAAAAAAAAAAAGAGAGTCTACACACATAAACAAAATCAGAAATTGGAAAGGAAAAATCACTATGGAAAACACAGAAATACAAAGAATTATGAGAGAATACTATGAAAAATTATAAGAATATAGATGCAAAAATACTCAACAAAATATTAACAAACTGAATTAAAAAATACATCAAAAAGATTATGCATCATGATCAAGTAGGAGTTATTCCAGGGATGCAAGTATGACACAACATTCAAAAATCCATCAGCATCATCCACCATATCAACAAAAAGGACAAAAATTACATAATCATCTCCATAGATGCTGAAAAAACATTTGACAAAATTCAACATCTGTTCATGATAAAAACTCTCAACAAAATGGGTATAGAGGGCAAGTACTTCAACATAATAAAGGACATATATACCCATATATGGACAAACCCATAGCCAACATTATACTTAACAGAGAGAAGTTGAAAGCTTTTCCTCTATGATCAGGGACAAGACAAGGATGCCCACTCTCCCCACTTTTATTCAATATACTACTGGCAGTCCTAGCCATGGCAATCAGACAACACAAACAAATAAAAGGCATCCACATTGGTAAGGAAGAAGTTAAATTGTCCCTGTTTGCAGATGACATGATACTGTACATTAAAAAAGCCCTAAAGAATCCACTCCAACACTACTACAACTAATATCTGAATTCAGCAAAGTTGCAGGATAGAAAATTAATACACAGAACTCTGTGGCATTCCTATACACTAATGATGAACTAGCAGAAAGAGAAATCAGGAAAACAATTCCATTCACAATTGCATCAAAAAGAATAAAATACTTAGGAATAAACCTAACCAAGGAAGTGAGAGACCTATACCCTGAATACTATAAAACACTCTTAAGAAAACTTAAAGAGGACTTAAATGGAAATTCATCCCATGCTGTTGGCTAGGAAGACTTAATATTGTCAAAATGGCATCCTGATTAAAGCAATCTACAGATACAATGCAATCCCTGTCAAAATACCAACAGCATTCTTCAATGAACTGGAACAAATAGTACTAAAATACTTATGGAACCACAAAAGACCCTGAATAGCCAAAGCAATCCTGAGAACAAGAATAAACCAGGGGGCATCTTGCTTCACAACTTCAAGCTCTACTACAAAGCCATAATAATCAAGACAATTTGGTACTGGCACAAGAACAGACCCATAGACCAGTGGAAGAGACTAGAGAGTACAGAAATTAACCCAAGCATACATGGTCAATTAATATATGATAAAGGAGCCATGTATATACAATGGGGAAATGAGAGCCTCTTCAACAGTTGGTTTGGCAAAACTGGACAGCTACATGTCTAAGCCCATACACAAAAGTAAACTCAAAGGCCTGAATGTAAGTCATGAAACCATAAAACCCTTAGAAAAAGACATAGGCAAAAATCTCTTGGACATAAATATGACCAATTTCTTCATGAACATATCTCCCCAGGCAAGGGAAACATAAGCAAAAATGAGCAAGTGGGATTATATCAACTAAAAAGCTTCTGTACAGCAAAGGATACCATAAGTAGAACAAAAAGACATCCTACAGTATGGGAGAATATGTTGATAAATGACATATCTGATAAGGCATTGACATCCAAATATATAAAGAGCTCATGTACCTCAACAAACAAAAAGCAAATAATCCAATTAAAAAATGGTCAGAGGATCTGAACTGACAGTTCTCCAGAGAAGAAATTCAGATGGCCAACAGCCACATGAAAAGATGCTCCACATCGCTTATTGTTGGGGAAATGGAAATTAAAACCACAATGAGATATCACCTTATACCAGTTAGTACGGTCAACATCCAAAAGACAAGGAACAAGAAATGCTGGTGAGGATGCAGAGAAAGGAGAGCCCTCCTACACTGTTGGTGGGAATGTAAATTAGTTCAACCATTGTGGAAAGCAATATGGAAGTTCCTCAAAAAAACTAAAAATAGAAATATCATATGACTCAGGAATTCGACTCTCTAGGAATTTACCCAAAGAACAGGATCCCATCTTCAAAAATGTAACCCTATGTTTATTGCAACTCTATTTACAATAGCCAAGAAATGGAAGCAACCTAAGCATCCATCAGTAGATGAATGGATAAAGAAGATGTGGTACATATACACAATAGAATATTATTCAGCCATAAGAAGACAACAAATCATACTATTTGCAACAACATGGATGGAGCTAGAGGGTATTATACTTAGTGAAATAAGCCAGGTGGAGAAAGACAGTATCAGATGATGTCACTCATCTGTGGAGTATAAGAACAAAGAAAAACTGAAGGAACAAAACAGCAGCAGACTCACAGAACCCAAGAATGGACTAACAGTTACCAAAGGGAAAGGGACTGGGGAGGATGGGTTGGAAGGGAGGGATAAAGCAGAAAAAGGGGCATTATGATTAGCACACATAGTGTGGGGGGGTAGGCACAGGGAAGGCAGTATAACACAGAGAAGACAAGTAGTGTTTCTATAGCATCTTACTATGCTGATGGACAGTGACTGTAATGGTGTACGTGGTGGGGACTTGATAATGGAGGGAGTCTAGTAACCATAATGTTGCTCATTTAATTGTATATTAATGATACCAAAATAAAAAAAAATGGATCAAAGACTTGAATGTAAGTCATGAAACCATAAAACTCTTAGAAGAAAACATAGGCAAAAATCTCCTGAATATAAACATGAGTAACTTTTCCTGAATGCATCTCCTCAGGCAAGGGAAGCAAAATCAAAAATAAACAAATGGGACTACATCATGCTAAAAAGCTTCTGTACAGCAAAGGATACCATCAGCAGAACCTAAAGCCATCCTACAGTATGGGAGAATATATTTGTAAATGACATATCTGACAAGGGGATAACATCCAAAGTATATAAATAACTCACACATCTTAGCACCCAAAAAGCAAGTAACAACCCTAATAAAAAATGGGCAGAAGATATGAACAGATACTTCTCCAAAGAAGCAATTCAGATGGTCAACAGGCACAGGAAAAGATGCTCCACACTGCCAATTATTAGGGAAATGCAGATTAAAACCACAATGAGATATCACCTCACACTAGTTAGAGTGGCCAACATAGAAAAGATGAGGAACAACAAATGCTGGTGAGGATATGGTGAAAGGAGAATCCTCCTACACTACTGGTAGGAATGTAAACTTGTCCAATCATTCTGGAAAGCAATATGGAGGTTCCTGAAAAAAACTACAAATATAAATACCATTTGACCCGGGAATTACACTCCTAGGAATTTACCCAAAGAAAACAACTTCTCAGATACAAAAAGACATATCACCCCTATGTTTATTGCAGTGCTATTTACAATAGCCAAGAAATGGAAGCAACCTAAGTGTCAATCAGTAGATGAATGGATAAAGAAGAGGTGGTACATATACACAATGGAATACTATTCAGCCATAAGAAAGAAACAAATCCTACCATTTGCAACAACATGGATGGAGCTAGAGGGTATTATGCTCAGTGAAATAAGTCACACAGAGAAAGATAAATACCAAATGATTTCCCTAATTTGTGGAGTATAACAATGAAGCAAAACTGAAGGAACAAAATAGCAGCAGAATCACAGACTCCAAGAAGGGCTAGTGGTTATGAAAGGGGTGGGGTTGGGGGACAGGTGGGGAGTGCGGGAGAAGGGGATTGTTGGGTATCATGATTGGTGCACGTGGTGTGTGTGGGGTCACGGGGAAGACAGTGTAGCTCAGAGAAGACAAATAGGGGCTCTGGCATCTTACTACACTGATGGACAGTGACTGCAATGAGGCATGGGGGGTACTCGATAATAAGTGTGAATGTAATAACCACATTGTTTCTCTTGTGAAACCTTCATAAGGGTGTATATCAATGATACCTTAATAAAAAAATACTGATTTTTAAGTTGATCATGGAGGGGAAAAAGTACTTATTAAGAAGAATATGATAATTTTTCCCAAAATAATTTGGTAAAGATGCTACACCTTGAAATCCATTCTGTCCAACTATTTCAATCCCTATCCTATGATATTCTTTTATCTTCTAAGATACCTTTTTAAACATCATTAAAATGAACCTGGATCTCAGAACCTTTATTAGGCAGCCATCCATGCTATACATATTTCAAAGTGGTTGGGAAGTGACAGGTACAGTTGTGACTCTACCCTATGAGAGATAGGTTTTGCTAGTTTGAATTCTAATTCTAAAAATTTTATTTTCATAAACAAATATAAAGCATTCTCACAATATATATAAAAGTGTAATTTTAATAAGTGGCTAGCACACCTCATGTGCTTGACAATAAAGCCATTAAAAGAATGAAACTAGAACAATCATGTCAGTTATTTGGCTTTAGTGCTTCTTAGACAATAAAAAAGAGAAAAGACCATATGCTTTCTAATTTTCCCACAACACTTTATATGCAAATGTGGATGTGCAATGCATATATTTTATATGCACTTGTGCAATAATTGTTTCTTGGGAAAAAAGTGTTTAGTTTTGGTCAAAAATTTATACTTCAATTTATTCTACTCAAATGCTTACATAGCAACTAGAGGTATATAGTAGGGCTATAAATGATTTCATTATTGATGACATTAATAAACTTTTAATATAGCTTTAATTTATGGGAAAAATCAGGAAAAGAAGTTAGTTTATTTAGATATGACTGACATCAAAGTTATATAAAAGTTTTCAAAACACTTTTTTGTATATAATTTTCAAGTAATAAAATTAACCAATTTTAACGATGAACTGGATGGGTCTTAAAATATATATATAGTGATATTATATACTTTATACTATATAATATAATAATACATAAGAGTTCTTTATATATTCTGGAAATATGTCCTTTATTGGATACATGTTTTAGAAATAGCCCTCTGGAGAGCAAAACTTTTAAAAAAATTGATGAATTCTAACCTATTTATTATTATTATTATTATTATTATTTAACAGCTTACAAGAGATCTTTGTTTATTCTAAGATTGCTTGGTTTTCTCCTATGTATCTTTTTTTTAAATGTTAACCTCTTTCATCCAAGCTAGGGTCCATTTGGAGTTAATATTTATGTAGAGCATTGGTAATAATAAAATTTCTGTTATTTGTTTTTTAATTAATTGGTTATTTTTAATTTGCACATGGCAGTAATATTTTGGAAAAGACTATACCTTCTTGCATTGAATTACACTCACAAGTTTGTCAAAAATCAACTCACCATTATGTATGTGGGTCTATTTCTGGATTCAATTCTATAATACTTGTCTTCATGTCTCTCATTATATCAGTATTACACAATCTTCATTACTATAGCTTCATAATAAGAGTTGAAATCAGACATGTAAGTCTTCTGTCTTTGTTCTCTTCCACAACTGTGTTGGTAAAGAAACCTTACTTGCTGTTTTTCGTTTTTGTTTTTGTTTCCCAGTAATTTAAAGAAGTCATTCTACTGTCACAAAGCTTGCATAGTTTCTGGAAAGAATTTACTCTTATTCTTATCCTTGTTCTTTTTTTTTTAAGTATTGTGTCTTTATTTCTTCTAGCTTCTTTTAAGATATTTTATCATAGGTTTAACAATCTGATTATGGTGTGCCTTGCTATGTATTCATTACGATTAGTCTCTTTTTTGTTTGCTGAGCTTTCTTCAATCTGTCAGTTCATAATTTTCACTAAATTAGGAAAATTTCCAGCTATTATTTTCTTAAATATTTGTTCCATCCTTCTTTCTGTTCTCTATTTCTGGGACTCTAATTATATATATACATGCTATATTTCTTAGTATTGTCCAATTACTAAATGATGCTCTCTTCACTGTTTTCTCCCTTTTGTTTTCTGTACTTGCTTCTGAATAGTTTCATTTAATAGGTCCTCAAGTTTGTCTTCTATTTTGTCTGATTTGCTATTAATCCCTTTCAATGTATTCTTTATTTTGGATATCATATTTTTCATCTCCAAAGATGTATCTTCTACATCATCCATGTCTGTCTTCATCAGGCTCATGTTTTCTCTACTTTCTAGAATATATGGAACCTGTCTGCAACTGTTTCACCTCACCATTTGCTAGTTCCATCACCTCTGCCATGTCTGGTTTCGTTTCTAATAATTGATATTCTGCCTATGGGTCATATTTTCCTGCTTTCTTGCATGCCAGGTCATTTTTTATTGAATGAACCTCATAAATCATTATTTCTCGCTAGATTTTTGTTACTTTCCTTTAAATGAGTTGGATTTTGTTGTGGTGCACAGTTAAGTTACAGGGAATAAGCTGAGTCCTTTTGAGGTTTGCTTCCAAACTCTATTAGGGTAAGTTCAGAGCAGTTTTAGTGTAGGGTTAAGTAATGCCCATGAGTAAGGTGATACTCTTCTGAGCATTCTAACCACTGGTGGCAACATAAACTCTTCACAGCTCTGTGTGAGTAACAAGATTTCCGGCATTGGGTAGCTTTCTTCCACTTATGAATTCATCAACACTCAGCCAAAGATCTGAGGGGACCTCTTGGCAGTTCTCTAGACGATGTGCTCCCCCAACCCTCTCTCTGAGTTTCTTTACACTGCAAATTCTAGATACTCCAGATTCTCCAAATTGTCATTTCTCTTTTCCATCTCAATGAAACCAACAGGTTCTGTTTGGGCTGTTCCTCCTTATATAGTAGCCTGGAGTATTCATGATACTCCTCCAAAAAGAAAGCTGGATGAACTGCAAGACATCTTTGTGTTTCCCCTCTCTCATACATCAATGCCGTGAATGGCCTGCTATTCAATACTTGAAAGCCAATGTGTCGATTCGTACACTTTTGTTTTCTAGTTGTTCAGGATGAGAGGATAAATCTGAACTATTACTCCATCATAACTGTCACAATAACTTTTATATAGCACCAATGGTAGTGATACCTTGTGTACATTAAATATTTTATTCTCTGGTTTTGCTTCCTAACAGTTATTTTTATAAAGAATTGTTATTCTTTCTTAATATTCAAGAAATATACTTCATAACTTGTGGCTACTATACATTTATTGACAAAAATGTGGCTTTTCTTGCTTCTTATTAAGCATGCATTTTTTTCCATCATGCCCTTATATGCATTTAGGAAGAAAAGCAAATTAAACATCATATCCCACAAATACCAATTTTTGTGGCCATGGGGAAGATTAGAAAAGAACTGACATGCCAAGTAACAGCAGAAACTAAGGCATAAGTATTTGAATGTTTGAAACAACAGTTAAATAAAAATAGATAAAAACGGCAAATTTGAAACTAAGGGAAAAGTCTCAAAAAGAATGGAAACCATAAAGAGGAAAAGCCTGGCCAACAGCGAAGAGAAAATTTTATTCCTTGCCATAATTACACTGCAGAGAAAATGAAAGTTCCCATGGCCAGGATTCTCACCTGACCCTGGTCAGCTTGCTCACTGCACTCATGTGGGCAATACATTATTACTGACTCTATATGAAGAGCTCCACCCAGTGCTCTGGGCTACAAGGCTGCAGGAGAGCAGAGGCTGGAGTGGTGGCAGCACCCAGGACAGAGACAGAGATGGCTGCAGGGCAGAGAGGCAGAGACGGGCTTACTGCATGCAGACTCGCTCTGACTGGATGGGTTCCAGTGACTGACCTACCACTGTAAGAATAAAGTTAAGTATAAACCCTTTCACCCCAAGAATGTTCCACTGTCATGCTTTGGTCTCACTGAATCAAAAGTGAACTTGCCCAGGGCTGAAACCCCATTGCCAGGACTTACATATTATATATTATCTACATTTTGGTAACAGCTTTATAAAACTGCTAGCTTTTGTTTATTTGTTTTTCTATATATTAAGACTCAGATTCATGGATATTCTGCAGGTATGGTTGAATTTACCCAGTCATGATTCAGTGAGGATTATCATGCTCAAGTCTGCCTGACAAAGCCATTTACAGACACTTTCGGCACAGCAAGAAAAGATTCAGACTTAAAAATTCCCAAGTAGCAAGACTTTATTTCATAAATAACTGAACAATTTTTACAAAGATAAGGCACAATTACAGTAATGCAACTGTGATAAACTATGATACAGGTAAGGCTACAATCAAATAACTATGGCTAATGCTACCATTTATATATTTCTTTGAACCCTACATTTATAAATCTTTCCCATCACTAAAAACTTTGCATTTTGTTTATAGAAAGCTTCCTATTCAAAAATTTTCCAAACTAGTTCATCAATTTAAAATAACAATTGCTGTAATTCCCCATAAGATGGCAAAACAAGAAGGCTGAGAGGGAAAGAAAGAGAACATTTTCACTCACATGGTGTAAAATTATAGCCACCTGCATTATGTTGGCAGTGTTACTAACCCAAATGAAAAGCCCCAAATTAAGTACGTCCTTCTTCACTCTGCAGGGAAGTGTATCATACAGCAGGCAAAGAAGCCACTCACCACCACTTACAGAGGCATGCTAAAAATAACATTCAAACCCTCTTGCTGTAATAACTTGTTCAGAAGATGAAAATGCTGTTGGTTAACCACAAGGAAAAATTATTGAAATGATGAAACAACATGAAAAAGCTGAAGTCAGGGCCCATGGGAGGGGGGGCATCTAATTTTGCTCCAAGGCAGTTTCCTGTTAATATGTAATTTAGGGTACCCAAAACCAACAGTCAAAGAACATCAGCCTACATCCGAGTAGTACTTGGAATTTTTTTACTTGTGTTCCTGTTTTCTCCTACTTAACTATCTTTTGTAAAGGTACAATAAAAAATATCACTAAAAATAATGTGATTTTACAGCAAAAGACTGGCACACTACAGAGAATCCAATAATAGTTTATGCTTCCTTCCTCACTCAGTGCTGATGTCTCATTAATTCTTCAGCTGTTGCTTCTAAATACCCTTCAGGTTAAAGCACATTCATTTCTGTCAAGGGATAGTGCCATGTTTTTAAGATATGACCTAAAACAAACACAATAAAGTGAATATTACACCTCCAATTTTAATAATACATTTCCCTCTACTTTTGGAAAGCCTCCAACTACCAAATTTTTTTAGGAATTATTAAAGAAATGTTGAAAATATTCAGGTCAGTATCTTAATAGCTTTTATTGTAAGCTTTTACAGGCAGAGGAGGTAATCATGTACAATGTTAGCTTTCCAACATCTAGCACAGAGTAGGTCCTTGGTAAATATATGCTGACCTACTGTAAATATTATATAAAATATTATATAAAATACATAAAATAATGCCATAATGCATACTTTTCATACAATGAATGTGAAATTTCTGAATATCGAATATGTACAAAGCAATCCTACATGTACATTGGTAAAATGACAATTCTCACCTAAAAAGCACAATATAAAAATCCTATCATTTCATGACATCAGAGCACTATTACAAATAACATCCTAAATTTTCCTTAAATATTTAACATGCCATTTCAAACAAGTACTCTTCTTACATCTTTAATGTTATTTTTGTTCTCCTGGTAAACGTAACAGCAACAATCTTCAAACATCAATGATTAGGGATTCTTACTTATGATATTTTGAACCACTGAGTTCAATACTGAGGCATTTTAATTAATATGTTCAATGGTACAATGTACTGTGATGCCAGGTAATCATTCCATTCTAAAAAGGAAACTATATCTGAATACACATATATGCACAGAGGGAAACACTGATGTTTTTCTTATTGATGATGATGATATCAGAATGTGGATTGATCTTGCTCTGCTGATAGCACGATTATGTGGCATTTTGTGGGCCAGCATAAAAAGTAAGTCAACAGCCACAGGTCTTTTTAATGTGAGACAAAAAGGTTTACCTCAGGAAAAAGCACCGATTGGAGTATTTTAGAATGTTCTTAAAGGAAAGGTTAGTCTACGATTGTTTCTAAGTTGTACTAACTTGTTATAGATACATGGAAAAACTGGGAAAAGAAAAGTGATATGAAAAATGGAATAAATGAAGGTAACTACTTTCTTTTTTAAAAAATTTTTTAATAAGGTATGATTGATATACACTCTTATGAAGGTTTCACATGAAAAAACAATGTGGTTACTACATTTACCCATATTATCAAGTCCCCACCCATACCCCAATACAGTCATTATCCATCACTGTAGTAAGATGCCACAGATTCACTATTTGCCTTCTCTGTGCTACACTGTTCACCGTGTGATCCCCCACAACATGTGTACTAAATATAATACCCCTAAATCCCCTTCTCCCTCCCTCCCCACCTGCCCTCCCACAACCCTCTCTTTGGTAACCATCCTTTGAGGCTCTGAGTCCGCTGCAATTTTGTTCCTTCAGTTTTGCTTCATTATTATACTCTACAAATGATGGAAATAATTTGGCATTAGACTTTCTCCACCTGGCTTATGTCACTGAGCCTAATGTCCTCCAGCTCCATCCATGTTGTTGCAAATGGTAAGATTTGTTTCTTTCCTATGGCTGAATAATATTCCATTGTCTATATGTACCACCTCTTCTTTATCCATTCATCTACTGACTGACACTTAGGTTGCTTCCATATCTTGGCTATTGTAAAAAGTGCTGAAATAAACATAGGGGTGCATATGTCCGTTTGAGTCTGAGAAGTTGCATTCTTTGAGTAAATTCCAAGGAGTGGGATTCCAGGGTCAAATGGTATTTCTATTTTTAGTTTTTTGAGAAACCTCCATATTGCTTTCCACAATGGTTGAACTAGTTTACATTCCGCCAGCAGTATAGGAGGGTTCCGTTTCTCAGAATCCTCACCAGCATTTGTTGTTCTTAGTCTTTTCAGTGCTGGCTATCCTTACTGGTGTGAGGTGATATCTCATTGTGGTTTTAATTTGCATTTTCCTGATGATTAATGATGTGGAGCATCTTTTCATGTGTCTGTTGGCCATCTGAATTTCTTCTTTGGAGAACTGTTTCTTCATATCCTCTACCCATTTGTTAATCAGATTATTTGCTTTTTGGGTGTTGAGGTGTGTTAGTTCTTTATATATTTTGGATGTTAACCCCTTGATGGATATGTCATTTACAAATACATTCTCCCATACTGTAAGATGTCTTTTTGTTTGTTGATGAAGTCCTTTGCTGTACAAAAGCTTTTTAGTTTGATGTAGTCCCATTAGTTCATTTTTCCTTTTATTTCCCTTTCTTGAGGAGATGGATTCAGGAAGAAGTTGCTCATGTTTATACTCAGGAGATGTTTGCCTATGTTGTCTTCTAAGAGTTTTATGGATTCATGACTTACGTTCAAGTCATTAATCCATTTCTAGTTTACTTTTGTGCATGGGGATAGACAATGATCCAGTTTCATTCTCTTGCATGTAGCTATCCAGTTTTGCCAACACCAGCTGTTGAAGAGGCTGTCATTTCCCCATTGTATGTCCATGGCTCCTTTATCATATATTAATTGACCACATATGGTTGGGTTTATATCAGGGCTCTCTAGTCTGTCCCATTGGTCTACGGGTCTGTTCTTGTGCCAGTACCAAATTGTTTTGATTACTGTGGCTTTGTAGTAGAGCTTGAAGTTGGGGAGTGTAATTCCTCCTGCTTTATTCTTCCTTTTAAGAATTACTTTGGCTATTCGAGGTCTTTTTTGGTAACATTAATTTTAGGATGATTTTCTCTAGTTTGTTGAAGAATGCTGTTGGTATTTTGATAGGAATTGCATTGAATCTATAGATTGCCTTAGGCATGATGGCCATTTTGACAATATTAATTTTTCCTATCCATGAGCACGGGATGTGTTTCCATTTATTGGTATCTTCTTTAATTTCTCTCATGAGTGTCTTGTAGTTTTCAGAGTATAGGTCTTTCACTTCCTTGGTTAGGTTTATTCCTAGGTATTTTATTCTTTTTGATGCAATTGTGAATGGAATTGTTTTCCTGATTTCTCTCTCTGATAATTCATTGTTAGTGTATAGGAATGCAACAGATTTCTGTGTATTAATTTTGTATCCTGCAACTTTGCTGAATTCAGATATATTAGATCTAGTATTTTTGGAGTGGATTCTTTTTTTTTTTTTTTGGAGAGGGCATCTCTCATATTTATTGATCAAATGGTTCTTAACAACAATAAAGTTCTGTATAGAGGACTCAATGCACAATCATTAATCAATCCCAAGTGGAGTGGATTCTTTAGGGTATTTTTATTTACAATATCATGTAGTCTGCAAACAGGGACAGTTTGAATTCTTCCTTGCCAATCTGGATGTCTTTTATTTCTTTATGTTGTCTGATTGCCATGGCTAGGACCTCCAGTACTATACTGAATAGAATTTGGGAGAGTGGGCATCCTTGTCTGGTTCCCAATCTTGAAAGAAAAGCTTTCAGCTTCTCGCTGTTAAGTATAATGTTGGCTGTGGGTTTGTCATATATGGCCTTTATGATGTTGAGGTACTTGCCCTCTATACCCATTTTGTTGAGAGTTTTTATCACGAATGGATGTTGAATTTTGTCAAATGCTTCTTCAGCATCTATGGAAATGATCATGTGTTTTTTGTCCTTCTTTTTGTTGATGTGGTGGATGATGTTAATGGATTTTCGAATGTTGTAACATCTTTGCATCCCTGGAATAAATCCCATTTGATCATGATGGATGATCTTTTTGATGTATTTTTGAGTTCAGTTTGCTAATATTTTGTTGAGTATTTTTGCATCTATGTTCATCAGGGATATTGGCCTGTAATTTGCTTTTTTTGTGGTGTCTTTACCTGGTTTTGGTATTAGAGTGATGCAGGCCTCTAGAATGAGTTAGAAAGTGTTCCCTCCTCTTCTATTTTTTGGAAAACTTTTATGAGAATGGGTATTAGGTCTTCACTAAATGTTTCACAAAATTCAGTGATGAAGCCATCTGATCCAGTAGTTTTGTTCTTAGATAGGTTTTTGATTACCAGTTCAATTTCACTGATGGTAACTGGTGTGTCCAGATTTTCTGTTTCTTCCTTGGTCAGCCTTGGAAGGTTGTATTTTCCTAGAAAGTTGTCCATTTCTTCTAGGTTATCCAGTTTGTTACCATATAATATTTATAGTATTCTCTAATAATTCTTTGTATTTCTGTGGTGTCCGTAGTGATTTTTCCTTTCTCATTTCTTATTCTGTTTATGTGAGTAGACTCTCTTTTTTTCTTGAAAAGTCTGGCTAGGAGTTTATCTATTTTGTTTATTTTCTCAAAGAACCAGCTCTTGCTTTCATTGATTCTTTCTATTGTTTTATTCTTTTCAATTTTATTTATTTATGCTCTAATCTTTATTATGTTCCTCCTTCTACTGACTTTGGGCCTCATTTGTTGTGCTTTTTCTAGTTTCATTAACTGTGCGTTTAGACTTTTTATATGGGATTGTTCTTCTTTCTTGAGGTAGGCCTCTATTGCAATATACTTTCCTCTTAGCACAGCCTTGGCTGTGTCCCACATACTTTGCAGTGTTGAATTATTGTTTTCATTTGTCTCTATATATTGCTTGATCTCTGTTTTTATTTGGTCATTGATCCATTGGTTATTTAGGAGCATGTTGTGAAGCCTTCACGTATTTGTGGGATTTTTCATTTTCTTTGCACAGTTTATTTCTAGTTTCATACCTTTGTGGTCTGAGAATGGGTTGAAACAATTTCAATCATTTTGAATTTACTGAGGCTCTTTTTGTGGCCTAGTATATGATCTATTCTTGAAAAGGTTCCATGTGTACTTGAGAAGAATGTGTATTCTGTTGCTTTTAGGTGTAGAGTTCTGTAGATGTCTATTAGATCCATCTGTTCTATTGTGTTGTTCAGTGCCTCTGTCTTCTTACTTATCTTCTGTCTGGTTGATCTGTCCTTCAGAGTGAATGGAGTCTTATAGTCTCCTAGAATGAATGCATTACATTCTGTTTCCCTTTTTAATTCTGTTAGTATTTTTTTCACATATGTGGGTGCTCCTGTGTTGGGAGCATCAATATTTATAATGGTTATATCTTCTTGTTGGATTGACCCCTTTATCACTACATAATATCCTTCATGGTCTCTTGTTACTTTCTTTGTTTTGAAGTATTTTTTGTCTGATACAAGTACTGCAACTCCTGCTTTTTTCTCTCTGTTAGTTGCATGAAATATCTTTTTCCATCCCTTTACTTTCAGTCTGTGTATGTCTTTGGGCTTGAAGTGAGTCTCTTGTAGGCAGACTATAGACAGGTCTTGTTTTTTAGTTCATTCAGTGACTCTATGTCTTTTGATAGGTGCATTCAGTCCATTTACATTTCGGGTGATTATTGATAGGTATGTACTTATTGCCATTGCTGGCTTCAGATTTGTAGTTACCAAACATTCAAGGTTAACTTCCTTACTATCTAAGAGTCTAACTTAACTCACTTAATATGCTATTACAAACATAATCTAAAGGTTCTTTTCTTTTTCTCCTCCTTTTTCTTCCTCCTCCATTCATTATATACATATTCTGTACTCTTTGTCTATCCATTGATTAACTTTGGGGATAGTTAATTTAATTTTTCATTTGCCTAGTAATTAGCTGTTCTACTTTCTTTACTGTGATTTTATTACCTCTGGTGACAGCTATTCAACCTTAGGAACACTTCTATCTATTAGCAGTCCCTCCAAAATAGACTGTAGAGATGGTTTTTGGGAAGTAAATTCTCCCAGCTTTTGCCTATCTGGAAATTGTTTAATCCCTCCTTCAAATTTAAATGACAATCTTGCTGGATAAAGTAATCTTGGTTCCAGGCCCTTCTGCTTCATTGCGTTAAATACATCATGCCACTCCCTTCTGGCCTGTAAAGTTTCTGCTGAGAAGTCTGATGCTAGCCTGATGCGCTTTCTTTTGTATGTGATCTTCATTCTCTCTCTGGCTGCTTTTAATAGTCTGTCCTTATCCTTCATCTTTGCCATTTTAATTACTATGTGCCTTGGTGTTGTCTTCCTTGGGTCACTTTTGTTGGGAGATCTGTGCATCTCTATGGCCTGAGAGACAATCTCCTTCCCCAGATTAGGAAGGTTTTCAGCAATTACCTCCTCAAAGATACTTTCTATCCCTTTCTCTCTCTCTTCTTCTTCTGGTATCCCTATAATGCGAATATTATTCTGTTTGGATTAGTCACAACAGTTCTCTCAATATTCTTTCATTCTTAGAGATCCTTTTTTCTCTCTGTGCCTCAGCTTCTTTGTATTCCTCTTCTCTAGTTTCTTTTTCATTTATCGTCTCCTCCACCGAATCCAATCTGCTTTTAATACCCTCCATTGTGCTCTTCAGCGATTGGATCTCTGACTGTTATTCATTCCTGCATTCTTGGATATCTTTCCTTACCTCCATTAGCATGTTGATGATTTTTATTTTGAACTCCCTTTCAGGAAGTCATAAGATCCATGACATTTAAATCTTTCTCCGGAGTTATATTAATTTTACTCTGGACCAGGTTCCTTTGGCATTTCATATTTGTATATGGTGCCCTCTAGTGTCCAGAAGCTCTACTCTTGAGCTGCTCAGCCCCTGAAGCAATGTCAGGGGTCACAGGTGAGTGGTATTTGTGCCTGGGGGGAGGAAAGAGCTGTTTCCTGCTTCCCAGCTGCTATGCCTGTCTCCACTGCCTTAACCAGTGGGCGTAGCATACAGGCATAAGATTTTTGTCCCAGAGCAGCTGGATGTGGATCCCTGCTTTTCATAAGCCACTGGAATCTCAGTCTGTCCAGGAACTCTGCCTGTATTAACTTTCCAACCATGTAATCACAAGAGTATCATGAAAGCACCATGAAATGTAGGTTTGTGCTTCCAGAGCAGATTTCCCGAGCTAGGTATTCAGCAGTCCCAGGCCTTTCACTCCCTCCCTGCTCCGTTTCTCTTCCTTCTTGGTTTGGGGGAAGGGCTTGGGTCCTACCGGGCCACGTCTCTTGTAAGTTACCCTGCTCCATGAGGTCTGCTTTTTTTCTCCAGGTGTGTGCAGTCTGGTGCAGTCCTTTTTCCTGTTGCTCTTTCAGGATTAGTTGTACCAACTATATTTTCGAATTGTATGCAGTTTCAGGAGGAAGCCTCTGTCTCACCTCTCATGCCACCATCTTTAATCCTCTAGGTAACTACTTTTTAAATCTTCATTTGTACTAACTCTAGTTGACTCATTCAGCTTCCTGGACCTTGACATTCAACTTAAACCATAATGTTTCTTGAAATGTTTCATGTGTCATTTGACATTATGATTAAATTTTAATTAGAGGGCTTTTAAGAAATAAAGTTAATATAATCTTCAGTGTGCAGTTTTTATTTATTTTTAAAACACACAGTGAATTCCAGATCCCAAATTACAACCAGGATAAATCATACCAAGCCACAGAAAATCTTTTCTGCCAAAACATTGTATGAAAACTATGAAGACTTTTTCTAATGTGAATATCAGTGATTCATGCTTGCTTACTAATAATCTCAGGAATATATATTACAGATTATCACGATTTATGCATTGCTACATGTCAGAAAGTTGGTGATTTATGCTTGAAAATATTGGTCTCTTTTATAGGCAGATATATTGACCCCCTATGTTGGAAAAACCCATGCCATCCATGTTTTCATTATAATTCCTTAAATTATGGACCAATCACCTCAAAGGGGATTGTTTATTAGAGCTTTCTAGGCACCCTACATACTTGTGACTTGCAAGTGAATTCCAAATGAATGCTAGGAGTGTGAAAAGGAAAGCCTGTGTGGAAAAAAGATTTATCAAAGTCTGAATGATTTATTTTTAAATTATTGAGATTCAATTGTGGATGCATGGCTTATTTATGCTGATTTGCTTTCTGGCTGCATTGTGTGCTCTAAGTCTACTGGGTTTAGAGCAGAAGACAATGACTTCTTTCTATATATTTCAATATTTTTTTCTCCATCACTAGTCCATATTGATGACTAGTGATTCAACTATGATAATTTTTCATGTAGCATGTGTCTAAGTTAACTTTCCTCTTATGTGCCTTTTAATTGGATCAGAGATCTAGATTTTTCACTGTAGTGTGAGAAAACTATTCACTAGTTAAAAAAGAAATATCATGAAAACATTCTATTTATACCAGTAAAGGAAATGAAACCAAATCTGGTGAAAATGAAAACATTACTTACCCAATACATGATAGAACTACTACATATAACAGGCACACACATGAACACTGTAGTAGCAAGCTATCTGGAAGATAAATTGTTTTATGGGAAGTCTATTATTACAAGCACAAGATGTAGCTAAGGTATTCTCATCTAGTACTACCCTTTGTATAGGCGAGTGATGCCCTGCGGCACCTCGGCACCCAGCCACAGATACATGGTTCCTTTCATTATTCCTACTCAAGTCAAGCCTCTTCTCAGTTGCCAAATCTGCCAAGAACTGTAGCCAGAAGAGATGAAAAGGAGTGAATATGAAAATACTATCTCAGACTCAGGAGTAGCTCAGGATGCATGTGTTGCCTACAGTGATGTTCTCTCACAATTCTAGGAAAGAGTCTTTCTCCTCCCTTATCCGTGATGAGCACAGCATGTGTCAACTGACTGGCTTTCCTAAAATTAGGCAAATTATACTGTCAATGAATAGTAGCAAGCTATCTAGAAGATCAATTGTTTTATGCGAAGCCTATTAATGCAAGCACAAAATATAGCCAAGCATACTCATCTCTTAACAACTATTTATATAGGTGAGCAATGCCCTGGGTTACCTAGGCACCCAGCCATAGTATCTCTTCAGTTCTACTGTTTGAAGAGAAAATCAAATTAACACAACATATAAACAGAGACTTTTTCTACTCTCAGAGCATTGTTTTTTTCCAGGTGTTACAGAAGACTCAGAAAGCCTCCATTCTGAGAAGATCCCTGTGCTGAGGTTTGGAATTAATACTTTTATGGTGTGAAGCCTTTCTTCCGGAATTGACTCTGATGAAAAACTGGAGCCCACTAAATATTTAAAACACGGTGTACTTTTTCTCCATTATTACACATAAATGCCTTAACATTTTTTTAAAACACATGCTTCTATGTCAGAATTAAAATATATGTGTTTTTCATTGAAAATAGGTTCCATATTTTATTAGGAAAAAAAGAAGACCCAGACAAAAGAACCTAATTAAAAAACACTGAATGTTTCTCTAGTGTAGTGTACTAACAGTATTTAAGAATTATGTTATAACAGTAAGCTGTAATTATAACATGGTATAATAATGACATAATTCAGCAGGCTCAAAGCAATTCTACTACATCCAAATAGAGTGAATACCCAGCAGGGAATGGCATTTTACAAGTTGCTGTCCTAGTCTATAGAGGTCATATAATATTTATCTTTTATTTCACTGAGTGTGATCATGATGCAAAATAATGTGCTCTGTTGTACAGAAAGGGTTAAGTTATGGCTTTTTGTGAGCCATTAGTTGGAGATTTATTGGTGGAGTTAGTAAGTCTATAGTTCAATATGTGGGACTGAACAAGGACCATAGGTGCAGAGACAGAGAGAGGAAGAGTGCTGGGGCAAACGACATCCCTAGGGCTTTGCAACATATGGCCCATCAATCAAGGGTCAAGCCCCCTCACAAATTGTATGCACTTTACATAGCCATCTGCATTAATAAATTACTACTCTCCTGTAGCCAGGCACTAATGCATGAGCAAGAGGGATCAGCCCCACTTTCAAATAAACTGTTTTATTTATTCTTGTTCATTTGGGCTTCATACGGTGACCCAACTTTTCCACACTAGAATTTTCTCCCTTAGTTAGGCCGACCCACTAATAAACACCCTAATTCTCTAAAATATACATTTTCCTTTTTTCCTAATTTATGGAGTATGTCCTATAAAGTAACTAAAGTACAGGTGAAGCAGGACAAGACACCTAGAGGAAACTAAACCTGGGAAGAAGAAACACTAATTTATCTTATTTCTTTGGGCTGAGTCTCTCTGTGATGCCCAATAGTGGCCTACTAGGCACAACTTCCTGGAATGTTGTACTTTGTGTCTTTAAATGTTGTCTACTTACAAATCAAGAGTACCAGCACTAAACAGCTAGTTATTTTGACTACCACTTCCATGTGGAAAGAACCTCTGAAACTGCTAGTCCTGAGCACATGCGAAGCAGCCTACAAAACAAATCCCAGTTAAGATGCTTTCTATGTAAATTTAGTTGCTTTATTTTGCATAATCTCTGAAGTTTTATGTTTCAGTGTTTTTGCTCAAAAAGCTTTGTGAATCTAAGAATATCTTTCATGTCATAAAGACAAAAAAATGTGTAACACTTGGCACCCAACAAGAAATGAACACTTTTGAAAAAGACTAAATAATGGAAAAGTTCATCAGCTTGGAGCCTTGTGACTAGCTTAGGTATACTTCAAAAACCAACCTTTTTTCACAAATGCAGGGCAGTGGGACATTGAGGGGTGGCAGTGGGGAATGTGAAAAAAATGCTTGCTTTGAGCCAGGCATTGGGACCTTTACATAAATCACTTCATTGAATTCTTGCAACAATCCTCTGATATGGGTGATTATCATCACTATTTTATAGATGACAAAACTGAGGATTAGGCAAGATTAATGGATTTATCCAAGGTCACATGGCGAGAAGAGCTAGAATAGGGATGTACAGACAGCTCTGCCTGGTCCAAACACCACTACCCAATCTTCCAAGAAAGGAGAAAGGCAGTGGAGGAGAGCTATGGAGTCATGGAATCCTAGGGGAGGGAAGGCCCTGCTGTGTGATCTTGTTTAACCACTGGTCTGCCACTTTAACCTCATCTATAACAGGAAGCACTCGTGAGCAGCAAAAATGAGGAGAAACAGGCACAAAAATGCAAGAATTAAAGCAACACAAAAATAAGTAAGTCCTAGAGATGTAACAATAGTATAGCATGGGACTATCATTAATAATACTGTTGCATACTTAAAAATTACTAAGAGAACATATTTTAAAAGTTCTCACCACAAAAAAAAATTTGTAACTATGAATGTTGACTGATGTTAACTAGACTTAACTGTGGTGATCACTTACAATATACAAATATAGAATTATTATTTTGTACACCTGAAACTAAGATAGTTATATATCAATTATACTTCAATAAACTATATTTTTTAAAGGAAAAGAGATCAGTACTGCTCTGAAGCCTAAATGTGTCCAGGAGTAAGCTCAGTGATTGTACAGATCAAAGACAGATTTCAACTCATACGCTGTCTGGAGTACTGGGTAGAGAAGGATTCTGAGGGATGTCCAAGGTAAACGGGAAAAAGAGAAAAAGATACGGATAAATAGATACCCATAGAATATTTTTTTCTTATGGTTTTGTATGTATTAAAAGGGCAAACATGAATTCCCATAAGCCTTATGTTTAAATACTCCAAAGCAGTCTATCAATGCAAAACTTAATTAATTACCTTTAAATTGAGAGCAAATAGACACAGGTATGATTTAGCATGAGAAACACAGATGTGTATTTCACATCTGACATTGGACTCTAGTTCATGAAACATATTAGAGTGGACACAAAACCAAATTCTTTTGATTTAGATAGAAAGCATACAGTAAAATTTGCATTGTAATGGATCCATTGACCCCTGGTCAAGATGGAATTGTCAATAGAAGTGTCTTATGTATGGTATGAATCATATCTAATGGTTCTATTAACATCATATTGAGATTGAAGTCTCAAGCAGCATGACTTAGAATAATGGAAATAGAAGAGGGCTTTATTTATTATTTTCATTTCATTTCTCTAAGTGTATTTTTTTCATTTTTATACCATCTCTCATAAAGAAAAGCAGGCAGTGATAAACTTATTAAAATAGTATCAAAGCACACAAATTTGTAAAAGGCATCCAATTTTAAAACAGATGTCTTCCACAACAAGATCAATTCCCTAATGGAATACACCTTAAGGAATAAGGAGGATACAGACTAATGGGAAAGAGGGAAAATTGGTAGTGAGCAAACAGCATTTTCTGCTACTTCTGCCTCTGACACTATGTAACCAGAGGCAAGTGGCTCTGTTTCCCTCTCTCAGATTCTTCAATTGGAAAATGGGGATAACATGATGCCTGGCCTTCTTTTAATTCATAAGGATGTACAGATGAATTAAATAATATACATGAAGCCTTTGCAGCACATTAGAAAAAATTGACTTTTGAGTTACAATAATCATTTAATGATGCTTTATCCCAGTTCCATCAGATGAAATGGCTGAATTCAATATTTAAGTAAAATGGACAATAATCAATCCAGATAATTTTCTAATTGTTCAAGGTATTCTGAAGAAATAGGAATAAGATATTTATACAATGGTATGCCTGAAGTAATAGTCTGTCTTCCATGCCACTTTGATTTATAAAGTGTTTAAATATAATACCTCAAGCACATTCTCCATGTATTTAATAGTTAAATGGGAAGTCAGCTCTCAAGTCAGACTTGTTAGAAGTACTACAATGACTAATAAAATTATAAAAGAAACAGAGGGTGTTAAAGGGACAAGGAAAGGAAAGCCTTTGTCTGTCTTACTATATGTGATACTACAAATAGCCATAGTGTAAAGTTGTGGTTCTAGAAGAGAGTGAATGGGATGGAAGATCATAGTAAAAAAAAAAAAAAAAAAAAAAAAAAAAAGCATTGAATTCTCTAGAAGGATCTAGTTGAAACACTGAAGGATACCCTTCCCAGCAGAATAGGCCTTTTCCAAAATGGAGGAAATATTGTAAAAACATAAAATGAATATACCTTGAATGGCTGAGAATAAATCTGAGTAAAACAGAATAAATCTGAATGGAAATGACAAACTTCCTTCAAATGTACAATCTTGGTCATGTGAAATGGCTTTTACTACAAAATCAGTTTGGTGTGGAAAGAAACAGGCTGGAAATGACCAACATGAATGATCAAGGAGTCTGTGTTAGAGACCCACTGAAATAAAGCTGAAAACTGAAATCTGTCCCTGGATCTTTTTAACTTCTGGTTTAGACCTAGACCAGGATCTATGAACATACATAAAAATATCCTCTATTATTATAACTACTTACATAACTTGGGTTAAAAAATTATTTTAGAAGAAAATCATGGCTGTACTTTCCATTAGTTACAAACACTGAAGTTGAAAATTTTAGAAATTCTATTTTAAAACATAAATAAATAGCTTAAAACTTAGCTTTGCCTTTTTCAAGCATACCTTTGGAATATAGCTTTTTCATATCATATCTTCTATCATATCATGACTTCTACCATAATGCCAAACATTAAATTTCCATACCTGATCAGATGACCTTACAGATCATTTTGCAACTTGTTCCACTGAGAATCAACATAACACAGAAAACAGAACCTTCCATTTAGTAACGGTGTGATTTTGGAGAATCTAATAAATCATTATGTCTCTTTGTATCAGGTATGAAATTAGATAATGTAGAACTGTGGTGAGTATTAAATGCCTTAAAAATGAAAGTATTTAGAGAAGCTCTAGGTTCACAGTAAGGTTAGCTATCATCTTCATCATCCACCTTACCTGCTCTCTCAAAGATTTAATATAATTATTCATCTATCTTATGATATTCCAACTCTAACTCCTGATGCTAAATGGCAATGGTTAATATGCATGCCTTGCCAAGCAGCTTTTAGGGTTTTTAAATACCTTCTCTAAGGAGTGTTTTTGTTATACATTTTTGGTGTGTTTGTGCGTGTGTAAGAGAGGTGTGCTTACTTTCCACTTCCAAATTTAACTTCCAGAAGAAACTCTTACCAGAAGAATCCCCAAGCGTTTCTTCAGTAGTAATCTATTACTTACAAGGATGTATAGCCAAGGTCTGTCCAAAGACTTTTATGGAGAGAATGCTCTCTCATGAATGCACAACTCCCAGTACACCTATCAGCACAAGTACCCTTTTGTGAGTACTTTGTGCAATAAAATCCTGGTACCAATTGATCATTTAACTCACTACTTTTTTCACCTCTTGTATGTCTTTAGTGATTTAAGCACCATGATGGTGCCATTTTTCAATTTGCAAAACACAGATTTCAAAACAAAGACAAAAGAGCAGCATCCTCTGATGGGTTTTCAATCACTCGACATTGTCAACCATGTATAACCTATTGCTTCATTTGAGAATATCCAAGCTTCACCTCAAGATATCCTATAGCTATTGTATGAAATAATGTAGCTGGTGATTCATTTGTTCCCAACCATAATTTTATGTGAAATATTTATTTTCCAATTTAAAAAAAGAATGTACAAAACTGAAGTAGTGAAAATTACTAGGAGGGCCATATTTATTCAGAAAGTCTAAGAATGTTTCAATCAATGTAATGACATTTCAGACTAAACTTTCTCCCATCTCATTCACACAAAAGATGAAGTCTGAAATGCATTCCTTCAGCAACAGAGCAAACAGAAGTTCTGCCATATTTGTACTGACTTTCTTTGAACTGTGGTAATAAATCAATTTTTAAAAATTCATACACACATGCATATATGAACATATATGTCTCTGTATCTTAGCATTTCACTGCTGATAATATGAATAGTAATATTATCATGGCTTTTGATTAAAATATTCTTGAATATAAAAGCCCACATTTTCCAGAACAAATGATTAAGCCACAATAAAAACTCCCTTTTATGCCATTTCTTTAGAGAACTGACAATACAGTGTAACAATATGTCTTGTTTTTTCCAAGATTAAACATCATTTAAAAAGGTCTATTCTCAGTCTACAGAAAAGCTTGAACAGCTTGTTCCTATTTAAAGTGTCTTTGGAGAGAATATCATCCTTCCCTTGGATCTAATTTCTCTGTTTTCTTTAGCGGCTGCGTAACTGGTAAGGCTGCTTCTGTGAACCTCTTCTGTGCTGCCCGAGCACACATTTGCCATGTGGGTACAGGCACACATGAAGCCCTGTTTCTGTTCCCCTTCCTGGCTTTATTTTAAAATGAAGTCTCTCTTTTCTACTGCAGACAGAGAGCAGAGGCAGCACCCCAACTAAATTGCTTTTGCACATGCTCTTTTTGCCCTGAGATACCTCCCTAGGTATGTGACAAGCCATTTAGAAACCGGGAGCCTGGAAGTGCATCATTTCATTATTACTTCGAGGTTAGCAGCCTCCGCAGCCTCTCAGACAGATTCCCGTGAAGCCCAGCTACCAGGAAGATGTTTCCATGAGATCAAAAGTATGCAGTTTCCCTTTGTTTCCTGTCTGGCTGCAGTGTTGCCTCACACCGCCTACCCCACAGCTACCAAAAGGAGAGCGCCAGTGAAAGTGAAGGGGATGCTGCACAATTATTAGGTCATTTCATCATTTCAGGGACTCGATTATCATGATTGACTCTCCTGTCAGTCCTACTGTCACCAAATAATTGTACAAACCTCATCTTCACTTCCACTCTGGATCTATGGCCCGTGTGACCTTGGGTAAGTCATTTAAACTCCCAGAGCTGATTCCTCTTGCCAGATATAATACATTAAATTACCGTTTGAGTTGAATCTTCTTTGTGCTGTATTGCTTCATTTTAAATGACAGGCATATTGCAGTTCAAAACAGTGAATCAACTTGGTTCAATCTTTGGGAAATTTCTTAAACCATGGGTCTAAGGATCACGAATACTCATTTGATCCATCCTGAGTTGCAAGTGAATCTTCAAATGACTCGGTCCATTGATCTCCCAGAAATAACCCTTTTTCTTTTGCATTTCACAGGAATTAAAATGCTATTTGGCTGTGGAGCATTATCATCTCACTTAGCAATCAATATGCTATTTTAATAAGTTGGATAAAGTCTTCCATTTTCAAGATGTTAAATAATATATTCAGTAAATTCTCAGAGTATTCATAGTGTCCCCCAAATCCATAAATGGGCTGTGGTGCCATGAAAGATATCCAAACCCAGTTCTGCCCTCTCCTTTCCTAGTCTTGATGACCACTTGTTTTATTACTTCTGCAGAACATTGCAGATGCATTAAGAGGAATATGTAGATAACATGTGAGAGTCACTTAAAGGGAAATTCTAACCAGAATGACAAGAGGATCTCATAAATGGCCTGACCCTCAGCATGTCCCACAGGTAGTGCCAGAGCCCAGTAAAGCTATTAGTGTCGACATTCAAGAGACAATAAAGAAGGCTAGCCAGAGCCCCAGATGGTGCTGCCATCAAAATACATTCCAAAGCTTGGCATCTGGATTTTGCAGCTGCCATGCATAGCCCATATGTGGCAATAAATATTGGTTCTGAGGTTGGAACAGCTAGAGGTTAGGGTCAAATGGAACTATCTGAACCATCACAATGGAGCAAACAGACAGAGCACGGAAGTGATTGTGAAATGACACATAAGTTTTTGTACCTCTTACTTCTTTTATTGTCAACTGCTGAAAAGCTAAGATAACCTTTCAGAGAACAGCAGAGCTAGGACACAATCATCCTTTTTTGTTCCTCCTTTTATTTTGCTCACTTCCAAATATCAAGCTATACTGACTCTTATCTATCTTTTTGTTAGACAAATAAATCCTTTATTTAAATTCTTAGTACTTCTGTTCAGCTGTAATTATCATTTATGGAAAATTATTCTATTACAATTTATTATCATTTTATTACAAATGATCATTTATGGCAACCTATTTTATTACAGTTTAGTAAGGGTCAGGATCTGTTCCTAGCACCAAAGATAAAGGGATATACAAAATGAAGTCCCAACTCTCATGGTACTTACATTCTACTAATGCTAAATCACATATTCACTCCCTAATATTCCTGACCATATCCCATATATTTCTCACCTCAAGGAGAGAGGAAATTCTGTTCAAGTAGACAGGCAGAAAACAGGCAATAAAAGGTGTGTGAAATGCTAACTATAACAGAAGAAAATAATTTTCAGACAATACACAGAAGGGCACTAAATTGAGTATGAATATGAGGAAAGTTATCAGGGAGGGGTCTGCAGAAGAAGGGAGGTCTTTACTGAGAACCGGAGGCATACAAGGAATTAGCCAAGGGAACACTCAGGGGAAGAAAAACCCAAGAAATAGAACTGAGTGTGCAGAAACAAACTTGGCCAGTTTTCAGCAGAGCTAGAATGTAATTTGGGAGAAGAATTTGGCAAAAATGAAAGATAAAGTGGGAAGCAGTGGCCAATCATGATGGGATTTCATAAAGCACCCATGAATTAAAAGATATTATGTCCTCAAGGCCATTAACTAGGGAGCTTTATAGGTACTTAAGTAACTATACATCATAGATAATAGGGATAAATTCCCAAAGAAAGATTGCTAGAAGTAGTAGGAAAGAGGAGAAGATAGATCTAGTTTAGTTACATGTCATTGAGGAGGCATTTATGCTGGACTTTGAAGCAGAGGTAGGAGTTTAGAGAAGAGAATCACGGCAATCCAGCAAAGATGAATATTTCAAAAGATTTTATGGCTTTGTTCCTCATTATACACTATTTCCTCTCAATATGTATAAATGTGTATTAACCCATAATGTAATCTAAAAATACTGGTAACAGCATATTCAGCTATACCACTAATCTCTCATCTCTTAAACTGGAATTATAAAATCATAAAAGGCCTTAATTCTGTCCACATAACCAAGCTAGTTAGTCAATCCTATGCTAAGTTAATGTTGCTGGAAACACAAGCTTGATCACTTTTATGAAGCGTTTTCACTGTTTACATACAGACTATATTGTTCTTTATTTTTACTGACAGTTTGCATTTTCTAAAAATTAACATTCTATTTCCTTCAGTTAGTATACAATGATTTCCTACTACTTCTAGCAATCATTCCTTTCAAAATACTATTCTGGTTCCCTTTTTATGTCCAAAATGCACCATTTCCATGCTGTCTGATTTGACTACAACAGCCTGCCTATTAAATCTTGCCAGGTCCTGTCATCTCAGCATTCAAAAGTGCCTCTAAAATCCCACCTGCTCTGTGAAGCTCCTCTGCAATAAAGACCATTCCCTGGGTTGTGTTTGTTCTGCCTTGTCATAACCTTTGGACTACATCCTGTTTGTTGAAAAGCCAATCTTTTCCCTGATATGACTTGCTTAGGGCCCAGTCTGCTTTTTTGCACAATGTGTATTTAAATGATAAAATAGAAGCTGGTGATCACAGGGACCCTCATGTCAGATTATCAAGTGTAAATTACCCAAGTGTTTTTTGATAGCTCTTAATTATTGACAACAGACAGTCTCATGGAAGAGTTTGCCTAAGCCACACATCCAAGTAATATGAAACCTCGCTCCAGTCCTTGGCAATTACATCTTTGCGAGATATGGGTAGGGGGTGGGGACCACCAGGTGTCCACCAAGGATAGAATTCGTGGATTAGCAAAAAAAGTGAGAGCTAATGAGTTTGTATTCTAGGAGGGCTTTCATTAGCAGTGCTGTATTAGTGCGTAATTCTGAGACCATTTTCAAAAAGGTTCTAAAACTTGCCTGAGAAATCACTGGTGGACAATGTAAATTACTGAGGTGAGTGGCTGGCTTGCTCAGACATTGCCAGTATTTGTTTGTTTTAGTGTTTTCCTTGTGAGCCTTGATTTTATACTCTGCTCGTAGCAAAAGGCTCTCTCAGTTATTTCTCCTCTCCTTTTTCCATCAATGTTCTCCACAAATAAAGTATTTTACAATACTGATTGATTATTGAAGCTTCTTTGTATTATTTTTTTGTACCAATGTTTAAGCTCCCCACTTTCTTAAAATTAATACGATATAAGATGTCAACATGTTTATGCTGAATAGAGATTTGTTTTGTTTATTGTTTTCAGACACATACACAAATATTGGGAAGCAGGCTAAGCATTTTACTCCTATGACCTCTATTTATACTTTATGATATTGACATTATCCTCATCACCATGCACATAGGAAAAAGGTTATATAATTTTCCCAAATCACGTAACTTGTAATTGGTACAGACTTGTTTTTACCACAAAGATATATTACAAACATTCTTAAGCATTACAAAATATAAAATAAGTGATGACACACTTAAGTATTAAAGCTTCAAAAATATTTCTAGGATGATAAAATAGAATTTTATATATGTCGTTTGTTGTCACCTATTAATAATTGATAATTGATCTATTAATACCATTTCTGATAGTGGAATTAAAATAGGAGGATTATTGGCACCTAAAGACAAACTACCCAAAAACAAGCAGAATTTTGATCATCTGTTGACAATTAGTGGCTTCACTGGGTTAATGAGTTTATAGACACATTAGCTATCACATACAGATCTTCAGTAATTGATCATTTTGGAATCAAAGATATTTTTTGATGTGATAATTGAAACACATGCTCAGGGCTGACAACAAAGCTGGCTTAAAATCTGCTGTAAGTACTCAACTTCCAGCCAAAAACACCACTGGTCAGTTTTTTGAATGCAGTTAAATGTGAAGAAGTAACTGGAAGCTTTCCATTCTTACACACCCATAGGATTTCCATTGGCAAGGCTGTTTTCTCATTGCTTCCTATAGAATAAAATGTATTTCCTAGATTAAATTGTGTTGGTATTTAGGATCTACTTAAAAACAATGGAGGAGGTTCTACTAGGAACACAAAAGAATCTGAAATGAATTTTAGTTCCTATTCTTGCTCATGGTTTTCACCCTGGAAGGTCTGTAAAATAGCTTTTCTCTCCAAATGTAATGGGATTCCTAAATTGCTTTAGTAAGAGTTTGAGTAGTGACTCTAAGAGTATACTTTGTTTCCCCCAGGCTATTTGGTTCCTGAGTTCAGAAACTAAGTATAGCTACCAACAGACATTTCCTATTATACTTCTCAGCACTTCAGAGGTTAATTTATCTTACTGGAGCCTGAAATATACATACAACCACAAGGTGGCAGTACAGATTTGTGGTCACATGGTTAGGAACTTGAAGGGATGGGGCTTAATATACTCATTGTCTATACTAACTGTACTTAGTAGTTGAATCGTTTTTAAAATATAGAACAATTTTCTCTAGGCTTGTTTTATTAATTCTTACAAATTTCCTCCTCCAACACTTTCTTTAAACTTACAAGCATAATAAGGAAGGCTTTCTCTACTTTCAGACTCATGTAACTTAATTTGATTTCAAAACTTACAGAAAGATATTGGTTCCCCTAAAGTCATATTCCACTGTGTAATATTATATATCCATGTTTCTCTTACCAAAATAAAATCCAGTCTCCCAAGTGTTAATCTGATTTCTACCTTTCTATATATTTGGGATTTTAGTCCTTCTCTACTTCTCCCTTTAACAGTATGGTTTAAGTGTTGCATGATAGTACATTTTTTCCTCTAAGAAAAGATATAGTAGCCTGCCCCTACTATGCAAAAAATTGGCAATTGAAGTTTAATGGAAAGGTCATTAGTCTTTGGGTCAGAAGATCTGGGACCTTCTTGTTCTAACACTTTTCTTTTGCTGGGTGACTTTGAGCAAGAAACCTAACGCCTTTAATCCTCCGTTTTCTCTTCTGTCAAGTGGAAATGTTAGTTCAATAAAGAAACAAGGATTAAATAAAAGTGAAACAAGTGCCTAGGACAGAGCAGGCCTTTAACAAATGCCACACTAGAAGCACCTTAATTTCTCACTCTAATCTCATCACCAATGAAATGATTAAGGATAAAAACAATTTATAATAAAACTAAACTTTAAAAAGTAGAACAATTCTCAGCTCTTTTCTAACAGTTCTGAAGGTGTTCAACTACAACATCCATAAGTAAGAATCTTTGGTAGTTTATTGTCAGACTTTAAGTTCTGATCTTAGAGAAAGGAGCCAAAAACATCATTCTCTAAAAAAGCCAACAAAGGAACATCTCACCCACTGCATCGCAAAGCTGCTTTTAAGGTTTAGTCCTCTTTTCACTCCCTGGAAAACATCTACACATAAGACAAATTAAACTTTGTACTAATCCCATTAAAACATGAATATGTTGATTTAATATAGCAACCACTACTCATTAGAATAGCAGAAAATTTTGTCTTTAAAGGGAAAACAAAACAGTATTTTCATTGTGCCCTCAAAATCAAAAGTTACTACTTAAATCCTTCTTAAATAGAGTGATTAAACAAAGTATAAAAACAGTATCAAAAGAAGAATTATGTCTAAGGTGTCCCTTTTTATTATTTTGAACAATATATTTAAAACATTATAGATTAGGACTTTTTAAATGTCAACTTATATGGTTTAGGTCACTTCTTTACCATTATTTCTGATTTACTGTATTTACATCTAGAGATTAGACTCCACATCAGTGTCTATGAAAACCACAAGCTTCTTACAGAAATAACCCAAATATTGAGAATGTGAGAACATGCCATTATCCTGCTGCTGACTTATGTTGTCATTTCTCAATGGTAAAAAAGAAAATAAAAGTTTGACCATCCATCATTTTAAAGTCACCTGGGTCCACTGATCATACATATTATATGATTTTTCATTGTCCAGCTGGGTTTGGATATTTTCTACCCACGGCAACCTTTATTTCACATCAGGAGACACATTTTATAATACTTTAGTAATTCTAAATTTAATTTTTTAAAAGATAAAGCTTAAGAAGATTCTTTTTTGGAATAGAACTACTCAATAAATAGTAAACTTATATCTGAAGTTTTATATCACATAGATCTTTACCTGATTACCTTCTACAAAAGTTCATTTTTCTCCACTCAATCTAATTTAAATATTCCTTTCACACAAATATATTTAAATACTTTATTCAGCATGTAGAAATACTTCCTTAGCTTGTACAAACTTTTACTGTTAATTTCTAAATTCACCTTTAAAAAGTTTCCTAGGGACCACAGTTATCTTCTTAATATTCTCATTAAAGTAAACATTTTAGTATTTAACTTTTCAGTGTTTAAAAGTTGAAAACTTTGGTGTTTAGTACTTCAGAAGCAGTCCACTTCTTACAAAATCAAATATAAGCATCTGCTGGCCATCTGGAGAAACACAGAGATATGCCAGCCAAGAAAGCCTATCTTGTGCTTACTTCGCAAAAATTTGTTCGCAATACTTTCTAGTTCTCTTTAACTTGATCTTAAAATGCTCCACACACTTCAGTACACCCAAACATTTTTCAAAACAACATAAATTGAAGGTTAATACAACTAACCAATATAAATTAATTTAATGTTATTTTGTCAGATAGAGTAATTGACGTTTTCTAAACAGGTGACCAGTTAGAATTCATTTACCAAAACTGTTTATTCCTAATTGAAAAATAAGATGTAAAATGTTTGTACTTTAGAAAGAATCAAGTGCCATTTAAAATGAAGTGATTCATGAATAAGCCATGCACACTTGTGTCACTCTGAGTCATCCTATTGAACATCAGTATAAGTTTTGTTTGTTTATTTGTTTTTTAAAGAACTTGGTCTCTCTGCTTATGAATCACAGCTGCAAAAAAAGCTAACACTGAAAGGTGTCATCACATAGACGTCACTAAGACACAATACAGGTGAATCACAAAGTAGAAGGATTGCAAAGTGGACACTATCAAAGAAAGTCCCTATTCCAGTCAAGTTAACTCTTTAATGTTCGATTCTGAAGGAGAAGAGTCATGTCTGCCCCAGCTGCTATTTTATCTGCACAGCTCAGTCATGGTGCTCAACCACTCTATGTACTTCACAAGTTCAACTAATTTACTTTTAAGGATTTTTTTTTTAATGTTTATACCTGAAAAGTAAAACTAACCATCTGCTAAGATTATAGTAGATATATCTCTGGTATACATTTGATTCAAGCATACTGTACCCAGCTCTGCCTTGTCTCTAGCATGAGGTGTGAGACCAGATATTACAGGGGAAAGGGAGAAGATATTTCTACCCGTAAAATGACAGAGACAGAAGGGAAGGAGTCTGAACATTTGTTGAAGTCCAATATGGGACAGCCCAGTCCAGGCGCCTTTTGACAAGTACCAGGAAGGAGCCTCAGGGCCTCATTCCACAGATGAGGAGCCGTAAAATGACCCAAGGGAAACAACCTGGTCAAGACTACAAGGGGAATCAATCCAGCGACAAGACAGAATTCAGTTCTAGGCCTTTCTAGATCTAAAATTAATATGCATCCCTGAATTACAGTGGTTTGGAAATAAGCTAGTAATTTTACTTAAGACTTTTTTATATAATAGCAGTATCTTAGGGTTATAATCCGACTACGTGAGTATATAATATTAGTATTCTACTATATCAGTGTTTTCTGTTTTTACATAGAAAACATGTCTTTAGAATGCTTCCTTAAAAACAGGGTTCCTCAAATAAAACCTACCATGGAAAATCAGGAAAAACCACTAACTCGAACACTGTAAACTTAAGTTTAATATGTGCATGTCCTTGGGAAACTGTAAATTTTTTAAATATAAACTATGCACCTTCTAAAATTTAGATTAAGAACATCATTTTAATTTGAACGATGATATTATTCAGCTGAAAATAACATCATTTGTAAAATGAAGATAAGGCTGTCAGGTACCATATAAAGACTAACCACCCTTTTCTACTACCTGCAAAAACTTTGGTCTTTCAGCATATTATGTTGTCTTACAGTCTTTCCTTTTCACTAATGCCTCATATATGTGTGAAACTCTGATTATTTCTCTCTAGGTCACAAACATTAAGGAAGTATAATCTGTAATGAAAGTAATTGTTTAAAAAATAGACATAGAAGTCACAGCAGAATATATTACCATAGATTGTCTCCAGGTAACCCAGCAAAGGCCTTTTTCAGGTCTCAATGAAACAAAAATCCAAACTTAAAAAATAATTGATAAAGAACATTTACATTTATGAGAATAAAATTGGTGGATTCAAGTTTCCTAAACACTTATATCTAAAGATCTCCCAAACTCATTTATTTTATCGAGCAATTTCTATTTCACAAAAATTTGAGGAAGTGTTATTACTAATTTAACAACATAATTTTGCTTGCTTAACATCAAACAATTCACAGGTAGCAGATCTGGGATTCAAATTTGGATCAGTTGGATGCTTTTAACACTCAGGGAAATAGTGAAAAAATATTAAAATCCACAGAAAAAAGGGAAAGCACATAACATTTGCAATGACAGCAACATTGTGCTTTTCAGTCAATGAAGATAATTCTATCACTCAGAGTTTCTGGGTGTATTCTATAAGCAGCACAATTACTTTTACTGAAGAGAAGACAGGCCCATGTATTTTTGAGAGAAAAATTAAAGGATAGCAACTGGCTCTATATTTGGGATGTGAATTTGGAATTACTCTCATCATTATAAACAAACCTATTCAAGACTCATACGCAGAGTACTCTAAGCTCTCAGACTAATGGCTCTGCAGCACAGCCTAATTCTAAAATTTTACAGAAGAAAAACAGTATCCTCTCACCTAAAACATAAATAGAGTCTGCTCACTTCTCCCCTAGCTGCTTGACAACCTACTCCTGCCAGCTCCAGGAATAAAGACTGGACTCAAATCTTGGGAGCTATTTTGAGCTGCATATGGGAATAGAATTGAGCAATGCCACAGCAATATCATTAGGGATACGTTTAAGTTAAATAAAGCAGTTCTAAGCATGGAATATTTAACTGGAGATGTTGACGAAAGACTTTAATCTGCTCAGAATGATTCATCTCCTGGTAGACAACCATTAAAGTAATAAATGCAATTGTTTACTAAAAGTGAAATATTTAAAAATTTGCCCTCATTTTTCTTCATGAGAATTTACTTTAAATATTTCATTAAATTGAATGTGGTTCATCTGACCGCTCTTTGATTTTCAGCACCAGTTGTCAATGACCAGTTGAGAAATAAAGTATTTGAGGAACCAAATAAACATTTAAATCAAACAGCCAATATATCTTTCTGTTTCTTTGACTGAACAATGACGCCTCCAAGAGATAGCTGGTATAAAATAAGATGAAATCCAGCTGTACTCAAGAGGTATATTATCTCCAAGGAGTGGCATTTATTTAAATTAAATACATTGTTTACCAAAAAAAAAGTGCTAAATGGCATTCTTGGTGGCTTTGAGAATATTTTACAGAATCTATACAATATTGTTTTAGATTTCCATTGGAAAGGAACATAAAATGTTACATGCCAACACAAAGACAGTGGAAGTCTCATGATTCATGTCTCCTTGAGAATGCTGAAGTGTGGGGTGTCTTCACTGTGGGCAGAGCTCATTTTGCTGTATCTCATATTTCACAGTTACTTCTTACATGATGGCTTGATAGCCAGTGATTTAGATCTGGCTTTAACAATTAAGTATCTTCTATACAACTGAGGATTGATCCAACCTGCATAGTTGGGATTAGAGTGAGTGCAGCCACAAAATTTCAGTGTGCAGTTTTCCTACAATGCTCCTCACCCCTCTTATCCACCCAACATGCACACACACACACCTATATATATATGTGTGTATATATATATATATATATACACACACACACACACACACACATATATATATACACATATACATATATATATATATGTATATGTGTGTGTGTATATATATATATATATATACTTGGTAGAGTATGAAGCCAAACTCAACTCTCAATCTTACCTCAGGAGTCCTCTGGGATTCAGGGAAGAACTCATGGGTCTTTCTTTGAGCCCAAGAAGGCACCAACTCATTAAAATGTGATTTAGATTCACTAGTCTTTCTCAGTTCACCTAAGAGGTAGGAAATTCCAAATAATGAAGGTAGGAAGAACAGAGCTACACATCACTGACTTTGGTCACAGTACATAGGTTTGTACACATACTATGCCCACGTTTTAAGTTCATATTATTTAACTAACTTATTTCCCAATAGCAATTACTAAAAAAAGGAACCTTGTCTTTGGTTTAATTAGCACAACATTGGCAGCGCTCACCCAACTTATTACATAGCAGAACACCTATTGAATGATACACAATTCATTTTTATGCCTTAGACAGATCCTTCCATTAACTGTGACTTCTAATTTTATAAATAATTGAGCAACTGAAATATTCTGTGATACATGGTCCTACTTAAAATCCTTTAAAGTAGTGTGATTCCACTTAAAGCCTAAAGTATTATGGTTCTATTTTAAAAAGTCACATGGTACTAAACATCAGCTTACACGAAGGAAGCAGAAAATGGCAGTGTTTTCCCCTCACCCTGGATGAGAATCAGAAAGCGTACTTGTTTGCCATAGTTTCTCTGGTCTCCATTGTATTCACACAGCCTCATCCTATGGAGAGTTGAACTAAATGAGTCAGTATGTTAATTATGAGCTCTGGGAGCACAAAGAAGAAATAAAGAAGTTATTACCTTTCCAAGTTTCTCAGGTAATGAGACCCACTTCTGGAGATATGTGGCACTGTACCAGAATCTATCATGAGAATGAGCTTTGCAGTAAAATGCACAAAATTAATTTTTTAATGAAAGTCTTCTACTGGTTGTCTGAGTCAAATCCACCTGACAAATGTCACTGGGCAACGTCATTACCAGTTAACCAGCACAAGCCCTTTAGAACAGATGGTATAGCGGGGCCTTTTCAGAAGTGAGCCGACTAATTTCAGCCACCCACCCACCCCCATGAAAAGGAAATAAAATAAAATAAAATTGGCTCCATGTCACTCAAATATGACAGTACTTTGGAATTCTCCCCCATGATGTTTTTTAGCCTTGAGGCAGATATGACAGGCGCCTTATTAAATTCCAAAAATAAATGTAGAGCAAGAAGGCAGTGCATTCCAATGAGACACCCAACTTGTTAAAATGTAACATGCATAAAACTTGGTTCATTTTATTTTTAACCATCATTCTCATCATTTTAAATCAAAACAGAAATATATTTGTTACCATAAACTAAGTAAAATTAGTCCATGAACTACTAAAATTAGCTGTCATTTGTTCACATGCACTTAAGCTGGCATTTCTCAAAAAACAGCTCCACCAGCATCTGGAAATAGGTTAAGAAAAAAAAAAGATTTATGGAAGATTTATTACTCTGTATTTTAGAATCTCCCATCCACCTATCAATAGTTCCTTAGACAAACCCAATGATATTTATGGATCCCTGCCTTTGTGTGTGTTATACATTTTCCTATCTGTGATTTTGTCTCTCAAACTACTACAGCGTTAGCTGGGTCCAACAGTTTGATTTTTACCATCTTTTCTCGACATCCACCTTCTTCTTCCACACCATTATAAGTAAATCCTACTGATTTCTTATAATAGATGTCTTATTCATCTATTAAGCAGTTCATTTATTTATTCTGCCTCAAATGAGTAAATTTTCTCCACTGCAAACATATACTGCTTCTACTAGGCTGACTTTTTATTGGGGAAAGGAACCATTATGTATCCTACATAACCTACAGCATCTGGCCTAAGGCTTTTAAAATATTAGGGACTCAATAAATGTTAAAAACAAAACAAACAACCAATCACACATAGCAAAATGACACAATCTGCACTGCTTACTGCTATGACTCCAAAGAATCTGGATACTTGATACAAAGAAGCAATAAAAAAAAACAACAGAATTTCAAAATCTGGCCCTAACCTTCAAGCAACTTTTGGCTGAAGTATGAGAATGTTGGGGAAACGACTTTCATTTCACATCGCAATGATTAACTGGCATTTACCTTGGCACTGATTGTATCCAAGATACTTTTAATGCATTATTTAATTATAAAACATTCTGTTATAAAGGAGGCAATACTAATCTTACTGTTCTAGATCTGAACAGGAGATTCAGTAGAAAGCAGATATTCAGAGAGGTTCAATGACTTGTGTGAGGCCACCTGTCTCCTGGTAAGTGACAGTGTTGGGGTTCAAATTCAAGTATATTAATGACAAAAATCATGTACTTTGCACCTTCAGTTACTCCACAACTACACAAACACATATCCCTAGGGCCCTGGAGGAGCCTGAATTAGCAAAGCCATTTTAGGATATCTAAAATTCCACTTTACCCACATGATTTTCTCTTTTGGGCTAATGTTCGATGAATTGAACAACCCTCCATGACCAGCTGTGGTAAGCCCTCCCTCCAGACCAGGTGTACTGACAGATAGCCCTATGCCCTCCCAAGTCTAGGAATAATAACCATGTAAGTCTTTAATCAGTACCAGGGTACTGTGAGCAACTGTCATCCAAATGATGATTCAAAGGGAAAAAAATTAGCTTATTTTATTTTTACATGGTTCTATCCTAAATAATACTTCTCAAGCAAGAAGCAAATTCATATTTTATAATATGGTCAGGTACAATCTGAAACGTGTCATGCAAACCATAATGTTAACGCAAGGTTGAAAGGTGGCAAGCATTTTTGGCTATTACTAGAGTTCCTTCAGAGAGTGGCTGTTGCAACATCCTAGATCATAATGTTGACTAAGACAGGTTGGAGTGGGTATTAGGATTCTCATATTCTCTCTCTCTCTCATTCACTCCCTTTCTCTCTCTCTCTCACTCTCTGTTTAATGTTCTTTCTTTTGTTTAATTAATATCAAAGCAGGTCATATCTTGAAATATAAGTGCACATTATAACTGGCCATAGGTAGTCTTCCATATTGAAGACCATGTACAATTTGAAGGTCCTTCATTAGCTATGAGAAAGAAGGCAGTAGACTCGCTAATACTCGTCTAAAAAGCAAACACATACACTATCAGCTGTGCTCATCTCTGCCATAGATTTCTCTACATGTTCAAGATGATCTCCTTCTGCTCTTCCTTCTACATCTATTCTCCCTTTTCTGTTGAAGTTCAACAAGAAAGCTGTTTCAAGAAAGAACATTTGCTGTTTATACCACCCTCTTGTAAACAAGTCGTGTCACTGTTGGTAATGATGTCATTTCTACAGCAAAGCTGGATGCAAAGGAAATGCACACACGCTGGAGAAATCATTACAGTAAACTGCAAAAGAGTATATATTATGTAAACAGCAGCAGCAAGGGAGCATTTGTTTTTTTATTAAAACACTTCCCATACCTTGGACTTAAGTTGGTTTATCTGTATATTTACATATTTTTTTCAGTGAAAGGAATTAAAGTAGAAAATATCCCACAAAAAAAATAAAAAATTTTGCTTGCCAAAACTTTGATTAGAAAATGAAGCTTCAGGAAAAAGGAATCTCAGCAGGGATGGATGCCGCTATCTATTTAGCCAAATGCCAGGATTTTGCCTTTGGGTTACATCGTAAGTTCTTGGATTCCATTTTTTTTTTTCCTCCTGACACAAATATAAATGTATCCTATCTTACTTGAAATGTGTGAATCTTTAACACTAACAGCCCCTGCCAACTGCAGTCCATAAGGCAATACATATTTCGGCATGTATCTGAGTGCTGTCTTAGTATAAAAATAAAAGAAAACTAAAGTAAGTTGTTAAAAGAAAGAGCTTATTCTCCACAAGTTAGCGAAATATCTACAGAGGAGCCCCCGGATTTAGGCTTGGTAAATGTCTGTGCTTACCCTCAAATCTCCTAATGATCATAAAGAAAAGACTGCTTAGTAGTCACTAAAATAGGCAAGTCTCCCAAATTTGGATTCCTTATGCATTTCGTATTTTAGATTCCATTCACATACAGGAAAGACTGATACAAATGGACGATCTTTTCTTGATACTTTGTTTGCTTCCTAGTATTGATTCATCATAGTGCAGTTGGGGAAAGTCTGAATCAGAGGTCAGAAGATTGATGTTTTTATACCAGCTTAGCCACTGTTTATTTCCTGTGTACACCTGCCACGTGACTTTAGTTAACTAGTCTGCACCCCAATTTTCTCCTGTCAGTTGGGATCCATAATGACTTACTTCTATTCTTATGAAAATCAAATGGGTAGTGCTTATTGCTTTTAATTATTAGTATTACTCTTGCCAGGTAGATGAACTATAAAAAGGCATTTAAAACAAGGTTTAACTAAAAATAGTATTATCATTAAGTAATACGAACTGAACTTGAAGAAAACAAGAAAACTAAAAAAAATTTGTCTTTTCCTTTAATATAATTATTTTACTTTTCCATTTGTGCACTTCCTGGTTTGAGTCAAAATTAGAAATAGAGAGATGAGATGATTATTCAGTTAATAACATTAAAAAAAAGTGGAATTTTCACAAGTGCTTCTGTTTCACCATTCACCAGTGTTGCACTGTTATAAATACATAAAACTTTTAGAATAATTCACCTCATCCAGTCTTTGATAATTTACACTACTATCTTTGACATTCAGCAAAAAGCTTGGTGAGTGTATTTGTCTACGTAATTCCAACTGATATACAAATGATGTGATATGTACAAAGAACAGAAATTTATGTATAAAACTAGACACATTTATTTACTCACTCATAAAAACTATTTGTCAAGAGATGCTTATGTGGGGTTTGTGAAATATTTTCATTTGAAATGCTATACATAACTGTCAGTCATCTCTGACCACTTGGCTAATCATCAGACAGAAAGAAAAATCAAAGGAAACTGGTGAATAGGAGGCCTGTTTGCCTATAAAGGTTCAAAGCTAAGCAAATTTTCTTTAGAAAGAAATTTAAAACTATGAACATAATAAGTACTGGAAAAGAAGCTTTAATCTACTAAATGAACTATATCTCTAAAAAAGAAAATTGGAGAGAGAATATGGCTGAAATTATCATTAAAAACAAGTATTTAGAAATCCAGTTAATGTTCTTCACTGAAATATTTTTTTCATTCAAATTCATTTTAATTGTAAAAGAAAACTAGTAATAAATTTCCAAGCTGTAAGTGTTCTCAATAAAATTGGCAAAATGGAAGTGGTATTAGTGATATGGTTAGGGGTAAGAGGTATCAAAAAGGCCTCGAATACAAACACCAGATTATTCTAAATAAAGTTTAATTATCTAAATGGACCACATTTTATTTTTGTCATAAAGCTTGACAGAAATATTTTAAAATAGATATCCTTAAATCTCTAAAACTTTCTGTTTAATATATAATTGGATTGATTCTTTTGCTGATGTATATTATCATAATCTTTGCTATTAAATTTTTAATTGAATAAAAAAAGAATATATAAAAGTGTCATTGGTTCAAGTTATATTGTATAATTAGGTGAGTCCCACTTATATCACTAATGTCTTTTTCTCTCACACTATTGAATTTATATGATTTTAGAGTTGGATGAGGACATTCAGGTCATATAACATTTCTTCAGTTTTAGAGATTAAAAAAATTAGTATTTACAATATTTTGTTTTTCATGTCTATTGATCATTTTATGTATATTTTTCTCCCAAATATATTGTATATTTTAACAAAGCTTATTTAAATATTATTAAAATCTACTACAAAATCTACTCAAATATGATAGGAAGTTATTGTTTTACCGTTGGTCATTTTTTGGAGAAGATACACTAACAGCCCATTTAATTTTGTCTGAGCTGTTCTGTCTTTCTAAATCAAATACTTCAGTCATAAAAATATGTAACTTTTAAATGCTACAGTAAAAAATGTACATCCATAAGGCTTAAATAAAAGCAATCTCCAGAAACCTCCAGAATTAAAGTAAGGCTGCTTCCTGACTTGATGCTGACACCATCCACCTTAGTTATCATCAAGGAACCAATCCCAAAAGTCCCCGACCAATAACCACGAAAGCCCTGACACTGAGAAGATAAGCTCTAAACAGACACTATTTGAACCTTTGTCATTGCATTTTTAATTGTTTCTTTTTCAATAAAATTGTCTCATCTGATGACTTGCCCAGCCAGATGGAGTGAATGTTACACAGACAAAGCTCTTACATAGGTCAATATGAAAATTAAAAAAGGAAAAAGAATAAAGAGATCGCAACACTTACTTGAAAATTATTAATAAAAGTCATATTCTTTTAAGTAGTTCTCCATTCTTTCCTTGGGGAATAAATGTCCCTTTCATATGACACATAACCTTCAAATAGATGCATCATTTACTTCAAAGAATACTCTAAAAAGCAGACTGTTTTCTGTGATTTACCTAATTGTATTCTTTTCTGTCCACATACACATTAAATAAATGCAGTATAATTCTCAAAGCCAAAAGAATCCCACTGTCTGAAAAGTAATAACTGGCATCCGGGCATGATTAATACTCAAATATTTGACTGCTCTCTCCTAGAACCCTAATCTCACTTCATTTTAACATTAACAATCCTAGGGGGTCTGAGATGGTAATTATGTCACAATCCCAGGGGCAGAAGTGGGAGAAGGGAGGAGAGAGGAGTCAGGTTTGATTTCGATAGATGATCTGAGTCGTTGCTCTTCTATGAATTCTGACAGCCCTGGAATGAAGGAAGGATCCTGTTCCAAGCCAGCTCAGACAAAGCAATATTAAATATTTAATTTCCTAAGGCAAAAGTCCAAGGTCCCAAAGCTCCAGAAAAGCTAACGGTCCTCTTCCTGGTTAGGCTGTAAGGAGCAAACTCCACACTCAGAACTAATTTGGCTACAAAATATAAGGACTTTTTTCAGGAATATTTGTAAACCCCAAGGTTTAGTGTTTTTTTTTTAAACAGAAACACAAATATAGTATGAGTAATTCTAACTTGTACAAAAATTAACTTACACATTAAATACATAAAAACTTCTGTGTTTATAGGCTATGAAGATGCACTAACATATATTTTGTATTATAGATGTTACAAGCCAAGTGATTTTTTGTTTCATTTAACTGTTTTGAGAAAAATATTGCTTTAACTAATGAGAATTAACTGTTCACATGTTCTTCTCTAAAATTACTATAAACATCTGATAATATATAATATTAATTTAAACATATATAAATCTACATAAATATTTAGGATTTGGTTTTAATTCTTAAATATTCAAAATAGTGAAGTATCTATATACTTAACTAGTAGACTAGTATGTCATTAAAATGTGAAATACTAGTTAAATCCCCATTAACTTCTGGACCTTAATATGGGTATTGCATGCACTGGATAATGTCTTTTTTGCATATAATGACAGGCAGGGTTTCTCTCTCTCTGTAACACAGAAAGCCTACAAAGCAGATGTTGCCTTTGTCCTCTGACACAAGGGCCTAATAGTGTACTCTTGTAAATCACCCTGCCTTTACCAATGCATGGCTGCCTCAGATGCGTTGCCTATCACAGAACTGTCAAGACCAAAAAAAAAAAAAAAGGAAGGATATTTTCACATTATTTAAATCCCATTTCAAGTATACATGACAAATAGGTTTCTCCTCATTGATATTACTGAACTGTTCATGGTATTACCGACTTGGAATTTTCAGACATATTAATCGATGAGGCAGCAATCAATCAGATTAGCGATGCAAAGATCAAAACTGACCATGAAGATAAGTAAAAGCTACAATGACCTTGCTATGGACTTTTTTTCTTCCTTTAGTTTTTCCACATAAGTAAAGAAAATATATTCTGCTTCCTTATATCTGTTTGTTTGTTATATCACAAGCACCATCCTCAGACACAACGACTTGGATATAAAAAGTATAGAATATGTGTCAGATGCAACTGGTACTGGTAAATAAAAAAAAATATATTGTTTATATTAAAGGAATACTATAAAATTTGAAAATTACATACTACTGTGGCAAAAACACAGAGGTACTTTGTAAATGATGAGGTGATTCAAAGCAACAGACATTCTGAGCACTGCACTAGATGCTGGGAAAATGGCTCATGAGCCAGACAAAGAATGGTGAGAAATATCTGGAGTCTATACTTTGCTGGAAATCATACACATAACCAAAAAACTCTTCCAAAATTATTAAGGACTCAATAAATCTGATTGCTGAAAGAGGATTTTTGATGGAAAAAGAAGTAGACAGTAAGCACACAAACAAGGAGACAGATCAGTACAAGAAATATTGGGAAAAACAGTAGGTACCCTATGTGACTAGACTTATAGTAGAGAAATAGAAATACTGAGACCAGGCTGGAAAGGTAGGTTACAGGGAAATGTATGAAGAGCTATGATGCCATGTGATGAACCCGTGACTGTTCTGTGAGTCCTGAGCTTGGGCAGCAGTACAAGGAAGACAAAGAAAAGAGCATACACCAGTGATTTGTAAAAAGAAGAATCAATCAAATATAGCAATTGACTCAATGGGAGTGGGTCTCCAGATAACCTGAACTGGGTGAAGCCTTTTGATTAAGATATCTGGTATCAGCCTATACATGGACGAGAGGAATGCAGACCAGCAGAAGGCTGAGACATCACTGCAAGACTCCAGGCCATGGGAAAGAAGACCTGAACTGAGGAAGGAGCAGTATAAACAGGAAAAGGACACATATGTGACATAAATGCCATAGGCCTTGGCTACTGAGCATCTGCAGGAAGCAAAGGAAAGGCAACTTGACTGAACATCTAATGAAGGGGAATTACCAAGCATCGATACAGAGCTTGGATTATGAGTAAAAGGGAGAATGATGGTCCTACTAACATGACATTAAAATCTGCAGGATGGAAAATACTTGGGAAGGAAGGCAGGATACATAGTAACTTCGCAGAACATAATAACTATGAGGTTGCAGGAGAAGGACAAGGACAAGAGTTAGAGCACGAAGCAAAAGCACCTGCATCAAGGGAACTTTCTTTTACAATTACAACCTCTTCCCACATCATCAGTGGCCTCCCTCAGTCCTGGGTCCTTCTCTGTAGCATACAAGTGTGTCAAAATAATTTGAAAGCTACAGGAAGAAGGCCTGGGTAAAGCATTAAAAGGATTTGAGAGAAGAGTTTTCAGTAGAGCTATGAGGTTGGAGACTAGACTCTAAGAAGTTAGAGATAGAACTGGGATAATCCCCTTCCTCAAGTTGTTTTGAAGAGATAGTGAGTGGGGACATAGAGTTAGTGAGGAGAAAACCAATATAACTATGAGAGAGCCATAAGGGACAAAGTAACCCTCAAAAGGGGGACAGGAGGAGAAATAAAACACCAGTTCAGGGTTTCAGACTAGGAAAAAGTGGAAGCAAGTCTGTCCTTGAGATGACAAGGAAAGAGAAAAAAAATTAAGATAACATATTAAGAATTTTTAGGTAAAAACAGATAAAAGATTCTAGCATGGCCATCTCTATTTTCTTTGTAAAGAAGGAGGTGAGATTTAAAGAACTCAAACAACAGAGTAGGGCATAGCATTAAAGGACTCAATAAAGAATAAGAGACCCTGTGCAGACACTATGGAAAACACTGTGGAAGGTCCTCAAAAAACTAAAAATATAAATACCCTATGACCCAGTAATTCTACTTTCAGGAAATTACCCAAAGAAAACAAATTCCCTGATTCAAAAAGATAAATACACTCCTATGTTTACTGCTGCATTATTTACAATAGCCAAGATATGGAAACAACCAAAGTGTTCATCAATAGATGAATGGATAAAGAAGATGTGGTACATATATAAACTGAAATATTATTCAGCTATAAAAAAGAAAGAAGTCTAGCCATTTGCAAAAACATAGATGGGTTTAGAGAATAGTATGCTTACTGAAGTAAGCCAGGCAGAGAAAGACAAATATCATATGATTTCACTTATATGTGGAATCTAAAACAAAACAAAACAAACAAACAAAATGGCAATAGACTCATAAGACACAGAGGAGTAACTGATAGCTACCATGGGGGAGGGGGCTGCAGTGGGGGGTGAAATAGGTGAAGGAATAAAGAGGCACAAAATCTCAATCATAATATAAATTAGGCGCAGGGATTAAAGTACAGCATGGAAAATATAGCCAACGGTTCTGTAACATCTTTCTATGTTGACAAATAATAACTACACTAGCTGGGGAGAGCATTTATTAATGTCTATAACTGTCAAAACACTGTGTTGTGTACTTGAAACCAACATAATATTGTATACCAACTATACTTTGATAAAAAAAAAGTTAAAGGAGTAAGAGACCCTGATCAGTGGTTCCAGCATTTCCTCCCACCCCTTATTCAATGAAAGGCTTTTGTATATCATAAGGCTCTTACCACAAAAAAATTATGTGACCCTACTGAACAGGGTAATTCCTAACTCACTATTTTAAGTAAAGCAATATTACTAAATATTCATGTTCAATAGCATACAATATATTTTTATTAACTTAAGATTTTGAATAAATATTTTAAATGCATGCTTAAAATAAAATATTAATTCAATATCTAGAGAACCTAAATGCTTATCTACACTAATTAGTTTCATAAAAAAGGTAATGAAAGAACAGTTTTTCATTCAACAAACATCTAATTTTAAGGAAAAACAGAAATTGTCATTTGAAATAGTCTTTACCATTCAACTATTCAATTTTTTTTCTTGATTTAAAAATGGCCTGTGCCTTAGAGAAATTTTAGTTTCTCTATTCTTTATATGGCAGCCAACCTTCCAGTTCTTTCATTAGAAAATTTAAAAATAAAAAACAGTTTTCAGATAATACTTAAAGACTTGCTTGAAGGATTCTAATGGAAAGTAAACAAATATAAAATTAGCACAGTCTAAGAAGTAGGTCTCCATTTGATACAGTCACATATATCTTATTCTAGTATTAATATTCATATAAATTTTCTTTTCTCATTGCCTTTCCCAGACTCTACTGAATTCACTTTTACCTTTGAGAAGAAATCTAGTTTAAAGTTCTTTGTAAAATCATTGTATTTTAAAAAGCAGTCTAACATGGATAATTCAAGTAATAATCCTAAACTTCTCTGACACAGCCAAAAGATGTACTTCTGAACACTAGGGAAAATCATTTAATAAAGCTCAAGCTTTTTATTCACCAGATAAAGCAATGATTTAACTCTGACATAAACTATTGTAAGCTTTCACCATTAAACCTAGAACAACCAGGTTAAACAATTTTTATTACTGTACAAAAGCTCTAATGTAAAAAAATTGATCGAATTTTTATCACAGAGGGAATTCTGAATACAAATCATTAGGAAAAATAAAAACCTCCTGATTCCAGTGGGTTGAAATATACTTTCTCTAAAGGTACAGAGATACACAGCACTAGGGAAGCATGCGGGGCCCTGCATGTCAGAAAGCACTGGACTCCACTGCCTATTCTATTACTCATGAGCTAATCTTAACTTGGCCCATTCATTTAACTTTCCAAAGTCTCAGTTTATGCATCTGTTCCACAGTTTTAATAACAATTATGATGTTTATGTCTGAAGATGTTTCTGAAAAGCAAACTAGATAATCTCTATAAAATAATCTCAAATTACACACAGCTACATAATATAGATTAGTATCGAATCTCACACACACACACACCAACAGGTACATCCATGTCACTATGTGTCATTTGAGAGAAATGTATTACAAAAACTATAGTGAAGGCTTATAAATTAAAATCATTTCTTAAATGGTAAAAAAGCTTCTTAGAGATTAATTTTATTGGTTTAGTAAAAATTGTAACAGCAACATGCCATATGAACCTAGCAGATTAAATTCATATTGAACAACATAGACAAATTCCATGAGAGCCAAAAATGAGTCCAGCTATGTTAAAGTTGTGTCTTATCACTAATTTTTTGGTTTGATGAGATTAACCTGGAATTGAGCATTTTGACAGAATAATTTCTTAAGAGGTCCAAAATAATTACGTCTTTCATTGGCACAGTTCAGTGTTTCTCTCTGGACTTTATTAAAAGATTTTACTTTTAATCTTGCAAGTAAATTTAAAAAATTAAAATATACATATGTAAGTGTTTGTTTATATGTGTAAATTACAGAATCTGCTCTCCTAGCTATTTAATGCAAATCTTCAATGAAGTTCTGGAATTATTGCTAGTATGAATCTAACAATACAGAAACAATATTGCCGGATGTTTCTGTAATGAAGCATTTTACCTGCATGCTTTAACAATTATTTAAGCCTGTCAAATAATAAGTCAAACATTAGGAAAACACAGTGTTGGGTTTAACTTCAGTATGGTTTCTCTCACACATCCACACCCATGAACATTTAAGTACAGTTACAACAGTGGACTGAAATATTTGTTATGTCTGTGTTAGCAAGAGTGAGGTAAACAGAGCTCATAAAATAAAGTTCTATATACATGCAAAAACCAGTTTCACTACTTTGACTAACTTGACAGTCAATGTCAGGGTAAGGCAGCTGAAAGAACAATCAGGTTACCTGATTGACTTGAGCAAATAATATAACCTGTTTCCTCTCCCTGTCTACCCCAACATGCCACCTCAATCTGACCCAACCTATCAGTCAAACCCATCCTATATAAACTGGCTCGTACCTGTAGACATTAACTTAGGTACAATTACCGAGTGCCACCCTAAAAGAGAAGAGAGCTATCTTCATAAGAATTCAGCTCTCTGGTATATGTTATCCTTAACTTGTTCTTTCCTTAGAGATGGTTGCTAGAGTGTCTGCCCAATAGCACTGGAAAGGAATTAAATTTCTAATTTTTTGCCGGAATGCTATTTTGAGAGTTAAAATGTATCACAGTCAAGTTTTTTTTTTTCCAATAATTACCTTTTGAAAAATTTTGCTTAATCTCATTTATGACAGAAAAGTAATCTATTTGAAAGTGCTTTTCTTGACTGTCCTAAATGGAATACGAGACATAAGGCAAACTGACAGAGTTATAGGACTGTATCTTATATCTTAAAAAGGCATGTTAGTTGTTCTTTTAACTGAGGATTATGACCACCTTAAATATAATTTTTAATCAATGTTTCTTGATTACGTATTTTACTTGTATTTTGAGATAGTTAAAATACTTTATTAAGAAAGATTACCTTTGTGCACTACAAAAAAGAGATCCAGAACCTATGTTTTCTAATACTATGAAAAGAAACTTATAAGTCTAAATGCCTTTTAATAACACACAAATTTGCTTTTATAGTAAAATTTTTTTCATTGCATGGAAAGGTCAAGTATTGGTTGAATAAAATCACATTTACATTGGCATCACAAGTCAAGATTTTAAGAAAAATCAACTTGGCCATCACCACTTATTTTTAACTGAGCAATATTATCCTTGTCAATCAAGACAATATAAGAAGTCAAAATATCATGTGTGGGAGCAGAGTTGCTTCAGCTGATCCTTGCATTTGCTCCTCCTGTGGGCATTTAAATGTGGGTATCAGAATCTACAAGTGGCTCCAAACTGTGTCAAGTGTGGTAAAGAGCACAAAGCAGAAGAAAATAGGGGGAAGTGGTGAGGAAGTAGGGGTGGAGTGAGAAAAACTGTCAGCAAATGAAACCCAACACTGTATTCTCATGTGAAAGTTAAAATAAATACATGAAGTGGGCTTAAAGAAAAGAAGAAAGAAAATGCTCATCAGAACAATCCTCATAGAGTGATCTTGTTTTACTAGGATATTAATTTCTTGCTGTTTGTTTTTTAACAAAAACATTGTTATTCCAGTCAAAATAGCATTAATTGAAGTTGTTTGTTTGCTTAGTTCAAACATATCTCAATGTTTTGATAAAGATAACATTCCTAAAATATAAAAGGATTTATGTTATATTATTTTTTGCAAATATAGAGGGGTAGAACTGATATCTCTAAATTTTCACTTCAGTAATTTTTCCAGATGGTAAAGACTATAGTGATGTGTGATATCATATGCTTAACTGAGTCTCATTACACATTAGTCCATTCTAATTAAAATGTTTCTCCCAAAAATCTGGCCTTTACAAGAAAGAATGTCCTAAATTAAACATCATGAACATCTTCCTGTGAAGAAATTTGCATTGCTTGAAACAGTATACAGAAGCTATATTTCTTAGAGAAAATGAAGGATTGTTTAATGTTTATAGCTTTTTAAATACTAAGTTTACAAGTGTTAATTCAGTTTTAATGAAAGCTGTTTTTGCATACTATTAAGTGTATTTTAATGCACTGTTACACACAATCGCTTGACAGTTAATATGCTCATAATTGATTTAGCTACACCCAGTGTTCCCCTTTATATCACTTTAGTAAATCATTTTTTTTTAAATCAGGTTAATCAGAAATAACCTGCACAGAGATTTATTTTATTACAGAATTTATTTTAAAAGGTTACCTGGTAAATGCATGGCTGCAAGTATATTAAATAAATTGCACTTTGAAGAACAAAAGGAAAAAAAAAACAAAACAAGGCTTCACACAGCCTAAGCATATTGTTGAAGATGAGTTAGAGCAATAAAATCCAAAGCTCTCCGAAAGAATAAAAACGGGCTTTTTCATGATTACATATTGTGCAAAATTGACTGACATAGGCTCCATTAATGAAAGAAAAATAGGGAAACATACCCTTGAAAAAAATCCATTCTTTGTTTTCAATAGAATGAACTAATATGAGCCTAGAGGCCCAATTATTCTATATCTTCCATTAAAAATATAAAATGCCTACAATAAATATTGTTAATTTTGTAAGGGAAAGTCTTATATACATTTTGTGGGATGCCTACTGAAATATCTGGTAATGAAATTAAATGCTTTAATGTACTTCAGAGTAAAGAAAAGGAGAGAGATAAAAATTGTAGCAAAATAGTAGTTATGATAGAATCTAGGTCATAGTTATATGTCAGCTCATTATGATATTTTCTGTAATTATGTGTATGTTTGAAAATTTTTATAGTAGAAAAGCAAAATTAAAAGACCCTATGATAAATTAGGGTATTTATATTACATCTGTACCTAAATTTGAACCTTTTCTTATTGATAGAAACTTGACCAATCAAATGTTACTTACTAATCTTGTAGGCCATTATCAGGAATATTCCCTAGGGAGAAAAGATGTCTAATAATATAAAATGTATCCTATCTAGAACTCATGTAGTCAAGAATTTCAAGTGGATTCTCCTTTTTCTCAGGCTATGACCCTTTCTAATACTTTGGGAGAAAAATATCTGTAACTAGTAAATAAACTCATAAGGAGTTCAGTTTAAAAAAAAAATCTACCTCTCCAAATCAGTTAAAGAATAAAACAACTTTTATGAGAAGGCCTTAATTTAATTCAACATTACAGTAGGTACAATGATCATTAATATCCATATTGGTAGTTACTTAAGCATTATATTTGGACCTTGATTCCAAAATATTAAATATTGTTCTTTCTACTTTTAAGTGCATTTTCTTAGGCAATGAAGATTTCTTTGCAAAATGGGTAAATGAAGAACATCATTTTGTACAATTTTAAATTAGCCAAATATTTTTTCCCCTAGTCTTCTATAAAATACTGTATTTCACTTTTTTAGGCAGTCTTCCAGCTCTGGTATTCAAACCTCTGTGATTTGTAAAAAAACACACCCACTGTCTTTGGATTTGGAATATATAGTAAGTAAATTCAGAAATTTGGTTCAGGGCTCAAAATTGTTTTTACTTTCCTCTAGTGAAGGAACTGTATCCTCACATTGGCTGAAAACACATTAATAAACAGTATTAGAGAATATGGTTTACAAGTACTAGTCAAACAGATTGCTGCTACTTTAAGGTCATAGGTCAGAAGCACTCTAAGTACAACAGACCATCTTAAAACACAAAAATGGCACAGCTTCATTTATACAACTTTAGAAGGACATAACTTGTAAATCACCTCTAACAGCAAAACTATGCATTTACCTCTCTTAAAACATTTGAACAGCAGTGAGATGTCACATACGAATATGATATACATGACTGTCATAGGAAACCCAGTCATTCATGGAATAAAATAAAAAATTCCAACTTAACCAGATAGGATTAATATAATCACATTGAAGTAAGCAAACAAAACAAGAAGGAAGACAGAATGAGGGTTTTTTCCAGCTATGACCTTAATAACATATTTTACGGACTTCTAATATGATCCGCATATAAAAACAGTCTAATGCACAGTTTCCCAAAGTGATTTTTTTTTAATGTTCAACAGTTAAATATATTTGGGCAACTCATTTGAACCAATATAGCATAGATACTTTACTACAAGTTTCACAGAGAGTGTAATTTGCAAATATCAATCAGGGATCTACAAGAGAAGGCAGAGTAGGTAGCATTTGACTGTGTAACCCTTCTGACATAGGACAGAGAATGGGGTAGGCAGGTATGGACAGAGTATTCTGAAGGGTACGTCTTTGAGGAAAGTGAGTCTAAACCTCAAAGAAGCAAACTGATATCAAATATTCGTCATTGGAAAAAAAAGGTTAGTTCACATGTCTAGTTTAGTTGTTTCCTTCTCTTAGGAAAACAAGAACAAAGTCTCACTATCCATTAAGTATGAGTATTTTGTACCTAGAATGTGGAAATTAGTGTTTTTAAAAACTTGAGCCCTTTCCAATATGAAATATCAATGAAAGTAGAGGTATTCTGAAATTCTTTTCAAGGCTTATTTTTTTTTTAATTTAAAATTCATTCTTTACAGATGAACTATTAACAGCTCATAGAACCATCTTTATCAGTAATACAGTATAGCTATGAATAAAGTAGATTCACCTAAACCGTTCAACTTGTATAGTAGTAAAAGCTTTGGTGGTGAATAAAGCAAAGTGAAGTTTTCTGTACATTGTACATGATTCTGTATATTGTACGATGATCCTGGAAATCATTTTCCCAGGGTAGAAGGGGAAAAGGTCACACATACATTCTATTTGATTCTATTTTGACAGGGTGAAGTGGATTACCAAAACAACAGTTCATACATATTTAAAGAGGAAGGAAAGCACTCCTTGGGAGCTACAGCTTTAAGTGCTTTCTACACCAGATGTCTGCTTTTTAATGGGTCTTCTTATTTAGGAAATAAAAATGGAACTAGGAGAACACCACATTTTCCCATAGAACAAATGTGCATATCACGAGGAGCAAATGAACACATCACCAGGCTGTCTCATCATCAGCTTAGATAAAGGAAAAATGTTTAAGTTAGAAAGAAATGCTTTAAAAAAGTTTTATTTGTAAATGCATATATATGAAGTTTTCAAACATCAGTTACTTCCAATGACCTGAATAAATTTTGAGAATAAACCAACAGAAATCACCAGAAGGGAAAAACAGAATCTGCTTTGAAAACTAATTTACTCTTACTTGAAAGTTCTTACATTACTTTATATTGAAAAATGTTACAATTTAAAAAAATCTTTCTAGAAAAATCTTAATCTCTTTATTACTCGGTGATTACTGTGATTTTAAGAAGAATGCAGTGATTTTAAGATGAAGGCAAGGTCAGTCAAGGGAAAGAGAGGACGATACAGGCAGGCAGACAGACTGGGAGGTAGATCTGAGAGATGCAAAAATGATCAGATGGGGTCTGAATGCAGGTGTTAGGCTCAGCTTCATTCCTGTGCACTGGGTCTGTGACACAACCTGCTAGCTTTATTACAAGAGCCCTTTTTGCTTTAACTAGCTAAGTATTCTGCTATATTTATCAAAAGACTACCAAGTAATACAATGTAACCCTATAAAACCCACTTTGAAAGATTAAACACCTTCTAACTACCTAACTACCATGAAATGGTCGGAGTGATGGGATTTCAGTTTATGGAGTCATACAGTGCTGAACAGCAGAGCACTGGTGAACTTGTTCAGCACTGGCAGCAGGAACCAAGTCCAGGAAGGTGAACCAGAGAGAGGTATGAGCTACTAGAGCCATAGGAAGACAAAACTGTGTGTCAGTCATATTTGTGTCTGGAGTGTTCATGTAATTGATGTTTCCCTTGCCAAAAATGCCTAGGTCACATAAAACTCCACCAAGTTATTAAGGAAAACTTTATCGTCACACACATAAAGGTCACTAAAAAGTATACTTAATGTTACTTACTACCTTTGACTCTATCAGTTGGATTATATTTTCTATCAATCTACTTCATCTATTTATTATAATAGAAAAATGTGTGATTTCTCCTATTATACAACACATACTTAGGATGCAAGGTAAGCAATAATTAATCATTTTTGAAAAGATGAATGGGTAGCTGTGTTGTATAAGACTGAATGTTCATTAATGTCTAAATGATAAAAGAGATACTAATCTCTCTTCATTAGTCAGGTGAAGTTAGTTACATGTACTATGAAAGTGTATTCAGAACTTACATGATTTTAAGTATATACAAATAGAAGATTCCATGGTTCAACTAGAACATTAGGGACAATGTCCATTTAATCATCTTGACAGATTCATGCCTTTATTTTTTTAAGTAATCATTTATAATTTCTATAAAGAATCTAATTTAACTGCACTAAAATAGAGACAATAACATTCTAATATTTTAGATTAATGGGAAATTACAAATATAAATAAATTCTTTTGAATATATTTAAAGCATTGAATTAAAATGAAAAATTTGAGCTAAATGAAGTGAAATCAGGAAAGGTTTTTAGTATTTATAAGCACTTTTTGAATGCTACATCTAATTTACATCTGTAATTTAATGAGGGCAAGTACTACTATTTAAACGTTCTATAAATCAGCAAACTGATGCTCAAAGAAGTTAAATGACTTCCTCAAGGTCCAAGGTCTAATCATAGGACAACAATTCAAATCATTAGTTTCTTACCCAAATCTATTACCCCCAAAGAAAAGTCCCCAATGTGACATATATACTTAGGTAATCAATATGGTTCTCTCAAAATTTTACTTATTTGGTTAAGTCATGTAACCAAATTGAATGAGGTAAAAAAGCTGCAAGATAAATAAATGAACAGAAGTAATAATGGGCACTGTATCCAAAAAGAAGTTGATAAACACAATGGTAAAAATATTGAAAATGACAACTTCATTCCTCCATGACATTTAATCAAACATTTGCAGATTTTTTTTAAATTTAAAATTTATAAAAGGATACTTCCAATGTGTTGGATACTGTATGGGATTCAAGGTATAGAGTATTACATAAAAGGTTACAGTTCTTAGTGTCGTAGAGCTTATAATCTAGAGTAAAGATCAGATATTAATCAATGGCAAATGTATCACTACAAATTGCAGGAGAATTATAAAAGAAAAGAATAGGGTGATTTGATGACTGGGAGATTCTATAAGGAAGAATTTCAGTTGGACTTTGAAAGACAAGTAAGAATTAGACAAGTAAAGACTGAGATGTAGAGAATTCCAGGCAGAAGGAGAAGTGTATAGTACTTTAGTGTGAGAAGGAGCTTGGCATGTGAGAAAAACAGAGTAGGGGGAAGGATGGCGAGGTGTGGACTAGATCATGAAGTGCCTTGTTTGAAGAACTTGCTTTTTAATGCTGAGTTCCATGGAAACCAAAGTGGGCAATGGGATTTAATATGTTCATACATGATGATAGGATTTTACAAATCATCGACTCAGATCTATTCAATGCTTTATAAATCTGGCTCCAAATTTTCTTGGAATCTGGGAAGTATATATATATATTATGACAAAATGTCTTTCTTGAGATTCAAAACCATCTTTGGCATGGATAATCAGGAGCTGACAATGTATTCAAAATGTACAAAAGATAACTAATTTCAAAATAATGAGATATTAAGTCATTTAAATGGGAAACTACTCCAGCCTGTAATATCAGTTTACTTTTTTTGTGTTCTATTGTCCTTATTTATGAAATAAGGGTTAAGCTTAGGCCCTAGGTTTCCAAAATGAATCCAAAAGCTGTGAAATTTAGTCAATTAGTAAAAGAAAATTCATGTAGATTGCTAGCTTATGTGAGTCTAATACCCAAAGTGCTACTTTCTACAATTTTTATGTAACTGATTCCTTTCAGTTGTCATGCTAATAAGCTTGGATCAATTAATAGCTGTAATTGAAGCTGAACATAATTAACCACTTAATTTGAACTCTTCAGGTATAATTCCATTAAAGTCACATCATGAAAATGGAGCAAAATAAAGAATTATTTACAAAAAATGACCAGGAATGATAAAGCTTCATTATGCAATGATCCATGGCTTAATCAGGTACAGTTTCCCTCAGTAAGATGATCTCTTACACTTTGAAGCTTTGACATCAGTTACATAGTGTCTCAAAACGGATCTTTAGATTTTCAGGCTAAAAATAAAAAGTGCCTTCTTACCACTGGTATCCCCCACACCATCTTAAACACCTGACTTGGGGGACTTTTTAAAAATAATATAAAGAAATAGAAATCTTGAAGAAAAACATCAGTCCAAATAAAACAAAACACAAAATAATCTTTCATCATTCCATCACTTTAGAGATTGAACTAACAAGTCAATATTGGAGTATTTTGCATTAGATGCTTTTTTTTCCCTTGCACATGTGAGATTTTTATTTTAGTCTTTTGTTTGTTTACAAACATAAGAAAATGCCGTTTGGTAACTTGCTTCTTTTAATAAATAACATATAGTGAATATTTTTTCTATGTTAATAAACTATAGATAGTTCTAGAACAGAATTTTTAATCTCTGCAGAGTTTAATATTGTATTGATATGCCAAAATTCTTTTAACCATCTTGCTTATGGATATCTGTGATATTTTCAATTAATTCCTATGACAAAATATGCTGTGAAGAAAACCCTTTTACAGAAATCTCTGGAACACAATTTAAGAATAATTCTAGAAGAAAATTGCTAGGCTAAAGCATGTACAAGCTTTTTTTTTTTAATCATATTTTTTATTAAGGTATCATTGATATACAATCTTATAAAGGTTTCACATGAGCAACATTGTGGTTATTACATTCACCCATATTATCAAGCCCTCCCCCGCACACACACACCACATTGCAGTCACTGTCCATCAGCATAGTAAGATTCTATACAGTCATTACTTGTCTTCTCTGTGCTATACTGCCTTCCCCATGACCGCCCTACATTATGTGTACTAATCATAAAGCATGTGCAAGTTTTAAGGCCATTTTCAAAATTGAAAGACTAAAGGTGTTTTGAGAAATTTATAAAAATATCTGCACAGGATGTTGCTAATCTATAGGAGCATGACCTTACTTCCAAAGCAGAAAATCCTGAGAGCCTGAATACCAAATCAATAAAAATAGCCTAATTTATATCAGAAAGACTTTTGGATACAGGGCTTAGAGAAACATAAAATTTTGAGTTTTTTTTTTCTTTAAAAAGGAGGTTATTTTAGGAGTCATATATTTCAACTATATTAAAACGTAACTACACATCAGAATCACATAGGTTGCTTTGTAAGAATACCTGTCTCTGAGCCCCAATCTAGACATAATCAATAATGATTTCTGACTGTGGAATCTGGGAATTAGTGGTATTTAAAAGTTTCCTAAATGACTCAAATGTGGCCCTCTTGACATTTGTCCTTGGACCAGCATTTTGGATCTAACTTCCTGCTCTAATCCTTTCATTTTGTAGACTACACACACATTATGTTGTTTGCTCAACTCTTTAGTTAAATAGGCAGATAGAGACTTCTAAATCTCAAACAAGTGTTCTTTTCACTATTTTAATTTGCATCAGTTGTTGTCAGTATGGCATACCCATGTAGTAATCAGCCCCCTGGTTTTACCATTAAATGACTGATCAGGAAAGAAATGGATTATTTAATGATATTCACTGCACGATCTCACAAGGCAGAGTGCATGCCTTATGAATCCTGTTCATTGGCATTTTGATCTTATTGCTTTTTTTAACCTTGAATGTACTGAAAATTAGATGAAATTGCCAAAGTAAAACACTCTTATGCAATCATGCCTTCAGTTAAGATGTCTTTATGTGCTATCAATCCACTAAAATATGAACATTGTGGTAATCAGCACAGATAATATTTTTTTAGATTGTCCAAGGCAAATAAATATTTAGTTATTTTTTTCTATAAACTGTCTGGTCTTAGATTTATAGATTAGGAAACAAAAATGTTGAATTCTAGTTCCTTCATTACTGTTCACATTTTCTATATAAAAACCAACATTATCAAATTCTTTCTGGAATAAAATCATTAATAAATAATAGATTTACTTATGAAATAAATAAGTAAAAATCTTTATGAAAATCCTTATTAACTTTACAAGACTATGCTTGCATTTCAAAGAATCAGATGTGAAATCTTTCTTAGAATCTTTAAAAACTTCATTAAATAATGGAGCATTGTTTATAATACCCATAATAGTATCTCAAAAATATGTATTATAATACCAGTCTGTTATTTAAAGCAGCCCAGTGGCTTCTTTTCCTATTTAAAATGAATTCCAAGTGTCTAATTGTAGCTTACACAGCCCAATGCCATCTGAACATGTCTTTCTCTCTGAACTTTTCTGCTATTTTTCTCCTCACTTATTATGACTGGTCATGTTGGCCTTCTTTCTCTTCTTCAAGTCGGCCAAGCTCTTCCACACATTTAGGTCCTGAAGCTAGTATCATCTTCCAGAGTACCATGTTTTTTCTCTAGAGATCTGCCCAGTTCTCTCAAGCAAATACCTCTGCCTCAGAAAGACCTTCCCTGACAGCCATGTTTGAAAGGCCACCAATGAACATCTATTGCAGCAGATTTTAATCCTCCACAATGGTTGTGATTATATCATGTGTTTTTCTTATTTGCTTGTTTGTATACTTCCTTGCTTATCTGTTTCTTTTATTTATTTAGGCCCCAGAATAGAATCTCCATGAGAGTAGGGGCTATGTCTTCTTTGCACTAGGTCTTCCATAAATAGGTATTGGGAAGAATGAATGAATGAATTTGTATAAGAATAGAGACTGTGCAAAGTATTATAGCCAACATTTCATTTTTTAATATTTTTTCATCATATGAAAAAAAATTATCATTTTTAATTTGTGATAGTGCAGTTCAATATATCTCTATATTACATGAGATATGAAAAGTGGTTTTCTTAACCAAAACTAAATTTTAGATTACGTATATAACTCAGCAAGTTGAAGTGTCATAAGTGATACTGCCATAAAATTATCCATTTTCAAGCAAATATGAGACTGATTTCTCACTCATGGCTGTATAATAGAGTGTTTTGCCTGTTAATGTTAACTTTATCCAGCCTATTAGGTTCTCAGGAGCTAAGTTTTAACAGGTCAGAAGTAAATGAAAACATATTGACAATTCTATCACTGTTATCCACCATCAACATGATGTCCGTCATGCCAGCTGTGAAAGTGTATTTATTGGTTTCAATTCAATTTCCATGTCCTTTAAAACAAAAGAAAATACGCATTTATGATAAGGGCAACTGCTACAATGTTGGCTTAATCATATCAAAACAAAATTCTCCCCAAATATATTACATTTCTTCCAAAGCAAAATGTAGTTTTATAGACTAAGATAGTAATATAGTCACAACTTCTGAATTCTTAGGGAGTGTTGAGCTACAGGTGAGATACTTTGAGAGATATAAGAGTGGACAAGGTCATGCGATGAATACACATACTGATCAGTATGTTCACACCAGGAGGACCTTCGCCAAATCATTCAGAATCGCAGAAGGGACTAGGAATTAAACTCAGCACTACCTAGTTCTAATGCACACATTTCACTCTTTACAGGACACAGCTCATGATAGATTCTTTTTCTAAGCCCACTGCTGCCCTCAGACATACATGGACAATTCCCACAATGGGGGAGAACCATCATAAGCTTCTGTTGTGTATGATTTGTGATAGTGAGAAGTTGTGTATGAAATCAATTCTCAGGAGTAAGAAGACATTTTCGGTACTCACATTTTTTGAAAAGCAGCAAGGATCTTAAAATGTCAGCTACATGTAAGGCATATCATTAATAGACTTCTCTCACAGTATTTAGAGGTTTCAACACAGAGTCAATGAATCTGCAATTGCCTCGAATTAACTAAGGATACTCTTAAAATTGCTACTCACTAAAAGCCTACCACTGTCTTTTTGTGACTAATTTAATATAAAATTTGGTTAAAATCAATTCTTAATATGAATAGTGTGACTGCCAGAATGGATTTGTACATTATGTAAAGTTGATATTTTAGAATGATGCTTACTTACTATATAGACATAAAAATAAATCTCCCATTAAATCCTCTCATACCCCAAACTCCTTCTAAATCTTAGATTTCTGATGGGAGAAATGGGACTTAATGAGAAAATCACACACAGATAGTGATATTCTTTATACTCTCTATAAGTATAGTTTGTGTTATCAAATAAATCAGTTAAATTTATATAATACCCATATTTAAATAATTTAAGTAAATTATTTAAAACTACATTTTCTGTTTTTAATTTAATAGATATAAAATGTCTATTACATAGAGGCTAGAGTACTTCAAATCAGCAGCCCGCTGATGAAAGGAGAAAAAGTAAACAAGAACCCAACCAAGTACTATGTTTTATGTGGGACCAGTCTTTCAATAGTGTACAGTCATGTCACAATTCACAAATATTGCAATGTACTTAGAATGGAAGAAAATATTTTAAATACTAAATGTACACTAGAAATATTTTCTTGCAAGAGAATATTGCTACAGTAATAATTTTCAGGCAATAAAAGAGTCACCACTAGAATTATCTTAGTCCAAAAGGGAAAGGATATAAAAAATTTGTTAAACCTATGTCCTCATCATCATGGGTTGAATTGTGTCCCCCAAAAAGATGTGTTGAAGTGCTAAACCCGGCACCCACAAATGTGACGTTACATGGAATAGGGTCTTTGCATATGTAATCAAGTTAAGATGACAGCTTACTGGAGTAGGATGGGCCTTTAATGCAACACAACTGGCATCTTTTAAGAGGAGAGACACACAGGAAGGATGGCACCATGTGGAGTCACAAAGAGAGAAGAGAGACATGTAAAGAAAAAGGCAAGAGGTTAGAGTTATGTAGCCAGAAACCAGCAGCAATTACCAAAGCTACCAGATGCTGGAAGAAATAAGGAATCATCTCCTAGAAAACTCTGAGAAAACATGATCAATAATTTCAAACTTCTAGTTTCTAGAACTATAGGAGGTGAAGAGAATAAATTTCTGTTGCTTTAAGCCGCCCAGTTTATAGGAATTTGTTACAATAGCACAAAGATTCTACTCTTGTTCCCAACAACCCAGATTAAAAAATAATTTTTCTATATAATTTATTTTAATAGTTTCCTCCTCATCAAAGTGAGGTTATTATCCCTTAAAACCCATTTTTGAAATAAGATCAGTAGCAATTTTTTCCTTTTACACTAAAAAGGTATAATGATTCTTTTAGTGGCACAACATATTAAGCTAGTTTAAGACTACATGAGACTGAACTATTGGTGTGAATCTCTTACACACTGCTGCCTCCTACCTGAGATTTGATTAATTAGATGGGCCAGCATTACACATTTTCTTAAGAAAGAAAAATATAGATAATTTGTCATGGAGCATATTTTGGTGTTTGTGTTTACACATTTACAGGGAGAAAATGTAAAATTATAAAAAGTACCATCAGGTTGACCACTGGATAGTTGATTAGACTTCAAAAAAAAGAAAAAAAGAAGACAGTCAGATATTCTGGAAAAAATATGAATTTTTTCTTTTTTTGTTAGAATTAAAGGTAAGTCTAGCAATCTATAAAGTTTCAAAATATACACTTGAACATACAGATATTTTTTAAATTATAAATTCCATAACAGAAAGCATAGCACATAAAGGTATAAGCTATCATCATAAGAACTTTCTAAAAATTATTTCATGTATTTGTTGGGGAAAAAAACTGCTCCTTAATTCTAAGTTATCATGTAGTTTACCACCAAAAATCATATACATAAGGTAAAAGAGTCCTAAAGTTTGGATAAAGTAATGAACTATTATGCTAACAAAAAGTGATATATTTAAAGTGTATCCAATGAATGCAATGTTAACATTAGTGTGGCTGTAGGAAAATGCTTTCCAGTATTATTTATTGGATATGAAGCAAGTGCAGAGGTAAGAGTACAGAGTAACTAATGGGTAGCCATCAAGTAACTACTAGTGATTAGTTGGTTGCTGGTCCTACATCTCTAGCTGCTCCATTGGGATCCTGAAAAATTAAACTGGGCTTGGCTCAAAATAGACCCCCAATATATTTAAAATAATATAGGAAGTGAATTAACCTTTTTTACTCTTTACTGCAAAGCAGAGTCACCTTCTATTTGCATTTTTTGGGTGAGATTAAGTCTAGGCCAAATTGTGGGTCATATTTTGTCCTAAGAGAGGCAGTAGCTGAAAGAGACTTTACTCTTATGGAAGCTGCTTTTTGGATGCAGAGACAGGCTTGCATTGCAGTTAAGAGCACAGGCCTTGAAGCCTTGCTCCTCAACCTCGCTGTGTAGCATTGAAGACATCACTAATTAATTTGTCCTTTAGTTATTCATTTAAAAAATAGGGATGATTATAGTTCCTATCTCACAGAGTTGCAGTAAAGACTGAATGAAAAAATACAAATACAATTTGTAATTCCAGCAGTGCCAGCTTTAGTTCCCACTCTCAACACTACCATCGCCAAAGTATCTTGAAGAGAAGCCCCAAAGCCTCTTTCAATAAAAACATGGAGTAGTAAGAGAGGAAAAAATTAAATATATATAAATGATAAATTGGCACTTGGATTCTTGAAAAAGAGACAAGTATGATTCAGTAACTTTCACACAGAAAGTACATTCAAACACTTCAAAACACTATATTATTTTAAATTTCAGCACCATCATTGGCTTCTGATATCCTAGTTACACATCAATTTTACTTACTAGTCTAATTCTCAAGGAAATGTGAAACTGATTTCTTGTTATAAGTGTTCTAGGGAAAAATAGATTAACTTAAAATTATTTGAAGGCTCTCAAAATGCCATAAACAGTTTGTACCCCATGCCCAAGAATTGAGTGTGATCAATCTTTCCAATAATATATGCACTAAGAATTACTTAATCCTGTTAAAACAATCAGAAAAGTGGGTTAGGTGACCTTCTAGCTAAAAGTATGCTACAAATTGCATAAGCCCTTTACACAGCTGAGAGATCGCCTTTACGGGCACTGCTCTGTCTTTCAGCATATTTGGAACAGGAAAAAACATATTCCTTGCAGTATTTGATTCTTTAGTGAGCGTAGGGTGCCACATAATTCTCAGCAATGCCAAGAAATGGAGGTAAGTCTTCACCCAATCCCAAAAGACTGTACAGCATGACTGGGTACTTACACCTCTCTGCAGTCAGTCCAGCTGCATTTCTATGACTGGCTGAGATTGTATTTTTCTACATGCTAAGACGCACTATGGTTGAAAGTGTTGGGGAAGCTCCGAATGCAAGCTCTGTTAAAAACAATGCTTGCTAAGTATCTCCTGTTCTAAGGCCTTTCTGTTCAATTATCATATGATTCTGAGGTGAGTAATTTGATTTTATGAGGTGCTACATTCACCCAATGAGACACTTATTAGGCACTAAAATAAATATTTGATGAAGGAATGAAAGATAAAAATATAAGAAAGAAGGAAGGAAGAAAGGAAAGAGAACAATATAAACAGAAAGGGAGAGAGAAGGATTGTAGAAGGTATATGGTGGGGTAGGCAGAAGAGTGAAAGGAAGGAAGGAAGGGAGTAAGGCAGAAAGTCATATAGTAAATTGAGGGCTTTCTTATGTAGTTATTCTATTACTTATGTTGAGGAAAATAAAATTACCTATCTAAGAATGATTTTTAAAGCAATAATGGAGTTAGAAGAATAGGAATAATTATATTTCAAAATAAGCCCCACCCAGGTCACTTCCCCACATGTTTATCATAAGAATGATAGGATATGCTTATATTAAAATAGTAGTAGTTGTTACTGTGCCATACCTCCTAAAGTAACACTAACTGGTTTTATTTCAAATGGGATTTCTCTATTACTCTAGAAGACAGACATGTAATCAGATGGAGCAAATTAGAATAAAGTATCACTAGGTAGAAGTATTCTACACTGAAGAAAATGTATCTGTAGCGGTTTGAAACATATGGTCAAAAGTCAGAGAAAAAGACCAGACACCAGCAATTTCACAGTTGACTAGCTTCTCTCTGATCTTTGATATTATTCTTGACTCTTTCTTTGACTTCTCAGTATGTGCATACCTATTTAGGCATGCCAAAATTAAAATAACTACTTTAATCAAAATGTGGATTAAGTGAGAATCACCCACACCCTCCAATTAGCTCCAAATAGCTTGTACATGCAATTTGTTTAAATCCTACCCGTTTGTAAGTAATTTAGACAGACATATTTTAAGTGAATAAAACCCATTAGGCCATCCATAATTCGTACTTGAAGATCAAGGTAAAATCTTAAAATAAGCAATACTTAGGAAATGGCCTGTTGGCAGTTATACAACATTGTATCTTAATGTAAATTTTAGAATACAGGTCATCTTTGTTTTTGTTTTTCATAGAAATAATACTGGTGATTTCAAAACCAAGATCCATCTAATATAAGATATTTATTACATTTTATTATTTATTATAAAAATAGAAGTATAACAGAAATCTTCAATGAAAAGCTAGAAGAAATTATTTCTCTTCTTAGTACCCTACCCCTATTTTATGAGTTCATGATTACTTGGTTACTTTCAGTGCCTCCCTGCATCTCTGTGACTTCGTTGGCTTTTTTTTTTCTTTTCTTTTCACAGCCTTTAAGTATTTGCTGTGGTATGTACCTGTGTTGTACTTTTATTACTTTCAGAAATAGAAAGCACTTCCCATAATCCAAAAATTTTTCCCTCAAAGTCTCCTGGATGCTTTTCAAAAGCAGAGGTTCCTGGTCTCTGCCCCTCACTAAATCACAATCTCTGGGGGTTGTTTCATGAACCTACATTTTAAGCAAATTCCTCAGCCATTCTTACATTCTAAAATCTGGGTGTTTCTACTTTAAATGTACCAGTCCAGTTATGGGCACAGTCACACATATGGATGAGGGGGCAGAAGGGGCCCCCCCAAAAAATTTAGGTGACAAATACAGATGTTCATCAGAATATCATGTGCAAAATCAACCGAAACATGGCAAGACATGCAGAAGTAAATACTCTGCTCAGATACCATATACAGGTGAAACAAAGCAAGCCAAACCACCTTCATGTAGACTTTAAAGATGGAAAAGTTAGGGTTATAACATCAGCTGTAAAAAAAAATTCATTTCCCAAATACTTTTATCCTGTTCCTTGGTCTATTCGAAGTACAGAGGTCTTGTATTAGCTCAGTTTCAGATGCACAAAGAGCAACACAATAAATGGAACCCAAAAAGTAAAAAGACATACATAGTTATTTTCATAATATGTTCAAATTCCAAATTAATTACAGATCATTGCAATAGAGTTTGCTAATTTTTGGAAGCATTTTCCCCTTACGTTATTCCATAATGTTTATAAAATTCTTAATGATTAAATAGTGGGGTACTGCCTCACCCAAAAAGGAAGAGAATGTGAAGCTGTAGAAAGAGCACAGAATCCAGAAAGATCTGGGCTAAATTCCAGGTTGTTCTGTTTTATGAGAGATATGACCAAATATGAACAAATTATTTAAAGTCTCTGCAGCTTTGGTTTACTACAATTTGCATAATGAGGATAGTACTATCTTACCTACCTACGTCAAGGTTATTACAAAAATAATTCTGTAAGTGATATAGCACTTATAATGATCAGCACCTAGCAGGTGCTTAAGAAATAATAATAACTAGGACAGGAGCAATGACAAAGGTAGCATAATAATTGCACTTTAATTATACATAGGAATGACAAAGGCAGTATAATAATTTCACTTAAATTATACATACTCATTATTATGGATTGACTAGAATCTGAGGCTTTGTTCGGGGGATGGAGTGCTTGGTCTATAGTGTCTGGGGTAATCCTTGTTTGCCAGTTGGCAGATTATTTAGAGACAAAGTGCTTAAATCATATGTGCCCCCCCAGTCACTGGTATCTGAAGGGTGGCAGAATATGGCACCTCAGAACAGGCCACTTTGGCATAAGGATTATTTTGAGCTAAAGGCACTTGAAAAACAGTAGGTACAAAAAAGGGTGCTCTGACATCCCCTTTTCTTCCTGAGAACAAGAGATAAAACTCCCACGTGAAAGATGGCCTCCTTATACCAGGAGGAAAGAAACATTCTTAACCATGAGAGATGGGGAGTCCAGGCTGAGAGAAGTCTGTGCAAACAGACCTTGTTAAAATAACTTACTTGCTTTAATTTCCCCATATATTCAATTACTTTACCACAATTGCCTCTTTGTTCAACCTAATACATAAATACTTTTTTTGAGTCTTTATTTCCTTATGAAGGCTCCCATACCATGTATAACTTATATTAAAGTTGTGTGCTTTTCCCTTGTTAATCTGTCTTTTGCTATAGGGCCCCAGAAAAGATCCTGAAATGGACAGTGGGAAGATTTTTCCTCTCCTATATATCAAACACAATATACCTTATACATTTTTAGAAAAGGAATTTTGACTTCTGCTTTTAAGAACACTCTCACTGTGATTGTCTTACTTTTCTTAGTCCATAGTTTGCAACTAATAAAGGAACTGAACGATAGATCTCTTGATAAAATCTTAACATTGAAGGAACATCTGGTCAGCATGTTGACTAGGAGAATTGTAATATTTACTTGAGACAAACAGACCAATTAATAGGACCTCAACCAATCCACAGTACAATATAAACACAATTTTCAGAAAGCTTTTATATGACCAATAAGGAGATAGTACTGATTTAATTTTTCTTTTTAAGTTGCATTTATGGTATTGCTCTTTGTGGGTCTGAAATTGACCTAATACCATGGACAGCTAAACAAAGTAGCCATGTCTGGCATTTTTCAATGTTTTTTTTTTCCATTTTATGCCCTTAGCCTAGAGTAATTAGGTTATATATAATAGACTATATAGGTTATACACACACAGATTATTGGCATGTATTTCATTACTACTATTTCATTTAAATCATTAAAACAATATAGTTGAAATGAAAGTGATCTATAATACCTTCTAAATGCAAAATCCCTTTCCAAGAGTAGGTAGCTTTGTGTGAATTCTTCCATACTGCTTCTTACATATACACAGATATGTAAAATTATAGAAACTTCAATTTTTTTATATAAATGAAATCATGTTCTTTTCCACACCCACTTTTTACATTTAACAATATGTAATGGAATATTTCCATGTCGGTTCATAAATCTCTATAAGTACACTATTTATATGTGATTATATTTAAGAATGACTGAGACTATCAGAAAAGAATAGCCTGCATCACTGACAGCCCTGAGAAGATATGAATCAGCTGAGGAACAGAAGGTCAACCATTTTGAGTAAGGATTCACTGAGTTTTAACTTATAATGTAAAGAGCTGAGTTGGCCTTTGGATTTTTTTTCTGAATACCATTGTGTCTGCTCCCTGCACACAACCTGGACGCCACCATCTAGAGACAGTAACTTACTGCACTTACTCAAACTTTCAGCAAGCTCATGTGATGTCTCTGGTTCCCTGACTAGAAATAAACCAGTTTCTAAATGGATATAGGCAAAGGACTGATGGCTCTGGCACCTTAGATGAAAATTCCAATGCATAACAAAGTAAGAGAAAAAAACAGTTGCATTAAAGAAAGGGTCAGGGAATATGACCACAAGGAGATAAAGACCCAGGACAGACTCGAGATTTATAGTATCTTCCATCAGGGGGGCTAATACTTTATCCACCATCAGTAATCATTCTGGGAATCCTTACTGTTGATTACTATGTCATTTATATGTGTCACACTGTATTGTAATTATCTGTTTACCTATCTGTCTCCCTGAAGTCTGGCTTCCTTGAGAATAGGTACCATTTGAAGTTTATCATTGAAGACCAAACACTTGAACACAGAGTATATTCCTATGAAATACTTGGTGGAATGAAATGCCTTCCTAACAATCATTTTGGAGCCTAAACAATAGAAATCATGTGCAGCCCAAACTCTTTACCTTGGTCCTCAAAGCCCATAGGCCCACTGTAACCTCCCTCCACCCCTATCTGATAACCACAGGCCTTGCTCACTCTCCAGCCTCTCACTGGGCCTTCTTTCAGTTCTTAAGTCAGCCAAGTGCTTTCTCAGCTCGGGACTTTTATACAGGGGTACCCTCTCCCTAGAATTTCCTTTCCCTGATTGTTTGTGAGACTGATTCCTTCTCATCCCAAAAGTTCGGCTTAAATGTTCCCTTAGTGTTGACTACCCTGACCAGACCTCTCTGTTACTCTGTATCACAGCACACTATTAATTTCTTCCCAGCATTATCCTAACTTCTAATCATTTTGAAGGTGAATTATTCCTGTTTAGTGTCCCCCTGACTAAAATACAAGCCCATGAGGAAATGAACCTTAGTGGCAGGATCCTATGAGACATATCCAAATTTGAGGCCTTAACTCAGTCTAAGGCTAGAATACTAACTCTCCTGATGCCTGGTATTGATCTTCCTTAGTGAATTTCTATTTCTTTCTCACTGGGACCATTGAATATAAGATGGCAGAGGTTTGCACATCACTGTCTAGAGGGGATTCTTCTTGATTGGTTTGTGGAAAGCTTACACAGGCTGAAATAAAGGACTTTTCCCCATTGTTTTCATGCACAATGGATATACATTCATTTCTAAGTAGTTAATGTAACTAGGAGATCATGAGGTTTCTTTTATGTTTATGGGTAACCAAAAATTAGTAAAACCATGCTCTTTAGCATTGATTCATTTGTTCATTAGTTTATTTATGCAATCAAATATTTATTGCATGCCTGCTATGTATCAGGCACTGTGCTGGGTGCCAGGGATACAACTGTGAACTGGGCCAACTTCTGTCCCTTGTGAAGCTGATGAGGCAGAGGATGAACAAAGATGGGGCTGGAGTCCACTTTCTCCATCTTTAAAGCTAGCAATGTAGGATCTCTCTGACACAATTTCGATAGTCACATCTCCCACTGAGTGCAGGCTAGAAAGGTTCTAGGCTTTACAAAGCCTACCTATGTAGGCTATCCACCCAAGTAATGCAGGATAATCTCCCCATCTCAAGATCCTAACTTAATTTCATCTGTAAAATCCCTCTTGCTTTGTAAAGTAACATGGGTAGCAGGTTCTGTGGATTAGGATGTGAACATTTCAGAGGTCCATTACTTTGCCATTATTTGTCTATTAAAAGCTAAATGCATTATTTCTCACCCTCCTTTGCATTTGGGTTTTGGATGTATGATTTACTCTCACTCCCTTTCCGATGGAAGAAATAAGGAATCAGATCAACTCCCTTTTTTTCTGGCCATTTTCGGACTAGCCCCAACTTGTGTTCACTGGAACCAATTTATCTTTACAGGAATCAATAGACTCCAAAATAAAACCTGGTTTTTAACAAACATGATTATTTAACCAGTCTCCTTTCTGCTCCTTGATGTTGCTTAATAACCAGTGGCTTTTTGGCACTGTCATACAGAACCAGTTAAGATAACTTCAGACTGTGAATACCCATCACAAGGTAGATAAAATCAGGTCATCTGTTGCTCAGTAATGAACTTTTCCACATCAGTTCAGCCAACACTGGAAGGAGTTGATAACTATACATATATCCTCATTAAAACTTACAAAAGTGAAAGGTGTGAAATTTCAGCTTGGGAACTTGAGGAAATAGGATTTCAGCATAGGATTGATGACTGTCCTCAAAGAAGTCATGTGGAAGCCCTCCTGTCCAGCAGAAATACTTTTTCATGATACCATAAAATATTTTAGGAGGTAGCCAGTGGTTTTATGTAAGATAACACTGGAACTATTTGAACAATTGGAGGCTTTAACATCATTCATTTTGCTTTGTTTTTTTCTTACACTTCTTCCTCTCCACATTCTTTTCTATAATAAGGAGATTCATTATGTCTCCCTTTTTTTCTTTTTAAATTAAGCCAAATTCTTTCCAACTTTTGCTCTTCTTTTTTCAGTTTTATTATGGGTAGTTATTAGGCTCAGTTTATAAGCTAAATTTTCCAGTGAACAAATCTAATAATTTAAATAGACTTCCTACTTGTCCTGATTGTGCTTAATCAGGTACAAGCAGGAAACATAGAACAAGTTTTTTTGTGTTGAAAAGGGGCACACTAGTTGTGTAAGCACTACCTTTTAATTACTAGTTATGACTTAACTAGAGACATTTTTATCAATATCAATTAAAAGATTTACTGTAAGTAAATATATATGCATATATGAATAATAAGAAATCTATGCATAATAGGCTTGAAATACCCCAATGTACTCAAGCATATTCTGATGAAATACATACTGAATTGATTTAGTAGGCAAAATAATAATAATAAGAGAGCGAAATTTAACAACGTCTGCAAAAGCAAAAAGAGATGTTCTGCTCCTCAGCAATCTTTGCTAATTCAGTAAAATATATATTGGCATCCTTTAAAAAAAATCTACTACAATCTTTCAAAAACACAAAAACAATTTAGCAATCTCAAAGAGAGATTGTGGTTTGAGAACTCTGATTCTTTATAACTGAGTTCCTAGGTTTCAAAATTATATTTTTAATGAAACACTCAAGTTCTCAAGTACAGATACTGTTGGACTAATCCACACACACATTTGTGCCTACAAGGAATAATAGCTAAAATTACATAACAGGCTTTCAAATGGGTTTCTCACTTTCTCATATAAAGCAAGCAGAGCACTTTGCTACCTGTCTGAGGCTCTCCTATCAGCTTGCCACTGCTGCTCTCCAGCAAGGTGACAGGGACGGCTCTAAATACATTTGATTACTTTCAGGCCTTCATTTTTAGCGAGTCATCACCCTCTTAACAGCAGATGATGCCCCCTTGTTCGAATCAATGTGACTGGCCCCAGTTACAATGGGCTGAATTAATGATGAAAAATGTATCGTCAGCCTCGAGGTCTTTGGACATTTATCATCCAAAGGGTCTGCCAATTGGTGGGCTGCCCCTGGCTCATCAGCACAATACTTTCCCAGTCTTAAAGAGATAGTGTTCTTTTCAGATTAATTTAATGAGGCCTGGTAGGTGGGGAGAGGGACATGGGAGTCAGTTAACTTGACAGTTAACTTGACAGATTTAGGTTCTGTACATTTCAGTACTTCTATAACAAGTGTGTTTCCTTTTGAAGTCTGCAATTATTAAAAACTGTATTTGGAATTCTATAACTGGTGATGTTTAATTCTAACATTTTTTCTTATAAAAATAAACCTAGAATATTTTATTACCATAGATTGGACAGATTTTAAATGTTTGCTGTTCACTATATTTCCAGAGACCTTAAATGTCTAATTCTTAAAATAAGCTATAATCTTTAAAATTATTTTATCTTATCTACTCCTTTTCTTTGAGCACATTTATAATTTTACTGTTATCTTAGAATTTTTTTCTTAAACATAATCATCAATGAACTTTCTTTAAATGGAAGATAGAAAAAGTGTATGAAAGCAACTTGTCATCCTTTTTAAAAAGTTTACATTTATCCTGTATTCATAAATGCTTATATAACATTCCATTGATCAACCTCTCCCACTTTTTCAGCTCAGCAAAGTGATGCACATATGGAAATTAAAATAAGAAACTGTCCTGTGTTTCGTAAACAGGAAAATATAATAGAAAAGTTGCAATAACAAATTGTTAGTTTGACAAATATAACGAGGAAAAAAAGATGTGTTCTTTCTATAGTATCCTGTTGATTTGAATTTAATAAAATTGAAAAAAACTTCTTTAAAAAACTTTGTAGTCACTGAAGTGCAACAATACACTGTCATGGGTTAAGATCCGAGGAGGTAGAGATGGTGGGAGATTTTAATGGGCTTTGCACAGTGGGAAATCCTAATAATATTTTCCCTTTATTCTGAGTTTCTTCCAAGAGTCAACTGATATTCACTTCTAAAAAATTATAATGATCACTATGAAAAATGACTTTTTGACATAAATCAAATGTTACAAATCAAGCCTCACACTATAATTACTCTTCATCCAATGCCATTTTCTAATAACCCGATAATGCAGAATTAGTTTCTCAATTTTTGTCTGAGACAAAAATCCATATTTTCTGGGAAATTCTAAATAACAAAGTCAAAGACACTGTATGTGAGTAATAGTGGTTAATATAATGTGATTTCCAGAATATTTGAAAATTTATTTTTCAGATTAATAAGAAAGATTTATAAACATAATTTTCAAGGTGGAGCCAAGATGGCGGCGTGAGTAGAGCAGCGGAAATCTCCTCCCAAAACCACATATATCTATGAAAATATAACAAAGACAACTCTTCCTGGAATAAAGACCAGAGGACACAGGACAACATCCAGACCACATCCACACCTGCTAGAACCCAGTGCCTCATAAAGGCGGTAAGATACAAGCCCCGGCCCGGCGGGACACAAGTGCCCCTCCCCCAGCTTATGGCGGCAGAAGAGTAGGCAGAGCGGGAGGGAGAGGGAGCGCAGGACTGCTGAACACCCAGCCTCAGCCATCCGGAGCAGAGCGCAGACACAGTGCATGCCTGGGGCCCTGGATACTAGGGAAACAGGGCAGCAAGAATGGTGAGTGGGTACCGGAGGCCTGGTGCCGGAGGACGTAAGAAAAGCGAGTGGCCATTTTTTTTTTTTTTAAGCTGTTTGTTTTGGCTAGTGCTTTTTGGAAGTCTTAAAGGGACCCCAATACAAGGGAAAGAGGGCAGCAAGACTGGTGAGCAGATGCTGGTGAGGCTGGCTCCGGAGAATAAAGAAAAACAAGTGGCCATTTTTTAATTATTTATTTATTTTTTTTCCAATTTTCAATTTTTTTTTTTTGTGGTTGTTGTTTTGTTTTCACAGGTGCTTTTTTGGAAGTCTTAAAGGGGCAGGGCGGGACACTTAATCCAGAAGTACGGAATCCGGGGATCTCTGGGCACCCTAATCCCCTGGGCTGCAGGGAGCACAGAGGCCACTTACGGAGATAATAGCCTCCTGGCCACTCCCCCTCCAATGCGACTCCACCACTTTGGAGAAGCGGACCGAGCCAGGCCATGCCCACAGCAAAAGTGGAGATAAACTCCACAGCAGCCGGGCAGGAAGTAGAAGCCCTCTCTGCGCCAGCTACCCAGCACAAGCCACTAGAGGTCGTTGTTCTCCCAGGAGAGGAGGGCCACAAACCAACGAGAAGGGAAGTTCTTCCAGCAGTCACTCGTCCCAGCTCTGCAAACTATTTCTATCACCGTTAAAAGGCAAAGCTACAGGCAGACAAAGATCACAGAGACAACACCAGAGAAGGAGACAGACCTAACCAGTCTTCCTGAAAAAGAATTCAAAATAAAAATCATAAACATGCTGACAGAGATGCAGAGAAATACGCAAGAGATATGGGATGAAGTCCGGAGGGAGATCACAGATGCCAGAAAGGAGATTACAGAAATGAAACAAACTCTGGAAGGGTTTATACGCAGAATGGATAGGATGCAAGAGGCCATTGATGGAATTGGAACCAGAGAACAGGAACGCATAGAAGCTGACATAGAGAGAGATAAAAGGATCTACAGGAATGAAACAATATTAAGAGAACTGTGTGACCAATCTAAAAGGAACAATACTGTATTATAGGGCTACAAGAATAAGAAGAGAGAGGAAAAGGGATGGAAAGTATCTTGGAAGAAGTAATTGCTGAAAACTTCCCCAAACTGGGGGAGGAAATAATCGAACAGACCACGGAAATACACAGAACCCCCAACAGGAAGGATCCAAGGAGGACAACACCAAGACACATAAAAATTAAAATGGCAAAGATCAAGGACAAGGAAAGAGTTTTAAAGGCAGCTAGAGAGAAAAAGGTCACCTATAAAGGAAAACCCATCAGGCTAACATCAGACTTCTCGACAGAAACCCTACAGGCCAGAAGAGAATGGCATGATATATTTAATGCAATGAAACAGAAGGGCCTTGAACCAAGGATACTGTATCCAGCACCACTATCATTTAAATATGATGGTGGGATTAAACAATTCCCAGACAAACAAAAGCTGAGGGAATTTGCTTCTCACAAACCACCTCTACAGGACATCTTACAGGGACTGCTCTAGATGGGAGCACTCCTAGAAAGAGCACAGAACAAAACACCCAACATATGAAGAATGGAGGAGGAGGAATAAGAAGGGGGAGAAGAAAAGAATCTCCAGACAGTGTATATAACAGCTCAATAAGCGAGCTAAGTTAGGCAGTAAGATACTAAAGAGGCTAACCTTGTACCTTTGGTAACCACGAATTTAAAGCCTGCAATGGCAATAAGTACATATCTTTCAATAGTCACCCTAAATGTAAATGGACTGAATGCACCAATCAATAGAATGGATAAAAAAGCAAGACCCATCTATATGCTGCTTACAAGAAACTCACCTCAAACACAAAGACATGTACAGACTAAAAGTCAAGGGATGGAAAAACATATTTCAGGCAAAAAAGCAGTGAGAAGATAGCAGGTGTTGCAGTACTAATATCAGACAAAATTGACTTCAAAACAAAGAAAGTAACAAGAGATAAAGAAGGACACAACATAATGATAAAGTGCTCAGCCCAACAAGAGGATATAACCATTCTAAATATATATGCACCCAACACAGGAGGACCAGCATCTGTGAAACAAAAACTAACAGAACTAAAGGGGGAAATAGACTGCAATGCATTCATTCTAGGAGATTCAACACACCACTCACCCCAAAGGATAGATCCACCGGGCAGAAAATAACTAAGGACACGGAAGCACTGAACAACACAGTAGAGCAGATGGACCTAATAGACATCTATAGAAGTCTACATACAAAAGCAACAGGATATATATTCTTCTCAAGTGCACATGGAACATTCTGCAGAATAGACCACATACTAGCCCACAAAGAGAGCCTCAGCAAAATCAAAATATTGAAATTCTTCCAACCAACTTTTCAGACCACAAAGGTATAAAAAAAGAAATAAATTCTACAAAGAAAACAAAAAGGCTCACAAACACATGGAGGCTTAACAACATGCTCCTAAATAATCAAAGGTTCAACGAACAAATTAAAATAGAGATCAAGGAATATATAGAAACAAATGACAACAATAACTCAAAGCCCCAACTTCTGTGAGACGCAGCGAAAGCAGTCTTAAGAGGAAAGTATATAGCGATCCAGGCACACTTGAAGAAGCAAGAACAATCCCAAATGAATAGTCTAACATCACAAATCGAAATTGGAAAAAGAAGAACAAATGAGGCCTAAAGTAAGCAGAAGGAGGGACATAATAAAGATCAGAGAATAAATAAACAAAATTGAGAAGAATAAAACAGTAGCAAAAATCAATGAAACCAAGAGCTGGTTCTTTGAGAAAATAAACAAAATAGATAAGCCTCTAGCCAAATGTATTAAGAGAAAAAGAGAATCAACACAAATCAACAGAAACACAAATGAGAACAGAAAAATCACGACAGACTCCACAGAAATACAAAGAATTATTAAAGACTACTATGAAAATCTATATGCCAACAAGCTGTAAAACCTAGAAGAAATGGACAACTTATTAGAAAAATACAACCTTCCAAGACTGACCAAGGACGAAACACAGAAGTTAAACAAACCAATTATGAGCAAGGAAATTGAAACTGTAATCAAAAAACTACCCAAGAACAAAACACCCGGGCCGGATGGACTTACCTCGGAATTTTATCAGACACACAGAAAAGACATAATACCCACTCTCCTTAAAGTTTTCCAGAAAATAGAAGAGGAGGGAATACTTCTGAACTCATTCTATCAAGCCAATATCACCCTAATAAAAAAACCAGGCAAAGACCCCACCAAAAAAGAAAATTACAGACCAATATTCTTGATGAATATAGATGCAAAAATACTTAATAAAATATTAGCAAACCGAATACAAAAGTATATAAAAAGGATCATACACCATAACCAAGTGGGATTCATCCCAGGGATGCAAGGATGGTACAACATTCGAAAATCCATCAACATCATCCACCACATCAACAAAAAGAAAGACAAAAACCACATGATCATCTCCATACATGCTGAAAAATCATTTGACAAAATTCAGCATCCATTCATGATAAAAACTCTCAGCAAAATGGGAATAGAGGGCAAGTACCTCAACATAATAAAGACCGTATATCATAAACCCACAGCCAACATTATACTGAACAGCGAGAAGCTGAAAGCTTTTCCTCTGAGATCAGGAACTAGACAGGGATGCCCATTCTCCCTACTGCTATTTAACATAGTACTGGAGGTCCTAGCCACGGCAATCAGATAAAACAAAGAAATACAAGGAATCCAGACTGGTAAAGAAGAAGTTAAACTGTCACTATTCGCAGATAACATGATATTGTACATAAAAAAAACCTAAAGACTCCACCCCAAAACTACTAGAACTGATATCGGAATACAGCAAAGTTGCCGGATACAAAATTAACACACAGAAATCTGTAGCTTTCCTATACACTAACAATGAACCAGTAAAAAGAGAAATCAGGAAAACAATTCCATTCACAATGCATCAAAAAGGATAAAATACCTAGGAATAAATCTAACCAAAGTGAATGACCTATACTCTGAAAACTACAAGTCACTCTTAAGAGAAATTAAAGGGGAAACTAACAAATGGAAACTCATCCCATGCTCGTGGCTAGGAAGAATTAATATCGTCAAACTGGCCATCCTGCCCAAAGCAATATACAGATTTGATGCAATCCCTATTAAATTACCAGCAACATTCTTCAATGAACTGGAACAAATAATTCAAAAATTCATATGGAAACACCAAAGACCCCGAATAGCCAAAGCAATCCTGAGAAAGAAGAATAAAGTAGGGGGGATCTCACTCCCCAACTTCAAGCTCTACTATAAAGCCATAGTAATCAAGAAAATTTGGTACTGGCACAAGAACAGAGCCACAGACCAGTGGAACAGACTTGAGACTCCAGACATTAACCCAAACATATATGGTCAATTAATATTTGATAAAGGAGCCATGGACATACAATGACAAAATGACAGTCTCTTCAACAGATGGTGTTGGCAAAACTGGACAGCTACATGTAGGAGAATGAAACTGGACCGTTGTCTTACTCCATATACAAAAGTAAATTCAAAATGGATCAAAGACCTGAATGTAAGCCATGAAACCATTAAACTCTTGGAAGAAAACATAGGCAAAAACCTCTTAGACATAAACATGAGCGACCTCTTCTTGAACATATCTCCCCGGGCAAGGAAAACAACAGCAAAAATGAACAAGTGGGACTATATTAAGCTGAAAAGCTTCTGTACAGCAAAAGACACCATCAATCGAACAAAAAGGAGCCCTACAGTATGGGAGAATATATTTGTAAATGACAGATCCGATAAAGGCTTGACGTCCAAAATATATAAAGAGCTCACACGCCTCAACAAACAAAAATCAAATAATCCAATTAAAAAATGGGCAGAGGAACTGAACAGACAGTTCTCCAAAAAAGAAATACTGATGGCCAACAGACACATGAAAAGATGCTCCACATCACTAATTACTAGAGAAATGCAAATTAAAACTACAATGAGGTATCACCTCACACCAGTAAGGATGGCTGCCATCCAAAAGACAAACAACAACAAATGTTGGCGAGGCTGTGGAGAAAGGGGAACCCTCCTACACTGTTGATGGGAATGTAAACTAGTTCAACCATTGTGGAAAGCAGTATGGAGGTACATCAAAATGCTCAAAACAGACTTACCATTTGACCCAGGAATTCCACTCCTAGGAATTTACCCTAAGAATGCAGCAATCAAGTTTGAGAAAGACCAATGCACCCCTATGTTTATCGCAGCACTATTTAATATAGCCAAGAATTGGAAACAACCTAAATGTCCATCGGTAGATGAATGGATAAAGAAGATGTGGTATATATACACAATGGAATACTACTCAGCCATAAGAAGAGGGCAAATCCTACCATTTGCAGCAACATGGATGGAGCTGGAGGGTATAATGCTCAGTGAAATAAGCCAAGCGGAGAAAGAGAAATACCAAATGATTTCACTCATCTGTGGAGTATAAGAACAAAGGAAAAACTGAAGGAACAAAACAGCAGCGGAATCACAGAACCCAATAATGGACTAACAGGTACCAAAGGGAAAGGGACTGTGGAGGATGGGTGGGTAGGGAGGGATAAGGTGGGGGAGGAAGAAGGGAGGTATTAAGATCAGTATGCATAGGGGGGGTGGGAGAAAGGGGAGGGCTGTACAACACAGAGAAGACAAGTAGTTATTCTACAACATTCAGCTATGCTGATGGACAGTGACTGTAAAGGGGTTTATAGCGGGGACCTGGTATAGCGGAGAGCCTAGTAAACATAATATTCTTCATGTAAGTGTAGATTAATGATAACAAAAAAAAAGAAAGAAAAGCAGGATTACTCCATGATAGGATAAAACTAACTGTAAATCAACGACTAATGCATGCTTTAAATATCCTTAACTTTGATCACTTAAAGGGTGTCAGATGATCGGCTATGGAGGTACACTTTTCTGATAATATTCTGTTCTCTTAAAAAAAAAAAAAAAGCAGTTCCTGTGTGGTGACCTCCAATGAGTTCTACACGATGGTATAAAGGGCATATCAAAGTGTGGGCAAAGGGTCTGTTTGTATTTATACAGAGGATCAAAGCCTAATTTGTCTACCCAGAAAATGAACTAAGATATGATATGGAGAAGAACTTCCAACATCAGCACTCTCTGGAAGAGTATACCAGAAGATGATCATCAAAACACCTCAACAAAGATCCAGGCGATGCTGCAGTTGTAGCTGCATTCATCCCACCGGTTTCTGGACTTGCCATGGGAATGAAGGAGATATCTAAGCTGGCCTGTGCATACAGTAAAACAACAAATTTGACTGGATCTATACTGTTGGAACTCAACCAAGAATTAGGAGAAGTGAAAGTTGCAGTGCTCCAAAATCTTGCAACTATAGACTATCTACTGTTAAAAGAACATATGGGATGTGAACAATTCCCAGGAATGGGCTGTTTTAATTTGTCTGATTTCTATCAGTCTGTTCAAGTACAGTTGGACAATATCCATCATATCATAGACAAATTTTCACAAATGCTTAGGATGCCTAACTGGTTTTCTTGGCCTCACTGGAGATGGCTGGTAATTATAGATCTGCTTTGTTTGTGTAAGTGTATTCCTGTTATGTTAATGTGTGTGTGCAATTTAATTAGTAGTTTAAAACCTATACATGCTTAAATTACTCTACAAGAAGATATGTCAAAGAAATAATCAATCTCCCCATGTTTTCTTCCATCTGCTACCTCTATAGCTTTTCTTCTTCCTTCCTAATTACAACCCTTAAATAGAATTCATGCCTCATATCGAATTTACCGAGTATCATAATTCCTCCAAGTGCTAAAGATACCTCAAGACAAATGCTAGGCATAAATCTGCATAGAAGTAAAAAGTTAACCTTTTCAAACAATATGGCTTCTCTCTCACTTACCAACTTTTCATCTCCCTGTATGGCCCTGGAAGATGACTGGTTAGCCAGAGACGGGTAAGATTCCTCAAGGTAGGAACAACCTAAGACAGGCACAGTTGCAGGGGGGCCATCAGGTGAGAAATTGGGGATCACCAGAGGTGAGGCTTAGAACCTCTCCCCCCCTGTTTTGAGAGAAATCTTCTGCATCCGTGGATGTTTTGTTGCCCTTGTCTAGCTTGGATTAACACATAGTCTACAGGCACACACCTGATCATCTACATTTGCTCTCTTACAAAACTAAACTAAGTTTTCTACCTTTATCTTACATCTACCTACCACTTCAGCATTTTATTAAAAATAATAATAATAATTATAATAATAATAATAACGGGAGAAATGTGGGATTCACATATAAATCAAGTATAAAAATCAAATGAATATTCATATTTGACCTGATTCTTTCTGGTTCATAATGCGTGATCAAAACCGAAAGTTTCTGTGATGACTGCCCTTGCACTGTTCACCATGTAAGAACTTACTCACTATGTAAGAATTTGTTCACCATGTAAGAACTTGTTCATTATACTTTAGAAGATTGGAGACTGTTGAGAATTAGGCTTGGGGTTGATTAATGATTGTGCATTGAGTCCCCTATACAGAATTTTATTGTTGTTAACAACCATTTGATCAATAAATAAAAGATACGCCCTCTCAAAAAAAAAAACAAAAACAAAAACATAATTTGCCCTGTGAACATATAATCTTGGCAGTTAATGAGATCTTAGTAAACACTGAGTTGAATGAATTATCTCAATTTTCTGCAATGAATTCTTAAATATAAACCTATTGCATCCAATGAGAAATGTTCATATATGAAGGAGTCTGGAGTCTGGAGTGGCCAGAGAAAATTAGAGAGATTAAGTAGCATCCTGAGAAAGGAGCCACTAAAGGTAACACTAACCATGTTAAGTTTGGTGCAAGTAAACTTAGATGAAGAATAACAGGACATAGGACAATTGGATATTAGCAATGAACGGGGCCATTGACAAGAAGAGGGATTAAAGGGAGATTCTCCCCCAGACAATTTAGAGGAAGGCTGAAAACTGATTTACTAGATTAAGCTGCCATTGATCTTATTATCAAATGTAAGTATAAGAAGTAGCTATAATGTTTAGGAATTATTTTTCTAGGTTGAATGTAAAGTAGTAAAAACAAAATCTTTGAATCAGTATTCCACTCACATTGGTGTCTGACATAAGCTGGTGGTGTTTGGCATCTCACATAAGGTTGTCTGTGCTTTTTTTGCTTTTGATTTTGACAGCTGTTTGGGAAAAAATTAATCTAATATCTGAAAATGTAGGTTTTCTGATTTCCACATGAAAAAAACAGACACATATACATTGGTCAAATAAATAATCTAGTAGACCTATATTCAAACAAGAACTTCAAAAAGAAGAGGAGTGCTTCACTTTTATTCTTATATTTTCCAATTCTATGTATCTTTATAAATTTTAAGAAATACATGGGATTTCTGCATCACTTAAAACAGGAAATCCTTCAAAAGACTCACTACCAGAATGACTACTGGGGTGACGACATAATTGTATTTATCTTTGCTGATGAGGTCATGATCTGTTCTCACCTTTTGCTACTCCAAGGTCATGGCCCAATTAACAAAATGAAGAAAATTTTTCTACTAAATTATTTAATTGACTTAAATGCATGCATATTCCAAAGGACAACACATGCATCAAAATTTCCTTACTGGTCATTTTTGTAAGACCTTATGCCAAGCCAAAAAATATCTTTGTGCAATTTTCTCCTAACTCTCAGTAGGGCTCTGCTGTGGCAACTGGCATCTTCTTTGAAGCCAAGAAGTAACTATAAATCACAAATTTTATTCTTAGAGTCATTTTGTACTCCTAGCTTTGATTATCCTAGCAGAGTGAAAACTCAAACTGTATCAAAAGAATGTTTACAGTTTAATGTTGGCATGGCCCTTATAGTCCAGGCACTTCTGTGAAAATATTTTGGAAACATACTCTAATATTTGGAAAGCAGAGTACATGTCAAAATGGAAATGTGTTCTTATATTAAGAAGGAAAAATTCTTTCAAATTTAATGAGAAAAATGTTAGTTTAGAACACCACATTTGTTATCCACATAACCAGTAGAAAATACTTTTAAAAATTAATAGCTAAGAGAAGTTATCCGGAAGTTCAAATTTACTGGCAAGTAACTTGTATTGCTAACAACTAAGACTAACCCTGAATGAATAGCTGTAGTCGAATTTAAAATATACTTATTGTATAAGAATTGGTTCCAATAAATGCGTAAAGATAACCCAGTGAAGTGGAGAAATTTGGGGTAATGCCAACCCACTGACTTATGAATTGGAGGACTTTCATTTTAAATTCTCAAGAAAATAACATTTTCCTTTAAAAACAAAAGCCCGAGCAGTATAGTAGAACATACTGGCAGAACATAGTTTTTTATTTGTTGTTCGTTTGTTTGTTTTTTAACTGCTAAAGTTATTTTGATAACAGAAGATGCACTTAAAGGTAAAAGCACTATTAGAAATAAAGAGGTCTGTTATATGATGATCAAAGAAAAATTCAACACAAAACATAACAATTCTGAACTTCTATAATTTTGCCTAAAATTATGTAAATACAAAATGAACAACATTATAAGTACATTCACAAATCTATAATCTTGGTAGATTTTTTTTAATTTTTTTATTTTGATATCATTAATGTACAATTACTTGAACATTATAGTTACTAGACTCCCCCCATTATCAAGTATATTATCAACATACCCCACTACAGAGACGGTTCATCAGCATAGTAAGATGCTATAAAATCACTACTTCTCTGTATACACTGCTTTTCCCATGCCATACCCCCAAAATTATGTGTGCTAATCATAATGCCCTGTTTTCCCACTTATCCCTCCCTTCCCACCCATCCTCCACAGGCCCTTTCCCTTTTGTAACTGTTAGTCCATTCTCGGGTTCTGTGAGTCTGCTGCTGTTTGGTTCCTTCAGTTTTTTCTTTGTTCTTATACTTCACAGATGAGTGAAATCATTTGATACTTGTATTTCTCTGCCTGGCTTATTTCACTGAGCGTAATACCCTCTAGCTCCATCCATGTTGTTGCAAATGGTAGGATTTGTTTTCTTCTTATGGCTGAATAATATTCCATTGTGTATATGTACCACCTCTTCTTTATCCAGTCATCTACTGATGGACACTTAGGTTGCTTCGTGTCTTGGCAATTGTAAATAGTGCTGCGATAAACATAGGAGTGCATATGTCTTTTTCAAACTGCACTGCTGCATTCTTAGGGTAAATTCTTAGGCGTGGAATTCTTGGGTTAAATGGTATTCTATTTTTAGTTTTTTGAGGAAATTCCATACTGCTTTCCACAACGGTTGAACTAGTTTACATTCCCACTGGCAGTGTAGGAGGATTCCCCTTTCTCCACATCCTTGCCAACATTTGTTGTTGTTTGTCTTTTGGATGGTGGCCATCTTAACTGGTATGAGGTGATATCTCATTGTGGTTTTAATTTACATTTCTCTGATGATTAGCGATGTGGAGCATCCTTTCCTATGCCCATTGGCCATCTGAATTTATTCTTTGGAGAACTGTCTGTTTAGCTCCTCTGCTCATTTTTAATTGGCTTATTTGCTTTTTGTTTGTTGAGGTGTGTGAGCTCTTTATATAATTTGGATGTCAACCCCTTATCAGATATGTCATTTATGAATGTATTCTCCCATACTGTAGGGTACCTTTTTGTTTTATTGATGGTGTCCTTTGCTGTACAGAAACTTTTTAGTTTGATTTAGTCCCACATGTTCATTTTTGCTTTTGTTTTCCTTACCTGGGGAGATATGTTCATGAAGAAGTTGCTTATGCTTATTTCCAAGAGATTTTTGCCTATACTTTTTTCTAAGAGTTTTATGGTTTCATGACTTACACTCAGGTCTTTGATCCATTTTGAGTTTACTTTTGTGTATGGAGTTACACAGTAATCCAGTTTCATTCTCTTACATGTAGCTGTCAAGTTTTGCCAACACCAGCTGTTGAAGAGGCTGTCATTTCCCTATTGTGTATCCATGGCTCCTTTATCATATATTAATTGACCATATATGCTTGAGTCTATATCTGAACTCTCTATTCTGTTCCACTGACCTCTGGGTCTGTTCTTGTGCCAGTACATGATTGTCTTGATTACTGTGGCTTTGTAGTAAAGCTTGAAGTCAGGGAGCATAATTCTGCCTGCTTTATTCTTCCTTCTCAGGATTGCTTTGGCTATTCAGGGTCTTTTGTCATTCCATATCAATTTTAGAACTATTTTCTCAAGTTCATTGAAGAATGCTATAGGTATATTGATAGGGATTGCACTGAATCTGTAAATTGCTTTAGGCAGGATGGCTATTTTGACAATATTAATTCTTCCTACCCAAGAGCATGGGATAAATAACCATTTATTAGTGTCCCTTTAATTTCTTTCAAGAGTGTCCTGTAGTTTTCAGGGTATAGGGCTTTCACTTCCTTGGTTATGTTTATCCCTAAGTATTTTATTCTTTTTGATGCAATTGTGAATGGAATTCTTTTCCTGATTTCTCTTTCTGATAGTTCAATGGTAGTGTATAGGAATGCAACAGATTTCTGTGTATTAATTTTGTATCCTGCAACTTTGCTGAATTCAGATATTAAATCTAGTAGTTCTGAAGTGGATTCTTTAGGGTTTTTTATGTACAATATCATGTCATCTGCAAACAGGGACAGTTTGAATTCTTCCCTGTTTATCTGGATGCCTTTTATTTATTTGTGTTGTCTGACTGCCGTGGCAGGACCTCCAGAACTATGTTGAATAAAAGTGGGGAGTGTGGGCATCCTTGTCTGGTTCCCAATCTTAAAGGAAACACTTTCAACTTCTTGCTGTTAAGTATAATGTTGGTTGTGGGTTTGTCATATATGGCCTTTATGATGTTGAGGTACTTGCCCTCTATAGCCATTTTGTTGAGAGTTGTTATCATGAATGGATGTTAAATTTTGGCAAATGCTTTTTCAGCATCTATGGAAATGATCATGTGGTTTTTGTCCTTCTTTTTGTTGATGTGGTGGATGATGTTAATGGATTTTCGAATGTTGTACCATCCTTGCATCCCTGGGATTAATCCCACTTGATCATGGTGACGATTTTGATGTATTTTTGAAATGGGTTTGCTAATAATTTGTTGAGTATTTTTACATCTATCTTCATCAGGGATATTGTTGTGTAATTTTCTTTTTTTGTGTGTTGTCTTTGGTTTTGGTACTAGAGTGATGTTGATCTCGTAGAATGAGTAAGGGAGTATTCCCTCCTATTCTACTTTATGGGAAACTTTAAGGAGGATGGGTATTAGGTCTTCACTAAATGTTTGATAAAATTCAGCAGTGAAACCATCCGGTCAGGAGTTTTGTTCTTGGGTTGTTTTCTGATTGCCAATTCAATTTATTTGCTGGTAATTGGTCTATACAGATTTTCTGTTTCTTTCTGGATCAGCCTTGGAAGGTTGTATTTTTCTAGAAAGTTGTCCATTTCTTCTAGGTTATCCAGTTTGTTACCATATAATTTTTCATAGAATTCTCTCATAATTCTTTGTATTTCTGTAGTGTCTGTAGTGATTTTTCCTGTCTCATTTCTGATTCTGTTTATGTGTGTAGACTCTCTTTTTTCTTGATAAGTCTGGCTAGGGGTTTATCTATTCTGTTTATTTTCTTGAAGAACCAGCTTCTGCTTTCATTAATTCTTTCTATTGTTTTATTCTTCTCAATCTTATGTATTTCTGCTTTAATCTTTATTATCTCCCTCCTTCTACTGACTTATTTGTTCTTCCTTTTCTAGTTTCATTAATTGTGAGATTAGACTGTTCATTTGGGATTTTTCTTCTTTCCTGAGGTAGGCCTGTATTGCAATATGTTTCCCTCTTAGCACAGTCTTCGCTGTGTCTCACAGATTTTGTGTGTTTGAATCACTGTTGTCATTTGTCTCCCTATATTGCTTGATCTCTGTTTTTATTTGGTCATTGATCCATTGTTTATTTAGGAGCATGTTATTAAGCTTCCATGTGTTTGTGGGCTTTTTCGATTATTTTATGTAATTTATTTCTAGTTTCATACCTTTGTGATCTGAGAAGCTTGTTGGTACAATTTCAATCCTTTTTAATTTACTGAGGTTCTTTTTGTGGCCTAGTATATACTCTATTCTTGAAAATGTTCCATGTGCACTTGAGAAGAATGTGTATCCTGTTGCTTTTGGATAGAGTGTTCTGTAGATGTCCCTTACATCCATCTGTTCCAATACGTTCTTCAGTGCCTCTGTCTCTTTACTTATTTTCTGTGTGGCTGATCTGTCCTTTGGAGTAAGTGGTGTGTTGAAGTCTCCTAAAACGAATGCATTGCATTCTATTTCCCCCTTTAATTCTGTTAGTATTTGTTTCACATATGTAGGTGATCCTGTGTTGGGTGAATAGATATTTATAACAGTTATATCCTCTTGTTGGACTGACCCCTTTATCATTATGTAATGTCCTTCTTTGTCTCTTGTGACTTTCTTTGTTTTGAAGTCTATTTTGTCTGATACAAGTACTGCAACTCCTGCTTTTTTCTCCATTAGTTGCATGAAATATCTTTTTCCATCACTTTACTTTCAGTTTGTGTATGTCTTTGGGTTTGAAGTGAGTCTCTTGTAGGCACTTATATAGATGGGTCTTGTTTTTTAATCCATTCAGTGACTGTGTGTCTTTTCTTTGGTGCATTCAGACCATTTCCATTTAGGTTGATTATCGATAAGTATTTACTTATTGCCATTGCAGACTTTAGATACATGATTACCAAAGGTTCAAGGGTAATTCTCTTACTATCTAACAATTTAACTCACTCTGTGTGCTATTACAAACACAACCTAAAGATTCTTTTTCTTTCCTCCTTTTTCTTCCTCCTCCATTCTTTGTATGTTATGAATCATTTTCTCTACTCTTTGTCTGACCCTTGGGTGACATCTGTTTAGCCTTTGGAACACTTACCTCTATAGGAGTCCTTCCAAAATGCACTGTAGAGGTGGTTTGTGGGAGGTAAATTCTCTCAACTTTTGCTTATCTGAAAATTGTTTAATCCCTCCTTCAAATTTAAATGATAACCTTGCCGAGTATAGTATTCTTGGTTCAAGGCCCTTCTGCTTCATTGCATTAAATATATCTTGCCACTCCCTTCTGGCCTGTAAGTTTTCTGTTGAGAAGTCTGATGATAGCCGGATGGGTTTTTCTTCATATGTGATCTTTTTTCTCTCTCTACCTACTTTCAAAATTCTGTCTTTATCCTTGATCTTTGCCATTTTAATTATTATATGTCTCGATGTTATCTTCCTTGGGTCCTTTGTGTTGTGAGATCTGTGCACCTCCATGCTCTGAGAGACTATCTCCTTCCCCAGATTGGGGAACTTTTCAGCAATTACCTCCTCAATGACACTTCCTATCCCTTTTTCTCTCTCTTCTTCTTCTGGTACCTCTATAATACAAATATCGTTATGTTTGGATTCCTCACACAATTCTCTCAATATTCTTTCATTCTTAGAGATTATTTTTTCTCTTTGTGCCTCAGCTTCTTTGTATTCCTCTTCTCTAATTTCTATTGCATTTACCGTCTCTTCTACTACACCTAATCTGCTTTTAAATCCCTCCATTGTATGTTTCATTTCAAATATGGAAATTCTTAATGATTGAATCTCAAACTTAAATTCGTTCATGAATTCTTGAATATTTTTCTGTACCTCCATAAGCATGTATATGATTTTTATTTTGAACTCTCAGGCAGATTGGTGAGTTCAGTTTCATTTGATCCTTTTTCTGGGGTTCGTGAGATTTTGGTCTGAACCATGTTCTCTTGATGTTTCATATTTCTGTGTGGTGCCCACTAGTGCCTAGAAGCTCCAGCCTCTGGAGCTGCTCAGCCCCTAGAGTGAGGTTGGGGGTCATAGGGGAGTGGAGCTGATGCCTGGGTTGAGGAAAGATCTGTTTCCTGATTCCCATCTGCAGTGCCTGTCTCCAGTGTCAGAGCCAGTGGTCCAAGCACACAGGTGTAAGCCTCTGTGCTTTGCATCTCTATCTGTTGTAGGCGGGGCTTCTCTCTCTGGCTGGCTTGACACCAGCACAGTGACTGCAGGTTTGTGATCCGATGTTAGCAGGCTAGGAGGGAGGCATAGCAGGCTGTGTGTCACAGTGGGGGTCCTCGGAGCTGAGTAGGCAGCCTGGTTGATGGGGCACCTGAAGCTCCTCAAAGTTCCCAACCAGCAGGGCAGAGCATGCCCAGACAACCTTGTCCAGCTCTCCCCTCCCCTGCACAGCAAGCTCCATGCAGACCCTGCTCTTTCAGCAGCCCTCTCTGCTAGGAAGCTTCCCAGATTGCCTGCCTTTCCCTTCTCCAGAGCAGCTGGGTGTGGATCCCCATCCTCCACAAATGGCCGGAATCTGTGTTTCAAGCACTCCACCTGTCTGAGCTCCCCCATGTCCAGAGCACCACATGGTGTAGGTTTCTGCTGCCAAAGCAGACCTCCAGAGCTGGGTTTTCAGCAGTCCCAGGCTTCCACACTCTCCCCCACTCTGTTTCTCTTCCTCCCGGGTGAGGTGGTATTGGGGAAGGGCTTGGGTCCCAGTGGATTAAGGCTTTCCTACGTTACCCTGTTGCGTGAGGTATGCTCTGTTCTTGAGGTCTGTGTGCAATCTGGTTCAGCCTTCCTTCTTGTTGTTTTATGGTGTATTTGTATCAATTAACTACATTTTCATACTATCTGTTGAGGTCTGTGTGCAATCTGGTTCAGCCTTCCTTCTTGTTGTTTTAGGGTGTATTTGTATCAATTAACTACATTTTCATACTATCTGTTGTTTTGGGAGGAATTCTCCATCTCACCTCTCATGCCGCCATCTTGAATGAATCCAGAACATAGTTTTTATAAACTTATGAAGATAGAGTAAATGTGTTGAGGATGCATTTGCATTGAAATTGTTTGGTCTTTTAAAAAAAGAAAGAAAATGGTACACCTAAATGACACATCTTGGGTGCCAGCATCAAAAACCGAATACCCAACTTTTCTAAATAATGTTAAATTGCTTACTTTTTGAATGCATAGTTTACCACTCAGTATAGATATTACCAACTTATTCCTGCAATTGCTTCCCTGAGCAGATTCATATTCATTTTATGACCATACTGTGTACTATCTACGTCATCTTACATTTAAAGGAAAAGTGCTATTTATGTTTATCTTTCTTGCCAGTAGACTTTTACAAGTCTTTGACATGTCAACTTGAAAAAATTTATAGATATACAATAAAGCTTCATTGTAAGGATTTTCAAATAAACTAAGATGCATTTTGTGTTACTCTAAAAGGCTCAGTAATGAAGCCCCGGGGGCTTGTTTATGCATAGTGTTTTCCCAGCAGGAGAACCAATATTGGTCAGTTCTCCTGTCCTCAGAGGCTTTTCTCACTAAATGGAACAGCATTAGGTTTGTTCTTTAAGTCTAATTAACAACCAAATCATAAATTTTAGTCTTTGCCCAACTGGATTAAGTTTTCAGTGATATTTGTGTTAAAAAAAAAACATTCCTACTGCCTTGAATTTTATTAGGTAAAAAGGAAAAGAAAAGGCAAAATGGTAAATACCAAAAGTAAGATAGTGTACAAGTTTAATGCATTAGCCTCTATCCCCAGAGACTGTAGTTCCTATCTGTCCTAGGTCGTACTTTCAAAGATTTGAATGATCTAGAGAAATCCCTCATGAGTATTCAGCCCTATCACTGAGTCCCTGAACAATTAAGACTCTCTGCTCAATTTATGGCTCTCAACTGGACCTGGCACAACAGGTCCAAACATTAAGGTGCTTAGACTAACTTGTTCTCACAGTAAGTTTACATTGCCTATTAGAGTTATTTCAGGACCAAATGAAATAATACATCCAAAGCACAATACCTATAACCCAGTAACTCATTAATACATGTTAGCTCATGTGACAGTACTTTCAATGACTCTTTTAAAACTTTCTATTACTAGTAACTGACCACAAGAACTTAGACAAATATCCAGATAAGTATAATGTGTTTATTTGACATCTGTATTTGAAAGGCAAGGTTGTTCATTTATTTTTATCTTCCTGAAGGCCTTGTCTTTGCTTTGATGGTTTCTGCTTTTACTTTTATTTTGTTTTGTTTTGTTTTTTGGGGGGTGTTGCTGATAATGTTTGAGATATTTCCAGAAGCATCTTTATAAAATGTACTTCTGAGATTTAAACATTTTTTTCGGAGGTACATGCATATGTTTCTTGCCAGAAGGGCCACCCACCTCTGTAAGATGGGATCCATGAGCATTTTGTGCACCACTATAAATTATATAAAGAAAAAAGATATTGCTATCACAGAAGCTTCTTAAAATTACATCAGCATAATGATTTTGTGTACAGATCTCACATTTTTTTCAGTCCAAGAGTCTCACCACTGAATAAAACTCTTCTCAAAATCTAGTACAGAACAGCAGAAACATTCTTTTAAGGCATGTTCTTTATTAAAGCCTTTAGCCAAGATAAAAGTACAATGTGTGTACAGCCAAAATATAACACTTTCTTCCTAGATGCTGCCTGCCAAGATCCTGTGTTTCCCAAATTATAATATTTTCACTGTTTTCTTTAAAAAGAAGTTATATAGGTTTTGTCTGTAAAGAAAATAGAGTAATTTTTATCTGATAAAATGGGAGGAATGCTAAAGGAGGCATTCAGGTCAGGATTTGTTTATAGAGCTTTCAGAAACAATGTATTTTATTTTGAGAAACATCTGGCAGAGTAGTTAAGAGTAGAGGTCAGAATTCATGTTTACTATTTTACATATTGATAAAGCCACCTTGGAATAGTTGCAAATAACTATAAGAGTATTTTCTAGCACAGCTAGATTTTTCCAGTAAGTTTCAGGTAAAAGTAGAGTTTTAATTGTATGTGTTCCATGAATATTTGGAAAAAGAATTAGTACTTAATGGAGATATCAATCTTCTTTGCAAAAATTTCATGCATTCTTCAGAAAAAAGGGTCAAGTTTTCCACACAAACATTTGTTATGACTACTGAAGAACAGATCTGTAGCTTCAAGTTCAATGCTATGTCAGACTAAACCATTCCCTCTTTTCCATGGAGGAATAAAGAACATAAAAAGAATGCTAACATGAGCAACTTCAGCTGACTTTAGGATCACAAAACTCGACTAACTTGTTTTAACTTAATGCCTTCTTAAGATACAACTATAGATATTGCTGTTCTATCCAAGTATTTTTTGACTCTGAAATTGATTTTTATATAAATTGTTATATACACAATATATACCTACTCGTGGCTTATAAAATTTCATCATAAGTAAACATTGTATTTTAAAGACTACTTGTTTGGGAGATATAATATTGAGAATAAACTCAGTCTTCAAGAAAAGAAGTAGGTTGAACAGGCACTGTTTTGACATGTTTAGGTTTACTATTTCTTTATGTCATAGTGATGGAGAGCTTGTAAGTGATACATTTTCCCATACCATCGATAAAAGAGGGCACAGATATCTTCTTTAAAAAACACTTACCATGACATGTGAGGTAAATATAATTTATCATCTTTCCATGGTCACTTCTAAGAGGGTTTGTTACAAATCTTATCTTCAGTGCTCTTGTCTCAGCAAACCTGCAACTTCTTCAGTTTCCACATAATCTTCAAGATGTTCCACATTTTAACCCTATCATATCTACTTACAAGAGTTCACAATATCAAAACAAATCTACAATAAGCATTCATAAAATTAGTCATCAGGAAAGTGAAATAGGAGTTCAAATGAATGTGAAATCCATGAGAAGTTTCTATTTCAGCTAAAATAATACAGGTCAATTTTTAGAAAGAATCTTATACAATATTTTTATTTTAAAATGTGTTTTATAACAGGAAAACTTCTGTATTTTGAATCAGAAAGCCAAGCCTGTCTCACTCTTTCTATCTCTTCCTCACTCTCTCTTTCTTTTTCATGCACACATACAAAGATTAAACAAGTAATCTGATTTCAAGACTTAAATATTTGTTCCTGAACTAGAAATATAATTTCCCATCATGCATTGCTTTAAAATATACCAAAAGAAGCCTTTTCTTCTAGACTGCTTTTTGGCAGTATCAAGACTACAGATCTAAAGATATATTAGTTAACTATCTTTGTGTTAGACTATTGTAATTTCAGGATTAATGCAATTTTTAAAATTTTGATGAATATAAAATATAAATAGAGGGCTGCTAGACTATAATATACATAATTAAAATTGTCTCTTAAGACATTATAAAATGTTATTGCCAGTTTTATCCTAAAAAGAGTACATTTTGTTTTAGCACTACACATTGTACTCTTAGTGGTAATTTTTTTCTGTTTTCAACATCAAGGACTCATGGATAAGTATGAAAATGCCATATAAAAGCTTATGTATTCTCAGACAAAGCCAGGAAGCAATGCAATCACATGCCCAGAAACCCAGTTCTTCACCTTTGTTTCTGGGGCACTGATGAGGAGGCAGGTGTCAGAATTTTTGCCATAATCCTGACAGGTCATTTTGCATATAAAGCATATCTAAACTTTAATAACCCTCTAGGGTAAAGATAGCTCTGTTTTGACACATATTAGTGCTTCCCATCATCTTTTTAATCCTTTCTTTGGAAAAACATAATATACACTAATTTCCTCCATGTTCATAAATCCATTCAGTTAGTTTTACCCTTCAGAGCAACTCATACGTAAGTGAATAAGTCTATTTTATTTCAAGTCTCTTTCTCTCTCCCTCTCCTTGATAATACTGCTAATTCAAAGGAAGAATACACATAATGTCAAAGAGAATTAATTCAGAAGTAAGTCATAATAAACCTGAAACTTCTCACATTTAATGTTATTAAAGTTATACTCTTACTTATTCATTTGAAAATATTACCACAATATTTTATGGTAATGTACAGGTTGAAAGCAATTTTATTTAGAGCATACATGTGATACAATCAGACTCTTGAAGCTGAATCGGAACAATTGCATTTAACACTTTCACACATACCAATTCTAAATTTATAAATTAACTTTAAAAATAATACACTTTTATTCTTGAAACAATTTTGAGATTGGGAACTTAAAAGAACTGCAGAATTGCTTTTCCTCTAATTTACTACAGAAACTTTAAACACAGAAATAAATAGGACTGAAAAGATTATCTAGAATTTCTAAAAAGAAAAAAGTACTGGTATGCATAATTTTTCATGAAACAGCAAATGTGAGAATCTACAGAGTCTGCAGTGCAATGAAAGTATTTTATAAGTTCAGTAAGTCATTGTATCCATTTGCCTGTCAAAACAAAACCAAAAACAACTGTGAAGATAAAAATCTTCACCATAAATACTTTAAAAATTTACTAAATATTTTGAAATTTATTTGGCTATTTTTAAGTGTATTTATTTTAAACTGGCATTCAATAATTTTGGGGGCAATTTGAGTGTTGGATAAATGAACCCTTTGGGCACCAACGAGAACTTCCGGATTCCCAAGAATGGCAAAGCCAAACCTTATTCATATTACATATTTAAATGAAATAATTAGCTTGTACTTCCCTGAATGGCCAAAGTCAAGTTAATCTAGATAGACGACAGTTTAGCTTAACTCTAACCTAGCCATGCCAAGAAGAAATGTCTTACTATAGATGGCTTATTTATTCCTCCCTGCTGTTTTATTTTTGTTTTTACAATGAAGTATTTATCCTCATTTTCACTTATTTCAGTGAGAATTTTGTGCAAAACAATAGCTGTGATTACATTTGTGACAATGATTACAGAAAATGTATCACTTTTGCTTCCTGCCTCCCTAATACTAAAAGTTTGCAATTAACTGCTGTGGATGTGATTCATATTACATTACATACATGTAATAATTCAGAATACCAGTTCAATCTGTAAATAATATTACCTAATTAAATGAAAGTTAAAGTAATTTTTTAATAGCTAATCATCAAGGATAAAGCACTGAAAAGCAAAGTAGTAATAATAGAAAGGCTGTGAGTTGGAAGTCAGTTGGATCAGAGTTAGAATTCTAACTTGGTACAAATCATCATATGATTTGAGTTATATTATTTAATCTCATGGAACCAGTTTCCATGTCTGTAAAATGGGATCACTAATACCTACCTTCAAGAATTATTATTGGATTTAAAGAGATAACCACTAAGAACAATTCTCTCATTACAGGAAATATATATATATATTTTTTGTCCTACACAGTCCTCACTGCTCTAGATAAATTCATTTGCATTTGACTGAAGTTCAGGCATCACCCTATGCTTTCTATGAGCATTTAGATTTCTCTCTTGCATTCTTCCTCTCTTTATATCCTAAAGGGTTTTTCTTCTCATCTAGCTGGTCCTTCAAATTTATCATCTCCAACTCTACCAATAAATCACTCAATTATTTTTCTTCCTCTTGCTAGTTAGAATTAAACATTAGTAATCTACAGAACCTGCTCTTTATAGGGCCACCAATGAATTTCCTGATCTTCAAAAATGCAATCCTTTCCCCCTCACTTCACTGCAGTTTCCCCATGGCATTAAATATTGTCTAATTCTTATCTTCTTAACCTCTGTGATGCTGAGTTTGATATCCCTTCTACTTGTCTGACCACCCTAGTTCCTTCTGTAGTTCCATTTCTTCTCTCCTCCAAAAATATTCATTCCTCAAACCCAGTCTTCAAGCATTATCTGGGTCTTCTTAAGATTTTCTCTTTAGCAATCTGCCTTTACCTTTATCTACCATTCTAAACAGATAATTCCTCCACTTTATGTACATTTAAATCTAAGGAAGGTCCTTATTATATATTTCCAGTGGTAGGTCCCTAAATGAACACATTTTCTTTCATTATAAATTTACTCCTGCCCTCACTCTTTTTGATGGGACCCATCTCCATGGCAGCCTTGAATCTACACAAAAATCTGTCAAGTTTTGCAGGGTTTGTTTTCAAACATCTCAGCAAACCATCACACTCTGTATGGCTACTTAGCTATTTCAGGCTGTGATTATAATTAATTCATCAATTTCTGCAAGCTACTAAGGGCCAAGCATTATTTCTGGGGATACAGAAATGAGTATTGTACTCTCTGTCTTATCTGCCCAATTGCAGATTCTGAAATATCCCCTAGAGATTTTTTTTAATCCCATTTCATTGTATATATAAAAGAAGCAGAAATTTTTAGGCAACACCCACATTCAGAAATAGATGTATTTCTACTTCCTATACAATATTTCTCCAAGTTGACATTGAAGATTATCAAATGTGAAGCAAACATTTCCATAGTTTCTTGGATTCCCAATAAATGTATTTTACATGTTTTAAAGAAAATACTTTTACTGTCTTACCTCTGTTTTCACAAACATTATCCCACCAGCCTGAAATGCCCTCTCTCCTCACAACTCTGATGTGAAAATCCAAACCACACCATCATTTTTGTATGTATGCTTACCAACTGCCAACTTTCCATCAATCACTATTGGTTCCCACTATTGGTTCCCACTGTGACCTCTTAACATCCCATCTGTATCGCTTTTAGGTTGCACGTTTTTCTTCTTTATGATAGAAGTTTTTCTTCTTTCTTATCTTCACATAATACTCCCTTTTTTAGACTATAAGCTCATGAGTGGTGAATATACATCTAAGCCATCTTCCTATGTCCACAGTGCCTTACAGAGTGTGCTTCATAATTGTTTTGGTCAACTTAATGGTTGAATTTCTAGTTTTATATGTTGGTTCAAAAAAAATCAAATATTTCATGAATCTCAGAACTTAAAAATGAAGCTGATGCAAGATTTATAAGGATAAAACACATACACTTTATAATTAGAATCAGCTCTGGAGATTCAGGTTATGTGGTCCAGCAGTAAGGAGATCTCCAGAGCCTTCATTTATTAAACCAACATATAAACATGCTCCTAATCATTCAGCAAACATATCTATAAATATTTTTATCCTGTAGGTTTGTATGGTGTTGTTTAATGGGGTCTAATGATGTCCAGGGCCATAAGGGACTAGATAGTAAACTTCAGACGCAACCAAATGTTAAATATATGATGATTAAGGACAGTGGCAAAATTGACACTGTGTGCTAATGTGGTAAACAGCACAGTACCAATCAACAATGATAGCAGAGATGTTAATGAATTATGGCATTTCACTTGAAAATAAGAAAGCTAATCAATTCAACAGGGATTTATTGAATGTTTATTGTGTTAACAAGTGATCCGTACCGTGTTCTAGAGGTGATCAAAAGGTTCTAATCTCCATGAAATATCAAGGCAAATGAACCAACAAAATACACAGACAATACCTTTCCTTGTTACAATATTAGTTTGTAAGGCTGCCATAACAAATACCACATTGTGGGAGACTTAAACAGTAGGAAGGTATTATCTCACAGTTGCAGAGACTAGAAGTCTGAGATGGAGTTGTGAGAAGAGCAGTTCCTTCTCAAGCCTCTCTGCTTAGCTTGCAGATGGCTATCTTCTCTCTATATTCTCATAATCTTCCCTCTAAACAGATCTGGATGCTAAACTCCCTTTTATAAGGACATCAGTCATACTGGATTAAGGCCCACCCAAATGACCTTACTTTGGCTTAATCACCTCTTAAAAACTCCAAATACAGTTACATTGTGGGAATTAGGACTTCAAACAAATGAATCTGGGGGACACATTCATCTCGTAAGAACAATTACTACCCGGTCATGAGTCCAGTTGAGGAAGTAATCCTTACAGCAACACTGGAGAAGAGGGAACTCAGTCTTCTAGACTTTTTAAAAATTATAGAGCATCAAATCAAAGGAAAAACATTCAGCTTTGGAGGTTAAAACGAAATAGGTTTTGGTTTGCTTGTTTTTGAGAATGCTTAATGAGTAAGTAACAATAAAAAGGAGTTGGCATTGGTGAAATACAGAATTGCAGAGACACTCTGGAATCTGATTTGGTAGATGACAACGACTTAAGGGAGGGAGCAAGATCAAGGAAAGTTTTTTTAAGTTTAATTTTGCTTATTCCTTCTACCCTCTAGGATAGAAATAATACCTTGTAGAAAATTCAGAAATACTTAAGTAACATTTTCATTCAAAGACAGACTTGGTGACCTGTGTTTTATGAAAAGTACTTGCATGGAGGGGATCCCAGATAATGTCATTTGTAGCCTGGTTAAATGCATCTCTAGACATTCTTTACTAACACTTTTTCTTTTAAGTTCCTTCCAATACAGGACTGCCTCATCTTTATGGAGAGATCGTGCAGCACACTAACCCATTGTAGTTTCAGAGATAAAGCTACAAATGGCACCAAGCCCTGCTCCTGTCAGCTCACTATTCATTTAGGCCTGCTAAGTCTAAGGTCTGTCTTCTCATCAGCTGATCAATAGGTTGGCAGTTCTCTTAGGCTAAACTACTCAATTTAGGAGGACGGACTGTTGCTCTCTCATGTATTATTCAAAAGATTGGGCTCTAAATCAGTCCCTCCCCTATCCTACCTCAGACAGAATTAATCACTCCTTCAGAATTACTGTTCTAGCTTGGATATACCTCTATTACTGTGCTGATCACACTGTACCATAGTACAATAATTTAATTGCATTTATTTCTCCCCTCCCTGATGAGGAACTCCTCTAAGATGGGGAAAGTATGCACCATTGTTGTCCCAACCCCAAGCAGAAGGCCTATACTCTATCAGCCTCAAACTGTGTTGACTGAATGAAGGAATGAATGAGTCATCTGTCTTTTTCCACCATCATAAACATAAAACTATTAGTACTGTTTAAGATACCAATATCAGTTGCCCATAAATTTGGTTTCAGCTATTGGAAACTTCTTGATAGGCAGTACTTTAATCTCAATTAGCCTGTTAAGTATGGTTACAAATTTGTTAAATATAAGTTAAGTATTTTCAAAGGAATAAAATAAACCTCTATATATGAAATAACCTTTTACAAAGAATCAGAAGATGACTGACAATTTTCATAATAGCAGGATATTTATAGCCAAAACTATACTGATTTTTGTGGCTCTCAGAGAAATCATAGTTATTTTAACTGAAATCAACCATTGTACCAATAAGGGAAATGTTAATAGTTCTCCCTATGTAAGAAATGTTTGATTTAATCAACTTTATAGGGCTTACCACAAAATCATGTTAATCAGTTTACATGTGGCTTTCCATCTTAAAATGTTTGCAGTAGAATTAAATATTTAACAATTATTATACACTAAAATAATGAGAATAAACATAAAGAGAACAAACTAAAAAGAAAGAAAACACATCCAAACTGATAAGGAAGAAGTAAAATTGTCATTATTTGCAGATGACATATTACATATAGAAAACCCTAAAGACTCCACCATAAAAAGTATTAGAACTAATAAATAAGTAAATAAATTAGTTTAATTAGAAGTAATAAATAAAACTAAAATGAGTACTTAATACATTCTGAAAGACACAAAGGTTGGCATATTTGCACATCATTCTTATTATTAATTGCAGAACTCAATAATGCATTTTCAATCTAAACATGTTATGATCTGAGTGATTCAGTTAAGTCATTTCCTCTTTAATTTCTGCAAACACTTTAGAAAGGGGGATATATACCTTAGGGATCCCAGGCATGTGGTATCCCAGGCATTCGAGAAAATATTAGCTAAACATTATACTTATCTCTTGCTTAATATTATATACTCAGATAAAATGTTTAATGTGGCTGAATATCCCATTTTAATAAATTTAGACCCACATTCTTAATTACTGGTGAATTCCTTCCCCAGAGCAACACATGGCTTTGGAACATATATGGAAATAAGAAAAGAACCCCCTCTATGAACTTCTTCTATAAACATAGGCCATATCTCATCCTTTATATAGTCATTATCTCCACAGCATGTCAGATAATCTCAATAGGTTATCTAATCAAGTCTAACAGGAGTTTTATGTGGATTCACTACAAAATCCTAAACTGTTGAAGCTTCCTGTCACAACGAAAAGGAATTTCAGTTTCATGTTTGGCATTACCTCTATTACAACAGGTAGTCAACATTAAACACTAGCAACCAAGTGAGATTAAATGATCTCATATTTTTAAATGTTGCCCTTATTAATTAGACCCTGAAGGTCACGTGTAGGAGATTATTTGAATTTTTTGTAGTAATAAGTATGTGCAAATTTTACAATGGTGTCTATTGAGTTCTGGCAGCAAGGTAAATACACCTCAGTAGAATCTGGGCAAGAAATAACAATGTTTTCAATAATCAGTTTACTTGAGAGTTCTCAAGATCAGTAGTAAAATTTATGTGCTTTTCTGGATTTTTATGGGGTAGATAATATGGGACAAAATATACCACATATAAAAATATACCTTAATAATTTATCATAGGATTTATCTCCATATACACAGATAAAGATACCTTTTTATGTAACAAGTTTCAAAATATCTGGGACGCATGTAAGAAGAACTTCCTTTTACACAACAGAATGAAATGAAATATTTAATTACACAAGGATAATGCATCTCTAACGTATTTATGAACTTTGTAGAAATCTTTATAAATTCATTTGTTTTCATTCAATTTGAGATGGCATATAGAAAAATATACAAAGGATTCTTGTAAATAGAAACATTTCTTGCTCTTTGCCTTTTCCAGAATCAGTTAACACTTTTGTTTTCCATTGATTTTTTGTTTTTAATGTGTTCAACTTTTTCTTCCACACTTGGTTGGCTGATTAAAATGAGGTTCAGTTTTCCAGATTTGGGCTGCACCATGCAGTTCTCAAAATATGCTCCCTGTTCTACTTCCTCTTTGTGGAGCCATCTACCACTTACAAGTGTTTTTAGTGGTAAACAGATTAAATGTAAGTGTTAGATCTCATCAACACTAAACTTGGGGGAAGAACGTCTGTGGCTCTTTTCCAGGCGGCAAATTAAAACTTTGCTGGCAGGGGGTACACCAAACAAGCCTCAATGTTTTTATCGACTCCCTGGCCATCTCACACACAGCTCCGTATTCAGTCAATACTCGTCATTCCATAGGAGTCACTAACTCACTGTTGCTGTCAGTTTTCCTTATCTAATTACAAATGGGCTCCTGTTCATGAAAGTGTGCTCTTAATAGAGTACACCCAGGACTGCAACTTAAGAGATAATTTAACCAACTTTAATAGTTGTTTAAGACCTGTTCTTCAGTCACATAATAGCAATCATTTTTTTCTGCTTTTTTGTTACATTTAACATTTGTATTTTTGTGTTTTTTATGGAAAGCAACTAAGTTTATGGGAGATTCAAGATTATATGCATGTATCAGATTTAAAAAACAAAAATCAACGGGATATGGTTAACACTAGAAAAGAGTGTCAACCCATTCTTTTTAATGCTATTAATTTTTATTATCTTAATGCTACACAAATTTAGTGTGACTTTTTCCTGCCTCTGGCATTGGATTATATATTTCCCCTTGTCCTAATATTTTCATGTAAAATATTTATGATTTTTTAAATCTAGCACTTATGTTTCAAAACATAAATTTTGCTAAATACATATGTATAGGTTTGTACACATTCATACATTAGGTGAAAGAACAAAATATATTTGCATAGCAATGTAGGAAAAATTATTTAAAAGGCAATATTCACATTGGTCTTCTCTTTAACTTTTTTCTTTGCAGATTTATTAAGTAAACTTGCCTGTAGCAATTCAATCTCCTGAGAAGTAAAGAATTATTAGCAAGTGACCAGGAGTTTTGAAGCATATTGTTAAGGATGGAAAGAACACTGACAAACTACACCTAAAGGCTGTTACTAAATATTAAAGCTCTCTGAATTTTCATTAGGAAAAGGGCAGCTTTTAAAAAAGCCTTTCATTTGCAGCATTTCTAAGGACTATCCCATAGTTACTAATGAGAATAACGAATTCAGAACTCAAAGGAATACCTATAACAAGTGGCCACATATTATGACATGTTAATATGTACCTAAGATACACTAAGTACATCACAATGAATTATTTTGGAAGTATTGGCAGATACCCAAGTCCTCCACACTGATATCAGTATTCAAGCATGCTTAAATTAACATCAGTGTGGTGTCTAAACAAGAGTGCAAACAGAGAGAACAAGAAAAGTATTTCTGTTCCAACTCCAACTCCAACTATGACACTTTACAAATAAAAGATGTTTGCTTTTACTAGGAGTATCCTTCCTAGTTTCAAGATATTTCTGCAAAATACTAAAAAGAAAGAAGAGCTATGTCTTAGAAAATGTTACTAAGAAAATATTTAAATGCAACCACGAGCCAAAAAATCCTATGCAAATTTAGGTTTTTTAATATATACATGGCAACAGATAAAGGTATATAATGATTACAAAATTATTTCAAAGAATTAAAATGACACATATCATGTGCATGATTAGTTTCTTAGGTTTCTAAAATTTACTTTACTGGATCTCTTGAGCATTCATCCTCAAGCTTTTGAATAAAGCAGGGTATCTTTTCATTAAAGTACTGAAATCAGTTTGCGAGTGTATTTTGTGTTAAGTAGTTTTTGGAGATTCTGAATCAATGCTGTTGAGCATGGGTGGGAGGCAAACACACTGAAAGAACACCCTTTACTCCAAAAAACACCAAAATCAACAAGGTAGGCATCAATGGATAGTTTTACAGGGCTGAGCTTTGAGGTATTCTGAAATCACATCCTAATGTGCATGTTGGAAATCCAGTTGACAAATGATCAATAGAAGGGAAAGATAATTACAGATCGCCCACTATTGAAGGAGCATGCGGCAGAAAACTACAAGGCTTGCCTTCTCCCACTGCTGTCTCTATTTACCCTGTCTTAAACTTGTCCCGGTACCAACAGTATTTTTCCTTATCTTCTTTTGTTGTCTTTACTCTCTACCTGATGTTAAACATCATGTTGTTTATAGGTTTATCTTCTGTCTATCCCTTTTACATGGAAGCTCTATAAGGACAAATCTTTGTCTCTATTATCTGCTGCTCTGTCCCTGAGACTAGAAAACTACCGGGTACATAACAGATACTCAATATACATAAACTTAATAAATGAATTAGAAAACATCAAAGGAGTTGCAGATGTATGGACTGCTAAATGTAACAATTCTTTTGTATATATACATATATACTTATGAATGGAAAGGCTATTTATGTTGAGCCACTGGAAAATATGAAAGAAAATTTTTTTCTCAATTCACCAGTGGTCTTTGTAGTACTTGTGATAGTTCTCTTTACTTTCACACTGTTTACAAATCTGATTTTCAATATTTTTGATTATTCAGAAAAATGGAGAGCTAGACTGAAAACTATCACCAACAATAAGATAATCAGAATGATTAATATTCTCTTTCAAGAAAATAATATGAAGTATGAAGTATAAAAATGTTACTTGATATTTAAAGCAGATAGATTCTTAGAATCAAAGGGCAGGATGAAGAGCATATTGTCTGTTTAAATGAAAAAAAAATCTTTAGAGGTTGTTGACTTGAAATCTTGTGAAAATACAAAATGGAAAATATTTTGGCCACATTTTCATATTTTTCAATTCTAATTGATGAGATGCATCTAGTATCTTAAAACAAACTGAATTTGGACATCTGTTTTTCCATATTTTTTTAGCCAAAATGTTAATGAATTTAAAAACAAATTACAATTATTTAAATATATGCTTTGTAAATAAAGAGTCTAACATTTTTGTTGTTTTTGTTCTACACATAAAGAGTGTCAAGTTTGTACTTTTATCCTGGCTTTGGTCACAGTCTCTGTCTTGAAGTTTGAATTTTCACATAATAAAATTATACAGAGGTTGACCAAAACAAGAAGTCCTACTTCTGAACCAAAATTCACTCTGATCTATGAAACAGACTAGACTGATACATTGTTAATAAATGCAGTTTACTTCTAAGAAAATGCAGCAACATATTTTCATTAACCTAACATCTTCTTTTTAAAGTTTAAGCAAGTGTGGATCTAGTAAGAGCCACAAGCTTTTGGTAGCAGAGTTAAAGAAGAACAAATTCATAAAGTGGAAAAAAAAGTAAATTACAGTCTTACTTTGTAACGCTGTATACTCCTAAAATGCTGAATATAAGATAAATATTGTACACCAAATAATATTTACCTACTAACTTCCATTATAATTTGAAAGATGTTTGAAGACTTAATCAAAATAATCAATTTATAAAACCTAAAATTCAGAGATTGTATGTTTATGAACAAGTAGTCTAAAGGCATTATTTCTTTCACACATACCCAGAAGGTAACTCAAATGGACAATTTGTCCATATAAATACCATATACACATTTGTCTTATTGGGCATTTTCACTGGCTCATTCAAATTTAAGCAATCTAAGGCTAAGGCTGTTCAAGGTCCTCAAAAATGATCACCAGCAAAAGGCTTTCTTTACAGACCTTGGTGAAGTAACATCCTTTTCTCAGCTATGAAATCTATGAAATATGACCCCCTCCTACTTCTCTTTCACTGTTCATGACTTTACAAATTCATTTGACCCTTTACAGCTCTCCTTTCCTAGTATCTCCTCCTGCTCCTGCTACCTAAACGTAAGAGTCACTGTCGGCTGATTCCTCGGCTTTCTTCTCTCTCTCTCTCTTCCGTACTTCATTCTTTAATGATTCTGTTAACTCATAGTTTCAACTTCCTTTAACTAGATGATTCCAAACAATTATATTTCTGCCTCTGACTTTTCTGCTTACTTCTAGAATGACATCTCAAATCTTTATCGAGATTCCCCATTATATATCAAACTCAACATGTACTATAATATTATCCAAAACAAATTTCCCTCCTAATTTTCCAGTTTTCATTAATGGCTCCTCCATCTTCTCAGCCACAGATTTAACATCCATAACTATTCCAGCTTACAAATCCTCTAAATTCTAGCCAAACCAGTCTGACAAACGTCTCTCCTCTCTACTGCCTATCATCTTCCTGGTTGAGCCTTCAAGGTTTCTCACCCACACTGCTACAACAGCTTCCAAATGATTATCAGCAATGTTCCCTGCTTCAATTTATCCTACATTTGCTAACATGCAGCTCAACACTATCACCTCATGTTCAAACCTTTTGATGACTACTCACTGTACACTAAATAAAGTCAGAATTCTCTAGTCTAGAATTCAAGAACCTCCGCAATATTGTTCCATTCTGGATTTCTGTCCCTATCTCATGCTGCTTCCATTTAGATGCTCCATAGACAAAGAAACAACTGATTCTGAAAATGGGTTTGGAAAGCTTATAGAGCTAACAGTCTTACAGTTAATAATATGTGCAAGTACTGTGTGTAGAGGTGATGAGTATAGCAGTCAGGGAAAGACTCTAGAGTCAACTAAGTACACACTTTGGCTATAACAGGTACTACTATATATATGACTTTGGGCAAGTTATTTAATCTCTCTTTGCCTCACTTTCACATCTGTAGTATGAGAACAGTAATAGAACTTATATCATAGGGCTGTTGTGGAAATAAATATATGAGGCATATTCAAACCATGAAGAAGATTATATAATGCATTGTCTGACTGACCTATTAAAAATAGTTACAGTTTAAAAAACAACTTCACAACAGTTAGTAGTATTTCTGTTATGATGGGCTTAAAAATATTAGTGTTTAAGTATATTGTCATATGCCACTACCTAATGAAGTGTTTTCACTTTCCAAAATTAAACTAATCTTTTCTATATGAAGCTCCATAGAATTTTTTCATTTACCTCTATTGTTCTGTGTTTGGATATATTTCTCTTTTAAGGGACAGTCAGTGAAGAGCAGCATGGGAATCAGAGCAGAAACAAAAAGGAAAGGATGAAGACTTTGAGAAATCTTGAGATAAGCAAGAGGGAACAGAAATAATTCACATATAGTAAGTCCATATTTTTTCATTAAAGTCAGGTTAAAGTTATTTTCTAGGCGTGAAAGACAAAGGTCATATGTAAGGAAGGGAGATACACAGGAATGAATAAAAATGTAAAACATTAAAGAACCAAGTAGTGTTGAAGCCTGAGTTCAAATGTGTTGGCCTGAACGCTTTCAATTTAAATCTATTAATGGGGGTTAACATAACAGTTTCTGGATTGTATAAATCCTTTTCCAGGGTTATTTATATATGTTAAAATTTCAAAACATTTTAATTGTTCTCTCTGCTTAAGGCAAAGTTAATCAACACCCAAGTCCTCATTTAAAATTCATGACCCAAAAGGATTTTCTTAGTCAAGCAAAACTATGGGGACGGAATACACATGACACAATTAATGTCTTGGTTAAAAAGCATCATTCCTTTATCAACTACCTAGTCCAGGAGACCTAGCTTGGGAACAGAATTCTACTCATAAAAAAAAGAGAATGAGTGAGAAATGAAGAGTTAAGAAAACAATACTAAGGATTATTGTTATTCCACTTCCATTCTTTCTTATATTTTTGGGTAAATAAAAGAGTAACAAATATGTGGAAAGTCCAAGATACCACACATTTAACTTTCAGGATGCCTAAGGCATTGCATATCACTATGGGAAGACAGAGTATGCCAGATGATAGGTGTTTGGAAACAAAGGCAATTTCCCTATGGTCAGTTCTAAGAAAATAAAGGTTATAGTTTCTAACCTCAAGAGAATTAGGGGAGATAACATTGTCTTTTTACAACCAATAGGACTTTTGAAACCCGTTAGATATGTAATATCTTCAGAAACAAACTATGCATTATTAACTGATTATAAAATATTTTGGAATTGCTAAATATTAATAATGCTTTAGAATAAATTTATATAACATACACATCTTCTATGTAAAATCATTAACAGTGCCAGGTCTGTGTTAGATGATATATATACATTTCTTTCATGGTTTCAAGTGAGGGCATTGAGGTCATTACATTAAAGGTTAAGTAACTTACTCAAGATCACATGATTATTGTGTAGCCAAGAAAAGCCTCTCAGACTCCAAATCTGAGTTTGCACATTATACATGTGAAGGCGCGAACAGAATTACGAAAAAAAGGAGTGCTAAAATATTAAAACAGAACTTCTTGTTGTTAAAATAATATACTTGCCAAATTGCTAATAAGGGCATAGGAACTTTTCATGAAATATAAGTACTCTCCTGGGGTTGAGAAAAAAATGATTAACATACACAAAGCTTTTAAAAATTATTATTTGACAGTCATTTTCCAAATAAAACTTCTAAATGATACACAATTATATGGAAGGCTTAAATATATAAAAATTGTTAGTAGGCGGTCTATTAAAATCGACCTATTATCTTTCTTTGAATGGCTTTTTTTCAATTACAAAATGTTCTTAACTTTCAAAATCTTTAAATGTATGGGGCAACACTTTCTAAATTATAGGTTGCTCTCCAAGGGATTGATTCTGCCTGGTTGATTTACCTTGTCTATCTACCTGACATCTCCACTCCATTCAGAGTTCATCGAATGCAAACAACCTTCTGATTAATGGCTAATTTATTATTTGCCTTGCAAATGTTTATCTGCTGGGAAATGGGATAAATACTTTGGTTTTGACAAGTAGGAGGGCCTCCTATTCTAGGCCTGATGGAATGGTCAGTTGATGGCATCCCAGAGGACCTGGGCTCTGTCTTGGTTTTCTGAGACTATCTTCTGAAAAGCTAAGTATCTATTTTTAATGAGCACAATGGAAAATCAATTACCCAGTGGTTTATGGAAGGAAATTAATGATAACTTTTGAATGGCATCTTACAAACCCAATCTGAAATAACCTCCAAACATAATCACTTCACAATATTGCAACCTACTGAAATAAAATAAATTGGACATACCAAAACCACAGACTTTTCCATATATTTACCAAGCTAGAAAATAGCCTCCCTGAAAACATTTAAAAGAATACACACATATATACATTTAAAATCTTAAAACAAAAGCCAAAATGGACAAATAAGATTATGTTAACAGTGTCTTCATCTAAATGGTAGGTGATTTTTAATGTTTGCCAAATTCTACAATAAAAACATATTCCTTTTAGTAATATAAATTACATTTTAAAAAATACTTCTCATAAGGGAGAAATACATGTGATGTCAGTAATGAATGTCACATAGATGGTAGAAACCAAAACATCCTATACCAAGTATTTTCATCTTTACAGTGACCAATTCCTTCATGAGAAAATTCAGGATAAGCCTGGAAAGTATCCCCAGTCTATTTTTCTTGTTGGGAAGCAGACAAAAATCTGTGTAGATAACACATATTTTCACTCTGATGTTACAAAAATCCAGGGTGAAGATGTGTAATTCCTACAACACAAGCACATGTTAAGTTTAATAACATAAAAGTTTACTCGCTGAGAATTTTTCCATACAGTAAAATTCGAGAAGAATATAGGAAATTTACTAAATGGCCTGAATGTAGTTAATTAAGTGACGCTTATGAATTAATTTACAATGAAGGCTCTATCTGAGAAAGAAACACAGCTAACTGGTAATCCTGAAACTCCAGGTAAGCTAACCTACTCTTCACCTGAAGGTAGGTATTGAAAATACTGCTCTTTTTCTTTAAAGTTATTTGAGATTATTAAACAATAGAATGGAAAGAAATAGGAAACATGAGACTGACAAGCAAACTTCTATAGAAAATACAGTAGGTATGCACTACTACCTGTATCTATAGAAAAAACAGTAGGTATGTACTACCCACCCTGCCCAGAACATAATCCTCAATTTAAATAACACAGTTCTGCCAAAATGTTGGAGTTTAGTGTCTCATTTTGATACCTCTTAGATGCAATTCATTAGTTGTGCATTTGGACCCTGGCCAAAAATATAAGCCCAGGAGAAAAAGTCATAAAAGTTATACTAACTTGTGAGGAAACATACTACAAATGTAATCATTTCTGTAAAGAATAAAAATATTTACTTTCAAGCCCACTTGAATTCCCCAACAGCTATTTTAATTAGACAAAAATACATAAGAGAAAATATTTTTGTTCTGATACTAACTCTCAAATATAAAAAATTCCAACAACTAATGTTATGTCCCCCAAAATATTCCATGATTAATTTTCTATGTGGGATAGAGCAGGCTCCACATTTTATCAGCAGCAAAGGCAATATGCTGTGGTCCATCATATATGTAACCCATCCTGGCAAGTGCTGATTATTTCTTTTTTACAGGAATACTCTCCTTTTTTTTTTGTTTGCGAGTTATATCCTCTGGTGTATATACCAATGCAGGCAATGTCCTATCACGGGTAATTGTCACTGGGCCGTCTGTCAGTGACGAGGAGAAAAGGGTGACAGCCTTGACATCCCACCAATCATTCCTCTGGAAAATTGATATTGTCCTTCCCAGTAAACAACAGCTCAAGAATCGACCAGTCTCGCCAGCACATCCCTGAACAATCAGGTTCCATTAAGGGCAGAAGCCACACATTTATCCCAACACAGTCCAATCAATAGGAAACTGACTTCTTCTGTTCCTGTTAAGTATCCTCTACTTGTACTTTGTACTTAAAGCCCCACAACTATAGACACCTTGTGGTCCTTGTTTGCTTCACCAGAATTCACAATTAGATTTACAGCATTCATTTGGGAGGGAGTAAAGAAATCCCTAATATGTATGGGATATTTTATTTTTAATGCCATGCATATGCAAACATTGGAGAGACATAAATTTCTGCTCATGTAGATTTGTTAATTGCTAAGTTTTTACAAGCATTTTCCATAACCCTCTATAAAAGTTAAGGGATTCTACTATACAATTTACATATAAACCACATTAGGACAAAATAAAAGCAGATAACACTACAGGTGATTCAGGTATGACTTTCTAGTAAAGTGATAAGTGTGCCACAGAGAAGATACATATTTTTAATAGAAACAAATAACCAGTGGTTACTGACTTAATGGTGATGGTCACAGCCTGAAGATGTTCAAAGCCCTTCCCCTTAAATCACAGATTCTTAAGGATCCTGATAATTCAGAATGCTCTACAGCATCAGTTATAAGAGCATTAAGTAAAATATTTTGTCATGATGACAAATACATGAAATCAGGTCTGTGTTACTATATTTTTATACTTATTTTCTTTTACAGCGAAATGTATTTCAGATTATTTTTAGTTGTGTACCTGATGACTATAAGGAAATTCCAAGTTTTTAGGCATAAGTAAAAAGCTACCTAGTCCATAATGACAATGATTTAATAGTATATGGGCAGCCATCCAGATAACATCACCTAGGCAGAGTATAAGAGTGGATAAAAAAGGACAGGATTCAGTTACAGTGACAGAGAATGTGAATGCTTTTTAAAAGGTGACAGGTGTCAGCTCTAGAGGAAAGGCAGTGGCTAAAGGATCATGCTGGAATACTCTCTTGCTGATTTATGAAGCTTCCCTGGGGTCAGCCTGAGAGCATGATGTGCTACTCTATTTCCAGACCAGAATTAGATAAAAGGAAGAAACCAGTCAAGGGAAGCCCAACAACTGTCAGATCCCACCCCACCCCCAAGAGCCTCCCAGGGGACCTCAATGGGGAGGCCCCCACTCAACTCTAGTCCCCTTTGTGGGGAACTGTGTCTGTTTCCCTTGTAATCTCCAACCTTTGGGAACACTTTTAACTCACAAACTACCTTCTCAGTGACCTTTATTTTTAGGATGAAAAGAAAGGCAACATTAAGGCAGTTATTACTAAAGCAGGTGTCTGATTTAAGGAGTCAGTCATATATACAGAGAAGTTTTCACTGAAATAGTACAAGATAAGTAGGTTTGACTTGCAGGTCGTAAAATAATTTTCAGAAATAATATTCACAAAATTCTATATATTGAATTATACTTGGCACAAGAAATGTTAGTAAATACTAATAGAAACATTCTTCCTGGGAATTAAATACAATTATGGTACCTAGTAAGGGTCATGGCAAAAAAAATGAAACAGAAGGCGATTTTGGTCATTTAAAACTTAATACTATGAATATTCTTTTAAAATTCCAGTATCCCAGTGAGGTTTTTAAGCTAAAAGAGTGTTAAAAACACTTTACCTATAATATAGCTTACTGATTTGTTCATAAGCTCAAGGAACAGCAACATATACTTTATATATTCACATTTTTTAGAAGCTGGAATCTGAATGTTTTCCATTTCTATCTGTGTAGCTACAGTCAGAATATTATACAAATGGAATGAGTGAAAATCCTTAATCTTGTCTTCTCCTTTGAACACTGGAAACTGAATCACTGTTGCTCCCCATTTCCTGTTGCATTTAAAGACAAAACCCTCACACATAAACAGTTATCTAAACCTGGGAGAAAACATCTGCACACATGAGAGAGGGAAACTTTTCCCACCCCAGCACCAATCTTATCCTTCCCTGAGATGGACTCTGGAGTTATTCAAAATGACACAGGCAGGACTCCATGTGGAAGGAAGCAAAGGGAACCTTTGGGAGGGTGAAATCAGACAAATTTGTTCATTCAATCACGAAAACATTCCCTGATTGAGCAGACTTATTATTTGTTTTAAATTTCCTATTCTGGGTTATGCACTTAGTAGTGCTAGGGCAAAAAATTAAATTGGATGGTATCTGCTATAAAGATGGAAAACATTCTAATAAGAGGACACATAAGTAAAATATAATTATAAGATTATTTAAACACATTAATATGAAACTAAGTATGAGGAATGGAGTCAGGTTCAACAGCTCCATTGTCTGGGTATCTAGGGTGAATGAAGGAAATGAAAAAAGACCAAAATTTCAAGTCAACTTGGTATTTCCTATTTTTCCTGATGATTTTTAAAGCTATAACTTCACAAATGTATTTGAATAGACAAATACTCCCCATGGAGGTCAGATAACTCCATAAAAAGAAGGATCACATAACAACATTCATTTTAACTGTACATAGCCAGGGTGCTTTCTTTGATAGTAAGATTTCATAAAAACCAGACTAACAAACAGGACTGAGAACTATAGTGGTTACACAGTCATTTTGCCATTGACTTTATACTGTATCTGAGTCCAGGAGGTATGTTAAACAGAATGCCTGGAAGGTTTATTGTTGTAGAGACCCAGGTATAACAATGGAATGCCAAGCCACTGGGGAGTTTACTACACCCTCAGCATTACTGAATGGACACAATCAATACTTCACTGAGGATGTTTAGAATCAACCCTATGAAATCCAAATTGGCACATTACAACACTTTTTCCAGGGTAAGCATTAAGTTCATTTCCTTTTCTCATTTGAATTACAAATCTCATTTTTCTGATCAAGATAAAGACAAGTCTCTCATTTACAAGCCCAAAGTTTTGCTGCGTTAATGTTTTATGGGGAACAATAAAGTTAATGCAGCAGAGAAACATCATGTCACCCCTTGGCAGACAGTTAGAGAGAAGGTTCCATAATCCAATAATTCTCATAGAAGTGGCATAGGACATTCAAGAAAATATGACAAAATTGTGAAGTGCATGACAAGATCAAAAGGCTAAGACATCATACATAGTTTTAAAAACGCATTCACCATAGTAACAATGCTAATGTACTCTACAGGAGAAAATGTGTTTTAAATTTTTATGTAACACTACCATGCTTTCCTAAGGTCTAAACTTAACACAGAAAATTGAGTGATTTTTGAAGAGTATAGAAGGACATTTATATATTTATGAAATGAAATACATAGCAAAATAACTGCCACTCCAGAAGCCTTTCTTATGCTTAGAATTCAAGGAAAGAAGAAAAGTTACCAAGCAGGCAATGAGAGATAGGACAGAAAGAGTATACTTCACATTGAGTCCAGCCAGCTCTTCAAAAACTGGCTGAACAGCTTAGAAATTTAAATTAGACAGGGAGTATAGAATTTTTATAGTATAAATTCAACACAGAATGTTGGAAAATTTTGGTAACCATGCATAACATTCATAAGATTATAGGATTAATTGTTACCCCACCCATAGTAGTATATGTAAAGTATTGATATAATTATCTATTCTCTGGTAGTAATACTACTCTCAAATATAATATCATGGTCAAATATAATGTTTAAATAAACATAATACAATTTTATCAATCCAATCAATTCATTTCAAAGATGAGATATTTAAGGTCTGAAGAAGCCAACATATTAACCTAAGTTCATGTAGCTTGTAACAGGGTTGGAACACAGGTTTTTCTACCTGGAGATACAATGAACTTATCAGTAGGTCACCTATTTATTACCTAATAGGAGTCAGATGCTGAACACCACTAGAAAAAGAAAGGAAAAACAAGTCATAAGTATTAATGAGTAAAAAATCTATAACTTTTTCTGTGTGACATAAATATATGTAAGATATCTTTGTATAAAACATAAGGCCTGCACTTTTTAAAATTTTCTGTTTCATGAAAGATGAAAAAAGAAAATGCTGGAAAACTTTCAGAATAAAAAAGAGGGAGAGTAAAGAGGCATAGTAACTAACAGCATTGTTTTGTGCCAAAAATAAATAATAATGGATGTTATTAGAAGAGTTGAAGATATTTGGTTATGGAATTTTTATTAAATAATGGTATTTTGTCAGTATTAAAATTTCTGATTGTGAAAATTTTATTGAGATTATGTAGAAGAATGTTCTTGTTCCAGGGAGATACATGCTGGACTACTGAGTGGTGAAGTGTCACCATCTGAAAGTAGTTTTCAAATGTGTATGTACAGAGGTAGAGAAAAGGAGACTTTGGCAACATATTAACATATACCGCATCTAGGTAAAGGGTAATTATTGCCTATATACTACTCTTTGAACTTTTCTGTATGTTGAATTTTTTCAAAACAGAAAAGTGAGGATAAAAGAAAATTCAGTCCATGGAGTCAGAAGTCATATGAGAGGTTTTTTGGTCTATATGTTGATTTGGGTGCCGGTTACACAGGTTTTTTCAGTTTCTAAAAATTCATCAGGCTGACTTTTTTCTTTTAATTTTTCTTTACGTATATTATATTTCAATTAAAATTTACAAAAAAATATAGAAATCAGGAAATATGGAATACTCATGAATGTATTAACAAGTATCTTTGATTTTCTAAATTTTTACCATTCTAGCGCAGTTCTCTAAAAGTGCCAATTATGGATACAAAATATTGTCTTATTATTAATTAAAAAATAAATTAAAAAATAATAAGAGTTGTCTTAGTTTTCATTTTCTACATCTGGTAATTTCCTTACACAAATTCCACCTATTATCCTTTATTAAACTTTTTAAATAAATGTAAATTCATATGCAGTTTTAAGAAATAAAGCAGAGAGATGCTATGTACTCTTTCCTTAGTATCCACCAATGGTCATACCTTGTAAAGCTATAGTACAATATGACAACCAAGAATACTGACATCCACATACTATTTTATTTATATATGTTTCTATATTAGAGTGGGTTCTCTTTATCAGACTATCTCTGTGCAGTAGGGAATTGATGGAATATCTAGTGGATTCAAATATATTCATCTTGAAAAAAGAACTGTGTGCCAGTGAATATATATGTGTATCTGTATTTGTCTATATGTCTGTCTAGCTATCCATCCATTCTTCAAAAGAAACCATTTCTGGCTATGCCAGAAATAAACTTAAAACACATATTTAATTTTTTTAAACTAACAGTAAGCTATTGACACTATTAAAAGCTATGCAATTTTTTAAATTTTGCTATCATTAATCTACAATTACATGAAGAACATTATGTTTACTAGGCTCCCACCTCACCAAGTCCCCCCAACATACCCCAGTACAGTCACTGTCCATCAGCGTAGTAAGATGCTGTAGAATCACTACTTGTCTTCACTGTGTTGTACAGCCCTCCCCATGCACCCCCACATTATACTTGCTAATCATAATGCCCCCTTTCTTTTTCCCCGCCCTTATCCCTCCCTTCCCACCCATCCTCCCCAGTCCCTTTCCTTTTGGTAACTGTTAGTCCATTCTTGGGTTCTGTGATTCTGCTGCTGTTTTGTTCCTTCAGTTTTTCTTTGTTCTTATACTTCACATATGAGTGAAATCATTTGATACTTGTCTTTCTCTGCCTGGCTTATTTCACTGAGCCTAATACCCTCTAGCTCCATCCATGTTGTTGCAAATGGTAGGATTTGTTTTCTTCTTATAAAAGTCATGCAAATTTAGCATAATTTTCTTGAACTCTTAATATGTGCTCGGCACCATGTATAAGTATTAAGTTGTTGAACAAAACTGAGCAGTCAGTCAAGGTGAGAAAACAAACATTAAATAAATGAACATGCAGGTATGATTTCAAATTATGATAAATACTATACTGCAAAATGTCAGGGTGCTATGAAAGAAAATAGCAGGACTCTACAAAGATGCCAGCAAGTACAGCTGAATTCTGTGATTAAGATTTAAAAGATACAGCACTGTGGGTTTAAAAACCTAAATGTAAGACATGAAGCTCTTGGAAGAAAACAGGCAAAAATTTCTTGAACATAAGCATGAGGAATTTTTGGGGGGACACATCTCCTCAAGTAAGGGAAACAAAATCAACAATGAACAAGTGGGACTACATAAAACTGAAAAGAAGCTTCTGTACAGCAAAGCACATGATCAACAATAACAAAAAAAGGCATCCTACATTATGGGAGAAACACATTCATAAATGATTAATCTGACAAGGGGTTAACACCCAAAATATGGGCAGAGGATCTGAACAGACATTTTTCTAAAGAAGAAATATTGATGGCCAATAGGCATGTACATGAAAAGATGCTCCATATCACTAATCATCAAGAAAATACAAATCAAAACCACAAGTAGATATCACACCAGTTAGAATGGCCACTATACAAAAGACAAAGAACAACAAATGCTGGTGAGGATACAGAGAAATGGGAACCCTCCTACATTGTTGGTGGGGATATCAATTCATGCAGCCACTGTGGAAAGTAGTATGAAGCTTCCTCAAAAAACTAAAAACAGAAATAACATTTAACCCAGTAATCCCACTCCTAGGAATTTGTCCAAAAAAAACCAAAATACCTGATTTGAAAAGATATATGCATCCCTATGTTTATCACTGCATTATTTACAATAGCCAAGATACGGAAGCAACTGAAGTGTCTATCAATAGGTGAATGGATAAAGAAGATGTGGTACATACACAGAATAGAGTATTATTCAGCCATAAAAAAATGAAATCCTTACATTTGCAACACACAGATGGACCTAGAGGGTATTATGCTCAGTGAAATAAGCCAGGTGGAGAAAGACAAATACCGTATGATTTCACTTATTTGTGGAATCTAAAAACAAAACAAAATGAACAAAATAGCAGTTGGCTCATAAACACTGAGAAGTGACTGGTGGTTACCATGGGGGAGAGGTGGTTACCATGGGATGGGTGGTTACCATGGGATGGGTGGGTAGGTAGGGTGAGGGGGATAAAGGGGCACAAAAATTCTCAATTATAATATAAGGTGTTGTTACAGCATGGAGAATGTAGGTAATGATTCTGTAACATCTTCCTATGTTGACAGAGTAATTCCACTAGTTAGGGTGAGGATTTAATAATGTGGGTAACTGTTGAACAACTGTTTTGTACACTTGAAATCAATATAAGATTGTTTACCAACAATACTTCAATTAAAAAATAAATAAATGAAAAGCAAAATATACAGCATTGTGAAATGAATGGCCTGGAATGCAATGTATGTCACTGGATTATTGGAATCTCTAAATTAACAGTTTAATGATTAGCAGGACTACTGTCAGAATCAGCTAGATCTCTGCCTTATAGCGATAATTAACTCTCATTCATAAATATCTGTAGATGATTTGTGTAATGTAAAGTAACATTTGTAAAGTCTGTGTATGGCCTTTTTATTTTTATAGCATGTTTAAAAGGCAAGAATAATATCTTAATTATACATATTTTCAAAGCTGGTAGACATCAGTGACATCAAGAAATGCAATAGAGAAATGTTGTATAGATTTAAAAGAGGCAAAATTTGTTATACCAACTTTACTGAATTCTCCAAAATAATTCTCTTAAGTCCTAAATCGGAGGGCTTTGTCTCCCAACCTCTAGTGTCTATCCCCTCTGCCTTTGGTCCAATGTTTTTAAATCATTTCCAGACTTATTAGAAGAAAAGGGAAATGCATAGCATTTATAAAAGGCTAAGTTATTTAAATAACTCATATAAGAGGGAGATTGTTTTTAATGTTCTGTGTCATATTGCTTTTAATCAGGGAGAGAGTAACACACAAGCATGTCTATACTGTTTCCATTAGCAATGTTTCAAGAATTCATTAAGAAACTTGGCATCTATAAGATGGTATTGTACCTTCTTGGATTATACCTATCGAAAACCCTTGCTTAGATGGTACTTCATGGATCATACCTATCAAAAACACTTGTTTATTTCCTTGAAAGTTATTTTAATTAAATGCAGAAAAACACAGTATCTTTTTTCCTAACATAACACCTTAATACTCATTCACTGTATGGAGGTTATCTAAATGTGTAAGTTAGGTATTTATTAAGCCATGTATTATTTTAATAGCCATTTTCCAATCAGAATTATGTATTTAAAACATCCAACAATTTCAAAACTTAAACTGTGGAAATAAAAAAATACAGTACAAATATATATTATGTCATTATTTGTATGGACATGATATTTATTAAGTATTTTTTCTTTATAGCAATTATGCTTCACAGAGTCTGCATTCTGCATATGTCCTATTCTGTTTTATTAAGGTATCACTGATATACACTCCTATAAAGGTTTCACATGAAAAACATCGTGGTTACCACAGTCACCCATATTATCAAGTCACCCCCACACCCCACTGCAGTCACTGTCCATCAGCATAGTATATGTCCTATTTTTTAACACTGGAGACCTATGACTTAAGAAAGTTTGCAAATGTCCCAAGTTAAAATTTGGTGAGTCTAACTCCCAAGCTTTTACACACTGAAAATGAGAAGAGATGAAATAAATCTATACCTCCTTTAGAAAGATTGTTTTGTAAATGCATTACTAGTACCAACACAAGTTCTGTTCCTGCATTATTTTCAGACCATGACTTTGCATGTAATTTGGATGAAGTTACTGATTTGGCAATTACATGCAATATTCTTGTTCAGAGAAGAAACTAAATTTTTCAGTAAAGAAAAAAGACAGCAGAGAATTGGGCAAAAAAGAAGAAAAGGGTAGAACTAAATAAGGGAAACTGAATGATGGCTGTTGGCTATAAGAAAGAGAAGAAAGTATACTTTCAGAAAATATGTGGGCTTGAATGAAAGACGACTTATTAATCTTTGAATTGAATTTTTTATTTCTAAATTTGTTTTTTAAGAGAAGCCAAAACAAAATATCTTTGGATTACATTTCATAAAATTTTTAAAAACTACTATATAATGATTATCTAAATAAACAAACTTCAACTACTTGACTTTTGTTATGCTACGCAAAAGTGTAAGAAGGTGGTATATTACTCTGAAATAGAAAACAATTCATAATATTTTGACATTACTTTTAAAATCAACTAAAGTCTGTTTATTCACATTTGTCTTAAATAAAGAGTTGAAACATTACTTGAAGAGTGGTCACCAGGAATGTTAAATATTATAATTCACATAGTGGCACCACAGTCAAATGAAGCCTATATTTGGATAGTTCTGGCTCCATATGCAAATGAAGTATCATAAAAATGGTACTGTGGTTGCATTTTATGAAAGATGGAACTTCGTATTGCAGATACAATAATCCAATTCCAAATACAGAATTATTATTATGGTCATAATGTGTTTTTCTCAACATCTAAACAAACAACTAAAACCCCCTGGGACCAAGATGCCCTAGGCAGTCGGGCACCACCGGCTCTGTCTGAGAAGTGCGGGCCATGAAGCTTACAAGAGGGGAGGGCTCTAATCAGCAGCCTCTTCCTACTCACTGGAGTACTCCGCCTGTTACCTAGCTGTGTAGCCAGTTAACCATTCCATCATAAAGGATGATTTAATAACACTTCACATGTTCTAATTCTTAGTCTAATAGGAAAGTGGGGAAGTTATCACAGTAATAAATTGTCAGGAGACCAAACTCAAAATATAAGCCGTTCAAAACTAACAAACAATTTCACATTCAAGTTCTATTTTTTCAGTTTAAAATTATAGTATCTGTATTTCTCAAGGTCAATATAAACTATACCTCCTGTGTAATTACATGCCAAAAATGCAGTAATTGCATGCTCAGTGTCTAACTTGAAGTAGCAGTACTAAAACTGCAATTCAAATACAATTTTCTGTACCACATGTTGGCAACTGTTCACATCTGAACTGCATGGTATGCTCCATAGATATTCTGAACAGTTTCAGTAATTTTTAATTACTGAACTATATGTGTACATGTGTGTGTGTGTGTATCAGTTTATAAAATGAAATAATTCAAGTAAATAAATAACTTCACCTCTCTGTTTTAACACATCTTCAACTTTTTGGGATGTGTTATTAAATAAGTATATTTAAGTAATAAAATAAATGGCTAGGGCATCTAGTGTTTTAATTCATTGAAAATATCTCAAGATTTTGTTAATAGATAGCATAAATACATTTCCTCTACAAAAACAGCTTCACAGTTTTAAGAAAAATAATTTTCCAAGACAAGTTTTATACAATAACAATAATAATAAAGTTTAGACAATAAGTGTAAATATTTTTTCAAATAAAAAGTGCTAAAATCTTTGAAAACTTTTAGTCCTCTTCACATATAAAATGCTACTAGCTTTTCCTAATCACTGGGAAAGTAAAGCTAATCCTTATTTAGGAAATAAATAATTTTTCTGTAACTACAGTAATGAATACATTTTCTTTTATAAAATACATTGAAAAGTGTTCTCAATTATAAGTCAGTCACAGGGATGGTAGTACAACATGGAGAACACAGCCAATGATTCTGTACCATCTTCCTATGCTGACAGATAGAAACTGTACTACTGGGGGTGAGAATTTAATAACATGGGTAACTGTTGAGCCACTGTGTTGTATACTCAAAAACAATTTAAAATCATATATCAACTATATTTCAATTTAAAAAAATAATGTGCCTTCCATAATTACTACTAGGATAGTAATCATCAGAGAAAGTATAATTCACTCAAAGTTTGAGGTGAACAGACACACATACACAAATCTGTTCTCTAATATATCCACATTTTTCTCTGTATTTTCTCTTTTCTTTTTTCTTACAGCTAACTCCCAGACCAATAAAGAGATTTCTACTTTTCTTTTTTTTCTTACAGCTAATTTCCAGATGTATGTCACATTCTGTGTTTGAGGTGAACAGACACACATACACAAATCTGTTAGCTCTAGCAAATTCACATTTTTCTCTGTATTTTCTCTCTCTCTTTTCTTTTTTTTTTTCTTACAACTAATTCCCAGACGAATTCCCAGAAGAAAGAAAGAATCATTATAACATGACCTATCGCTGGCAAAAAATGTGTACATATTTAATTCCATTGTTGATGAAACTTAAAATATAAGGACAGGACCCCCTCAGTTCTCTCCATTTTCAGCTGACTCTGAGTAGGAACTCTCCATAATGCTAAAACATGATTTATTTAACTTACACAATTACATAATTTCAAAATACTGTTGACTTTTGAAAAAACATGGGGTTGAACTATGTGGGTCTGTCTGCTTATACAGAATTTTTTCAATAAATATATTGGAAATTTTTTAGAGGTTTGAGACAATTTAAAGAAAGATTTTCTTTCTCTAGCTTACTTTATCATAAAAATACAGCATATATATAATGCATATATAAAATATGTGCTAACTTGCTGTTTATGTTATTGGTAAGGTTTCTGGTCAACAATAGGTTATAAGTACTTAAATTTGGGGGGAGCCAAAAGTTACATTCAGATTTTCATCTGTTCAGGGCCAGTAAGCAACTGTGAACCCCCAAGCTGTTCAAGGGTCCACTGTACTTATATGAACTATCTGAATTTCACATTCTTATTAAATTATCCAAGTTTGGCCATAGACTACAGGAAAATATAACTATGTATCTTTTGATAGGAGTTTTTATCCTTCGATTTTGACAAGGAGACAGAATTTATTTTTATTTTTCAGACATTAAATCAATCACTTGCTCTACTTCACAGGTGCCATTGATAACTAACAAAGGGAAAGTATTAGAAACAAGTTCTGTTAACCAGGCATTCACCACAGTGAAAATCTACTGTGGGAGAACTGTGCAAGGACTGCTGCCAAGTTCACATTAGGACAACCAGGGAACCTGCTAAAACACCCCCTAGTGCAATAGCTGGGAAATTCATTACTAAAATGTAGTAATCATCTTGCAGAAGTACCAACAGATTGCACACATTACCTCCTGCAGACTGAAGTGGGAATAACTAAAAGAAAAAGGGTAATGATGGTCGGGGGAAATTGAATTTTCATGGCACTTATCTCCTGTGTCATTCTATTTGCATGAGAACAATGTTAGCTTCAGACATTATGGGACCCTAATGAGAACGGGAGTCTCTCCCGATGGGCAGGAGCCAGGATGGGTGTTGATGAGACCCATCTATCAATGCAATTTTAAAAGATGCAATAGTCCCTGCCTTGCCCGGAGCCTGTGTGGGTGGCCCTTCCATCGAAGGAGAGAAGAAATTAAGAATGATGACTTGAGAGAGTTCAAAGCATACTCACCTCTCTGTCAGCTGGCCCTTAATGATAACATACTACTGCTTTCCTTAAATAGCTTCATGTCTTATTCAGGGTAAATGGTGAAAATGTGGCATTTTAGAACCCATGATGTGTTTTCCTATTGATGCTGTCAGTGTGACCAGCCACTAAAGGAAGAGTTGTTTGTCAGCTCCCATTCTCTTCAGTGATTCATCAAACAGTGGCAGTTCATGCACGCAGTATCAGAAGAAGAATAAATAACTGAACACTCACATTTTTATTAAGCTACCACCAACCCCAGGGCAATTCCGCATGTCAGAAGAAAAACTCTCTGGGTATGCGTGTGGTGCAGGGCATCTCTCAGCATGTACTTTCAGTTATAAGCTAATACCTGCTGCAAGTATTTATTATCTAAGATATGAAAAGATCTCTTGAGTTGCAAGAACTACAGATGTATTTTATCCCTTGGCTCTATTCTTTATGTCATGAGAAAACTAGTAATGATATTATTAACGTATTCAATTTGTAATACACTTTTCCTCCAAATAATTCAACTTGCAGTATCCCCAATTACATATATTCACTTACCTCATATGGTGAACCGTCTGTTTTCACATGCTGAACTACATTAGTGCCTGAGTGGTAGCTCTCTAAATCATAGCTATTTACAGGCAAGTAATAGTTAGTTTTCAAACATCAGTAGCAGGGGCCATTCCCATGTAGGTTGGACAGACCAATACTCCCCGAGAAAGGCTCTACTAACCACTTTTGGTTATCAACAAGTTCTAACAAATGTTGGAACAGGGGGATTATTGGATCCTGGGCATGTGTCCAACTCATATATCTAGCATTGCCAATTTAAATCTCCTTCAGTATTTTCACTGTTAACCCTTTTCATCCCTGGATCAGCCTGCAGGAGAATAACACTTCAGTATACTTTCAGTCACTATATTTAGGGGCTAGGTGACTTGAATGAGATTATCTTCATATGAAAATTTTCTATTGCAATTCATGTTTCCCTTCAAACAACTGAATTAGGAAGCATTGGCTAATGGTAAGAGCAACTGGGGCTACATTTCAGGATTTCCTCTGTGGATTGTTATTGCCTTACTCCCAGAACTCCCATAAGAATTTCAGTAAATATGTACTCACTGAAATTTAATATCTAAGTAGCAACATGTATTCTCCAGAATGAAACAGAATTAATTTCTAATATAAAAACAGTGTCCCAAAAGCTCATTTGGAATTGCTTTTAGAACACAGAATGTATTTCCTCTTAAGCAATAGTTGTCTTCAAGTAACAATATAGTGAAGCAAGGACGTTCAAATCGATTCATGATCAGCGTGCTAAAAGCCAGGGAATGCAGTTTCTTCACCTGTTACTAATTTGTGAAGTGAAGTCCAAGTCTCCACTCCATGGACTTCAACAACCTTCAGGGATAGCTTGTCCTTTTCAAGGAGAGTAGAGCAAATGTGTAAGAAGAACTGCTCTGCTCCCACAGAAAGCAAGAGCAGTTTCCTCCAAGAGTAAACTTGTCAGATGTTTATTTTCTTGGCAAATCTGAGAATTGGAGAATCATTAAACTTCCACAATGAAATAAAATAAAACTTTTAGTACAGGACATTAAAGTTAAATATAGTTTACAACAAGAACATTCAATTAATTTTTAGACATTTGAACCTTTTAATTATATGCTACCCTACATATAACTGAGAAGACTAATTGTTAAGTATGTTATCTCTTGCTTAGTAAGTTGGAATAAAACCTTGATTTATTTACTTATGCTGTTTTAATGGCCAAAAATTAGTCAAAGAAAACTAAGAAACATGTGAATTGCTTGTCATATCTATAGATTATGGGAGGTATTACGTGGTTTTCAGTATTTAGTGTGCACCAGCATCATGTGGAAGCCATATTAGAATATCCATCGCTGAGCTCCTTCCTAGAGTTTCTCTTTAAGTAGGTCTGGGGTGGAGCCCAATAATTTGCATTTCTAACAAGTTTCCAAGTGATTTTGATGCCACTGGTGTGGTAACCACACTTTGGAAACCATTGATGATGAAGAAAGAGTACAGACATTAGAGGCAGAAATAGTCTATTCAAAACCCTAGGGTTTTACAGTTTAGCTTAATCTTTCTAAGTTCTAATCAATCAATAAAAAGGAGTACTGAACAGCAGAAACTTCACAGGATTAAATATGGTGTTGTAAATTTATAAAACAGGAACTTAAATCTACAGGAACTTAATAATATTGAAAATTTATTGCACAAATGTTACTGAAATCTTTGAAAAAAATTTCTACAATTTCAAAACTTACAGCAGACAGGAATTTTTTTTTTCCCACTGAATTTCTACTGGCTGATATGTATGACAACTGATTTAACCAATAATGGCTTTCTAATGTCATAGGTACATCAGTACATTAATAGCTCAACCTGAGAATGCAAAACAAGTTGGTATTTGAGGTTCAATTAAAATGGCAACTGGCATCAGTGCCATCAAGTAAACTGACATCAATTTAACTATAGAAAATATGCAAAATTATTTAAATTGGTAGAGCTACAGTCTTAGAGTATGTAACCTGACCTCAGGAGAAATCAGATCTGACTTCATTTCGAACACATCTTCGAGCCTACATTAACCCTCCCCCAACTCTTTCCCAAGTGGAGACTACTTCCTCTCCCTCAATGAGTCCAAAAGGACAAACACTTTCTGAAAAAACTGGAGGAAAAAACTAGGAAGAAAAAACAGGAAACCTTCATCCCATACTGTTTATGTTTTCAAGGTCATGATTGCTATTATTTATGGTCTTGAGTTAAAAAAAATGGTGATTAAGACTAATATTGTTCTAAAAAATATGGAGAAGGCAATGTTTCACTTACTAGTAGGGCTACTGAAATATTTTAGCAAATCAGGACAGTACCTGGCACTTGGAAGAATTCTGTCTTGATCTTAAGGGCAACAGAAACTGTTTGACAGAGGTGTAATGTAGTTAAGCTGACACTCTAAAATGACTCTGGCTAAAATATGGAAAATAGAATAAAGAGAGTCCAGAGTGGATGTAGGTGGGTCATTTAGGAGTCCAGATGAGAAATAATGATATCTACACCTAGATGATATAGGTGGAACAGGAATAAAGAGGATCAATTGGAGATGAACTAAAAAGTAACATAAGCAATCTGAAATAATGTCTTGTTTATAAAAGGAGGAGAATAATACCATGTACACAGGAAAGTTATGAGTTAAGCTTGAGAGAATCCAGACCCAATTAAGTATGTTAGTTTTCTATTAAAAAAAACTAACACGTGTTAGTTTCCTTTGCTGCTATAACAAATTAGCACAGATTTACTGACAATATAAATTTGTTATCTCAGAGACCTGTAGGACGAAAGTTTGACACAAGTCTCACTAGGGTAAAATGAAGGTATCAACAGGGGTCCTGGGGGCTCTGTGGAAAGAGGTCTTCTTCTGTTGCCTTTCCCAGCTTCTAAAGGCCATTTACATTCTGTGTCTGTGGGCCAGTTTCATCCATCTTCAAAGCAAGTGACACTATGTCAAGTCCTCACATCAGATGACTATTTCTTCTACTGCTTCCTCTTCCAACTTCAAAGATACTTGTGATTAGATTGAACCCCCTTTGATAACTCAGGATAATTGCCCTATCTTAAGATCAGCTGATTAGCAACTTTAAATCTACTAATTTAATTCCCCTTTGCCATGTAACCTAACATATTCACAGGCTTAGGGAATTAGGACATGAGCATATTTGATGACCATTATTCTATCTTCCATACCAAAGTCACTCAAAATTTATTGAACACTGACCATATGTTCAATAATCTCCCTTATTTTCTCAAAATAAGCCACTTTAAAACAAATAACTTCGAGGAGACATTTTGCTAGGGAAATATCTTTTCTATTTTAACTTAGAAAAAACTAATTCATCACCTGCTTTTTTTCTGTATGCATTTATTGCCTTGATTTTTTTTTTTTACATTATAGTAAACAAGGTCAGAAGAGAAAAACACATGTATAGAAAACTGTAGGACAGTTTATACATGTGTATTGTTTCAAGGGAAAATTCATTAGGAAATTTAAAGTATAAATTATGTTCTCATACATTACTTTTTAGTTGGAACCCATTATATTTCTGCTACAAATCTCCTGAAAAGAAATGATTGCTGCTTTCTGCTATCTGAAGGGCTATCAAGAAGAAGATGAATTAAATAATTAAATTTTTCTATACCACTCATACAGAAAGAACCAGAAACAAATGACCATAGCTTAAGAAGGAGTTCTCTGCTTAAAATAAAGAAGGTCCTCCCAAGTATTAGACATGTCTTATAACATAATGGATTACTCTTAAGAGAGAAGATTACCTTGTTAGTATAAGTATTCAAGAAAATGGTAAAGAGCTATTATCTCATTATAAACTAGGAATGCCAAAATATTCTATTGGTTTGAAGGTTGGATTAAATTTAGACCCAATTTCTTCCAATATGTATGTAGCTAAAATTGCAGTATTTCCAGCATCTATCACCTGACCTTAGTGCATCTCTGTAACAATAGGTGTTTCCAAGGGGTGGAGAGAACTAGTCCATCTCCAAAATAAATAGGTAATTACAAGGGGAGCCAGGGCATATCTGGACCCAAGAGGTTGGCTGAGGTCCCTTTATGGAGCTGGGTCATGAGAGACACAGGCGAGCCGAAGTAGATGACTGCTTGTAGGAAATAAATGGATTTCTCCCACTTTATTTTTCCCTTTGACTGATTTCAGTTTCAAAGGTTATTTTCCCCAAGCTAGGAAAATGTTTTCCCCCCAGAGTTACAGCTGGCAGTAGTTGGCAGGATCTCCAAACCTGATATTTGCCTTCGTGGGTGTGACCCTTGGGCAGGCTGCCTGTAGAGATAGCAGGGACATACCTGGAACTTCTTCTGTAGATGGTGGGGAGGCCCCAATGGCTGCAGTGTTAGAGTGTGTGGCTTCATGTAGGAGCCTCTTATCAGTAGTGCTTCCAACTGGGGACCCCCTAGTGTGGAATTAGTCCAGGATAAAACACTTCCTAGAGGGGTGGGGCCTTCCCCAGAATTAGGGAAGGGTGGGGACACCAGAAACAGTGGAATTAGCTCTCCATGAGATAGAAGACGGCTTAGAGGCCCTGAATGGCTGTGTAGTAGCCAGGATTGTGGGATCTTTGTTTCTTGAGATAGTTAAAAGGGTTATCAAGGAGCAAGAGAGACTTTGGCAGAAGAGTGACACACTTCAGCATTGCTTGGAGGAGCTGGGCAATGACCTATGGGATGCCTTTAAGAAAGAAAGACAATGATTGAGAAGGTAGGTTGTAGTCTTGGAAAATACATTAACAGCAGAGAGAGAGGAGGCAGAAGGAAAATCCACACTGCAGGAGGCCATGTGGGAGGGGGAGGAAAGAGCAGCACCTTCAACCCTGGAGATGGTAGAGGAGATGTCCAGAGAGGATGAGGGAACGGGGCTGAGGGCCAATCTGTTGCCAAGGCCACTGCCCGAGGCACCAGCCTCTCCCATATTAAATGCCCACCCAGTTGTAATTTAGAAAGTAAAAAGGCAACAACAGCAGGCTCCTCAGGAGGAGGAGCCACTCCCTACCCAGATTGTGGAGCACTCCATGCTTTGCCCTATTCCAGAATAAGCTGGTAGACATGAGCATCCGATTTCAGCAGAAGCTGATGGAACTGCTGTCTACATGGCTTTTGTGTCTCTGGGATATGTGGGGGGAAATATTGTCACGTCAGGTTCTGAAATGCATAGACTGGCTTCCCTGATGACTCACCTTTCCCTCTGCCAGAGGTTTCAAAGTGCCTGTCACACCACAGGGAATCAGACACTTCTGAATTGGCTAACAGCAGCCATCAGGGCAGTTTGGCATAATCAGGGAGATTTAGCATACTTACTACTCTCTAGCTGGAAAACATATGCAGAGCTCCAGCAGGTGTTATGGAAGCAGGGCATGAAAAAATATCATCTATAATATGGACCCTGATGAGGAGTTGTTCACTGTAGGAATGAGAAATCTGGTGCTCCCTGTAGTTCTACATCTCTCTTTGGGTCCCTAGTGACTATTCTTGCCCCCCACATAGGGCAACCCATAAGTGAGGCTACTCATACTTTAGTAAATCTGGGGGAGGTGGAAACAATAAGAGCATGGAAAGAAGTACAGGCTACGAGTGAAAGGAGAGGTACAAAGGGCCCAGGTGAAGGTCTCAAGGACCCAGATGTGGTCTGATCTAATAAAGGCCAGGATACTGAAAGAAAAACTTGATGGGAAGCCCAATAGGATCTTGTTAGAACTGTGGCACCAATTAAAGCCAGAGCCGCAGTTCCAGCCACTTAGGTCCAGGACACAGAAGGCAGAGGCAAAGGCCCATGTCTGACCTGTATCCCTGCAAGACTTCCCGCGGGGCAGTACTTAGGCTCTGCCTGGGCCCTCACCCCCAAAGAAGGATGACTGGGTGTTGTGGTTTGATTGAGGGGCAGGTCAAGGCCCCCACTTTGGGGACATGGTGGGGGCTGGACGTCAATACAGAATTAGCAATTCATTGAAGTCCTGTGAATGTACAATGTGTCTTGGCTCTGGTGGACACAGAAGCTGAATGTTTTTGATTTATGGCACCCGTGAGCATTTTCCTGGGGTTCCTGCTGTGACAGATGGCTATGGGGTAAGGCAATTACAGTGAAGAAAGCCCAAATCCCATTGGGGATAGGGCGTTCACCCACAAAGGAGTATACTATGTACATTTCCCCCATCCCTGAATATATTTTGGAGGTAGATATCCTACATGGTTTTTGGTTATGGACGACCACAGCTGAGTTCAAATTGAGGGTACATGTGGGTAAAGGCAGTTCTGAGGGGACATGCTCAGTATTCACCTGTAGTTCTGCCTGTATCTTAGTGAGTGACAGATACTAAGCATTAAAATTGCCTGGCAGACACAAGGAAATTGGAGAAACTCTACAGGAGTTGGAGAAGGTGGGCATCATAAAGCCCACTTATAGTCCTTTTAATTCCCTGGTATGGTCAGTGAAATGCCGGACATCTCCTGACGTATGACCATGGACTACAGGGAACACAATAAGGTCACACCCCTTTGCATGCTGCTGTCCTCTCTATAGCAGCCCTTATGGACACCCCCAATCATGAACTAGGGACATATCATTATTTTAAGGACCTTGCTAATTCTTTCTTCTCTACTGACATAGCACAGAAAAGTCAGGAATAGTTTGCCTTCATGTGGGAAGGCCAACAGTGGACATTCACAGTCCTTCCACAGGGATACCCATAGTCCCACCATTTGTCATGGACTTGTAGCCCCAGATTGGACCACATGGAAGAAACTACAAATGGTGTGGCTGTATCACTACATTGAAATATCATACTCATGTCTGATTCTCTTGCAGGTTGAGAAGGAAAAATTCCTAGACTGCTGCAACATCTACAGGAGAAAGGATGGGCTGTGAATAGCATCAAGATTCAGGAATCTGGTTTGTAAGTAAAGTTCTTGGAGGTTGACTAGTCAGGTAAAAAACTAAAGTTATTCCTGAAGCAGTCACAGATAAGGTCCAAGCTTTTCCTACCCCTATCATCGTGCCATGATTACAAGAGTTTTCGGGTCTTTTGGGCTACTAGACAGTGTTTATCCTGCACTTGGCAGAAATTCTGAAGTCCTTATACTAGTTGGTATGAAAGGGCATCAGGTGGGACTGGGACGAGATGTGCAGCTGCTTTTACTGCTGTTAAGTGAGCAGTCAAGGCTCTAGAGTCCTTGAGTGTAATGGACTCATCAAGTCTCTGTGAGCTAGATATTCATGTAACTGAAGTTTATTAAGGATGAGGCCTTTGGCAGCAGCTTGAACAGACATGCCAATCTATTGGATTCTGGTCACTACTATGGAATGGAGCAGAGGTCCAGTTCACCTTGATAGACAAGCAACTGGCTGTTGTGTACCATGCCTTGCTGGCTACAGAGCCCATCACCAGAACAGCTCTGACCAAGGTAATAACCACCTATCCCATCGTGGGGTGGGTGCAAGACTGGACCCAAAAGCCATGGAGTGGTGTGGCACAGATGCCTACACTGGCCAAATGAGGCACATATTTACAGTAGTGCAGCATCCTCTCTATTAGCCTCTTAAGTGGAGAACTCCAACACTTATTGGGGCCACTGATGTATACCATTGGAAAGCAGGAAGAGTTTGCCTCTGAAGAACTGGTAGCTGAGAATCCTTATCAGGAGGGAAGAGTCCCTATACCTCAACATGCTTCATATATAGATGGCTCCAGTCATGGAGTGGACAGCAGTGGACAGCTGCAGCTTTCCATCCTAAGACTGAGACAATATGGATGGAGGATGGAGAGGGGAAGAGCAGCCAATGGGCTGAGTTATGGCAATATGGCTCGTAATCACCCAGGAGCCCTCCACTATAGTTGTTTGTACTGACAGCTGGGCTGTCTATCAGAGTTTGACTCTGTGGCTACCAACATGCCTACTGAGTGGTTGGCCACTGGCCGCTTTGGGGGCAAGAGTTGTGGCAAGACCTATGGGCCTCTGGGCAGACCAAGACTGTTACCATATATCATGTGATTGGCCATTTGCCTTTGGCATCCCTGGGGAATGATGAAGCAGATACAATGGCCCAGGTGTGTTGGCCAGAAGGAAGTCTGCCTCTGATGTAGCCCAATGGTTACGTCAACATTTGTTGCACATGGGTCAAAAGACAATGTGGGCTGTAGCCCCTCAGTGGGGCTTGCCTTTGACCTTTGAAAAAGTCAGCAGAGCCTGGAGGGAGTGCCTTGTCTGCTGTAAGAGGAACTTAGACCGAGTCCCTCAGCCACATGGGACAATGGTAAGGGGGCCGATACCCCTTGTCAGGTGGCAGATAGACCATATTGGGTCTCTGCCCTTATCAGAAGGATAACAGTATGCCATGACTTGTATGGACACAACTAATAGGATGTTAGTTGCCTTTCTTGCACATCACGAAGATCATAAAATGACCAAAAGGGGCCTTGAGATTCTCTTTGTTGCCCGTGGCCAGCTGCAGGTGTTTGAGAGTGATCAAGTCACCCACATTACTGCACATGCATTATACGAATGGGTGCGGCAATTAGGAATAAAGTGGAAGTTTCATGTACCATATAACCCTACCAGGGCAGGCATGATAAAGACGTACAATGGTTTGTTTAAATCTGGCTTGAAGTCGAACACCATGTCTATGGGGCAAGTCAGTTCATTTATGGACAGGGCTACAGCATTTGAATGAGAAGCCTCAAAAAGGAGCCTTAAGCCTGCAGATATGCTAACACACAGTGCTGCCTCTACTATACAACTGTATGTGCAAACCAAAGAGGAGTTATTGAAGCCAGGATATAGCCAGCAGAGCAACAGCCTGCTGCCAGGCCCAGCTATGTTAAACCCTGGAGACTCTGTTGAGTGGATGTGGCCCTGGACATTTTGACACATGTACCAGTGACGGCTGGTCCTTCTGGCACCTTAGTGAAAAGGTCTGGAAGCTGGCTTCCTGTGTGTTCCTCGAGTAACAGCAGAATGTTCCCCAAAGTGCATGGCAGTGTGCCCAAAATGTCCAGGAGGTAAGAGCATTTTACAGGGAATTTTGTTTTATCGTTATGGCCAGTACATGTACCTTCCTCAGCCCTATATATTGACCCATCTGTGACTCCCACAGGGAGGGGTGAAAGTCTGGTATACTAGAGACCAGGACAAGATCCCATTCCTGCCACTGTCCTATCATAGGACCACTTTCTTGCATCCATCCTACCTGATACACAAGATTTGCCTAAACTGGTGTCATAAAGCATGTATCTTATCACCCTTAAGGTTATTTTCTTCTACAGTCCCTGTGGCTTGGACTGCCCCTTAGGTGCAGATGTCACATCATGATTGCTGTGAAATCCCTAACCGTTCAACTACTGAACACCAATGGAATGGGTGAGCTATGGACTTACTCTGCATAGGACATTGAACCTAGCTGAATCTTCTGCCTTGAGGATTATCATGATTTTATTGCTATTGCTATTATATGTCATTAATCTGATTACAGTGCTCCAGTTTTTTCACACAGGGGACATCACGGAAGAAAGGAAGTGAGTATATTGTGAGATTTCAGGAGGGGTGGGCTCTGGGTAAAATTGCAGTATTTCCAGAACCTCTCACCTGGCCTTAGTGCATCTCCATATCAATAGGTGTTTCCAAGGAGTGGAAAGAGGAAGTAATCCATCTCCATATCAATAGGTGATTAAAAGAGGGAGCAAGGGCATATCTGGACCAGAGAGGTTAGGTGGGGTGCCTTTTTGCAGCCAGGTCACAGGGACTTGGGCAAGCAGAAGTGGATGACTGCTTTTAAGCAATAAACGGTTTCTCCAACTTTATTTTTCCCTTTAACTGATTTTGGTTTCAAAGGTAATTTGCTCTGGGCTGGGAAAATATTTTCTCCCTGGAGTTACAATATATTACATGAATTTAACTTAGATCTAATCTGTATCAAGAGAATACAGACCTGATCTTTTGTGTGTTGTTATATGTCATTGATCTTTTGAAGGAAGGTTACCTAATCTCATTATTTTTACTACTGTAACTGTCTTTTTTTGGTCTAGTTTTCCCTCATTATTTAAATTTTCTGTGGATATTATAGGGTACTAGGAATTTAAGTGTGGCTAAAGGAAAGATCCTATTCTACTGTCCAGTACTTGAAAATTCTTAAAGATTTATTAAATGTCAGAAAATAAAAAAAAAATTAGTCAGAAACTCAGCATGTCCCATGGCTCATTTTGATTTCACTGTTACAAAACTAACGCCAGGGAAGAATCTTTGCTGATATTATGGATACTAAATGCAAGTGATGTATAGGAAATTGTTGTCTTCCTCAGTTCAATTAGTGACCACATTTAATTGATGGAATGGATTAAGAACATATTTCTAGAACAACACAATCTACTGAACCTAACTCAAGAAGAAACAAAAAAATCTGAATAGACATATAACAAGATAATGAATCCATAACCAGAAAACTTCCAACATAGAAAATTCCATAGCTAGATGGCTTCATCATAGAATTCTACCAAATGTTTAAAGGAGCTCTAATACCTAGTCTTCACAAACTTTTCCAAAAACTAGAAGACCAGGTAACATTTCCCAATTTAGTTAGAGTCCAGTAGTGCTATGATATCAACACCAGAGAAAGACATCATAAGAAAAGAATACTGTAGGTCAGTACCCCTTATAAATATATACACAAGCCCAATACCAGGAAACTGAATTTAGTAAGATATAGAAAGTATATTTGACCGAGTGGGATTTATTTCAGAAATGCAAGGTTAGTTTAACATATGAAAGGCAGTCAATGTAATATACGAAGTAATAAAATAAAAACAATAACCACATGATCATTCTAACAGATGCAGGAAAAATATTTGACAAATTACAATGACTCTTCATGTTCAAAACACTCAACCAAAAAGGAAAAGAAACTTCTTAACCTGGTAAAGGCCATCTAGGAAAATTCCACAGCTAACATCATACTTAATAATAAAAACATGAGTATTTCTCCCTGTAATCAGTAATAAGGCAAAGCTGTCTGGTCTCATAACTTCTATTGAACATTGTACAGGATGTTCTAACCTGGACAATTAGACAAGAAAATTAAATTACAAACCTATAGACTGGAAGAAAGAAGTGAAATTATCTCTATTCCCTGATGACAAGATCCTGTATATCTGCACACACACATAAATAATCTACACACACACATAAGAAACTATTAGGACTAACAAACAAGTTTAACAAGGTTGCAGGATACAGGTAAAACTGAATAGTAAAATTAAAATTAAAATTAAAAATTCTATTTACAATTACACCAGAAATAACAAAACATGGGAATAAATTTAGCAAAAGAAATAGAAGACTTATACACTGAAAACTACAAAATAAATGAACAGTACAAAAGACCTAAATAAATGAAAGATATGCCATACTCATGGAACACTGGAAGACAATATTTTAAAGATAGCAATACTCCCCAAATTGATCTATAGAGTCAACGTAATTCCTACAAAATTTCAAGATGACTTGCTTGCACAAATTGGGAAGCTAATCCAAAAATTCATAGGGAACTTCATGGGACCCAGAATACAGAAAAAATCTTAAAAAAGAAAAAGAAGTTAGATGACTCAGGCCTCCTATTTCAGAACTTATTACAAGGCTATGGTAATCAAGTCAGTGTGGTCCTGGTATAAGAATAAACATGTGGATCAATGGACTATAACTGGGAGTCCAGAAATAAACACTTGGATTAATGATTATTTGATATTGGACAATGCTGCAAACAATGCACTGTGACAAAGAATTGTTTTTCAACAAACAGTAATTGTTGGTACAACTGTATCTCCACATGGTGAAGTTGGGCCTGTACCTCATACCACACACAGAAATTAACTGAACATTGGTCACAACCTAAATGTAAGAATTAAAATTATAAAACTCTTAGAAGAAAACATATGAGTAAATCTTCTTGACTTGGATTTAGCAATAGTTTCTTAGATGCAACAGGAGAAATAAAAGAGAACAAATGATAGATAAGTCTTCAAATCTAAAACATTTTGTTTTGAATAATTTCAATAAAAGACAATGCAAAGAATGGGAAAAATGTTTGAACATCATATATCTGATAAGGATCCTGTATGTAGACTATATGAAGAACTCTTGTAACTCAACAATAAAAACAAAAAATAATTCAACTAAAACTTGGCAAAGGTTATGAATGGATCTCTTCAAAGAAGATATACAAATAGTCAATAAGTACATGAAAATGTTCAACAACACTAGTAATTAGGGAAGGCAAATGAAAAACAGATGAGATACTACTTTGACCTACTAAGACGGCTAAAATAAAAAGATAAACAATGATTATGTATTGACAAGGATGTGGAGAACCTGGAACCCTCATACACTGATGGGTTTATAAAATTGTGTAGCCACTTTGTGAAACAGTCTGGCAATTCCTTCAAAAATTAAATCTAAAGTTAATATATCACTCAGTAGTTGAACTCCTAATTTACCTAACAGAATTGAAAATATATGCCCAAACAAAAACTTGTAAATGAATATTCATAGAGCATTATTCAAAAGAGTCAAGTAAAACAACTCAAATTTCTATCAAATAAACAAAATATGATACATCCATGCAATGGAATATTATTTTGCCATTAAAAGGAATAAAGTACTGATGCATAATACAACATGGATGAACATTTTACTAAGTGAATGGAACTAGACAAAAAGGCCATATATTGTATGTTCCATTTATATGAAATGCCCAGAATGTGAAATCTGTATTACAGAAAGTAGTTTAGTGTTTGCCAGCTGCTGGGGCCAGAAATGTGTGAGGAGTGATTTCTATTAGGTACAGGCCATCTTTCCAGAGTGAAGAAAATCCTCTAAAATTAGATAACAGTAATGGTTGCACAATTTTGAATATATATATAAACCACTGATATGTAGACTTTAAAGTGTGTATGCATATGTGATTTATATCTCAATAAAGCCATTATAAAAAATAATAGTGGTATAAAGAGTAATATTAAGTAATAAAATAAAAACAATAACCACACAGTCATTCCAACAGATGCATAAAATTTTGCTTAAGTTTGGGAAATTAGAACTGTTGCATCAATTCTAAAACAATGCTTTTTAATATCTAATGTGCATATAATCTCATGGGGATCTTGTTAAAATGAATAGGCCAGTATATCTAGGGTGGAGCCTATGTTCTCACCTCTCATATGCTCGTAGGTGATGGGGCATGTTGCATCTTCAAGGGGAACACCTTGAGGAGCAAGCTCCTAGAGGCAGCACTGTCCTATAAGGTGTCTACCAGCCACATGTGGCTATGGAGCATTGAAATGTGGCTAATTTTAATCAGAAAGTGCTGCAAGCATTAAGTATGCACTGGATTTCTAAGACAGCATGAGAAAAAGAACTAAATATCTCAGTAACATTTATACTGATTACATATCAATATAAACTTTTGGATTCTGGGTTAAGTATAATATATATATATATTTTTTGGTTGTCTGAAGCTTTTTTGTTTCTTTTGGTATAATTAATATACAATTACATGAGCAATATTGTAGTTACTAGAATCCCCCCATTATCAAGTCCCCATCACATACCCCATTACAGTCACTGTCCATCAGCATAGTAAGACGCTATAGAATCACTACTTGTATTCTCTGTGCTATAGTGCCTCCTCCGTGCCCCTCCACTACATAATGTGTGCTAATCATAATGCCCTTTATTCCCCTTCTCCCTTCCTTCCCACCCACCCCGCCCACCAGTCCCTTTCCCTTTGCTGCTGTTTTGTTCCCTCAGTTTTTGCTTTTCTCTTATGCTCCACATATGAGTGAAATCTTTTGGTACTTGTCTTTCTCCGTCTGGCTTATTTCACTGAGCATAATACCCTCTAGCTCCATCCATGTTGTTGCAAATGTTAGGATTTATTTTCTTCTCATGGCTGAATAGTATTCCATTGTGTATATGTACCACATCTTCTTTATCCATTCATCTACTGATGGACACTTAGGTTGCTTCCATTTCTTGGCTACTGTAAATAATGCTGCAATAAACATAGGGGTACACATGTCTTTTTCAAACTGGGCTGCTGCATTCTTAGGGTAAATTCCTGAGAGTGAAATTATTGGGTCAAATGGTATTTCTATTTTTAGTTTTTTGAGGGACCTCCATACTGCTTTCCACAGTGGTTGAACTAGTTTACATTCCCACCAGCAGCGTAGGAGGGTTCCCCTTTCTCCACATCCTCACCAGCATTTATTGTTCCTATTCTTTTCTATGTTGGCCATCCTAACTGGCATGAGTTGGTATCTCATTGCGGTTTTAATTTGCATTTCCCTGATAATTAGCTATGTGGAGCATATTTTCATGCACCTGTTAGCCATCTAAAGGGTTAAGTATAATATTAAATTAATTTCATCTGTTCCTTTTTACATTTGAAATATGGCTCCTAGAGAACTGTAAATTACTTACATTGTTACATTATATTTCTATGACACATTGTTATTCTAGTTCATTTCTCAATGTCATTAGCAAACTGTGCTTCTAAACTGTAATGGACAAGATAGTATCAAGATCAAGAAAGTTTTTAATTGTTATCAGCTATAGACAGTTCATAGTTATAGCGCTAATGTCCTCTGCTGAATGAACACAATGACTAAACAGCAGGAATATACCCAGTGTATTGTTGTAGAGTGATCCTAAGAAGTGCTATCAAAAGCAGAAGAGCAGAAGGAACTTAAATGCACATCCTCAAATAATGTGATATAGCTGAGGATTGTGCTGATGTCAAAATAATAGGAAATGTGTATAGACCATTGCAAAGGCAATGGACTGAAAAAATCTAAAAGATAGAGCTTACGTGGGATAGATGCCATGAACACCAAGAGTATATTCATTAGAGAAGAGACATTTTACGTATATGCACTATGGAATTGTGCAATTGATATTGCTTAATTTTTTTGATCTCACCAAAATATGACACTTGAAAATGCAAACTTCAATGCAAGACACAGAGGAAAATACCATTGTTTTGTGCTAATCTGGGAATTAAAAATAAAGTAAATGAATTTTTTTCTCTCATTCAGAGTTGAGTTGGGTACTTACATCAGTAAATATGCATAAGATTGAAATACTTAATCATTATTACATATTTATTCTAAGCCAACCTGAACAGCAAATCAAAGTTGTACTCTGTCAAAATAATTCATGCTGACAGACAGCTGTCCACATAACATTATGCTAGAGATAACAACGAGAAGATTCACAAGCATTCACTCTGGCAAGGTGAATGAATGAAACCCTGAGGTTGTGACTAATTGCACTTTTGTTAAGGTCAAATGGGCCATTAAAAATAAAGTGGCAGACTAGGGGAAGAAAATAAGAATTTAATTTATCTCTCTTTTTTCCTTCTGTTTCTTTTATTTTCTGTCATTCTCTTAAGGACTTCAGACCATTCTGAAAGATGCTCAATGAACCAAGTGATACAATACCTAAATACCTAAATACCAAGTATCATTACTGCTAAAGCCAGCACCTAAGTTAACTCTCAGTGCAAAACTGAAAATAATAATTTGTAAGTTTACATGAACCTTAACTCATTGATAACACATGTATATGCTATATTCACTAATGAAGTTCACTGGGAAAAAAATGATGCCTCAAATTGCAGGTATGTTATACTGTATGATACACTTGGAAAAAGGTATTCTAATGAGCAGGTCAGACCTTACGCACCTAATGCCAGTAATAAATGAGAACTTCCCCCTATAGGAACTGATAAGAGTAAGATATATACTGCACTAAACAGGTATAATAAAGGACTTAATTTAGATGGGGGAGCAGGGTACATGTGGTCAAAGCAGACTTCCCTGGTGTGACTTTAACTTGACATTTGAAAGGTAAGTCTTTTTAAATAATGAGAAGCCACTAAGGGTATTATATCCAGAATGTGACTTGACAAGATCTCATTTTGATAAACTATTGAGAATGGAATGAAGGGGAACATGAGTTTAAAGAAACTATAGTAGTCCAGGTGAGATATGATGTGGGATATAAAGTGAGGATTATAAGAAATTTTTAAAAGGTATATCAGTAGGACTTAGTTCTGGACTGGATATGTGGGTTCAGAGAGGAAAGAGTCAAGGAGGCATAACTAAATGGAGGCCATCTCCTGGGCTAGCGGTACCTGAAGTGTGCTCTTCCAGTTGTTGAGAGACATCATCAGTTATGATTTTAGACATTTCATGCTGAAGTGCCCTGAGACATTTTATGGACAGTTGTCAAATAACACAGTTGGAAACATGGATCCATAGCTCAGCAGAGAGGTCTGCCTCAGAGACATAAATTTGGTAGTAATTAGCAGAGTATAATTAAAGCCATGTGATTCAATGCAACAGTTTAAGAAACATGTATAGGTTGTGAGGAGGATTTAGAAACAAGTTTGTTTTTTTAAAGAATTCAAGGTTTTAATAACCTGGTATACAAGAGCAATAAATAATACAAAGGACAAAGAAATAGAAAAGACAGAGATGTAAGAGAAAAACTTAATTCTCTATTTACCTCTTCTGGAAAAAAAAACAATCTTCTTTGGATAGGGTACTCTTATTTATCCCTGAAAGTCCACATAAATGATCACATGATTTCTGTGACATGTTCTTAACCCATTCAACTTCTCTGAATATCTATATATATAATTCTACTTTGGCCCATGTAATCTTATATTAATTGTTTTATGTTCGTATGTACTCTTTTGAGGATAACAGATTATTAAAGGCAATAACTACCATCAAAACTGGAAATTATATATTTTTTGTCTTGAAATTTAAAAAACTTCTAGGTTGATTGTTTCCTTTTGATAAAAAGAGCAAGTTTTAGGTTCATGCTTGTGTGTCTCTTTTAAAGCATAGAGGGTCATATCTTCTAATAACAAAATTATGATAATGCAATTTGATTTTAATTGGGAAAATAAACTGTACACTATTAAAAGCTCAATTATACTTGCAGTACTTACTGGTAACTACTATGCCTTGGAAGCCTCTGTTCCTAAAGTTAAACTTGACTTTCATATGGTCAGATCCTGACAACTGTAGTTTCCAAATAATTTTCATTCCCTATAATGTTCTGCCATAGAATCAAATCCACTTTTGCTGTGCTTACATTGCTTCATAATAAACTACAAACTGACTTATCCTTGAAAAGTGAAAGGATAAGGAGCCAGCATCCTTATGGGGAAGAAAAGCTTTTCATTTCAAGATTTCATTTATGTAGCCAAATCTGAGTGTACCATTTATAAGGCTTTTCCAGCTCAGCATTGAAATATAAACATCTACAGACATTTTTCTATTGTTCTCTGCAGAAAAGATGGGGGAAAAAAAGATAACCTGTCTTTCCTGGCCATGGACATTTTATTCAACAATCCTCCCATTTCTGATATACAGACAAAAAAAAAAGAACTACCGCTTGAGATAAAATGTTCCTCTTAACTTTCAGATGCTTCATTGTAAGGTAGAAAGACTACAAAAAATGACCTTAAACATGAATGAGTTACTCCGTCTGTCCTTCTCCACATTTTACTGTAAAGAATGTTTCTTTTGTTCTCAATGCAAATGGTCATTGGTTCATTTTCTCTCATCCAGGACAGTTATGTCACATCTCTTGACTAATACGCATGCATTTGCCACTAAAAGACATTTTAACTGAGAGCTGTCACATCCGTCATCTCCACTCGGCCTGGTTAAAAATTTTATCTGCCGCCTTGAATTAATTTCAGCTTGCCTGAGCTCAGCAGGGGAGTTTAGAGTGGTTTAGTTAAATTCTTCATTTTCAAAGAACATGATGGTTCCCTATTTAGAGTTTACCTCCCACATTTAATTTTTGAATCAGATTACTGAAACAATGATATAATTAGGTATCTACCGAAAAGGAAAACAGGAACAAAAAATAAAATAAAATCACCCAATTGTGACATTTTCCTGAGGAAGATGTTTCTTTTGCTTTGCTTTTTTGGTCAATTTTCCTGTAATTTCACAAATCAGCTCTAACCCTGCCTAAACAGTACACAATTAAGAAGTAAATGTGCAGAATTTAGAGAAAAAGGAAAATAAGAACCAGGGTGCTAATTGACAGAAGAATCATTAAAGCAGAAAAAAAAACAAAATGGGAAAAAGGACTAATCACCAAAATATTTAATACAGATCATATCTGGGACAAGAGTGAGTGGGAACTAAATCAATAATCTATTCTTAAAACTGTTGTTCAACAATTTGCTTTTCAGGCAGCCAACACACATATCCTGAGGTGAGGAAATTCAAGCTGTGAGTTGGATACAAGGGATGTTTGAAACTGAATAACGCCAGAAGTATCTAAATCTAAAAGCCACTATGGACCTGTGGGAATATAAACCCCCTTTGGCACATACTGAACTCTTGACTAATGTTGCCTTTCAGGCTCCAGTTGAGTTTTCTGAGCATGGAGATAGCTACTAGGAAGGATTAGTAAGAGCATGTATAGGTACTAAAGCCCAGCCAGTGTTGTTAGTCTACATTAAATGTTACTATCCCCACATATGTTTGAGAGATACCATTAGAATTCACTGTATCTCCAAGCTTCAAATTAATGTACTTTGGTTAGCAGTGCTCTTAAACCTTAAATCAGAAGGAATCAGCAGAATCAAAGTTGTATGACTATAACTCCCAAACCAAACTTTCTCAAGCATTTCTTGAAAAAAAATCTCAGAGGGAGAGAATGTTGCATATGTTTTTGCTTTATTTAATCAGGATTGAGGAAATTATGCCTTTAATTAAAAAAATTAAATTAAAACTAATATGGTAGTTTAAAATTCTATATTAAATTTGTTAACAAACTTTATTATGAACTAGTGTCAATATTTTGCTTCATATTTAGCATATGTTTGACAAAATGTTATTCCACATTTGTTAAGATCTAATCTGATAATGAGTTACTTTTGGGGCTGTACTTGGAAAAGTTATAAAAGCTGCAGTGTTAGTATTTCTTCTTAATATTGTCATCGCTGCTGCATTAAAAATGAATTTATTAAGGACAGAACATAAGAAATTAATATATAGTAGTTATTTTTGTGTATTAATTTAACTTGCATAAGGAATAAGAAATAAGTTGAGGTAGTATTACTTTTCTGTTCAGTGTTAGGGGAATAGAGAGAAACAAAAGGGTCATGCAGGAATCATCAGAAGACACAGAGAAATGCCGACTCATACTTGGGTTTCCCCCATTTCCATTGTTAAATTTAAACAACCGGCAGTGAATCACAATACGTCCTCTGCTAAAACAGGCAACCCACTATTGTGTTATTAAAATCCTTTTAATCAATAGGAATGATAAAAGTGGCTAAATCAAGAGTGGTAACCAAAACGGTTGACTGCAGTGGGGTGGAGAGTGGGAGAAAGCATTAAGGGAGGAAACAGAGTGTTTTAAGTCCATAACCTTTAAAATTTACTAATTCAGCCATCTGGCAAGTTTACCACTATTATTATAAATTCTTATTTAAATGATAATAAAATCACTTGCTGACAGGAAATTAGTCATGCAAGGACCTGCAGATGTACTGCCTTCTGCCCAGACCCTGGAACTCTGCATGCAAAGTTCAAGGCTGCTGGTTTGCTCAACCACATGGGGTAGCCAAAGGTTGACAGCTTTAAGTCTTTCAAGGTATTTCCCAAGTTCAACAGATCTTTTATAACTTTCAGGGATTTAAGTGTGTGGTGGAGGAAGGAGTGTATATTTATAAATGTCAGATCCCCTCCCCAAGTTATTTCATCTTTTTTTGTAAGACTAAGTGTTACAAATCCAAAGAAAAAAGATACATCAGTCTGTATAAATTTTGTACTAAATTCTTGGCACAATAAAATTAGAGTGGTTATATTAGCAAAAGTATTATATGAAAAATTTCATGTTGATCCTCTGGAATTATTTTGTAAATTATATATGATAGGAAAGCACATTACAATCATTTTAACATGCAAAACTGTTTTACACAGGAAGTATCTCCATGGAACTTTTAATAGTATGGTGACAAATTTGCTTTTGAAAGTACTTTGTCCTTATAAAGAAAATTTATTTAGTAATGAAACTAAGTATTTTATCTTATGAAGATGGTGGCTAATCTTATATATCAATATTAATAATAACACTACCTGATATAATGTATATGTTACATTACAGTGGGAAAATAAAAATTATTATGTTATTAAATTTCCATGCTTTAGAGCCCTATCAAGTGGGCACCAGTATTCCCTTCTTACAAGTAAAAACACTGAGCCTATGGCAGATAAAATAACCCACCCAAAGTCACAGAGCTATGATACACCAAAGGCAGAAACCAGTCTCAGTTCTTACTATTCAAAACCTGTAAGACTAAACTCGTGATGCCCTAGCTAGTAAATAAGAGTGGAAATAAACTGAAATAAGCCATGGTTGAGCAAACATGCTGAAAAAGAAAGCTGATGGTGTTGTTCTTGTTACGTAAATAACATCCTAATATATGTATTGCATAAATATGAGTCCACAGTATCAAATTTATTAAGTTCATTAACATTTTCCTAATTTCATGTTACTTCTTTGATATATTATATTAATGACGTTTTGAGATGACATCATTTGAAGTTTTCAGTGAAACGTAAGTTTGCAAAAGATCTCAAGTAATCAATGCATTCAATTATAGTTCTCTAGGTAATTGAAAATACCGCTTCTTGGTGAGATCATCAAATGAGTATCAACCTTGTTTTACCTGAACTTCTCTCCCATTCAACACTTAAAGGAAAAAAGGTTATTCCCACAGAAATAAACTCATCTTTTATCAACCAATACTATCTGATTATGCCTCCCCATTTCCCTTCAGGCTGGTTTTGGCTCTTCTGCCTGCAGCAACAAACCTCTTCTGAGGAGCTATAGCTCTCCCCCCCATTGCTCCACCCCACCCCCACCCCTGCTCCAGTGTCTATTTAAATTCAAACACGCACAGCTCATGTATAAGCAAACAGGTGCAGGGATCAGGGACTGTCAAACCCTGAACAAGCAGGAGGTACATGTGTAGCTCGCTGATTGTGGCACGCTACTGATAGAAGAGGACAAGCGCAGACAATAGGGAGGGTCACTAGGTTGCTCTTTGATTTCTTTGGCTACATGACACAGCAGCAGACTGGGAGTTTGCAGCTTGTAGAAGAGCTAATGTTCTCTACCCCATAATGGGTAGGCAGTGGAAATGAAATTTTCAGATGACCTGAACAGCAGCAGTCTGCTTTCTAAACACTAGCTTCAGCAGATAAATACATCAGAGTGTTACCTAAGAAACTCAAGACACCCAATACCTTCCTCAGAATTTTCAAGGAGCAAATATCAATAGAGTCACACTGTACACACAAATGAATAGAGAAGCATGCTATTACATTTTTAAATTACTTTTAACAATGACAGAGTATTAATTAGAAAATAAGAAAATTGTCAGGTTGTTTATTATACATGCAGAAATCATCCTTTCTATCAACACAAACGAATACCAAGTTTATGCTGTATTTATTTCAGGTCTCTCCATCAATCACATCATTCAACTGACGGGTAGTGGAAGTAGAATAAGGACACCCTTAAACTATGAAAAGTACCACCTTGCTATATTTACTCTGAAAACATCCATCATGGTTCTATAGTTTGCCTATTTTAAGAGCACGTGGGAATATCTTGAAACACCTAAAAGTCCATGCAATGTCTTAGTAACATTTTAAATAGTGTCTCTCAACTTTATAAAGCAATTTAGAGATTTTTATCTTTACATAATATAATCAGATATATCGTAAAACACAGTACTTCTCTTTTAGAAAAACAGCTACAAGGATCACAGAAATATCCTTGAAATTATAAACATTCATTTTTTTGTGACCATAATTGTTAGTCAAAATATTCAATGTTCAAACATTGTACTGTTTCCTTTGTACTGTTGATGCTATTTTATCTTAATAGTTTTTAAGACATCAAGATATCATGCTTTTACCCTTCTACTCAGAACTCCTTTGTCTGATTTCCTTAGCTCCTGGAGAAGCGCAGTCTTTACATTATCCACACAGCCCATGTTCATCTTGCAAAGCTACACTAGTCGCTCTTTAGGTTTCTACTGTGGAGACTCTAGATTCTAAGCTATTTAATCTAAATGAACTTTCCCTATTCATTGTCAGTTTGTATCTAAGTACCTTCATTATTTATGATTAATATTTAAAAGCAAATTGCAAAAGATAAATGTAACAGATCCACTGACAGCTTCCTATCATGATCTGTATTTTTACATTAAGAGAGATGAGAATAAGACAAAACAAATGCTCAGAGAAGGGTCTACTGCCCATTTTTATCATCATTCTACACTGAGCAAGGCATTATTAATAAATAATTACTTGGCAAGCTCACACTATCTCTGATATTTAAGGCCTGACCCTGATTGAGAACAAAATTATGTGCAAGTTTATCACAAAAGCATGCATTTTGGAATTAATGAAAATCCCTTCACCTCCTTCCCCCAGTAAGCTTTTTGTACTTCCTGAAAATTGGTGATATAACTTCACTTTAGATCTCCAGTGCCATGTTTCCTATCATATTTTCCATCTGCTGAGACCCCTCAAATATGAATTACTATATTTAGTTCATTATCATTTGAAGTTTGTGAGATTTAAATAATTTTTTAAATATTTTTATCTGGTCAGACAAGGTCAAATGTATATGCATATGCCTATTAATATATAACAGTATGTGCTGTTTTAAGCAGAATATGCTGGGAAGAAAGCTGCTATAGAGAAATCACACATGGAACACGTTCTTAAGAAATTTAAAATGTTTAGAAACAAGATGTCCACATATGAATCATTCATGAGGAAAAACTATGAGACCATTGATAATCAAGAGCAAAATTATGTGAAAAAACTAAGTTCAATGGGATTTCAAAAGAGGAAAGTGTCAAAATTATTTGAATTTGTGGGACAGTAAGGCTTGAGAGAGGAACTATTTAATATTCAGCTTGGGTCACATCTAAGAGGGAAAGAAAATGGAGGGCAAACTGGTTAAACAAGAAAAGCCACAAGTCAGAAATAAATATTAACATAAGTAAGATATTACAAAGTTTGGTCTATGTATAGAAAATGTTTCCTGATAGGAATTTTGAAATGTAAGGGTTGCATAAATAAGGTGGGATTTGATCATGTGGGGCATTGACAGTCAATCACTGGTCTTTCTTTTTAATTTAATCTAACAGACAAGGTGCTTTAAGAAGAGCAAAGGGTCATACAGCAGGTAAATTTTTTTGAACAATTAAATTGTCAGTGAGTTTACAGGGTGGAATAGAGGAGCAAGAAGAAAGAGAATGAATAAGTGCTTCTAGGAATAGTCCAAATATCTGTCACATGAGGGCACCAGAATAGTGAATATGAAAAAAATAAATGGACAGGAAATGAAAATGTTAGAGAAATTCTGAATGAATGCCAGTATTTAGGTATCTGAGAATTTAGCAGATATATACAATATTAACTTGAAGTGGGGAAAACACTCTTTACTCCTGTTTTCTTTATTTATGTTAAAACAAATAGAAGATTGGAACAAGACAAGGATGCCCACTCTCTCCACTTTAACTCAACATACTTCCAGAGGTCCTAGCCATGGCAATCAGACAACACAAAGAAATAAAAGGCATCCAGATTGTTAAGGAAGAAGTCAAACTGTCCCTGTTTACTGATGACATGACATTGTACATAAACAACCCTAAAGAATCCACTCCAAAACTACTACATCTAATATCTGAATTCAGCAAAGTTGCAGGACACAAAATTAATACACAGAAATATGTTGCATTCCTTTATACTAATGATGAACTAGCAGAAAGAGAAATCAGGAAAACAATTCCATTCATAATTACATCAAAAAGAATAAAATACCTAGAAATAAACCTAAGCAAGGAACTGAAAGACTTACACTCCAAAAACTACAAGACACTTATGAGAGAAAATAAAGAAGAAACCAATAAATGGACACACATCCCATGCTCATAGACAGGAAGAATTAATATTGTCAAAATCACCATCCTGCCTAAAGCAATCTACAGGTTCAATGCAATCCCTATCAAAATACCAACAGCATTCTTCAATGACCTAGAGAATATAGTTCTATAATTCATATGGAACCACAAAAGACCCTGAATAGCCAAAACAATCCTGAGAAGGAAGAATAAAGCTGGGGGAATTACCCTCCCTGACTTCAAGCTCTACTACAAAGCCACAGAAATCAAGACAATTTGGTACTGGCACAAGAACAGACCCATAGACCAATGGAACAGACTAGACAACCCAGATATAAACCCAAGCATATATGGTCAATTAATATAAGATAAAGGAGGCATGGACTTACAATGATGAAATGACAGCCTCTTCAACAGCTGGTGTTGGCAAAACTGGATAACTACATGCAAGAGAATGAAACTGGATCATTGTCTATCCCCATGCACAAAAGTAAACTAGAAATGGATCAAATATCTGAATGTAAGTCATGAAACCATAAAACTCTTAGAAGACAACATAGGCAAAAATCTCCTGAATATAAACATGAGCAACTTTATCCTGAACGCATTTGCTCAAGCAAGGGAAACAAAAGCAAAAATGAACACATGGGACTACATCAAACTAAAAAGCTTCTGTACAGCAAAGGACACCATCAACAGAACAAAAAGACATCCTATAGTATGGGAGAATATATTTGTAAACAACGTATCCGACAAGGGGTTAACATCCAAAATACATAAAGAACTTACACGCCTCAACACCCAAAAAGCAAATAACCCGATTAAAAAAATGGGCAGAGAATATGAACAAACAATTCTCCAGAGAAGAAATTCAGATGGCCACAGGCACATGAAAAGATGTTTCACATCACTAATTATCAGGGAAATGCAAATAAAAACCACAGTGAGATATCACCTCAAACCAGTTAGGATGGCCACTATTGAAAAGTCTAAGAACAACAAATGCTGGCAAGGATGTGGAGAAAGGGGAACCCTCCTACACTGCTGGTGGGAATGTAAGCTAGTTCAACAATTGTGGAAAGCAATATGGAGGTTCCTCAAAAAACTAAAAATAGAAATACCACTTTACCACTCTTAGAATTTCCCAAACATAATTTCTCAGATTCAAAAAGACATATGCACCCCTATGTTTATTGCAACACCATTTACAATAGCCAAGATATGGAAGCAACCTAAGTGTCCATCAGTAGATGAATGGATAAAGAAGAAGTGGTACATATACACAATGAAATACTATTTAGCCATAAGAAAGAAAGAAATCCTACCATTTGCAACAACATGGATGGAGCTAGAGGGTATTACACTCAGTGAAATAAGCCAGGTGGAGCAAGACAAGTACCAAATGATTTCCCTCTTTTGTGGAGTATGACAATGAAGCAAAACTGAAGGAACAAAACAGCAACAGATGCACAGACTCCAAGAAGGGATATCAGTTACCAAAGGGGAAGGGTGGGGTAGGGTGGATAGGGAGGGAGGGAGAAGGGGATTGAGGGGTATTATGATTGGTACACATGGTGTTGTGGGTATCATGGGGAAGACAGTGTAGCACAGAGAAGGCGAATAGTGATTCTGCAGCATCTTACAATAGTGATGGGCAGTGACTCCAATGGGGTATAGGGAGTACACGATAATATGGGTGAATGTAGTAACCACATTGTTTTTTCATGTGAAACCTCCATAAGACTGTATATCAATATTACCTTAATAAAAAAGAAAGGAAAAAAAAAAAGGTTACAGGGTGTACCCATAAGCCAATATGGCTGGGGTCCTAATAAGAAGAGAAGATACACAGGAGAGACACACAGGCAGAAGGCCATGTGACAACAGGAGGGGATGGGTGTTATGTGACTCAAAGCCAGGGAAACCAAGGACTGCTGCCACCACCAGAAGCAAAGAGAAAGGCATGGCACAGATTCTCGTAGAGCCTTTAGCGAGATTGTGACCTTGCCCACACCTTGACTTCAGACTTCTAGCCTTCGGAACTGTGAAATAATACATTTCTGTTGTTTTAAGCCTTGCTGTTTGTGGTGCTTTAGTACAACAGCTCTGAGAAACTGAACAACTTGTCTATGTGCTGCAGGGTTAGTATACATGCACATTATTATAAACCATACATGGAAAACAGATATTGGAAAATGTGTAAGGATGAGAACACTAATAGTAAAAAAATTCATCTTGTTTACTTACTGCATGCAAAGGGTTTGAGAGCAATGATAACTGAATATTTATCATTGTAAAATAAACTTATTTTGGGATAATTTTACACTTACAGAAAAGTTGTGAAGATAACACCGAGAGTTTGGAGAACTTTTCATGTTGTGGTTGGGAAGCGGGGGGTGGCAGGGAGCAGATAGTGCCTCCCAGATCAGTAGGCAGCCATGACTGAGAACTCCAAGACAGCACTGACCTTGCAGTAGAAGACCAATATTAAAGCTTAACTCTACTTCTCACAAAAAAATAAAAACAAAAAACCAAATAGGCCTTCAGTCCATGATTATTAAACACAGCTAAAAGAGAATCAGTATGTTATACCATTTTTATAAAAGGTATATATAAAGAGATATCTGACACTTTAAATGGATTAATCATATGAAACATGAAGTATATCTCAAAAAAGCTGTTGTTAGAAAGATGTTTAGTAGGTGAATTATAAAACTGTCATAAGCAATATAGCCAGAAGTTCGCTTGTTTGTTTGCTTGCTTACTTGTGTTAAGACACACAGAGCCCAGATTCAAATCTGGTTTTGCCAGGTTTCAGTTAGTGTAACATTATATGAGTTACTGCCTTTCTCTTGCCTTTAATTCATTTTGTTTCCCATTTACTTACTGACAGTTGGGGCCATCCCCTGTGACACTTCCCACCTATAAAAGCAGGGCCAATAGCAACACCTCCCTGAGCTGTGGTAGGGCCAGAACACAGTTCTTGGACAATTGATTTCATATTCCATATATGTGAGCAACAGGCTCCAAAAGCAAAGAATGGAAATGTTACAAAATCACCTGACAAAGCTACAGTTCAGCCTTTACAAAATATACTTAAGAGCGGGTTATCCTGTATTGGCACTCCTCAGAAGTGACACTTTGTAGGATAAAACCTTAGTCCTTCTCTGAACATAAATATGCATTTGCATGAGTATATGTCTAAACAAGTATATTTCTCCTATATACTCAAACTGGAAGATATATTAAGTGTTTAAAACTTTATCGAATAAATAAGAATATTAATTGTGTTCCCCAATTAGAATGATTCTCTTTTAGAATCCATCTTTAAATTTAAATGTAAATGTAAACCTTTATAATTAGTTGAAAGTATTCTTAGGATCTGAGTGTGTATCTATGCAGGATATTTCTAATTGCCTTTACATACAGATGTGAGAGAGGAAGAAAGGAGAGAGAAAGATTTTTCTGAGTTTTCATAGCTTTTTTCCAGATAGTCACTAACTTCGATTTTTAAGACTGCACAAGTGTACTAACTGGAACATAGAGTTTTAATTGCGTATGTGGTCTTCAGTCATTTTGAAAGTATATTAACTGATCGATTTGCCAGCTTCTGTTACCAGTAAATAAGTAGTGTAACAGGAGAAGGAGGACACAGTAGTATTAGTATAATTTCTGCAACAGAGTATTTTACCCAAGGATGTAGCCGAAATGAAAAATCATTGGGTAAGCTTGTTTGGTCTGCCTCTAATTTATCACAGCTTACATCTCTTGCCTGCCAGCAGAGCCGAATTCATATGTTATTGTCCCAAACCTGTCACTTCCTGGACTGCTTTTTAATCTTCCTCCCTGAATTACATTCAGAAAGGTCACCGCTATCCAATTAGAACCTTATCAAAGATGCGCACGCAGTCTAGATTCATGCTTATCAAGAATGGGTCATAAATCCAGAAACTGCACATCACAAAGTACCATTACCATAATGAATAACTGAGGAGGAGATTAAAAAAAAGTGACAAAAACACCTGTGTGTTTTCCAGTCTTTGACTCCACTCTTGGTGGGTATCACGGAAGGTGAAAAATCAGAATGTAGGCAACAGGGCAATGAAGAAGAGAGGAAGGAAATCAAAGCAGTTCAAGAGTATCACCAAGATCATATCATTCTTCTGAAGACATGTACGTCTAAGGACAATGACTGATGAGAAAACAAGTACACCTATCATAAGAGTCACATATTTCACCTTAGTCTACATAAAGGAAAGAACCAGTGCTGGTGGCTAGAACATGGAATTATATGCCCCTAACTCATTACATTTTTACACAGACTTTAACTCTAAAGAATCTGGGATAAATATTACTAGCTGTAAGGTTAGGATAGATTTTTTCACCTCAGAAAACACTACACAGACTTTCTTTTTTATCCTAGATTATCAACTGGGTCGTAACTTTCTTGGGAAATAATGGTTTCTTGCATCCTGAGGGTGAACATGCCATTATCAATTTATCACAGCATATCCATAGTAACTCACTAATTAAGACTCATAGAATGCAGTAAATAAAGAGTCTGATTTAAGCAAGTAAGAAGTGAGGAGATAATACTTTTTTTCCAGTTCTACTGAGATAGAATTGACATACAGGATTTCATAAATTTAAGGTGTTCAGCATAATGTCTCAATGGTAATGATTTACTGTACAGAAGGATATAATACCTTCTAAGAAGAGAAAGTGGAGTCTCTACAGGTTTCCTTCAAACAGGGTGTATATACATTTATCTATATCCCATATAGATATATGGTGTATATATATATATCCCTTGGGTATTTATAACAAAATGATCCAAATAATTTAAGAAACATGTTTGATTGTATAAAGGAAAGCACACCAAAAGCAGATACTAAATATGGACCCTGGGCTAACTTTTAAGCTCACACCAAATTCTCTAAAGTCAAAGTGCTGGGACTATTGGGAGTATGCTAGGCTAACATGTTGACAGGAATGCAGTAATTCTAATACTCAAAGTCCACTCAAGCACAAGCTCTCCATTGCTGATAGTTTTGTGATTTCCTCTGTTTATTCTTTCAGGGTCAGTTACCAGCAGACTCAATAATGCGTATTTCTGTGGATGTTGATTCCAGGGAGATTGGGAGGTATTGTATCATTAAATGTAAATGAATCCCTGATATAATCTGACCAGTGCATATTTAATATCAGATTGCATAATACAAACAAAATATACCCCCTTTCTCACCTCTTCAGTGTTCAGTGAACTGAGTTGTATGTCTTTATCCCTATAATGGTCCTGGCGAAGTTTTTAGTTCCCCCAGAATCTAGCTACAAGAAGTGGATGATTTTTTCCCTCCTCAGCTTTAAAACACTTCATCTTCAGAAAAAAAAAAATGCCACAGTGAAATTAAAGCCTCTCTGAATAGGTACCACAGAGTCATGTAGTTAACAGAAGCATTTGCATTCTGTCAGGGTGCTCACAGTCCATGTTCAACAAGCGGAATGTAATTGTCCATTTGTTTAGCTTACAAGTACAAAATCTCCCTATAACTGTATGTATTCACAGCTGACAAAGGAAGGGCATACAGTCACCCCTGCCTCCAGTTTTCAGTAGGGTTTTGACTCCCAGCTGGTCATGAGGAAGTAGAGATATACTCCTGTTTTTTTTATGTTGACAAGCATGTCATCTAGAACTTAGGTTCTGACATGTGGGGCTGTCAAGTTTTGCCTTGATGTGAAACTTACTGACCGCTGCTCACAATTACCAAAACAAGGCGAAGAAAAGTGACTAGGGAGGCAGCTGCTACTTCGGCTGCTGTCCAGCTTCAGAGAAAGTAGGAATGAGGATCTTTCTCAAATCTGAGTGCAGAAGACACAGCCTGCATGAACACAAGGCTTTATTGGGAAGTGTAAAATGGCACTAATACTAATACCCTCTGAAGGAGGGTTCCACTGTGAAGTTGCATCAGTCTTTATAGCTGGGAACTATTATGTTACTGAGCTGGTTCCACAGTGGCATTATAACCACACTTCCAAATCACTCAAGAGATATAGGATTCAAAATCAAACTTTAGGCAGTAAATCATTTTGATATTAAGTTCTTGTGGGTGCCAGGCTGCTTAGTATTAATATCTCGTAAGTATGTTTTTCTTTTAAGACCACTCCAAAAACCATTCATCACTGGATTTAAAATTCAGTAATTTTTAAATGTGAGTTGAGTATATTAATGGAATAAAATACATGGAAGGAGAGTGTTTTTTTTAATTGAAATGGTCAAAAGATTTTCTTGTCTAAAGCCAGTTTTTTAAAATTAGGAAATTGCTCATATGTAACTAAAATTTTTCAATGTATGTGTTTTTTTATATTGGGGCAGTGAGAATCAGCTTGTCTCCACTCCTTATTCTTGAGAATAATCAGATTAACTCCAGTAGCATTTTAAATGTAGGCTTTTAAGATTTTCCTCTATTGCTCTTTTTGTCTGTTCTCTACTCAATCACATTTTCCAATAGACTGGGAGATTAGAGCGGCTCAGACTGCTTCTGACCACTTGCCCTTAAAGAGAATATAATTTTATCATAAATTCTCCTATCACACATACTTTTAAACACAGTTGAAGAGCAAACTCGTAGTCTATCATAAAAACCTTATGGCTTTTCAACACAGAGCCAGACATTTACTTTTCTTTTTTCACAGCCAAACACTTCTGATCTCATATTCATGCCTGTTTTCTCCTAAATGTGGAAGTCTGCAATTGGCCTAAGCCTCCATAGGCACTGAAAATATTCCTAGTCCTCTATATTCTGCTGGCTTGCTTGTGACAACCTTCTGGCATAAAGAAGAACACAGAGATAATCAATCCAAGTCTTTTCACTTCGTTATTAGTTATACGGCTGACTTACAACTAAAACCAAACTGTAAACAAGGGGTAAATATGAAAGAAAGATTTAAAAACTCACTCCACATACCCACTTAAAAGCTTTCAGACATTATGTTAGTGTTTTTACCTATTTATTCGTATAATGATTAGTCTCCCTCTTTTTTGCTAACCATACTCCATGCTGTACCTCTAATAGGAATATATATGTCTTTTAATATTCTAAACTAGACATACTAGAGATTCTGTGACAGTTACCTTTTATATTCATTAACTTCTCCATTCATGATTCTCTCATAATCTTGAAAATTTTATGGTATTGAAACTGCTAGTAAAAAGAAGTCCTATAAACCAGATTTAAGTAGTTTGGTGAATTAAAAGTAGCAGAATGTATTGTATATACTATCACTGATGGTATGAGCTATTAACTGTATTTTCGCAAAACAGAATCACAATGAAAAGAGACTGTAGTAGTTCCATAAGTGTGTTTCAGTGCAAGCGAAAAGTGAGGAGCACATGAAAACTAGAAGAGAAATTGCAACTGCTTATAATACTGGTCAGCAGAATTAGACAATATCTTCAATTAATCTATTATTATTATAAAAGTTTTAAAAAGTTAAAGGGAAATGCTTTGGGCAATGAGAAGAAAAATTTGTGATAGTCTGTCAGATTTAAATGGGTGTAAGGTCATCTTTACATTCCAAGTTTTCTGTGGACTCTGGAATATTGTGAATACTAACCAACTTTGTTCAATTTAATTTATTAAATTATTTGCTTGGAAGTGCTGCACAGCAACCTTCTCTGTCAATGTCACTGTAAATTTAGGGATAGCCCAGCTCTAAGGAAGATATAATTCAGCTAAGGCAAATAGGACAGAGTAAAGAACGTCTGCTCCATATTTCCTCACTGGACACTCAACTCTTACAGAGATGCAGCCATATGGAATTTCTCTCAAGCACAGACTTGTTTGTGCTCACTGGACTATACAATTAGAATCCCCTGGATAATAGGAGGAAATTTTCCCTCAAAACTGTTGGAAGTAGAGCCAGTGTTTTAATAATTTTTATTATCACCCAGTTTGTTATTTATCAAGTCACAAAAAGTTAAATAAAAGCAAAATTAAATTTGTTAAAATATTATATATACATTTCTCCAAAGAAGACATACAGATGGGCAATAGGCACATGAAAAGATGCTCCACATTGCTAATCACCAGAGAAATGCAAATCAAAACCACAAGAAGATACCATTTTATACCAGTCAGAATGGCCACTATACAAAAGATAAGAAATAAGAAATGTTGGTGAGGATGCGTAGAAAAAGAATGTCCCCCACCACCTTACACTGTTGGGAATGTCAATTGGTGCAGCCACTGTGAAAAGCAGTATGGAGATTCCTCAAACAAATAAAAATAGAAATCCCATAAGACCCAGTAATCCCACTTCCATGAATTTACCTGAAGAAAAGGAAATCCCGGATTGGAAAAGATGCACCCGTTTAACACCACATTGTTGACAATAGCCAAGTTATGGAAGCAAACTAAGTGTCCATCAATAGATGAATTGATAAAGATGTGGCACACATACACAATGGAATATTATTCAGCCATAAAAAAGAAATCCTGCCATTTGCCACAACATAGATAGATATAGAAGGTATTATGCTCAGTGAAATAAGCCAGGTGGCGAAAGACAAATACCATGTGATTTTACTTATTTATGGAATATAAGAACGAAGCAAAATAGAAGGAACAAAACAGCAGTAGACTCATAGACACTGAGAAGTGAGTGGTGGTTACCATGGGGGAGGTGTTAGAGTGGGGAGGTGGGCAGGGTGAGCAGGAGAAAGGGGCACAAAAGTTCTCAGTCATAATGTAGATTGGTCACAGGGATAGTAGCACAGCATGGAGAATACAGACAGTGACTCTATTACATCTTCCTATGTTGACAGATAGTAACAGCACTAGAGGGGGTGAGGATTTAATATGGGTAACTGTTGAACCACTGCATTGTATACTTGGAAATTAATATAAAATTGTATATTAAAAAAATTAAATTACAAAATTAAAATAACTTCAATAAACCCAACTTTAAAAACTCATACTTTTAGAATTACTAAGTTGTATTTTGAAAGAAAATAAACTTTTCTTACCTAATAGATTAAAAAAATATGTATTATATATATACTGTCATTAAAACCCACTATGACAGTTTTCTTCTCATGGTAAATGCTAAGACACAATGTAACAGTAGAATTACTTTAAAAAGCGGTGGACTCTTCAGTATTGCTGTCAAGAATAAAGCAAAACTCACCAATGCATTTTTAAGACTAGAAAAAAGAGTATATTTTATTATCATTTCTTAGTTATATAGAAGGCAAAAGATATCAAGATATAAATTAAAGACTAATTTTCCTTAATACAACAAAATATATTATTCTCCAATGCAACAGCAATTAAGGGGCAACAATTTAATATAGCCTAATAGAAATCAGTACATTGGTACATTTAGTTATGTACATTTAATTACAGTATATTTAATTATAAAGCTAAGATTTTTAAAAATCTTAAGTCTGACTCAAGCCAAGATAAAATTTTAATCAAAAGAAATAGACCGATTATTTTTTGTGAAGAGAACTCTCAAGTCTATTTTCTATGATTTTACTGCCCCCATAGTTAAGAATACATTTCACATCTTTCTGTCATTCATCACTCTCTAATACCACATTCTGTGTATAACACAGAAATTGAAAGTATCTGCTGGAAGCTAACAGTGTACACAAAGTCCCAAACCCAAAATAGTTTAATAAGAGAAAATGCAGTAAAAAGCACATCTTTATTGCTACTATCTTTATGTACTGTGCTGTATAAAATACCTTTCAGACCACGAGTTAGGAACTTAATGCATATTTAACTATGGAAACATTCAACATGCAATATAGAAAGTTCATAAGAAAATACTCAGCAATTATGAGTCTGCTCTGATAGAATATTTTCCTTTCCTTTTTTTCCCCCCCACTGGTAAAATGCAGTATCAAGAGTCATCACAGGAAGGAAAAAATTGGAGTATCATTCAAAATAAAACCACTAACTTCATAACGTTTAATGTGAGAGACACAAAAGGACAGAAGGCTAGATAAGCCCAACATTTCTGCAACCAACATGATTATTTTAAGAGACTGCTTTATCTGGAAATCTAGATTTGATTGTAGAGATATAAGTAGGATACACGGTAGACTTCAAATAACCTGAGCATCAAGTTAGAACCTTGACCAAGTACTGTGTTGCTGTTTGGGTCCCACATAACTTTTCATGTTACAAAACTAAAATTTGAACCCCATAATTCCCACCGATTAAAAATCATGACCCAGGAGTGCATGTTGAAGTCTGCTGGTAGTGTTGTCAGGAGTGTGTAACTGCCGCACAAGGCTCTTAAAATGGTCTTCAAACTGATCTATGGAATCACTCAATTCCACAGCTGTCAAAGCGCTGATACCACTGCAGTAAGGACACTGTGTCATCCTCTAACTCATTTACCTGCCTCCTTACAAACAAATGAACACTGGCAGCATGGGGTGGGGTGGAGGGGAGCGCAGTGAAGGGCAGATACCGTATTTATCATAATCACTATGATCCACGGTAGAGGAAAATCAATTTCTCTTAATCGAGTAGAGTGACTTATTAAGGGTTATGAGTCCTGGCTGGATAGCTGTACTGATTTGATTACACTGGGAGGGAAATTAGCAGTGGCCTCCTACGTGGTCTTTTCCTTTGTCTTCTGGCCCAGAGTTTGTTATTAAATTAGTATCTTATGAAAGCCTTAGTGAGCAGGTCATGCTTTGATCAAGAAGGAACTGAGAAACAGAGTGCTGAAAGGGTCTCAGAAGTGCTGACAGGCAGAGATGTGAATGTTCACAACAGCCTCACCTCAGGACTGTTGATTTATAACGGAAAGGGCATAGAGATAGCATACGCCTGTGCTGACACTGGAACCCTCTTGAAAGATCTGAAAGATCCCCATCATGAGTCAACCTTTGTCCTACAGTTTCTCCTTCCTGTTTTTGATACCATCGTCTCAGATACCTGGAAAGCAAGGTACCTTGTTTTGCTGTCTGAGAAGAACAGATCAGTAGGTCGAAAGTCACTTACATACTTCTAATTTTTAAGGAATACTTTGACCAAAATCAGTAGTAGAAAATAAGTTAAATGTGCATTTTTTTAACCCTCTGATTTTTAAAAAGTCCCAAATCATGGACAAAAAATGCAAAACATATGGTGAAAATAACTTCAAAGTGTTTTTGTACAAGAATCACCTTTCCTTGCCTTTCTGTGCTTCTGACACAACTTCTGGGGAAGAATTTTTGTTAGGAGCAAGCATAAAAATGAAATTTCAGGTGGGTTCACTTCTGTTCTTCTGAACAGTTTTGGCTAAAATTTTATAAACATATGAGCACTATCAGATTTATTTCCATCTGAATAAAATAAATAAATAAGAAAACAATGAGATCTTTCTTCCAACATATATAATGCCCAAATGTGGCAGATTTATAAAAACTACTACCTTTTGCTAGTAGTTATATTTTAGTAATTACCCATATGTACAACCAAATATGTACATTTTTTATTAGTAATAGTATTTTAAAATACTAAGTAAAATTATTGGGTGAATTTTTGTTAGGAGCAAGCATAAAAATGAAAGGAATCCCAAAACAGCAGAGTACTAAAGTGCTCTTCCTTTGCGTTTTGCAAAACGCAGAACCCATTAGATGGACATGATCCCTTTAGTAATCATACATTTGTGTTTTACGCATATGAGCTTTCAAATGTATGAAAAATATAATGACAAGATTTCTTTTGATGGTGTCAAAGTTCTCTACAGAGTTATTAACTAATTTCCCTAATAGTGAAGTTTCATCGTTAGCACAATGATTTTAACAAAAGAATGATGCAATTCTCAGAAATAGGACAGTCTGGGATCCATAATCTTTTGTTACCTTGAAAATCACACATGTATTCTCAATTCTCTCTCTCCAGTGGCTTCATCACTGTCCTCTAAAAAAATTACCTGACATAAAATGGAAAATTTTTATTCTATAACATTTTTTTGCCTTTCAACTCTCATTTAAATGGCTTTTTGGTCTCAGTACCCAGAGAAATGTGAAATTGCACTTATAAACTATATTGCCACCCAATGTCCCAATTATGTATTTTACTTTATAACTACAGTGATAAGTAGTACCTATAACTTATGTAAATACAGAAATACATTGCTAGATTAAAGGAAGTTGGAAGCTAAAAGTTATTTATATGCGTCCATCCCTGGTTATTTCATATGTCATGTTCTAGAAAGGATTAATAAATGTATCCTATCTGCTCATCTCTCTCTTAGCAGATATCCATTTGTATAAATATGCAACCTAGCACACAGACTAATATATTAGATGTTCAAAAGATATTTGCTGAATTAAACTCAACTGTACTGTAAACATATCAGATGTGGGATACATGAATTATTTTCTCTTTTTAGAATTTTCATTTCTATTAGTAGTACTCATTGTCCAACACTTCCAATTACAGGAGATGTTTCAAACTCCACAGAATAAAGACTGCTGTACTTAAAAAGTCAGTGGTCAAAAGAGATATAGTGACTAGATGGAAACTTCCATTAGCCTATTAGAAATAATTAAAATTTACAAAAACTACACATATATAGCTCATTTATTTCATCTAATGTCTATAAAGGTATTTTTGGCTGATGAAGCAGTAATTAAGAGTGACTTTTTCATAAGAGCTTTCCCTGTGGTATAAAATTTTATTTGTAAATAAAATGATATCTCAGTCAAAATAGCCTTTTCCAAAAGCTGAAATTGCTATAGCTCATTTGATGACAAATTTGAATCTGATAAAATTGACACATTACACCAAAAAGACCATATTAATCAGAGGGAGTTGAAGAAACATTTCCCACTGAGCTCTATGTAGGATCATTTTATTGCTTATCAGTCAATAATCACCAAACACATTCAAGTCCTCTATCTTCTGGCTCAGAGAAATTAAAACTACGATAAATCTTCTGACATAGAGTATTACAGTATTATTAAACACCATCATTCAATACTAGGAAATTGGACAAAAGTCATAACCCTATAATAAATCATATGTATTTTATAGGTAAAGATTAAAATATACTTATCTTTATTCTCATAATTTTATGAGTAAGCCTTGGAAATATATTAGGGTGTATTCCAAGGAAAATATATGCATTCTAATTAATTCATTTCAAGTACATTGTAAGTGGCTGATTTCAAAGGGATTCACCTAATAATTTAATAATGTGATTTCCCCATCTTAGTAACCAGGTTTTAGAATATTAACCTTTAAAAAAAAATATCTACATACAAAAATATATAAACACTTTCCCAGAAAGTGGTAGTAATTGTTTTACAATTAATTTACATTAAAATTAATTTAATTTTCCTTTGCTAAATGGTGAAATCTGATCGGAACATAAGAAACTAAAATATTATTCTTAAATCCCCTGGTCTTACAGGTCAAATATAATGAAGAATGTGGGAACTATATTCATTCAACAAGTTCTATTGAGTAATTACAATTGTGCTAGGTACTTTGATACATGTCATAGATAAAAAAGAAATACCTAGTCTGCCATCATTGAATTTAGTGCTTATCAACAATTCAGTTTTCATATTTATAGATCCCAGAGATTCAGTATGTCCCCTTATGTTACTGATAGTTAGAATAGCTCCTAAAGCACCAGACCTTAAATCTCCTGGCCATTGGCTTTTTTTTTTTTTTTTTTTTTTGCTAGCAGATTTTAGACAACAATGTATACAGTTGTCTTAACCTTGCATGCCAACTGGGTCCAGTAAAGTAACCTACATAGGTAAGACATTCAAGGGTGGGTAAATCTGGTTTGTAGTTCATATGGATATCTGCAAAGAAAAAGACTTATCTAAAAGTATAAATACAATTAGAATACACAACAGTAAAACACTGTGAGGATTAACAGACCCTGTATATATTTAGCCTTTTGGCCACCTGCTCTAAACTATGAAAAATAAAACAGGAAATTCAGATACTTCCAGTGTATCTTGGGGGCAAGATGTGTAGGGGGGATAGCTTTCATCCTCAGACTTAGATTAGGTCTAATATTCCACCAAGCCAACGGAACTGGAAACGTAAAAATGACACCCACATGAAGAATACATACACTGGTCAGTACATCTCAGTCCCTTTAAGGTCACTTTCTCTTTTTGCTTGCAGAATCTAAAAATTCTTCAATAATATATATCAAATGGGAAACCAGTAAGGGCCTCTAATACTCTAATAAGAAAAAATAAAAAACAAAAAAATCTACTTCTAAAACTAGTCAACATACTAAGTTTATACATGAAAAATGCTATATTAATATTTTCAAACAGATTAGTAAAAGGATGATGAGAAATCATATTTGTATTGATTTTGATATAATCATTAAGAAATCAGAGGTCATTTTGTTTTCTACATAAAAATGGAAAACCTTTATGAATGTACACAGACAGGAACATGAAAAGAGGATGACGTACTTCATATATACTAAATTCTCAGGTATAAATAAAAAGAGCACTCCAATAGGAAAAAAAATTTAAATAACATAGTCAATTCACGAAAAAGGAGAAAAATAATCCAACACTCATATAACAAGTTTTAGCCTCACTAGAAACAAAACGTAACATTATAATGAGATGATGATTTCATCTATCATATTGGCAAAGTAAAATATCCTAAAGAAAGGGTTTGAATAATCTGGACCCTCAAGCATTTTTGATGGGAGTTTAAATTGAAACAGCTTTACTGAAGAATTTACAAAACTCATAAAAATATCTATACTCATTGACTCAGCAATTCTGTGTAATAATTTAATTGAGAGAAATAATCAGGGATGTACACAGGGATTTTCATCATAGTATGTTCTTTATAGTTCGTATATTCACATATAATCCTGAAAAGTTGGAAACTTAGATATCCAATGAAAAAGAATAAGGAAATTAGCATACAACAGGGAATGAAATGTGCAGCATCAGCACCATTATGGAGAAGAATGTAGTATGAGAAAATATTTATAAAATACAAATTAACAGGAAAATACAGGCTACAGTGGTGATCTAAAAAAATAATTACAGAACACATGTATACATGAAATTATTCAAAAATATCACCATCCACAATCATTAACAGAAGACTTCTGAGTAATTTTACTTTTGTCCATTTACATTCACATATTTTTCAAGTTTCTGTACTGAAAATGTGAGCATTGAGAATTTAAGCTCTATGAGACTCTGACTTTTTCTGGCTTATTCACTGACATTTATCAACTGAATTTGGCACACAGTAGGCACTCTATAGTCATTTGTTTAAATGAATGAAAAGTATGTATAAGTTTTTAAATATTTCCAGTCTTGGTGCCTCATAAATTAATCAATCTTGTATAACTATAAAACTTTATGTATAAGTATCACAACAACCTTATAAGAACAGAATCATCCAGATTTACAGGTGAAAAAAAACTAAAACTCAGAAGTTAATTTGCTTGACGTCACATAGATAATAGGTTAAATATGACAAGTGATCTATAACTAGGATCAAGTGGAAAATCTTTTGCTCCTAATTTACCCTTTTGCCTCTCACCTCAATAACACAACATCAAGTGACTGGTGTTCCGCTGGCTAGAATTTTTAAAATTACTTGCTTGAACAAGTCAAAATTTTAACCTTACCTAATGATACAACCTTTAAGGGAGCACTATCCTACTTCCTTTCAATTCATTTCTTTTAGGACAAACAAAATGTCAACTTTACATAAAGACACCATTTTAGAAAGGGCACACAGTAAATTTATTAGTAGATAAGAGGTATCCAACAGATATTTAATTTCCACACAATAGAAATGTTCTTTTTGGAAACACACTCTTTTTCAGAAAATTGGGGCCAACCTTAAGTCAAGTTTGTAACCATGTTTTCATAAGGAGTCTCTCTGTCAGTATAATTTTCGAATCCATGTTGAAAGGTAGGTTGTAATGAAAGACATGGCAGTTTTCAGGTGCATAAGAAAAAGTTCAGGCAGCAAAAGAAAGAGTGCAGCTGAGATATGGCAGAAGTAAGGCCACCTATGCATGCGCAAGACCATAGAAACGAAAAATGATGAAATGAAATTGGTTTCATATGCAAGACCTAGCACTGGATTATGGCCCTTAAAAAAAAAGAATGTCTATGAGGACACTTCTAAATGTAAGAAATTTTAGAGATATATGTAGGTGATTTGCAGAATTTGCAGAAGACAGATAGGAAGACACAGCTTTCTTTAGGTTAAAATTTCTACATTATTATTAATCCAGAAAATGAAATTTCAAAATCAAATACGCAGAACTATATACCACAAAGACTTCAACATCTTACACATGGAAAAAATAATAATTATAGTGTGTCCATATTCCTTCTTTCTCTCAACCACATAACTTTAAAACGTCCATATAATTCCCCTGAGAACTTGTGCTGAAAGCCTGACATTAAACTGCTAGGCGCATACAAATGAAAAGTGCTGAATAATTTATCACAAACTGGCAATTGTGGACAGAAATGTCTAACATAAACTGATATAGGCTTAACGATGAAGAAGAAAACAACTAAAAATATGAACTGGAAATACCAAACCACAAGGGATGATCTTTTTAATCCAATGTTTGCTACTGCATTTCTCTTACATAAATTGGAATCTGGAAATCTGATTTGTGAATTTTAAACAGGCCAATTATGGATCAAACAGATGATTACTTCATTGCTTCTATAATAACACTGCTAGGTAACCAGTTCAAACTTATATTTAATGGAAATATACTTTCCTTTAAATCATCTTCTGAATAAATTTTGGAAATAGACTATGACAATGCTTTAAAGCTTTATTCCTCTCTTCAGCTACAAGTCATCACAATTCTGACTGTAATGAGGTTACTCTGCATCTGTCTGTCACAAATAACCTAGTAACAACTAAACGGATTGCCATCAATCTTTCAATTAGAATGTATAACTTTATTAGCACAATATTTTTTGAACTGATTGTATTACTTTGAAAAAGGGCTTTCATTTACTTTGTCATCTAGGGTCAAATGTGTGCAATCGCTGGGAGCTGGATAAATAATAATAACCTGTTTTGAATCTGTAGGCTGTAGATGTTGCTAACATGTTTTCCTTTAATTACATAGGACAAACAACTAGTGGCTATTTCAGAAGTAGAAATGAACTAAACATGGGTATACTTTTATGATGATTATGTATATTTTATTATATGATATCAGTGTCTAACAATTGCATTCTGTCAAATCAGCAGTTAATTTACACATCAGGAAAATTTCATAAAAATTGTATGTTAAATAACTGGCAAATACATTTATTAAGAAAAGGTTGTAATTATGGTGAAAGAAACTTTTTATACCCAAAACATTTTTTTTTCCTATTTCCTTGTAGTGAAGAGTTTAGAGTCATCCAATCACACCTTTGGTGACATATGCTAATATAAGTACCCATGTGCAGCTCGGACAGTGTTTTCTGTCACTTCTGAATCTTTCCTTTGTCACTAAGAGAGAGTAGTCAATGCCTATCAGTAAAGCAAGTGATAGATACCCAGTGTCTCAAATTCAGCAGAATTAATATTAACTTATTGAAATAACAGCACCGCATCTGAAAGAAATGAGAGGTAATTTAAAAAACCACCACCAACAAAAAAATCCAAATTCTTCGAATGGTTGAAAGTTGTGATCTGTGCTTCAAAGGCAAATCTACTCCTTCAATATAATCACCTGGATCTCTGAGAGGTGGAAATCCAGAAATACTCCTGGGACCGTGACGGTGACACTTGGCAGGCAAATCACAGATGTTACTGTTAGTACGGTTTTCTTACAAAGTGTGGATATTTGTCCTAAATGTTCTGGGTTTCATAGCAAACAAAGTTTGCATCTGAACACTACTTGGAAAATGAGCAAAGCAGGGACCTGTCATTATTTGAACTAAATATTTGAAAAGTGCCTGGATTTTCCCCTTTTCCACCCTGATATTCCTATAGCATGAGGATATAATTTCATTATATTATAGTTTAATATTTACAGTATACTGTATGATAAAAAGAGATACAGAAAGAAGGAAAGAAAAAAAGGAAAGAGAGAGTAAAAGGGAGAATAAAGATAAAAAATAAGAAGAGAGAAAAGGTGGAGAGAGAGGAGAAAAGTCCTTGGAAGCTGTAAGCAATTATGATGAATAAATCAATTTGCTGCTTTTAATTGAAACTAAAAATGGTTGCTTAAATAAGATGTGTACTGGGATGTACACTTATTTTATGACTAAAATATACAACAAAAATAAAGGTGTAACGGTCCTATTACCAAAGTTAGTTTTCCTTTTATCAAAAGTAGATACAAAAAGCCAGCAAACATTTCCATTCTTCTCCTATCATGACTTTATTTTTACACAGTAACCCATTACCACAGCTCTACCAAATGTTACATGATATAACACTGATCTCACTGCCTCGCTTCCATTTTCAATGGTGTCCTACAAGGATTCATATTGCCTCCTGGATACTCCAAAACACCTCTGCCTGGCATTGGTGGTGCCTGTTAACTTGCTTCCACCTGACCTGGGTCCCTCATAAAGCAGTATCATAGCTCCACGGGTGGTCTTCTTACTGTCCTTCAAAAAATCACTGTTCTTATCTGGCTCAAATTTTCTGCCTTCACAATGTTATTCTCTTCTGGTATGCCCCATTCTCCTCTCTTTCAATTTTTCAAATTTTGTTCAGTTCAAAAAATGTCTCCCCAACAAGGAAGGCTTTCACCAACTTCTCTCTGACCACAGCCTACATTTAACTCGGGGTTCCCTTGTATCCTACAAAAGTGGTTTTTAACCATCTGAAAATAAGGAATAAACATCCTCTGGTTTTATCAGACCTGGACTCTGGACACTGGGATTTCCAATAAGATTTTTTCTCAAGAAAGTTACTTTTTTCCAAATGTTTACACATATTTACATGTTATACATGTTTATTGTTACTTTTGTTTATCACTTTCTTGTTCACTGTCTACAGTAGTCAACAGTTTCATATGTGTGTGTCTGATATTTTCAATTAGCACACAGGCAGTCAAAAAGCAAGGCATATGCCTTAACACATACTGAAACAAGCTAAATTTATAATAAACTCTAGTAAGCACTCATTGTTAAATAAATAAATGAAGAAAATTTTCCAATAGTGAATCTCAATTATTCTCTGAATTCTCTAATTTCTTTCACATGTCCTTGCAAAAGCAGTAATTTAATAAGTCATCTGAAATATGTAGTCACTTTTGATTTAGTGGAAAAACTACAGAAGAAAAACATTGGGAGACATTTAAAGTCTTGGTTCCATATGCTGAATGACATGACAGCTATATAATATAGTACAGAACTAAAAATCAAATTTGCAGGGAATTTAAAATTTTTACATTTTTTAAATGCTATTGTTCCATACATGTTTGAAAATCAAGTGGTTACCTTTATTACTAAAGTATTAAAATGTATATACAGAGCTAATACCTTTAGCAGCCAACTGTTTTTCAGAATTCAGATCCTGAACTAGACTTTGTTTTTATTGCTGATTCCTGTCTATTCTCCATTAATAACAAAGTAATACGGTTTTGTTCAATCTGTCTTTTACAGCCTGAGAAAAGATCCTCTTATGCTGTTCTCAAGCCTACTGCGGGAGACTGTGTTTTGCAAGCAGTGAAATAGCACATTGACTCAAAGGCCATTAGGCGTGAGCTAGAAAAAACGGCAGGGCCTTCACTTTTAATTTCGAATCTATCAGAACATAGCTTGTCGACATTATGTCACTGGCCTGTCAGAATGAAAGAACACAAGACAAAACTGTTTTAATACCTCACCGCTTGCAGTATTACCACAACACCACATGTGGGATAGACCTGAGAAGGAAGCTGTAAGGGAAGCATCATAACTTCATTTTTTATGTTGTCATCACTATAAAAAAGATATTTGACTGGACTTCAGCCTTTTAAAAGTCTCTTCTCTATGAGTTTAGTGTAGGTGTAGCAATAATCTGAGTTTAAATTACCTAGCTTTGTGAATTTTATGTATTCGTTGAATATGAAAGCTAATCAATTTACACATTAACTATTTTAGTCTACACAAAAGGAAAGAGGCCATAAGAAGTTGAAACCTCAACTCTGCCTAAGAAAGGCTCACTCATGTACACATCTGTTGGGACCAACACCCAATTTGTGTTTGCAGCCTGAGGTGGCAAGGGGCACTTGGCTGAAATTTTCAAGTAAACAAAAAGAGCCTATGTCTGTGACCACAAAGCAAATAGTTCACAATTTATTTCTGGGGAGCAGACAAAACTGAGTACATTTTTGCTCTCTACTCTCTCTCTCTCCAGTGTTGTAAACAGTTATCTACTTCATCTCTATAGACCAAGAGTTATAACTAAATAACCCAAGATCTGAGCACTCACAAAATCAGAATTGCTTATTGCACATCATACTCATGAAGAAATCAACCCTAAGAATTCTCCCTTAGATCAATATTCTAGATATTGTTTTAAATGTAAAGAAATCCAGATCACTGAAACTGACACTGGGGAATTCAAAAATCCCCTCTGACTAGCTGTATGGCATTGGGCAGGGTTTTTGTTCAACCTGCCAACATTTAATGTCCTCAAAAAGGAAGAAAAGAGTATCCTAAACATCAGTAGTTTCAAGTGAAGATGAAATGGCATATGAAAAGTTTCCAAAGTATAATTAGTGTTCAACTTATGTGAAGGAAAGCCAAATTCTTCACTATGGAAAACAAGTATATATTCAAGATTTTATAATGTAAAGAGTACTAATGCTTAGAATTACTACCCTGGTGAGATTTTAATCACCCAAAAAGTTCTAACTAATGCATAATGCATAAAAATAAAACTTTTAAGAACTATTCCAACAGAGTATTGTGGCTCAAACAAATCAAAGAAATCTGGTTTCATTGAGTTATCTAGAAAATATTTAAACCAGAAAATCCCATGCCTCACTCAATTTCAACCAATGAAAGACTTACATTGATAGACAGTGAAATGGATATTAGTCATATTATTCTGCTTACAAAATGTTATAAAAATTTTAAACGACTCAAAAAGAGTATCAAAAACTGAAAACATTCTCTCATGTTGGCATAACAATACTAAACATCTGTCTTGTTTCCCTTAATAATTTGCCTAAAAACTGATTAACAATGAATTCTTCAGGGTTCCTAACTATGAAGAGTGTGTCAAACAAGGCTGACTACAGGTACAATTCCATATTTAAACTGACTGTTCAACTCAATATAAAAATTGTTCAATTGATTTTTCTTAACTTTTTAAGTCTGTATTCAGACTTGGCTGAAATGTATAGTATTCTGAATACAGAGGAGGGCAATATATTTAGCTGGCGAAGTTGAGTTTTTTAAAAGCCAATTGTTATCTCTGTAATTCCAGCTATGCCACTGAATTCTATCTTTGTAACTACTAGAAATCAAAATTGCACCAGGCTAACCTTAAATTCATAGAATAAAAGTAAACTTTCCTTCCATATTTTGTATTTAGTTCACTTTTAAAATTTTACTATCAATTTACAACTATCAATTTAAATTAGCATATCTTCAGTTTTTTGAAAGGTAATTATAATATGAATCAATCCAGATCAGAGGTTTAATATGATTTACTTTGAATCCCTGCAGCGCACATTTTAGAAGCTTCATGATTTGCTATTTTCCCAGTGCCTAAATCCTTTTAGGTAACCTAAGTAAAGTTATTACATTGCTATATCAACACCATTGATTTCATTATTTTTCCTATCTTCCCACAATTATCCTGTGCTTTTTGCAAGAAATGTGTACTGGACATATTGAAATACATGCCATTGTATGTTAAAAGTTAAAATAATCATTCTTTCATCCACTGTTATGACATTTATCACAATGCTTGAAAAATGCAGAAAATCAGGGTAGATGATAATGCAAAGCACTAATCCAATAATATAAGAGAAAAAAATCATTGATGCTTAATAGGGTTTATGAAAAAAAAAGATAGTCCAGGATGAAAGTTGTTTCAAATTACTGATTCAAATGCTTACAAGGGCAATGTAGAGGGCAGCATTTCAAAACTGCGGTTCTGAGCTTCTTGCATTACATTCTGGTACATGAAATTTACCAATGTGAATGTCCTTGCATGAAAAATCATTTCATGTCAATATGAATTCTGTAAAACCATAAGTTTTGGATTGTCAGCACAGAAGCCTCTAGGAATGGATCGCTGTACTGTATTTTCTCCCTTACTATCTCTGTTCCAACAAATTCACACAATATTAAAATACCATATTTCACATTTTTAGAGTTATTTATAGGCATTTCACATGCATTATTTTGCTTAATTTCTCAGTCTCCCTGTGAGGTAACAGATGATAACTTCCCTTTCTATGTGAAAGTGCCTACTGATCTAATGTATAAATGCTCCTTTATTCAAAGAAATTTCAACACCCATCAACTCATATTAATGAATATTTTCATTTAAGTTGGTTTATTTTCATGGAATCACAACTTTTCATGTAGTGGATTAATCCACATGATCTTTATTCCCAAATAATGTGTATCACTTTTCTATTGTTGTTACCTTGTTTTAATGGAAATTATCTGTGGACATGCTCTTGCAACTTATCTACAGCTTATATGCCAGAAACTGCAAATGAAAAATATGTTATTTCAGAAAGAAGTAGGCAGTGTAAAATAAAGGGGAGAGGCAAATTTAGGCATTGAGCAGTTAATCAAAAATAGAACACACAGCAAACACCCAGTATAATATATCTGAAGACGCATTAGTGCTGGCCATCACATTTAAGGGCTTAAAAAAAATGGCAGATGTAGAATGCTCTGATATTTAAAGAGGCTGGTCTTTAAGGAAAATGTTACAGTGGCCTCCCTGGGACTGTTCAAAACAATTTCCCAAATCAAATTCAGGTATCCTGATCTGACCTCCCTCATTTTTTCATTGTCTTATCTGAACATCAGTGACAATTTTTCTGACCCACACATCTAGATTCCACATCAGATTCCAGAGAAGATCCTCCAACTAGGATTCATCCAAATCCAAGTTAACTCAGAGGAGGACAAAGAGATATGGGTTGATTAAATGCCTTAGTCAACTACTAAAGGCTTCCATAGAATTACAGAAGAAACCCCACTTAATTTTAAGACAAATCAGTAAGTCTTTAGTAAGCAATGACTCAATATGACCTGCAATATTGCCAATTTATCACCCATTGTAAGATGCTGGACATTCCAAAAGGGCTGTCAGTTTTATGGCAAATAGGTCTGGTGTGGACTTAGTGAATAAATGTGAACTGTAATGTCAATGAGCTATTTTGTGAACAAAGATAACATTTCTAAGTTCTTATCTGTCCGAAGATTCAAGAGAATCTGTGAAAATAAGTCCTTTGAAGTTTAAAAATAATTTCCAGCTTCACAAAGATTTTTATGACAGCACACATAAATATTAAATGCAGGATCATTGTAAAGTATGCCATATGGAATATAATGGATATAGAGATAATCACATGAAATATTTACAAATGAGAATAGAGCTAAAATAAAAGTGAAAGATTATTTGTCATGATCTCTTAATTTCTCTACAAATGTGGCCAGTTTTTAAGATATGAAGTACCTTAAAACACTGCTGACCTGCATCATATTTGTTTGAAAACTAATCACAATTTTTAATTAATCTTAAATGTATGTGCAAGTTTGAAATAGAGATGTGAAGAAGATTGTACGGAATAAATTTTAGTCAAATGGACAAGGGATAAGAACATCTTTCCATGTTAGATTAGAATTTTTTATAAGACTCGTCTTTATTGATGTAATTCACTTAGGATTAAAGAACCACTCAAAAGTAACAATCAAGAGAAGAAAGGACTTTTCAAATAGTATTTGAAATTTTGCTTATAACTTAAAAGAATTTGAATAGTAGACATTTAAATTGGGATTTTATTTTGGTAAATCCATAACTTGAGTAGAGCAAAAATTTAAGACCATTATTTTAATTAAAAATTTTAGCGTATTTTGACACAAGTACTCTTTTTAAATGTAATATTATTTCCAAAGTATTTCCAAATGCCTATTTCATCAAAGTGCTTGTTAAAAATGTGATAAAACATCACCAAAATCAGCAAGACATATTTAAAATACAAGTCCATTCTCACTCCAGCCTTTAACAGTGGTACCATTGAGGGCTCTTAGGTTTTCAAGTGTAGGTGCAGAACTCTTCTAACCCCCGAGACTTCTGTCTTACTAATTCTAAACGAAATATTTCCAATATTAAGCTCTCTGATCATACAGGTAGCTGAGCATGTTATTGTCCAAGGAAATGTGTTATGAGTCCTCAGATGATGGACTACACCGAGGCCAGATGTCAGAGGTGCTGAAATTGATAATCCATCAGTAATTTTCTTTCTGTCGCAATAGCTCTGACCCATTGAACTGAATAAATATGTTTAATCACTGACTGGTCAACTTATCAAATGGTGCTCTGGGCTATGGGAAAAGACTTGTCAAATGTAGAACAGATAAAGCAGGAACCACAGCCATAGGCAAGAAAGCATTCTTTATCTCTAGCCCTTTCCACCATGATAAAATAGACTTAGGCAGAAATCATAATAAGAAAGTGACTTTTGGGCTAAGAAATAACATATAAATGCTTCCCTAAAGTTCTACATTTTTTCCTATTCTTTTCTATTTAAGTCAAATTGTTCATACGTCTCAATTAGACTTCAGTTATATAAAGACATCCCAAGTTCAATGACAGGTAACACACTGAACAGCAATAATGAGGAAATAGTCAAGAGAGAGCTGTACCACACATCTTTTGCCCTGTGGCAATAATGATTTGCGAATTAGTCTTTTACCCTCTGAAAAGACAAATACCCTTTACCATTCAAGTAAGCTTAATGATTCCAAACTGCTGAATATGAACAGTTATACGACAAGCCCATTCTATACAAACATTAATCATAGTTAATGAGATAAAAGCTTTAGTAACATGTGACACTGGGTAAGTGATAGATCAGTTGCCCTTTCATTGAATGTACCAATAGCTATGTAATTCTAAAGGCCAAGAGCCATCACTGTCCAGGATGGAGCAAACTGAGATAAGATGCACTGCGCTAACCACAAACAGTAGGATTTCTCCAGCAGGATTGTGGAGGTGCACAAAGAGCTCTCTCAGTATTAAGTTCTCTATCTTACTTTCCAATGCCACGTGCTGGCAGCCATGACAGAAAACTCTTGAACTTGTTTATTCACACTTGTTTAATCCTGATTCTACACACTGACTCAGCCTGTGGGGTTAAGAAGATGGATGAGAGAAACCAGGGCCACTAAGGGGTCAGGGTCACAATGTCGCTAGATCTCATTAAATACATCACTCAAGACACCAGTCACTTCAAAGGTCACTACAACTGTTGACTCTTGTATAGGTAAAGGAAGACTAGTTGGATGAAATAAACTGATTTTCCCTAAACTAGCATTACATACAAAAACAAAAATATTCTAAATTTGCTTTCTAGCCCCAAATACATCTATTTTTTAAAATTAATAGATTTTTTTAATGAAGAATAAACTACCTCTAACTCCCAAGCAAAAAATAGATGACTATTTTTGAAGAGCTGATAAAAGTCTAGTTATCCCATGAATTAACAATTACATTGCTGATTTTTACCATGTAAAACTTGCCCTATTATATATGTTAGTTGGTTTAAAAAAGTGGAGGAAGGGCAAATATTCACAGAGGTGTAACTATAATTAGGAAGCTAAAAGACACTGGCTTTTGTGGCAGAAAAAATATTGATTTAACTTATTTGACAGATGTTATAAAATATTTGGCAGTAAGATTATTACATGAAAACTTCCCAGAAACCACAATGTTAGAATTTGGAAATCCTTAATAAATATGCTTGCAATTAAGATATTTTTATTTCCTGAGTACATATACAAGCCATTATTATGAGATTTCTAAATGTTGCTTGAAGAAATAAAACTGTTAGAGCTTATCCAATTTGACCAAATTACAAAGCTATTTACTTACACATATAGTAGTTTCATCTTTTGTTTTATTGAAGTATTAACCAAAACTGAATCCATTTCACAGATTGTCTACAATTAAAGTGATAGTGTTGACAAATAAATATAAACACAGTGGAAACAGTGACATTTATTTTTGGTGGTAATTTTTTTTTTTACTCTTCTATAGTTTCCAGTGTTTCTGAAATAAGAATATGTTTCTTATAGCTAGAAAACATATAAAAATAAAGATAAAATAAAAATAAAACAAACAAAAAAAGACATATATAGCAGAAATGTCTTTATAGTAACTTAGGTAATATGGGGCCAAAGAGAAGAAGAATGTGATGTTGGTCTAATATATGTCTGCTTTTTGTATGTATTATTAAATTAGGGTGAAAGTAATCCACCAAAAGCAAATACGCATCTTATGTAATAACTACAGACCAAGTGTAAGTCAGATATAGAAGTCAGAATATTAGCTTCTTTGCTTCTTATACTTTTGGAGGGAAATAACACAAGATAAAATTTATATATGAGAAAGTAATATTTGTTTACATTAAACTTCAAGAGACCAAAAATGCTGGTTCAGAATGTACAGTTTTTAAAAAAAAAACATTTACCTTAGACCTTATGCCTGACTGAAAAAGAAAAATGACTTAATTACATGGTGACAAGGTGAATAGGGACTGCATGTACATGGATACATGATCAGTTAGTTCCTCAAAAGACACAGAATATTAAGGAAAAGCCTCAATTTGCCAGAAGTATTATCAATTACTTGTTGTGAACCAGAATTTGCAAGAAGAAATGTTAAAAATAAAAATATAGTATCTAGAATAAGAAAAAAGCATTTTCACAGAATGGGGGAAAGGCTAGTTAAAGAGACTGCTGCTAATTTACTTGCTATCCAGGGTTGGTTCCTCTCAGTTTCTGGAAGCCAAATGTAAGAGATACGTTAGAAATATCTTTTTTCCCAATGAACTTAGTCCAGTGATTGCACAGTGACCCTCTATATTAGCGTACATTTCCCCTTTTCTGGAGGAAAAATGATCTAGTTGAATTCTCTCTCCTTAATTAAAAAAAAAAAAAAAGATTCAGAGAGGTTAAAGGCTTGCCAAAACTTGCAGAACTAGTTAATAGTAGAACCTGGTGCTTTCTGGGAAAAGAAATTCCCAGAATTATCCTTTCCTTACATTGCTGTCTGATAAAATTGGCTCCTCATTTGTCATCTCAAGCTTGCCTCTTATCACCTGGGGGTTTTGATTAGGTCAGGTCTCTTCTCAGGGCCCCAGTTTCTATCTGAACAACAAGAAGACTGATGATCTCTGAAGTTCCTCCAACCTGCCAGCTTTCACATGCACGGTTTGATGATGACCTGACTTACCCTAAGGTTGCTTTTTTTTTTCTTTTCTCTGATTTAATCCTACATTCATTTCTTATGAGAAAGCTTCCATTAATGCTGTTATAATTAACATCAAACCCAAATGGAATGAATGGGAGATTTTCTTATGCACAGGATAAGGACCCTTAAATAAGAATGAATAATGATAATATTTCCCAGAAGACAACTATGGCAGCCCTCAAGTATGATTAACTAGACCAATCCTTGTCTCCTTTTCTCCACAGAAATAGAACAGTTCATTTGCATGTCATCTGATATAAAGAGAGATTCTAGCATATAATGGGTTATTACCATTGGGTACTTCATTAGTAAAGCTGTTCCTTATGATGTGACAGAAAAGAAAAAGAAAAAGTAAATTGAGATTCTTACAACTCTATTAGTGACACACACATTTGAAGATTCGATTCTATCAGCTTATCCATCAATCCTAAAGAACCAAACAAGTACTTAGGAAGAATTCTACAAGTTGATCCCTTTCTAGGTAGTCCTGTTTAACAATAGGCTTTTGAGAAGCTGCTTTTAAAAGAAAATCCTATATGAATATTAAACAGAATATTTTTTCCCTTCTCTTAAGAATATTCAAAGCAGATCCTGGAAGAAAACAAAAATAAATCAGCCTTTCTATCAAGCTGCTCTTGAATCTGGACATGTGGGTCCTTGGGAATTACATGTTATAAATGAGGGGTTGGACTGCAAAATGCAATTAATTTAATTGCTTATCATCTCAAAGGATTTCAAAATAAGATCTGGAAGATGTATGCACAAGGACTTTTCATGAAACATGCTACTAAATTTACAGAAATTATTTCTGCTTTATGGAGTTCCTTGTGAAAAGGAAAGTGTTGAGAGAGATTTTGCAACTGAATAGATCACCAGTAATAAATTTTGTTACTTTGTTTCATTATTGATTATTGTGGAGACTGATTTTTCCTTGTAGGGAAAACAAGGAAAAGCCATTACTAAAATAAACGTCATTTTTTAGTTTCTCTTCCGACCACATCATCACACTGGTTTTGGTTTGCCTATAATTCCTGAAGAGCCCAAAAAAGAATACATATGTCATAATCATTTGTGGCATGCTAAACCAAAATTTCCAGCTTTCATCCACTGGTCCTTCTCTTTCCTCAAAGGTCAATGGAACAAGCATATTCTTTTGTCTTGACAGTTCTTCATTGGTTTAACGAGAACTACCAGACCTACGGATGTCTCGATTGCCCATGGCTCAATAGTCCCAATTCCTTCAGCTTTTCCTGCTTGGGACAGACTTAAATCCTTGATCTTTCTCTTGCAGTGGCATTTCAGTTTTAATGGTGAATTTAAGCTGACACTCAGAATTACTGACAGTATTTCCGTGTACAGTTTTAGCAGAAAGAATCAGTCTAGATCATATTTTTTTAATATGAAGTATTAATGTAGTTTAGAGAAGAGACTTTTGGGCAACTAATGGACCATATTCATTATGTCATGCAATAGTGACACTTACTTTACTCCCATGAACAACTGTTCCCCTCTGAGTTTAACTTTCCCTTTCCCTTAAAAAAAAAAAAAAAAAGAGCCTACCATTAAACTCAAAAGCCATGATGGAGCAAAAATAAAAAATGGAAAGATAAACTCACAGAACTATACGATGAATGAGGTGAATTTACGAATTTCAAACAATGAATTGTACAAGTTTTGTACAGATGTTTTTCTCTTAGATAAGCACCCAGGAGTACAACTGTATGGCAGATGTACAATAGAGTGTTTTAAGAAACTGCTAAGTTGTTTTTAACAGTGGCCATACAACTTTACACTCCCATCAGTAACATATAAGAGAGCCAATTTCTCTGCATCCTCACCAGCGTTTGGTGATCTCATGACTTTTTCTTTTGGCTGTTCTAAAAGATGTTATCTCACCACACTCTTCATGTGCATTCCCCTAAAGTTAGTGATGTTTAAATATCTCTTCATGTGCTTATTTGTTACCCATATACTATTTCTGGTGAAATGTCCTCTAATGTCGTGCACCCATTTTCTAGCTGGATTGTTTTATTTAATGTTAAGTTTGAGAGCTCTTTATACATTCTAGATATGAGTCTTCTGTCAGATACATGTTGAGATATCTGTGGCTTGCAAATGTGTTCTCCTGGTATGAAGCTTGTCTTTTTATCCTTTTAGGAGGATCTTTCAGAGAATTAAAGTTTCTCATTTAATGAAGTAACATTTATTTATTTTATCTTTTTTGGTGTGTGCTTTGGCATCATCATGTCTGAGAACTCTTCACCAAGCCCTAGGCACCAAAGATTCTGTCCTATCATTTAAATTTTTTATGGTTTCATATCTCATATTTAAATCAATGATACATTTTGGATTTTTTTTTGTGTGTAATGGGTGTGGTTTAAGTCAAAGTTCTTTTTTTTTTTTTTGCCTGTGGCTATCCAATTGCTCCAGTATCATTTGTTGAAGAGACTCTCCTTCTTTCAATTAATTTTTAAATGAAAAAAAAATGGTTATTTGAAATTCACCAACATTAATGAAAACTATGTACCGAACTTAGAAACTGTCAGTCAGCAAATGTCTACAAATATACAAACCATGAAGTAATGCATGTAAATATGTTATAACTCTCAAATAACTTTAGAAAGTTTTATACAGTTAAAATTGCTATTATCATGCTTCATTTTCTTTAAAACTTGGTCAAGTTATCTTTAGGTATTAAGTGATAGATGACTCCTCTTATAAATTGGATTCTTAATCTCCAAGCTGCTTTGCCCTGCAAACATGTCAATAAGAACTAAAAGTGATGGATCTTCCTGATACTGATATTTGACAACTAGGAACTGTACAGAGAAAATCAAATTACTTGAATAAACTAATGAGCTCTCAAATGTCAATATATAACTAAATAAAAAAATAAATAGGAAACATTACTCTTTCTGTTGTTTCTTTCCTTTCCTATCCCGTGAGTCACAGAATCTTAACACCAAAAGCTTTAGACGTCATCTAGTTCAGCACCCCCATTTTATACATACAGTTGGATCATTGTTTCAGGTTAAAATACCTAAAACAAACAGTAATGAATTCTTCTAAGTGTTAAATGACTTGTTTGTTTAACTGAATCAATGAAGTCTCTCAGCACAGTAGTTAAGAAAGCAGAGTCTAGAGGAAAGCTGCCTAGGTTCAAATCCTGACTCAGATAAAGAAGAGAGAAACTAATAGAATTGTTTAAGAAAATAAACTTTGAGTAAAAACATTTACTAAAGAATCCTGACATTAGTATACACCAGTGATTACTATTACTCATTTTCTGCTGAGAGAAATCATTTCACCTGTTCCACAATTCCCTTGGCATAATCAACCTCTTCTCCCTCTGAATCCCCAAAGAAGGTCAGTTGCTTCTTGCCCTAGGACTTACCACATTTCATACCACCCTGTTGAACACTCTTTGATGCCATAAGTTATGCCTTGGTTTGCTTTTTTGTTTTCTGTTTGTTTTTAATTGAGGTTAAAAAAACATAAAACATACTATCTTAGCCATTTTTGAGTGTACACTGTTAAGTATATTCACAGTATTCTGCAACAGATCTCCAAGAATTCTGCATCTTGTAACACTGAAACTCTATACTTACTAAGCAACAATTGTTCTATGTATCTGTGTCATCAACAACTAATTGAGTACCTGGCAGTTAGAAGGTACTGGACAAAAATATAGCAAACTAAACTTATATTATCCCTTGAAACACAAATTCCTATCAATTCTCCTTTGGAAGGCCATCTCTTCTTTTAATGATATCAACTTAATTCATTGCCTTAATTCAACCCCCATCCTATTGCACCTTAATTTGTAGTAAATCTCCTACCTCCACACTTTTCCATGCTCCAATTCACTTCACATTGTGTTTAACAAATCTCCTTTCATACCACACTTCCAAGGAATACTCGTAAATCAAAAAACTCTGAAGGACCCCTTTAAATCTTCTAGGATAACATGCAAAAAGCTCCTTAGTATGTTTGAGAATTTACAATCTCTATCTCCCTATTTAAATAATCTCCCTCTACTCCCCTACTTACATTCTCCAACTCAACGAATATACAGTTGACACCTGAATAATATGGATTTGTACTACACAGGTCCACTTAAATGCAGATATCTTTCAATAAATATATCATAAAATTTGCAGTTTATAGGAGATTTGCAACAATTTGAAAAAAAAAATTCTCTAGCTTACTTTATTATAAGACTACAGCATGTAATACATATAACATACCAAATATGTGCTAATCAACTGCTGATGTTATTGGTAAGGTTTCCAGTCCATTGTAGGCTATGAGTTAAGTTTTGGGGAAGCTAAAGTTATATATGGATTGGCAGGTATGTGTGGTTCAATGCCCCTAACCCCCATGTTGTTCAAAGGGCAACTGTACTAATATTCCCTTAAGCACAGCCTCAGGCCTTTGCTTTTATATTTCTCTCCAGTTTTCTAAGACCACTTTTGTCCACATTTATCCAGAAGTACTTGGTGCCACTCTTCTAACTCGTGTGCATGTTCTGACTGAAGGCCCTGACCTACACCACAGTGGATGGTCACCTGTCACGCGATGAGGCTGCCCAGGCTTCTCACTTACAGCACAAGCACCGTGAGATCAGGGACCTCTTAAACAGTTTTTACTACTAACAACTAGATAATCCTTTTTAATTTATTTTAGAGAAAAGCATTGAATATCCAAATTCAATGTGAATAAGCAGAGAAAGCAAGAAGGAGGAAACTGAGGCAGGTTGATATATATATATATAATATGTCCTATATCAAATATGACTATATTATGGAAATAAAGTAGTCATATTATGTTGCCATTTATACATATAACCTATAAAGGTTTGTTCCAAAATCTTGGTATTGACTTAGAAATTAGATAAGCACATACAAACTTAATGGTTGTCTTTATAAATACTAACAAGTATTTGTATAACTGGGAAATGAACTGATTCATTGAAAAAAGTATAAGTGATATAAAAGAGCCCCTTCTCTTCTTAGATGTTAATTTAAGCTCAGTTTTCAAACCCTACTTGTGACGGTACTCAACTGGCCGATGGCAATAGCCAATGAGACTTTTGGTGCCTGTAATCCAGTTTGACAACCCTGCTTGCTGCCTCTAGAGGATCTGTTGTGTAACAAGCTGAGTTTAACCAGTAATAAAAAATCACAGGCTCTTTTGAGTTGTAGATTTCTGCAAAAACACAAAAGCAAAACAAAATAAACCTACTAAAAACCTGCTGGGATTCATCTGGGTCTGCGCCTACATCTCTTTTTTCACATCATGCTTGCTTGACTTCTATCCAGGGACCAGAGACACTGAACTACTACTGGTGTCTGAGCAGTCTCAGAAAGGTAGGACTAAAGAACTTCAAAGAGTTTACAGAAATCACCCTAAGTAAAAGCCCAGTATTGCTTTTCCAGATTATTTCTTGTGAAACATGTATCCTATGGACAAAAATGTATGAATATCTCCTACTTAAGAAATTAATGGTTAGGAGTGTTTTCTTTGCTTCTGAAAATCTCCTAAGATGAAAAAACAATTTCAATGATATAAAATAGAAAGAATATGTCAATAACAAGATTGGACCTCATCCTTTAGCAGTTAAGAGACAGATGGTTAAAAACATCTATACACAAAGAAATTTACAGAATTGAACAAAATTCCACTTACTGTTTCTACTTCTATACTCACATGAACAGCTTATAAAAAGTATACCATATATACTGGCTCATGCATTGAAGAGGAAGTGCAACCTCCTTTATTTAATTATAGAAAACTTGTGGGAGCTGCTACAGAGCTGAAAGATGTGTATTATAATTATCAAAAACAAACTCAATCTAAAAAAAGTAAATTGGAGACTTGTTTTTCCACTCAAACACAAATTTGGAGAGAAAAAGCATACAAGACTCGGCATTTCCATTATCTTAGTGTCAACTTACATACATTTTCAATAACATCAATTTATATTTGCATCAGTTGAAATTTAATCAATTAAATGCTTAGAGATGGGAAATCCTCAAAACCTTGAACATTTTCTTCTTATCTTTATCTTAAAAAGATTTCTAGCATTAAAAACAAGAGCTGACCTTAAATATCAAGTCTTGTCTTGATTCACCTTAGTATCACTATGGATATTTTTGCCTGTCATTCCATAAATGGGATTTTTATGTTGGCAAAGCTCAGGATAATACTGTTTGGGGAAATAATCTTTTAAACAGTAGAGAACATCAAGATTTCACTTCATTTATGTACTTGCCCTGGAGTCAAAGTTAATTCAGACTAATCTGAGAGAACAGCAACTTGAGACTTGACACTAAGAGGGCTGGATACACTTAATTCAATCAACAGAAACATGATATAAAAAATTTAGCAGTATTCATATTTAAATAATCATAGATTCAAATATTACCCAGGAGTAGGAATTTCAGACCTTCATATGTGAAAATTAAAGGACATACCTATACTTGAAAGGCTGGTTAACATTAAAAAGTACACACACAAAACATCCCTATAACACAGATGTGTGTATGTGCACACACACACACACACACACACACTCCTTCTAAAAGTCTTTTCGCAAATACAAAAATGTTTGCTGTAGTGTCTTTTGTTTCTAGTTAAAGATGTTTCATATGGATTCCTTGATGCCTATAAATTTATACTCTATAATACATTCAATGGAATTTACAGATTTCTTTTAAAATAGCCTGGGATCAACACTGTATATGGAAGGCAGAACAAAATCTATAGAATACAAACAATATTTATTTCTCATTGTTACTTTCTTACTAATATAATCTCTGCCTAGGTGTTAGTCTTGTTCTAAGATTGACAGCCTATATTAATTTGCTAGGGCTGCCATAATAAAATATTACAGACTGGGTAGCTTAAACCAAAGAGATTTATTTTGTCACAGTTCTGGAGGCTAGAAGTCCAAGATCTAGATGTTGGAGGGTTTAGTTTCTTCTGAGATCTCCCCTCCTTGGCTTCTAGATGGCCACCTTCTGTCTGTGTTCTCTGCGCATGTGAATCCCTGGTGTCTCTTTATGTGTCCAAATTTCTTCTTCTTATAAGGACACCAGTCATAAGGGATTAGGGACCACCCTTATGGTATATTCTAATTTATCACGTCAAAGGCTCTATCTCCAAATGTAGTCACATCCTGTTCAGAGGTACTAGGGGTTAAGACTTCAGCATATGAACTTGCGAGGAACACAATTAAGCCCATAACATAACTCAGGTACCTTCAGTTATGAGTATTTTTCAGTTGTGTGCCCCCTGCCCTACTAGAAAAAAAGTATCTGAATTCTCTCTTGAAAACTGTAGAAATATAAATATGGGAATCATGAAAAAGCCAGCCAGTTGCTCCTATACTCTTTTTGGTCAAAATCTATGAATATCATTTCAAGTTTGACTCATTGTCTCTCATGCACTTAAATGGATAAATTTGTTAGTGCATTTATTTTAGGAAAGTCATGGCATGGTGATAGTGGTTCTCTGTTTTCCCAGTCCTGGAACTACTTAACCAATTTCTATAATAATCACTCACTAATTTCTTATTCTAAAGCTTCTAAGTAACAGAAAAATCTTTAAGACATTTGGAAGGAAAAGTAACCTGGGAACAGGAAATGTAATGTCAGTTATTTTCAGGAAAGGTAATGTGATCTCCTGAGAAGCCAGAATAGTGTCTGCTGAGGGGACAAATAAAAACATGACAGAAAATGAAGTGAACACTCAAATAGCAAGATTATCCAACTTAACTGGGGCCAAAATCAACATGGTCTGGTAGAAATTCCACATGGGGAAGTGATTTCATGATTCATTCCATCAATTCATACCTACTTGAATTAAATGACTAATCAAAGAAAAAAAATAGAAACTTTGTGTCCTTTCAATATTTCCACATTGTTAATTATTTTACATTTTAATTGACTGAATCTTATCTTAAAATATGGATGCATGGCACAGGAAGTGAAAATGCTAGCCATTTAATAATATTTATCAAATACTGGCAATGTTTCATGGCTCTGCTTTGTACTGAGAGGGAAGTTGGATGCAGTTAATTCAATGGCACTAATAAACATTCTTTTATCTACACTTAAAAGTTACCTAAAATCTCCTAAAAAAATTAAGCAGACTTACCCTATGACTTAGCAATTCTACCCTTAGGTACACATCCAAGAGAATACCCAAATGAAGCCCTATAATAAAACTTAAAACTTTCACAGAAACATTCATCATAGCATTATTCACAATGCAAAAAGTAGGAAAACCCAAATACACATTAACTGATTAATGGATAGATAAAATATGGTATAGCCACAATGGAATATTATTCAGCAATATAAAGGAATGAAGTACTAACACAGGCTACAAGGATGACCCTGGAACATATCATACCAAGGAAAAGAAGCTAGTTATAAAGGCCTTATAGTATATGATTCCAAATACACAAAATGTCCAGAATAGGCAAATACACAGAGACAGAAAGTACATTAGTGTTTGCATAGGGCTGAGGCAGGATGGTTAAATAAGAATGGGGATTAACAGCTAAATGGATATAGGTTTTCCTTTAGGAGTGATGAAATTGTTCAAAATTAGATTGTGCAGTGGCTGCACAAACCTGGGAATATACTGAAAAATACTGAATTATATACTTATAAATCAGTACATTATATAGTATGTGAATTATATCCTAAAGAACTTTTTTTAAGAGCTCCCACTGGCACAGGCTCTTTTGAAATCTGATTTATTTTGCATCTTTAGAGACTGTAAATGTATTTTGCCTGGATAACATTCATTTACTGCCAAAATAAAAGAAAAGGAAAAAAATTACATATTTTTAACTCGAAAATATCAAGGAAATAATTTACCTTGTGTTCATTTTTAATGCCACCTGTGACCTCTATTACTATAGTCAGTCTACTTCTGTACCTTCTTTTCCTTATACAGATAAAACATCAATTTAGTTTTGGATCTAAAGCAAACAGAATCATTATGTTTGCAGTGTTCCACAGCTTTGCTATTCTAGCAATCTGTGACCTATAAATAATGCAAGACCTTTCCTTCTCTAAATGACTGTCTTGCAGTGTGAGTCTTGATACACAGAAAGAAAAGGAAGAAACAGAAAAAGAAAGAAATCACCCTGCAGTCATGGAATTCAATGTATTTCTACTTCCCCAGTTGAACTTTGAATCACATCTGGTCTCTCTTTTATAGTTGTCTCAAAAGTTAACTTTTAAACAGCCTTTTTTAAAAATTTTATTTTTGTCAAAACAAGGTAAATAACAGCTAATCTGAAAAGTTTTTGTGTTTTGCATTAGAAGTGAGGAAAGCAAAAATAGATTAGTTTCTATGTAACTCCTGACTTTTGAACCACAACCTCCTTGCCACTAAAGCATTCAGCACCTCATTTAACCTCCCCTCTCTGCTCTGGTAGTACTGAGAAAAGGAAACAGGAAAAGCAATCTGGGGACTTCATCAATTTTTCATGAATTGTCATTTAGGCTAGAACCCCCTCTTACCCTGGTCGATAGATCAAGCTGCTGTCATGTATCTACCACCTGGGGCTACAGCTGCTATCTCTGGGGGCTGCCACTGACTCGGGCTGCACCACAGGCAGGTGTAGTATGTGTGAGGACCCCTGTGCACCTTCTGCTCCAAACACAGTGAATTCTGGTGTTCCAACTGAAATCGGATATGCACCAGCTACGCCTCTTGGTGATCCCATCCGAAAACTGCATATGAACTTCTTCAGTGCCAGACTCCTTGCTTTTGACCCTGAAATTCAGTTCTCTAAATGTGTAAAAACCACCTTTTGCCTTTCTTGAGTTCAAGTGATTTGAAAAAGTATTTCGTGGATTATTTTTTTTTTTTCACACCAGAGATGGCAAAAGCAAATATGAGGTAAGCAATTCAAATCTCCATTGCCCTGACTGGTCCTGAATATTTTTTCCCTCCACTATATTGCTTCATTACCTAAAGCTGAAGTATGCGTCAAAGGAAAACAAAAGAGAGGACAAATACAGTATAGAAAAGAACTTCTTTACAATGAGTTAAGATGTTTAGCAATAAAATTTCACTTTTCATATGACAGCAGATACCCAGACCTTTTAAGTTCGAAATAAAAAGCAAAATGAAAGTCAAAAATTTCCATATTTTCATCCACAATCATTTCATAATATAAATTGTAAAACTTTCAATGCTACTTATCCAAACACTCTTAACCACCTAGATGTACCTAGATCCGTAATTTTCAACTGATGTTGAGCCCCCAGGGGGCATTCAGCAGTGTCTGGACACATGTTGATTGTCACAACTGGGGTTAGACAGGTCCTATTAGCATTTCCTGGGCAAAGGCCAGTGATGCTGCTAAACATTCCACAGAGCAGAGCACAGCCCCCTGCAAGGCAGGATTATCCACCCCCAAAAAGCAATAGTGCAGAGACAGGGACAACCTGCTTTGGTTCCCTCACACCCCATTCAGAGCTAAATTCTTGGGAGACTAGGCAGCAATTGCTACTCCAGCTCCACCATCTACTCATTCTTCAGCTGCTGTGCTCTTTTTCCATCCCTGGATTTTTTTTTAATTGATCACCATGTGGCATCCCGTTACCAATCATTTTACTTTCTTAAAATGATTTCCTTGTTTTTCACTTCACGGCTCATACCCTATCACTTTGATACCTTCTCTGAGCTTTTGGCTCAGGCACTTCTTTCCTTCGCCCACCCTTAAATATAGGTGTTCCAAGCAGTGGGAGTGGCCTGAGCCCTTTTTATTTTAACTGCTCCTTGCACACAGCCTGCCGGGGCAATCATGACTATTTCTATCTCCTCCCATTGCTTCACCCTCTATGTGGGAAAGAGCTCTCTTCTCAATTCCAGAAGATCCTTTTTTAATGGAACATGAAATATTTTTACCTTGGTATCTCATTAGTATGTCTAACAATATAGCCAAAGCCAACTTCACTGTCCTATTTCACTAGTTACTTCTCCTGTACCCTGCCATGTCTGTGGATGGTAGCACTAGACCCCCAACCACTCCACCAGAAAAACCTAGAAATCATCCTCTATCCCTAAAATCAACCATAAAGTGATATGATAGATAATTTCTAAATATAATTCTAAATATGTCCTTCTTTCAAGATTCACAGCTATTTTCAGTTTAAAATCTGACATACACTCTTTTCTGAATTATTTCCCAACCTCTTAACTTCTCTCTGATTTCAGTCATCATTCCTTTACCCCAACTGTCAACTCTCTTTCAAATACTTTTACATACCGAAAAAAGGCTACCTTCCCAAAGGTAAGCACAAGCCTACCTTTCCAACTTACACTGCCCGTGAACCTCACATCCAGCTAGGCAGTTGTCCAAATACTCTCAGTGGGTAGGCTTCCATTCTTTCCTTTACTAGGTGAAAAAATGGATGTGCCATAATTGAGTATTTATGTTGAATGTTATATATTATGAAGGCAAAACATTTATATAATCCGCAGCTGTCTCTCTACCATTTTGTAAAAATAAACCTTGGTTACCAATAGTTTTGAAAAATCACATTACTTTTACACAGATTTCTATTTTAATACATTTTAGGAACTATAAGAAAAGAGAAGAGACTGAGGAGCTTGTGTGAAAGATGACCAGAATATAAATGGATATTACTTAATCTTGTGTTGCCTCAAATGGCATGAACTGTTGACATGAGTATTGGAAGAAAGATATTATTCACTAGCAAAATCCAATTTAGAAGCCTTTCTGTTTTCCTCTCCATGTCAGAAGTATTTTTAGCATTTCTCAAAGCTCATTGATTTAAAAATAGAAAAATGCTACTGTCACACACACACAAAAATCATGGTTTAAAATTTTCCTCCTAAAACAATATTAATGATGCAATTAGGAGAGAGAGAAATCTTTTATATTAAATTAGAGTACAAGAATATGTGCTGTGTGTTGGAGCAATTTTAACAAAGCTAAAGCTCAGAAAAAAGAAATAAGTTTATTGCTGACCAACAATAAAATGGCTGGTCAATTTAGATAAACTTTAATATTGAGAACAAAAATTAGTTACGGACTAAAAATAAGTACTTGCTGCTGGGTAGATAAAAGAACAAATTAAAATTAAAATTTCTTAATTTTTATTTATGTAAAATAGGCCAAATTCCATTTAGAGTGTTTTTCCAAATATGGCACAATTCCCTAAAACCAAATTTTAGAAGAATCAGGATCTTATCTAGAGGTCTTCATTAACTTACTGTCTGAGTTTTGGTCACTTAACCATCATGAATTTCACTTTTACCTATAAAATAGGAGAATGCCTTGTTATATTTAGTATAAAGTTATCTAGTGCAGAGAAAATGAATAGAATTTGATGCTGAAATATTTCAATATATTTGAAAAGTTCCAGAAATAAAACATTTCAAAATAGAAATGGAACAGTTTAGAATATTTGCATTTCTGAGGTTTTGTGTGCATATTTCAAATCTCACTAAACTGCCTTTAATTTAACTGCTTTTTCAAGTTATAAAAATGAAATAACCTAGTGCCTGATACAAAAAAAGCTAAGTTCTAAGCTGTTATCTCAGCATACTTCACAAAATAAACCTAGGTCTTAGGATTCTTCTAGTCCTTTCCTATCGGGCTTATACATTTCAAGCATTAGATTCCAGATTTCTTGGTACAAACTATTAATCAAAAGATTGGCTGCCTTATAACAAAAGCTTTCATTGGAATACCTGAGTAAGTACTAGCATGATTTAGTTTACTAAAGAGGCTCTCATATATAAAGGAAATTATATATTGTTGATAAATTCAATACACATATACACAGTTTATAATCTAGTGTGGTACCATGTAGCATGTGAATACAAGTACCAAGTTTAACTGGAGATGTAAGACAATGAGCTCTCATTGAGCAGTCCCCTTCCAACCATATAAATAAGATTCATGAACCCTGAAATATATTGATTCTCTTATATCTATGAAAACCTACTGGTACAACCAGTAAGTTAAAGATCACAAACTCCTTAAAGTCCAACTGTTGCTATCTCATTCACAATTAATCTTAGATACAATCTTTCCTCAAATAGATAATACCAAAATTTTATGGTGCTATTTAAATTATGACACCAAAACCTTACTTATAAACCTTAAAAAACACTATCATTTTTTTTGTTCTGGAAAGCAATCCATGGTGTTACGGAAACAATGTTCAAATATATGCAAAGCATTGATATCTTGGCTTACTAGTGTTATTTGGGATACTTGATTAAAACATACATATACTTTAAAATGCCAAAGGCTGGGCAAGTCCTTAACTATTGTGATTACCAATCACAAGATCCTTCTATGCATGAACCTTTTGTCCCTTCAGAAATCAGCTCTCTTCTCTGATGAGTTTTTGGATAAAAATAAACAAAACAGAGTTGCTGTTATTGTTGGTATATTCTACCCTTCATGCCTAGGATAATGATTACTGAAATCAGCCTGGAAGTAAAAGAGTTAATATAACCTAGAGAGTATATTCTTAAAAGTTGTCTGATAAAACTTAGATTTAGAAACATATATATGTATATATAAACAAACATAAACATATATGTTTCTAAAACTAAAGTTTATAGAAAAATAAATATAGTATATAATAGTTACATATAAATAGGTACAGTATTGAATTTATGCCTTGTATTTGATGCCAAGTTAGATATAAACTTTTCAGTTGAACATAGCCAAGTTGAATACTTGATTATTATCACTCAGTAATACAGATTTTAAATATGACAAGCATCATGGCCACCTTGTTTTAATGTAATAACATAATTGTCACATGGCTTCAATACAAATAAATTCATTGCAACACCATGGCTTGACCTTATTTTGACCAGCTTTCTTTGGAGAAAGCAAAGTAAAATTATGCAGTGTTGACTATTTAATTAGTTAGGTATTAAACATCTATGGAAACAAATTGAAGATTTCTAAAAATAAATCAAAGCAAAAGTGTGTGCCATTTAATAGATTATGTTCACTTACATGCCACTTCCAGAGATGCATTTCGACTCACTGCTTCACCAAGATAGTTCCTTGCAACACAAACGTAGCTTCCTTCATCAGGTTTACTTCTGCGCCCGTGCACGATGCGCAAGAAGAATAAGGATCCACTAGGCAGTAGCATCCTGTGGGACCGGGGATCATCTTTGTCAGTCTCCACCCGCTCACCATCCTTGTACCACTCAATGGTGGGTGTTGGCCGGCCCTCTGCCTTACAGTTCAAAGTGGTGGGCTCTCCCTTAGAGACGATGACATCTGAAGGGTGCTCCACAATCCGTGGGGGAAAATCTTCCTGGCGGAGACGAGACCCTACAAAACATGACAACATGATGACAAACTTTAATATTTCCTTACTTTTAGCCTTTGTTTCCCTTGGATTCACAATGGAGAAACTGAACTTCAATTATTCAAAATGCACTTAGGTTTGTTTCACTCTTTTGTTTGGGTGCTTCTCATAAGTCATTCTAACTCCTTTGTGGAATGAGACAATATAGCAATAAATTAATATGATAATTCTAGTGGATTAGTCTTCACTGTTCCATGAATCATGACAAGAAAGAGTGAAACAGAGTATGAGATTTTCTTTTACAACCAGCATATTGGAATGAGAACTAAGGTATGACTATTTCCTGTCTTCAAAGTGTTTACTATCTATAGAGAGAGAAAACCAAGTGGGCATATCTAGAAAACACACACAGATACCATTTATTATGCTATCACTGTGTTTTCAGAATATAAAAAGAGACCCACAAATTACATATAAATGCTAATTCAATTTAAAAGATGAGTAAGAAACTTAGGAAATGACATCAACTGCCCAGGAATATAGAGGAATTAAGCAGTTGAAGCACAATTTGAAACCAGGTACATCTGACTGAGGGACTCCAGCATAAATCACCATGTTAAAATGAAATTAAGTGTTGCATGGAGGTCCAAGAAATGCATTACAGAAAGGAAATGGGAAAACAAATGTTAACTGTAACTAGGGCATAATAAGAGGCCTCTCCCCAAAAATGTGGCATTTAAATTTAGCTGTGAAGAAAGAAAAAGCATCAGTAGAAGGAGAAATGCACCCAGACTGAAGAAAAACCATGAGCAAAGGGACAGAGAAATGGGCATGTATATGCATGATATACTTCATAATCAGGGAGGAAGCTGATGTGGCTGGTGAGAAAAAGTAGCCTTATAGCCAGAGACAAAAGGGCTTTAAATACCATGTTAAGGAGTACAACTTTCATTCTATATGGCTAACAGAATTTGAGGGGTAATGACATCCTTATATGTGTACTAGAAAAATACTTTTGGTCTTTAATATGAAAGACAGCAATGGAGGCAAAAAGGCAGTGGAGAGTTACTTAACTATCCCAGAGAACAATAAAAAGAACCTGATCTTGAGAAATGACACTGAAGGAAGAAAAAAGAAGGGAAAAGATATGAGGCATATCCTAAAATAAACACTTGACAGAATATGGTATATCAACATACAGTAAGGGAGAGTAACAGATGCCAGTGACTTCCCTGTGACTGCAATGAAAGTGGAGCCATTGAGAAATAGAAGATACAGGAAGAGAAGGAAGTGTTAGAATTTTAAGATGAAGATGTTACATAATGTGTTGCTTTGAATGTTTTTAATTATAAGGTATCAATGGCCATAATTTGTGGAAAGGTCCTACAAACTGGTACAAATAAATCTAAAGGAGATGCTGAGAAAAATAACCATGTTTGAGGACATAAAGAAGTCTAGATATGAGTTTTTAAACATGTGCTCTTAAAATTTTCTGAACAATCACCTAACATTAGCATATTTCTATTGAATAAACAGAAGTAATATTTACTTCTTAATGTTATTTCAGTTTGCTTTCAATATTAGTTAACAATGCATATTTTAATTTAATAAGGGGAATTTAATTTGGTAGTGAGTGAATCTTTTCTTTTCTGAAGAAGATTGATTTTTAAATGTTGCTATTACCATTTGTTATCTCAAATCCAAGAATGAAATTATAGATTACAAGTGATAGATACCTAAAGCAAAAGAGTAATTTACCATACACAGGTTAGAATTAAAAAAAAAAAATGACAGAGACCAGAAGTATTTAAATATGGGCAGATTATACATCACAATAACAAATAAGGATATATATTGAAAGTACTGAGTCCCTAAAGAAAATTAGAAATTTGAAGAACATAAAATATAAGAATTATTTTTAAAATAATCAAAAAAGAATATCAATGTATTTAAATATGAATAACTAATCATACTTTACAAATCAATTACCTATTCCCAAATGTAAAGGACTGGACACACAGACATATAATCTGATCCTAAAATGTATCAAGACTTGTATGTCACTTTTCCTGTAACAGGCATAGGTACCCTACCACCATCTTTCTCAGATATCCTCCTTGTTCTTCTGTAATATCCCACCTATATTCTCCCCACTGTCAAAGTTGTTGTATTATTAAAACTAAGCAAGTCAATCATCCATTTTAATAGAGTACTATTTACTTTAACAAATAAATCCCTACCTTTTTAGGCAGTTGGCCTGGATAAGGCCTGAACAGGACTTGAAATACATTAATACCTATTAAATAAAGTATAAAATAATAGACATAAGAGAAAAAGAAGCAAAATATCTAAATCACTTAACTGTAAGATATAGAATTGAACATGTTCCATAAGCACTCTAAGAATTTTTACTCATTTAGCCTCAATAAAATCAGAAAGATTGATATTGTATCAAGCAACTTCTCAAACCACAATGGTATGAAACTAGAAATAAATTACATGGGAAGACAAAAAAGACCTAAAAACGTGTTTCTAAATAATCAATGAACAAATTAAAACAGAAATCAAGCATTAACAAATGAAAACAAAAATATAACACTCCAAATTTGTGAGACATCACAAAAGCAGTTCTAAGAGGGAAGTACACAGCAATACAGGCCTACATCAAGAAACAAGAATGATCCCAAGTAAACAGTCCAAACTCACAATTAAAGTAATAGAAAACAAAGAATAAAACCCAAAGTTAGTAGAAGTAAGAACATAATGAAAATATATAGGAAGAGATTGAATTAAAGATGGCAGCATGAGAGGTGAGACAGAGATCTCCTCCTAAAGTCACATATTATACAAAAATATAAGTAATACAACTAATCCTGAAAGAGAAACAGGAAAAAAGGCTGCACCAGACTACATACACCTGGAGAAAAGAGCAGACCTCATGGAACAGTGTAACATACCAAAGCTGTGACCCGGTGGGGCCAAAGCCCTTTCGTCACCCCAGCTCACCAGTGGGAGGAAGAGAAACAGAGTGGGGAGGAAGTGGAGGGCTGCGACTGCTGAACACCTAGGCCTGGAGATCTGCTCTGGGAGCATGAACCTACATTGCATGGTGCACTGGTGATTACTGGGGTTGGAAAGCTAAGACAGGAGGAATAACTGGAGACACAGAGATTCTAGCTGCTTGTGGAAAACAGGGATTCATATCTGGCTCATATGGGTGGGCAGTCTGAGAGACTTCCTAAAAGCGAGAGGGCTGCTAAAGATGCAAGGATTGCACAGAGATTACTGCTCAGGAAAAAGGACAGGTAGACAAAATTCTCCAGGTGCACTCTTCCCAGCAATACAGGCCTACATCAAGCAGGTTGGGAGCTTAAATGAACATCAGGCACTCCATCCCCCTGGCTGGCTATGCAGCTCCATGGGCCCCCACTGTGATACACAGCCTGGTGTGTCTTCCTCCCAGCTAGCCTGCACCTGGCCAACAAACCAGCAACCACTGCCCTGGTGTCAGGCCAGACAGAAGGAAACCCCACATAAAGCAGCTGCAAACACAAAGCATAGAGGCTTACACGTGTGTGTTCAGCCCACTGGTTATGGCATTGGAGACAGCATAGCAGCGAGGAAGCAGGAAATAGCTCTTTCCTCACCCCAGGCACCAACACCGCTCCCCTGAGACCCTTAATATTCCTCCATGGGCTAAGCAGCTCCAGAAAGTAGAGCTTCTGAGCATAAGAGGGCACCACAGACAAATATGAAACACCAAAGGGACCTGGTTCAAAGCAAAATTATGAATACACCTGAGAAAGATTCAAATAAAATTAAGCTCATGAATATACCTGAAAGAGATTTTAAAATAAAAATCATTAACATGCTCATGGAGGTACGGAAAAATACTCAAAAACTCAGGAATGAATTTAGGACAGAGATCCATTCACTGAAGAACACAATGCAGGGTATTAAAAGCGGATTAGATATAGTGGAGGAGACAATAAATGAAATAGAAATTGGGAAAGAGGAATACAAAGAAGCTGAGGCACACAGAGAAAAAAGGATCTCTAAGAATGAAAGAATACTGAGAGAATTGTGTGAATTCAAATGGAACAATATTCACATTATAGGAGTACCAGAAGAAGAAGAGAGAGAAAAGAGATAGAAAATTTCTTTCAAGAAGTAATTGCTGAAAACTTCCCGAATCTGGGGAAGGAGATAGTCTCTCAGGTCATAGAGATGCACAGATCCCCCAACAGAAGGAACTCAAGGAAGACAACACCAAGACATATAGTAATTAAAATGTCAAAGATCAAGGATAAGGACAGACTATTAAAAGCAGCCAGAGAGTGAAATAAGATCACATACAAAGGAAAACCCATCAGGCTCTCATCAGACTTCTCAGCAGAAACCTTACAAGCCAGAAGGGAGTGGCATGATGTATTTAATGCAATGAAGCAGAATGGCCTTGAACCAGAAATACTTTATCTGGCAAGATTATCATTTAAATTTGAAGGAGAGATTAAACATTTTCCAGACAAGTAAAAGCTGAGAGAATTTAGCTCCCACAACCAACTCTACACTGCACTTTGGAGGGACTGCTGTAGATGGAAGTATTCCTAAGGTTAAATAGCTGTCACCAGAGGTAATAAAAAGGGATAGACAAAGAGTACAGAATATGATACCTAATATATAAAGAATGGAGGAGGAAGAGAAGGAAAAAAAGAAGAACCTTTAGATTGTGTTTGTAATAGCATACTGAGTTAAGTTAGACTCTTAGATAGTAAGGAAGTTACCCTTGAACCTTTATAATCATGAATCAAAAGCCTGCAATGGCAATAAGTACATACGTATCGATAATTACCCTTAATATAAATGGTCAGAATGCACCAATCAAAAGACACAAAGTCACTGAATGGATAAAAATACAAGACCCATCTATATACTGCCTACAAGAGACTTACTTCAAACCCAAAGATGTACAAAAACTAAAAGTGAAGGGATGGAAAAACTTATTTCATGCAATTAATAGGGAGAAAAAAGGATGTGTTGCAGTACCTGTATCAGACAAAATAGACTTTAAAACAAAAAAACGTGACAAGAGACAAAGAAAGACATTACATAGAAATAAAGCAGTCAATCCAACAAGAGGATATAGCCATTATAAATATATATGCACCCAACACAGGAGCACCTATATATGTGAATCAAATACTAACAGAATTAAAAGGGGAAATAGAATGTAATGCATTCATTCTAGGAGACTTCAACACTCCACTCACTCTGAAGGACAGATCAACCAGACAAAATAAGTAAAGACAAAGAGGCATTGTGCGACACAAAAGAACAGATGGATCTAACAGACATCTACAGAACTCTCCACCCAAAAGCAGCAGGATACACATTCTTCTCAAGTGCACATGGAACGTTTTCAAGAATAGATCATATAATACACCACAAAAAGAGCCTCAGTAAATTCAAAAAGATTGAAATTGTATCAACCAGTTTCTCAGACCACAAAGGTATGAAACTAGAAATAAATTGTACAAAGAAAACAAAAAGGCTCACAAACACATGGAGACTTAACAACATGCTCCTAAATAATCAATGGATCAATAACCAAATTAAAACAGAGATCAAGCAATATATGGAGACAAATGAAAAGAACAGCACAACACTCCAACTCCTGCAGGACACACCAAAGGCCATTCTAAGAAGGAAGTATATAGCAATCAAGGTCCATTTAAAGAAGGAAAAACAATCCCAGATGAATAGTTTAAATTCACAATTATTGAAACTGGAAAAATAAGAACAAATGAAGCCCAAAGTCAATAGAAGGAGGGACATAATAAAGATCAGAAAATAAATAAATAAAATTGAGAAGACTAAAACAATAGAAAAAAATAATGACACCAAGAGATGGTTCTTTGAGAAAATAAAGAAAATAGATAAACCCCTAGCCAGACTTATTAAGAAAAAAAGAGAAATCTACACACATAAAATGAATCAGAAATGAGAAAGGAAAAATCATAACAGACACAACAGAAGTACAAAGAATTATTAAAGAATACTATGAAAATCTACATGCAAACAAACCGGAAAACCTAGAAGAAATGGACAACTTTGTAGAAAAATGCATCCTTCCAAGACTGACTGAGGAAGAAACAGAAAATCTAAACAGACCAATTACCAGCAATGAAATTAAATCGGTAATCAAAAACTACTAAGGAACAAAACCTCTGGAATGGATGGATTCACTGCTGAATTTTATCAGACATTTAGAGAAAACATAATACGCATTCTCCTTAAAGTTTTCCAAATAATAGAAGAGGAGGGATTACTTCCGAATTCATTCTAGGAAGCCAGCATCACTCTAATACAAAAACCAAGCAAAGACACCACAAAAAAAAGAAAACTACACACAAATATTCCTGATGAACATTGATGCAAAAATACTCAACAAAACATTAACAAACCAAATTCAAAAATACATCAAGAGGATCACATACCATGATCGAGTGGGATTCATCCCAGGGATGCAAGGATGGTACAACATTCGAAAATCCATCAACATCATCCACCACTTCAATAAAAAGAAGAACAAAAACCACATGATCATCTCCATAGATACTGAAAAAGCGTTTGACAAAATTCAACATCCATTCATGACAAAAACTCTCAACAAAATGGGTATCCAGGGCAAGTACCTCAACATAATAAAGGCTACATATGACAAACCCACAGCCAACATCATACTTTACAGTGAGAAGCTGAAAGACTTTCCTCTAATATCAGGAATAACACAAGGATGTCTAGTCTCCCCACTTTTATTCAACATAGTGGAAGTCCTAACCATAGAAGGCAACACAAAGATATAAAAGGAATCCATATTTAAGGAAGAAGTCAAACTGTCACTGTTTGCAGATGACATGATATTATTCATAAAAAACCATAAAGAATCCACTCCAAAACTACTTGAATATCTGAATTCAGCAAAGTTACAAAATTAATACAAAGAAATCTGTTGCATTCCTACACACTAACGATGAACTAGCAGAAAGAAAAATCAGGAAAACAATTCCATTCACAATTGCATAAAAAAGAACAAAATACCTAGGAATAAAGGGACTTAACCAAGAAAGTGGAAAACCTATGCCCTGAAAACTGTAAGACATTCTTAAGATAAATTAAAGAAGACACTACAAATGGAAATTCATCCTATGCTCTTGGGTAGGAAGAAATAATATTGTCAAAATGGCCACTCTGCCTAAAGCAATCTATAGGTTCAATGCAATCCCTATCAAAATACTGACAGCATTCTTCAACAAACTGGAACAAATAGTTCTAAAACTCATATGGAACCACAAAAGAGCCCAAATAGCCAAAGTCATCCTGAGAAGGAAGAATAAAGCAGGGGTATCTCACTCCCCAACTTCAAGCTCTACTACAAAGTCAAAGTAATCAAGACAATTTGGTACTGGCACAAGAACAGACCCATAGTCCAGTGAAACAGAATAGAGAGTCCATATATTAACCCAAGCATATATGGTCAATTAACATATGATAAAGGAGCCATGAAAATACAATGGGGAAATGACAGCTCCTTCAACAGCCTGTGTTGGCAAAATTGGACAACTACATATAAGAGAATGAAACTGAACTACAGTCTAACTACATACACAAAAGTAAACTCAAAATGGATCAAAGACCTAAATGTAAGTCATGAAACCATAAAACTCTTTGAAGAAAATATAGGCAAAACTCTCTTGAATATAAAAATGAGCAACTTCTTCATGAATGTAACTCCACAGGCAAGAAAAACAAAAGCAAAAATGAACAAGGGGGACTATATCAAACTAAAAAGCTTCTGTACAGCAATGGACACCATCAATAAAACAAAAAGGCATCCTACAGTATGGGAGAATATATTCATAAAAGACATATCCATTAAAGGATTGACATCCAAAATTATAATATAAAGAGCTCATGCACCTCAACAAACAAAAAGCAAATAATCCAATTAAAAAATGGGCAGAGGATTTGAACAGACAGTTCTCCAAAGAAGAAATTCAGATGGCCAATAGGCACATGAAAAGATGCTCGACATCACTAATCATCAGAGAAATGCAAATTAAAACCACAATTAGATATTACCTCACACCAGTTAGGATGGCCAACATCCAAAACACAAACAACAAATGTTGGTGAGGATGTGGAGAAAGGGGAACCCTCCTACACTACTAGTGGGAATGTAAATTAGTTCAAACGTTGTGGAAAGCAGTGTGGAGGTTCCTCAAAAAACTAAAAATAGAAATATAATTTGACCCAGGAATTCCATTCCTAGGAATTTACCCTAAGAATGCAGGAGCCCAGTTTGAAAAAGACATATGCACCCCTATGTTTATTGCAGCACTATTTACAATAGCCAAGAAATGGAAGCAACCTAAGTGTCCATTAGTAGATGAATGGATAAAGAAGAGGTGGTACACATGAACAATGGAATATTATTCAGCCGTAAGAAGAAAACAAATCCTACCATTTGCAACAACATGGATGGAGCTAGAGGGTATTATGTTCAGTGAAATAAACCAGGTGGAGAAATACAAGTATCAAATGATTTCACTCATCTGTGGAGTATAAGGACAAAGCAAACACTGAAAGAACAAAACAGCAGCACAAGCATGGGACCCAAGAATGAACTAACAGTTAACAAAGGGAAAGGGACTGGGATGGATGGGAGGGTAGGGAGGGATAAGGGGAAAAAGGCGCATTATGATTAGCATACACAATGTAGGGGGGTGCATGGGGAAGGTAGTATAGAACAGAGAAGACAAATAGTGATTCTATAGCATCTTACTATGCTGATAGACAGTGACTGATGGGGCACGCAGTGGAAGGAAAGGAGGGAGGAAGGAAGGGAGGGAGGGAGGGAGGGAGAGAGGGAAGGAGGGAGGGAAGGAAGAAGGAAGGGAGAGAGGGAGGGAAGGAGGAAATAATAAATATAAGACCATAAATAAATAAAATAAAAAAGAATAAAAAAAAGAAAAAAATCAATGAATCCAAGAGCTGGTTTTTTGAGAAAATAAACAAACTAGAAATACCCCTAGCCATATTAACAAAGAAAAAAATAGAGAGTATACAAATAAATGGGATCAGAAATGAAAAAAGCAAGAATCACAACTGAGACCACAGAAATGCAAAGAATTATTAGAGAGTTCTATGAAAAATTATATGCCAACAAACTGGACAGCCTAGAAAAAAATGGACAACTTCCTAGAAAAAAGTACAACCATCCAAGACTGACCCAGGAAAAAAAACAGAAAATTTGAACAGATCAATTACCAGCATTGAAATTGAATTGGTAATCAAAACATGCCCAAAAAACAAAACTCCATGTCCAGATAGCTTCATAGCCCAATTCTACCAAACATTTAAAGAGGTAATACCCACCTTTCTTAAAGTATTCCAAAAATTAGAAGAGGAGGGAGTACTTCCAAACTCATTCTATAAGGCCAGCTTCACTCTACTACCAAAACCAGGCAAAGACACTACAAAAAAAGAAAATTATAGAGCAATAGCCCTGTTGAACAAAGATGCAAAAATCCTCAACAAAATATTAGCACACAGAATTCAAAAGTACATCAGAAAGATCATCCATTATGACCAAGTGGGATTCAATCCAGGGATGAAAGGATAGTACAATATTCATAAATCAATCAACGACATATACATTAACAAAAAGAAGGATAAAAACCACATGATCATCTCAAAAGATGGTGAAAAATCATTTGACTAAATTTAACATACATTCATGATGAAAACTCTTAGCAAAGTGGATATAGAAGGTACATACCTCAATAATAAAGACCATGCATGACAAATCCACAGGCAACATCATACTCAAGGGCAAAAAACTGATTGCTTTTCTTCTAAGATCAGGAGCAAGACAAGGATGTCTACTCTCACCACTTTTATTCAACAGTACTAGATATCCTAGTCATGGCAATCAGACAAGACAATGAACTAAAAGGCATACAGTTGGTAAGGAAGAAGTTAAACTGTCACTATTTACAGATGACATATTACACAGAGAAAACACTAAGGACCCCACCAAAAAACTATTAGAACTAACAACTGGATTCAGCAAAGTTGCAGGATACAAAATTAAATACACACACAGAAATCTGTTGCATTCTTATATACTAACAATGAACCATCAGAAAGAGAAATCAGGAAAGCAATGCTATTTGCAATTGTATCATAAGGAATAAAATACCTAGGAATACACCACCCAAGGAGGTGAGAGACCTGCACTCTGAAAACTATAAGACACTCATGAGAGAAATTGCAGAAAACACAAATAAATGAAAATCTGTTCTGTGCTGATGGATGGAAAAATTAATATTGTCAGAATGGCCATCATGTCCAAAGCAATTTACAGATTCAGTGCGGTCCCTGTCAAATAGCCAAAGCAATCTTAAGAAGAACAAAGACTATTATTATGGGGTATTATGCTCTCTGACTTCAAGCTATATACAAAGCTACAGCAATCAAAACAGTATAGTACTGGCACAAAAATAGACCTATAGATCAATGGAACAGAAGAGAAAGCCCGGATTTAAACCCACACATATATGGTCAATTTATATATGATAAAAGAGTCATGAATATTCAATGGGGAAAAAACAGCCTCTTCAATAACTGGTGTTGGCAAAACTGGACAGCTACATGCAAGAAAATGAAACTGAATTATTAACTCCATACACAAAAGTAAAGTCGAAATGAATTAAAAACCTAACTAAGTCAGGACACCATTAAACTGAGAAGAAAACAAAAGCAAAAGTCTTTTGAATATAAGCAGGAGCAATTTTTTCCTGGACACATCTCCTTGGGAAAGGGAAACAAAATCAACAATGAACAAGTGGGAGTACATCAAACTAAAAAGCTTCAGTCAGCAAAGAACAGGATCAGCAGAGCAAAAAGGCAACCTACAGTATGGGCAAATATATCTGTAAACAATATTCTGATATGGGATTAACAACCAAAATATATAAAGAACTTAGATGCCATAACACCAAAAGAACAAATATCCAATTAATACATGGGCAGAGGACCAGAACAGACATTTCTCCGAAGAAGAAATACAGACGGCCAACAGGCACAGGAGAAGATGCTCCACATCCCTAATCATCAGGGAAATGAAAATCAAAACCACAACAAAATGTCACCTCACACCAGTTATAATGGCCACTATCTAAAAGATAAGGAATACAGCATCTGTGAGGATGTGAAGAAATGGGAATACTCCTATACTGTTGGTGCAAATGTCATTGGTGCAGCCACTATGCAAAGCAGCATGGAGGTTCCTCAAAAAACTAAAAATAGAAATCCCATACAACCCAGTAATCCCATTTCAAGGAATTTACCCAAAGAAAACAAAATCCCTGACTCAGAAAGATATTTGCACCCATATGTTTATACCACACTTTTTGCAATAGCCAAGATAGGGAAGCAATCTAAGTGTCCAGCAATAGATGAGTGGATAAAGATGTAGTATATATATATATACAATGGAAAATTATTCAGCCATATAAAAAAGCAATTCTGCCATTTGTGAAAACATGAATGGACCTAGAGTGTAAATTACATGAAATAAGCCAGGCAGAGAAAGACAAATACTGTATGATTTCATTTATTTGTGTAATCTAAAAACAAAACAAAATGAAATGAACAAAATAGCAGTAGACTCACTAGACACTGAGAAGTGAGTGGTAGTTAACATGGGGGAAGGAGTTGGGGTGGGTCAGTGAGGAGGGTGAGGGGGATAAAGGGGCACAAAAATTCTCAATTAAATGTTGGTCACAGAGATGATAGTACAGGTTGGAAAATATAGTTAGTGATTCTGTAACATCTTCCTGTGTGGACAGATAGCTATACTAGATGGGGGTGAGTATTTAATAATACAAGTAACTGTTGAACCACTTTGTTGTATACTTGAAACCAATATAAGATTGTATATCAATGATACTATGATTAAAATATAAAGGATTTTACTCATTTGTCACTATAGCATATATAAACTATTCTAGTGTTGTCACATTTGGATATTTTTCTAGTAAATTTATCTCACTTATTAAAAAATTCAAAACATATAACCTAAGTGTAAGAGGCAAAGCTATCAATTAGACAAAATTATTCAACTTGAGCAAATTTTCATTACCTTGAGTTAGGTAAAACCATCTTGGATATCACACCAAAACAAGAGTGATAAATCAAATTTAAATATGTTTGTATTTAAGAAATCACATCAAAAAATAAAAAAGACAACCCACAGAACTGGAAAAACAATTTGCAAATAATATATCCAATAAGGGACTTATATGTAGAATACATAAAGATTCCTTACAACTGAACAAAAACACAAATAACCAAACTTTTGAATGGGCAAAGGAGTTGAATAGACATTTATCCAAAAAAGCTAGATAAATGGCCAGTAAATACATGAAAAGATGCTCAACATCAATAGCAATTAGGGAAATGCAAATCAAAACCTCAGTGAAATATACCTCACACTCACCAGGATGGGAATAATAATAAAAACATAAAATAACAAGAACTGTCAAAAGATGTGGAAAAACTGAGAGCCTTATACATTGCTGGTGGGAATGTAAAATGGTGCAGCCACTTTGGAAAACAATCTAGAGTTCCTCAAAATGTTCTGGAATTAACATACTACTCAGCATTTTTAGTGTATTTTGTGATATTTTAGGTTTATACACTGAGAGGAAATATTTACAAGGTCACCAGTCTAGTCCACATGGCTCCCTTCTGCTTCTCTTCCTAGCAAAGACAGCAGAAACTACCATTTCCCCCATCCCCTTCACTTCCTGCTCTGCCAGGCACTCACTCCCTAAACTTACTCCCCTTGCTTGCTTGCTGTGCATGTAGAAATGTTGCAGATACGGAAGCAGAAAGATATATATTGCTCCCCTGCCTTTGTTTGGGGCTCAGACCTTAGGAGATTACTCCCTTCTGAGTCCAACGGTGTAAAAATAAAACCTTAACACTCCAAGACCTCCGAGTGCCCCTTGGTTCTTCCGTCAGGGATCCAGTCCAGGTTTTTCAGGTTTCTCCGTAACACACAAAAGAAAGAAAACCTATGTCCATAACAAAAACTTATACATGTATGTAATGTAAGGTTCATAGCAGCATTATTCATAATAACCAAAAAAAAACAGGAAGAGCCCAAATGTCCATCAACTGATAGATAAATATTGCAAATTCACATAATAGAATATTATTTGGCAATAAAAAAAGAAAGAAGTACTTACACACAGTACAATATGGATGAACCTTGAAGACATTATGCTACATGAAAGAAGCGAGTCACAAAAAGTCACATATTGTGTGATGCTATTTATATGAAATGTCCAAAATAGGAAAATCCATAGAGACAGAAAGTAGATTTGTGGTTGTCTAGGGTGGGAGATGGGAGCTGGCAGTTTAGGGGACTGAAGAATCTTTTAGACATGATGAAAATACTCTAAAATCTATTATGGTGATGGTTTTACAACTCCATGAAAATAATAAAAGTCAGAGCACTGTGAACAAGTTTAAGTCAAGGCATAATAATTCATGTTCACTCTTACCAACAGTTAGCTTATTTTCTTCATTTATAATTTTAGATTTTAAATATAATCATCAGGATTGCAGGATAGCAATAGCCAATAGGGTAGGGCATAAAATAAAATAGAAAAGTTTAACCAGCCAGAGAGAGAGAGAGAGAGAGAGAGAGAGAGAGAGAGAGAGAAAGACAGAGATGGAGATATGCAAAAATATATCTAAATTTTAAGATACTAAAAGTGAAGGGATTAATTCTGAGCTCCCTTAAATTCAGACATTACATAACTATAGCAGTAACCCTTAATATATGGGTAAACCTTAGCCTTAGGGAGGTACATGAATTCTTTAAGATTGTATATAAAAATTGGTGTTCTTATGTGAGCAGGATAGGGTAGTGGTAGGAGAAAGATAGCTTTCATCATATTTTCAAAGAGTTCTGGGCCTTTAAAATTATAAAAAGACCACTAAACTACTAGGCATTCTACTTTACTGGACCAAAACAACCTATTATTTGCTTTAAAAACAAAAAAATACAACTGAGTTGTTGGTCAAACTCTTTGGGGATTCAAAATTGAACAGTAGAGAGGGCTGTACATCACGCAAAGTGCCATGAAACTGTCCAACCAAGAGCTTTCATATGCAAAGGCATCTTGGAAATATGGGATCCCTAGGCCAACCCCAGATCTACAGAAACTAGATTTGCATTTTAACAAGATCCCCCAAGGATACACATGCACATTAAACTTTGAGAAGAACTGCTCTCAGCCCAGATTTTGTATGGCCCTGAGCTAAAACTATTTTTACATTTTTAAGAATATTGTTAGAAGTAGAAAACTGAGGAAGAAAAAGAAAAAGGACAAGGTAGAGAAGGAAAGAGGCCTTAAGTGGCCTAGAATGCTTGAAATATCTGTTATCTTTCACTTAAAAGAAAAAGTTTACCAATCCTGCTCTAGAGTACCTACTTATCACTTACATTAATAATTTTGAACTATATTTCTTTTATGTAGGACCATAAAAATGTTTTCTCCATATTTCAGATGAAAAATATAACTTTGAAAGGAGTATTAAATTGCTCATGTAATAAGGAATATCAGGATCCCTATAAAAGCAGCCTAAGCAATTTATCAGAATTACTATCTGCAATTCTAACTTCACTTGCTGCTGACAGCAAGTCTGGGCATCTTTTATATCTCAATTATTAATTGGGCAATCAAACAGTCAAGTTTTAATTAAAAGCATTTTATTCAACTGTCCTTACCTATTATGAAGACAGACAATGGAAATTAGTCACACAGTCTTAAAGATGAATATCCCAATGTTTATTTTTACTGCCCAACAAAGTAAGCTATAAAATAGTCATGTGACTTGTCCATAATGGAATGGCTAGTAGAGGCAGAATTAGAGCTCAAGGCCTATAATCCAAAACATGCCAGGCTGCTTAAAAACTGGATGAAGAGTAAAGAATGCACATAACTACACTAACTCCAAAATCCTCTTCCAAGTCTGATTTCAGGAAAATGAGGCAAATGAATGCCTCTAGTCATCAAATACCCAGAAGAACATCTTCCTTGCTTTTCGAAGCGTGATTCTGTGATTACCTGCATCAGAATCACTGGGAATATTTTTTTTTTAATGCAGATTCTCGGTCTCCTCAGTGAGCAGGATCCATCAGAAGTTACAAGTGGAAGGTTCTAAGAAGCTGCATTTTTAGCATGCTTATCAGGAGAAGGTCATGCACTTAGACCTGGCTAGATGTAAGCATTCCACAGAAACATCTAATTAGTCAGCTGGATGCAGATGCATCTTTGAATAATGTTGTAGGCACCAACATTTACATAATGGATTATTTCTGCTTCTCAGAGACTCTCAAACAATGATTTCATTATGATTTTTGGTAAAATACTTTGAAAAAACTAATTGAGTAGTTTATTAGCTCTTCAAATTTTAGAAGGCTGGAGGTGAATTATAAAATAATTTGTGAATATATTTAATTTAGTTTTCTTGGTCAATAACCATTGGTTTGCAGTGAGTGCTACAGAAACTTTTTGTTTTCAGAAGGGACTTCAGTTACCTCATATAAAAAGGAGGATAAAGAACATTTGTTGATTTCATTCCATGTGTTTGAAAGTAAACTCTTCCTGACTCATATTCTGCTGGGATATACTATTTCCTTGAACTAAGCTTTACTTTTCATTCACATTCTAGATAGCCATATCTAATTAAGTTAAGCAACACATTTTAAACTTTTCCAAATTTTTTCAAGGGCAGAGAAAATCCTTGGCACTCCCTCCAGTGAAGTTTCTATGCACTGCCTGTTTTTCTTTTGCTCAAAAATATATGTAATATTGTTTCTTAGTTCATAACTATGTTTGTTTTAAAAAGACATTTAAAAAAAAGAAAACTGGTAAAATTAAGCCAGCAAGATTCTTCCTGATTATTCCAATTCTGAATGTGACCAGGGATACCTCCTGAAGTTTTCCCTCCCCCAGTCTGAGAAGTACATAGTACTACATAGAAAAGTGAAGGCTACATGACCCTCCACATTAAGAAGGAGGCCATGTGCTAGAAAGAAGGGATATAGGTTACTAACCAGAAAAGATTTATGCTTCACTTTAACCAGGTGCAAATCTGAACATCAATGTCTCACCAGTTATTTTAGATGATGAAAAGAAATCATATATGTCATATACATAGATCACCAGGACATGTAGTAAGCATTGAGTATAATTTATTTGTTTCTCTTCTATAAACAAACATATTTCCCAAAATGTTCCTCTTAAAACTCTAATCGCATTGATAAGAATTTCTTTTTCCTGAGGTCATTCTTACATTAGTGTTCATAAGTAAAATTTACTTACATACATGGTAAATTTTAGCTAGACCAGGCTGATTAAGTTACACGAGATACTGCTTTCTATTTTGCCAGCTACATCCTATTCAAAATTTTTCCTACAGAAATAAAGTTATCTCAGTGCCACTTCAAATGCTGTCCACAATGATGAGTAAGGTAATGTAATTTGTAATGAAATGGAATTAATTAATAACTCCATCAAGTTTGTCCTTACAACTTTTCCATCCTTGAATTCTTCATGATGACTAAATTACAGTGTACATGTCATATGAGAGAGGCGGAATAGGAAAGGTCTATAAAATAATCTTTTCTTTTCCTAGAGGTCCTATGAGATGACAGGACGTGGTGAGAAAGAAAACACAAAGACAGTTTTATCCATTTGAACCTTACTGAAACTCTCTCAGGAGATCATCTGATTTGGCAATGAACTAAATAAATTTATAAGATTCTCATTGCTTCTGGAAATAGAGCAGTGCCATGTTTAAAAGAAGTTTAAATTACAAACAACATCAAAACTGAGACCTAGCAATACTACTTAGCTATTACAACATTTCTGCATGGCTTTTCACTGTCATAAAACTACAGGATGAAGTTTGTGAAAAGGAACTGACAAAGATAAAAGCTGCTTCTTGTCAAACTTAACAGGCGGCCCTGATCCAAAAAGTGTCAGTTGTGCAAAACGGCATCTAGCAGTCACTATTACCCAGTCTTCCAGGTCCAACAGGCAGAAGACTGAGATACCATAGACCTTCTAGTCTCAAAGCCCCATTTACAGATAAGAATAAAAAACAGCGAATCAAAGGACTGAAAGTTTTCCCAAAAACCAAGGCTAAAAGAACACAGTTGCCTTAGTTGTGATTTCAAGCTCTTACCTATATTTCAGAAGTCCAGAAGACTTCTATAGTGACCCAGGCACTAGATTTCAGTTGTATCTTGTTTTGCTTTTGTTCAGTTCATTTTTTTCCCTGGGTCACTGTATGATTCAGTATACGATGCTATGCAAATTACCTAAACTTTCCTACGGTACTATTTCTTCTCTCAAAATTGAGGCAACTAAAAGAGTAATTTGTTACAAATTCATTGTTTTATGACCCAGTGACACTCTTCATGGCTACCACATCATAAAGGACATATCTCAAAGAGAAGATAATAGGTAGCAATTTAAATTTATTACCAGAGAGCAAATTTTAAAAGATATACACTGTAGAATAATGTTCATACTTTTAATAAAAGTAAAAACTAGAAAGGTTTGCCTTGGTTTGTCTTATGTTTACTACCAATGTCAATGGTTATCAAAATGCTTTCTTGGAGAATCTTCCAGAAATGCACAATGATTTAAATGCTTTTATTTTAAAATAGCTTGAGTAAATCTTAGAATTTACTCTTAAATTTCTATGAAATTTATTCACATTGCCAATAAATACATGGTTTTATAAATCATTTTAACCAATGACCACTTTAACCAAATATTAGCTCTTTAGTAACCAAATACATGGACACTTATCTTAAAAGTAAATATTTAATACATCATTTAAAATACAACCTTAGTCAAAGATATTCAAAAAGTTCTTCCTTATTTAAGGTAAGCAGATTGCTATTCCCAGAGAAGGTAACTAAGGCAGATTTCACGAAACTTTCTCTTTGAATTTCACAATTGTGTTTCAGGCCTTTATTTATGACTTAACAGAAATTGCTAAAAATACTAAAAGTGGAATACATTTTCCTCTTTTTTTTTACTTAATGTGGTTCAGCACCTTCATTACATAAGTCAGTTGCTTTTTCTAATAAATTTTCTAGCTGCCTACATCCAATGCCCAGAGCCACTGACCTTGCCTGAGCAGGTGGGCCTGGGTGACAAAGGGCCAGCATCCAGGGGAAATGCAGGGCTGGTTTGGGTAGGTTAGAACCAGAAGGCAGCTGAATCCAGGGGTGGACACATGTGAATATCTATATAACACTGAAGAGAAATCTTGAAATCATAGATCTGAAAGATTTCCATTAAATTTTTAGGAGCAATTTTCTTCTGAGAAAAAGCAAATTAATTTCCTACTTACAAATTCATTTTCCAACAATGCAGTGAGGAGCCAATGTATTAACCTGGACATTCACCTAATGCTATTTCAAATCTATTTGCCACATCTTACCATAGTTGAAGGCATTATTTAAACAGTGATTTGCCAACAAATCAGAGGTCTTCATGGGTTATTCAGATTTACCTTACAATGACAAAAACGATCTCTATTCCAGGAAGATATCTTAAAATTTAGCTTCTTACTGTCACATTTATAGTATGTTCGTGTGGTTTCAAAATTGCATTTGGCTTTACAAAAGATAATGCAATGAAATAATCTCCAAACTCATTACATTAACAGTGTTTAATTTTCTAAAGGCATTGATAGTTTTTGGTAGAAATTATGAAAAGGTTTTCAGAAAATGGCACCTCACTTATGTAAACTCCTAATGGAGTGATAACATTTTGGTCTTCTGTTCTATTTGCTAAGCAATATAGTCTGAGCAAGAGCATTAATTCTAGTAACTGAAGATGCCAAAAACCCTAGTGTGGGTGTCAGAAAACACTATTCCTACCAGCACTGATATTTTATGTGAGTGCTTAGCTTTTCTAGTTAGTCTCTCAAAAATTTGCCTACAACTCTTGGTATCTTTTCCTCTAACCTAAAATAGTTCATTGTGAAGTTGAGAGTCAGTAATCCTAGTTAAAAATGCAGAAAAACTTCCTTTACTATATAGTATACTAAGAATATTTTTAGAAAAGAATTGAAAATGTTAGTATGAAAACATTAGTATGAAAATCCAGAAAGTTTCTTAAGGGAATAATAGTTAAAACATCACCCACAAATTTCAGCTGCCAGGAGCCAGATGTATTAGCTGCCTCATGTCTAACGAATCCACAAATGACTGATTTTAGGCTTGTTCACTTCCAGACGACATTCAGCTAGTTAAGAGGTTGACCTAATATATGAATTCACTACATTACTCCATTGTCTTTTTTTGGTATGGTTCATAAGCCATGGATTGGTTTATGTGGAATGGAAGGAAGGAATGACACCCTCAGAAACTGGATGCAAAATTTTGTGACCATGTGACCATGTGTGCATGTGCATTTTTAGGAAATGAAAGGTACATGTTTGGCAGTTAATAGAGATTCACTGCCAGTAAGGGTACTTTGACTTGAAATTTTTCATGTCCAAATGCTGGATAGGAGTGTGAATGTAGGAAAGTTTCTTACCCTCAGAGCACCTGGGTTTCCTAATCTACAAAAGACAGTCACCAACCCAATACCATTGTTGTGGAGACTAAAAGCCATTTTTCCAAGTGCTGAGCATGCAGTAAATACTCAGCAAATGTTCAGTACTCCTAGTGTTACCATTATGTGTCATTCTTTTACTGGAATATCCTCCACCACTATACTCAAAGGAATCTAGGACCCTATACAGACAAAAGACCACCATCTACAAGATACAATCTTTTTATGCAATAGCACATCATTCAAAATGCAGCTTCTATCTCTCTACTGTGATTTCCTGCTACTGCCTCTTCCTCTCTAGCAAATTAAAGGCCATTCTGAATAATACACCTTACTACATTTCCCTGAAGGCCCCATGTTTTCAATAACTCTGCACCTTAGATTTGCCACATACTGGGTAAAGTTCTAAAGATGAAAATATTAGGTGTTCTATCAATACATTATATATTCATAAATAAAAATATTTCTTTTGTTATTCTGTCACTGGAGCTACAGGTAGCTACATTTTGAATTTAAAAAATTCTATAACAGCTAAATAATGCTTCTACTGTGATTCATGACAAATGGGATTCATGACAAATGGGATTTTAGTACCAGGCATTACTGTCTAGGCTTGCTGAAGAAAACTATTTGTAAATTATATTCATTGGAATTTAGTCAAATACTGGCACATAAATATTTTCTTGAAATATTTACACCAATACCGATGATTTTTATTCATGAAAATCTAAAAGTCTTTGTGTAATTAATATGTAGGAAGATATTTTTGGCTGTTTTTCTATTATTTAAAGAGGATAAAAGGTATATCAAAAGGAAAAATGTTTACAGGGCACATTAACATGACTTCAGTGGCATGGCAGGAATAAAAATATTATCGGAACACTGAAATTAACTCTGAATTACAGTTTTACACAATTATACATCTTTAAAATAAGGCTAGACTCTTGCAATGAAAGAGCCAAGTCAAAAATGAGTACAGGGATTAATGCCAGAGATGAAAAGAAAGATTTTCTCTTGAGTGGTGGAAACAGTCACATTGTATTTAATTTTCTTTATATTGTACAATGGCATGTTGGAATTTTCTGAAACCTATACCTTGGAGAGTAAAGGAGGTTTATAAAGGTAGCTGAGTACAACTTGTACTTATCACTTTGTCTTTGCCTATCATGCCCAGAGTGAGCAGGCCTTCACAGCTGACCAAACTGAATGGAAGCGACCGCATCACATTTCTGCAGAGGTATCTGCAGTATACAGTGTTCACTCTATTAAAAACACCTTAGACAAGATTTTGATCCAAATAGGTTGAAAAAGAGGTCATGTTTAATCAGCTACAGATAAATCTGTTTCCAGATCTTCAGGATACTGTACAAAAATTTCAAGTTGGCATTTTCCCCCTCACTTTATGCACTGCGATTAAATAGAAAATAAATATAAACTCAAGTTAATCTCTTTAAAAAATATTTTATCTGGTTTTATTTGGTAAATCATAATAATTTTAATCTGACATCTGTTGCACGGTTATAGAAGTGCTTGGTTAAATTTAGACTAAAATCAGAATTGCTTTAGTCTAGTATGATAAAGAATATGAGGTACCTTAATTATCAGGAAACTTCATTCACATATCTACTCAGTCTTCATTTCTATTTACAATATCTGTCAATGCCTTTAAAAAGTGAGCGACTTAATAAAACTTTGAATTTCCTTTCAGAAGACATCTTCTGTTTCAGAGCAAAATGACCACCAGATAACATCATTGCTTCAACAGAAATACTGAGTGTAGTTTTCAGTTAAAAGAGTTTGTGTGTATAGAGAAAAAAGAGCTTGTTTTTCTGCTGAATAGAGAAAAGCTGCAACACAGTGCTATAAATGTTTTTCAATGATTATTTTCTGCTTGAATTATGTTTCACTAAAATGTATCAGAGACTCATTCCTTTAGGTCTCTCAAAAATTATCTGCAGTTTCCAGAAAACTTATGAAAAATGCTATTTTCCACTCAGTTCATTTACTTTGAAGCCTTATCAGAAAAGGGATCAAATGAAACTGATCATAGCCAGGTGTTCCCAGGTTATTACAATGAGGACAAGGAATTAACCTCCATCCAGCCACTCTCAAAATGCAATTCTTTCCTGTCACAAAGCAAAAGAAGTGGAACACACAGAATTATTCCAGGTTATACTGAAGAGAAAGAAAATGCTGATAGGCAGAGGAATAAAAATGTATAGAGTTACAGTGACTGTGAAAGACAAGAATAATGATAGCTTAGAATAGGGTGCTATTTTTTAAATGCAGAAGTTGATTTTTCAGTCAAATATTCAATACATCAATCTCTGACAAGTTGGATTTTGTAAACAAGCAGCATCTGAAAATCTGGTAGAAAATGAGAAGTATATGAATTTTAAAAGAGTATAATAATGTTTGCTTAACATTCCATGTAGGTATAATACTTACAAAGCAGGCAATAATAAGTGTTTTGTTTCTTAAGATGTATGAACTGATGTTGACATTTAAAAGAAAATAAAGAACACTGTTACTGGTTAACTTTGTTATAAATTTCCATGACAAATGGGAGAAAAAAAACTTGAGTTACATGCAAACTATTGAACTAGTAGTGTGAATTAAATCTAATAATGTCTGATTCAGTTAGTGCCTCCTACAGTGTGCTTTAGGCCTGGGCTCTTGTCCTCAGTGCTTTCCACAGGGAACTCATTCCCTCTCACTGTGTCAGGTATCATTTCTATGACAACAGGAGCCTAATCTCCAGGGAGGGCAAGCTCCAGGCATGGTTCAGGAGCCCTTATTAAAGCTCAATTATAACCTCAAGTTCTATGTATCTCAAAACGGAGCCCACCCCTCTCAACTTGTTCCATGCCTCATACCTCTCCTTCCCAATAACCCCATCTGTCTTCAGATGGCTCAGGCTAAAAATCCCACTTGTAGGGTTAACGCTTCAATACTTTCATATCCATTTAGGCATGGATTCCTGTGATTCTGCCTTCTTTCTCTCACTTTCTATCTGCCTCCCAGTCCCATTCTTCTTTAGACTCCATCTCACACTACCATTATTCCAAGAGCTTCATAGTTCCTCTATTCCAAGTATATTCTATTCCTCTACCTGTCACTCCATACTTAGAAAAAATAAATAAGGATTTTAGACAGCTAGTGTAACTTCCCCTCCAACAAACAAAGAAGTAAGTTAGCCAAGTAAATATTCCCAAACTTTCATGTAGTCTTCTAAATTCCTTATACACCCTCAGCCAGTAGAAATCTATTTATTCAGCCAGCTGAATTACAAATTGCACTCTTCGAAGTCCAGCTTATGCAAACAGGATTAAGCAAATTGCCTTGTGAGTCTTATGATGAAGCACAAAACTCTGAACCATCCTGCCAATGCTTGGCATGTATTTGGACAGCATTTACTCATGCTGTCACAATGCCTTTGCAACACTGATTCATAGTCAAAAGTGCCAGAACATTACCTGCTATATTAAAACTTGGCAATGTTACTCCATTTTCTAAGTTTACTGAAAATTTTGAAAAAAAATTTTTTTTTTGATAGCTGCAGGAATAAAATGTGAGATGAGGAAACCCTCCCTTTCACTGAGGTAACTTAAACCTGGTATATTTATCGAAACTGCCCTTACTGATATCAGGCCTGTGGGACAGCTGTCTCATGTGGATCCCAAAACGATCATGCAGACATTGATAGAACCTGGCTGACTTATTTCTGTTTGGCTTATGAGTACCTCTAAATATAAAATTAAAAAATACTACCTAGTAAGCAGGGGCCTTCAATTAAGTTCAGAACATTCCTTGTGAGATAAAAAAACAAAGACAAAAACAAAAACACACAGAAAAGCAGTGTAGTAGCATCAAAGTGGTTAACACACCTCCACTAGCCTCACTATTTATATATCAAGTACATGGGATTGGAGTTCAAATGCACAAAACACTGAAAACAATTTACAGTGAAAAATACATCACTGTCTAAAGCCTAACAACAACCAGGAAATGAGAAGATGGTATATCTGTTGCCATTAGTTTACAACCAAGAGATTTCTTTAATTACCCTCACCGGGGTTCAACAAGGTATAAAACGTCCAATGATCAGTCATAGAAATAAAAGCGTGAATAAGAGCACAATGCCTGACTTTGTCAGGTCCAACAAGCACCACCTTGATGTCCTGATGACTCTTAATGAAGACAACCGCCACCAATTAGACAACTGACAATTAGGTTGAAAACAGGAGTGTCAAAACAGGGACAAGGGACTGACCCCTGAATACTAAATTATTTTTAGGTAGCATTTAATCACTCTCACAATAGCAAAAGACAATTTTAGGGATTGTTCTGTACTATAATGAGGAATTCAATTTTATACTAAACACTTTGCAGGCTTACATCTTGTTTTCATGTCCTCTTCTTTTGTAAATTTTGCTGATATCTAGCTTGAAACACCCTGTCATTGTGATCAGCTTGTATCAGTAAGTATACAATTAGAAATAATGGGACACATATAGCACTTAAACACAGAACTTATGTTGAAACATAAGCCTATGTTTAAATATAAGCATATAGTACATGGACCTGGGATTCAGAGAGACCTCAGGTTCATTCCTGGCTTCTAGAGGGTAGGTTATTATTTCTGAAGTAGAAGATACGGGCTTCAGATCCTTCAGCCAATATTAAAAGTGACTACAGAAGTTATCATAGTGTTGGAGTCCACACAGGATATAGAAGACCCAGGTCAGCCTCAGGAAGGAGTGGCCAATTACATAAATATATCATATATATATAATCCCTACATTAAAAACATTGCCTGAAGAGCTAACTGCACATAGAATTTTCTTTGAAAAACCAAAAATCTTAAACACTTAACACACTTTTTGTGCAAGCCACTGCCTTTCTCTACGTAACAAAAATAGAAATTCTTTCTGCTTGCACACTGGCAGGCAGCCCACGTTCACCCGTAGTATAATTATTTCTGAATGACTTGGCACAACCTTTAATGATATGCTTCTTGCATCACAGGATGAGATGTTCCATTTTTGTCCATCTCATCGCTTTAGTCTCTGCAAGTTGTATTTGCCTTATTATTATTAATACATAGAAGCATTTCTTCATGGCTGTCCTTAGAGTCCACAGCCTTAGGCTGCCTTAGAGGTGAGATCACCTTTGGATCGCCACTGGCTCAGTTCCCTTGGATGAAATCCAGGACAGAATTGCCTTATGCTGAATTTCACTACTGTGGCCAATGGTATTTTAATGAGGTTCCTGTGTCAATACCCCTTGGACATTAAGGGTCATATTCCAACATGAGCAAAAACATTTAAAATGATGTGTTTCTTTTAATATGGTTTCATTCAACCTTTTTCCTTATCAATCATGTTCAAATACTGTATCCCAAAATGTATGACAATATCAATGACCTGCAATTTTCCATAAACTAACACAAAAACACCACACACACACACACAAGTATAAATACAGTCACAGAATTATGGAAACACAATTTTTTTTTCATTTTTCTCTTCAAGGAGGAGTCTGCCATTCGGCATTAATGTCAAATACTTGAGTTATTGAACAAAACATAACCCCAGTGAATATCTTATAAAACTGGAACAGAGAATATATATACTACTCTTTCTTGGTGAAACTGCTAAGTCATTAATGCAAGACTTCAAGCAACTATGTATGTATTTGTGGAATTTTTCAAGCTTACCTGATTCCTGCCAAAGGCAATCATATGCATGAGGAAAAGGACACAGGTCTACCATCACACTGAACTGTAGCTAGTTCAGCTGAAGAGAGCTTTCCAGTTCCTGGCAGAATAACAAATTCTCAAGGAGAGAGGGGACAGGGGTGAGATTTTTTCTTCTGTAAGTAACCTAATGAATGAAGTACTAATTAACATTATGGCATTGATAAATGGAGAGAGAGATTAGGGATGTACTCGATATTCAGACCTCCGCAGATGGACTGTCAAAGCCACATTAATTCCTATCTCATTGGAGCATCTGCTTCTCCCATAATCCACTGCCCCTTGGTACGAACAACACAAACTGTTGTGACTCAATTCGATTTATATCAATCTAATTTCTTTTAATCCAATTTGTATTCCAATCTACTACCTTCTAATCACTTAAATCTTCAGACTCCATCTGGTAAATTTTCTCACAAAATTAACCGAGCAGATGCCTCTGCGATTGTCTTCCACAGCCAAGCTAATCAGACCCTCACAGTGGCCCACAGAATCCTCTGAATAGGTACGTGACTTACAGTGTTGCCCTTCCAGTTACAAACTCTTCAAGGTAGGAAGACCATTGTATCTATCATTAATTGGTTCATTTGCATGACACTGTTTGGGAAGCAACACTGGACACAAAAGCCAAGAGAAGAAAACTGCAGGAAGAGAGCAAAATGTGCTCATTTGTCAAATGAGCTTTACAATTTAATCTGCCCTTAGTTTAGGTTAACAAACATGGGTTGAGAATATTATCTAATCTTACAGGGTCTAAAGGAGCTGCCCTCTGCATTCTGTGGTGTTAGAGGAGTTTCATCTAATTATCACAGTCATACTGAGACCCAACTTTGGTTAACACATATATTCTTAAAATAAGCTTCTGAATTTCAGAACTATGCACTAACTTATTCACTGGAGCATATGTGATATAAACATATAGCCCCTGGCCATCACTGACTTTCACTCCCATGGAAGTTCCACTGTGATCCATAATTAATGTCACATGTTAAATGTTCCCCTATGAGCAGATGGGACAGCACTACCTGTGGAATAAACACCATTCTGGAGACATAGTAATAATGTAAATAAATATAGGGCCCAGGACATACAAAGACAAACATTCTACTGAACTACTCTGGGGTGAAATTGATTTCATGTGAGACTTATGAGATTGGTTTCAGTAACTGAAAGCCATGTTTCTTACATAGTGTGTCTTGATAGTATTTTTAAATACTTTTTTCCAAATTTCAAGGCATCACGACTAGAAATATTGAAGTATTTAATGTGTCCACACAAGGAATTGACCTCAAGGAGACTTTCAATGTTAGAAAAATCTGAAAGATCAGCCAAGAAAACCATTAAATCTAGTATATAATCCAGTCTTGGAGTGAAGAATGCCAAAGCCATTCTCATTAAGAAAAGTGTCCAAATGCCTTCATAAAGCATAATATAAACAGTTTGATTAAACAATTGAATGTAGAATTTATTTCTACAGTTCTGACTAGAATAAGATACAGAAGAGAAACTCTCTAGGTGGCTGAGTCAGACACCAGAGAAACCTAGTTGGAGAAGTCAGAGGGTAATAGCAGTGGACCTTCTGGGAAAATGGCAGAACTGGTGAACTGGGGAGCAAAGGGAGATGCTGATCCATCTCTGAATGCATCATCCCTAAGACAGTGAGCAACAGACAACCACTGGGTGAATAAAACCCCATCTGACCCCAGCTCAGTCTCACATTTAATGTTCTAAGCCTCAGTTGTGCCATCGATAAAGTAGATTGAAAGTTATATCTGCTTCTACATACTGTGTTGAGGATGAAATAAGATCATACATGTAAACTACACGTTTGAACAAAAAAAGTCACATATAAATATAAAAGCACAGCAGAGTCATTTAAGAACATGGACTCATGATTCAAATCTGAGATCCAGATTTAGGAGTTGGATAACTGCTGGCAATTTACTATCCCTCTTAGTATTTTGGGGTAAACTGATGATGACAGTATCTCTTACCCCATGTTATGAGAAGAAACTGCCTTAATATATTCAGTATACATGGATGAGTGCCTGGGACAAAGTGTCCCATGAAAACATAAGTGTCAGCTAGAGGATAAGAGCCTAGAAAGGTGTCATTGTGTGTTGTAAGTTTGCAAATATGTCTGGAGGTACATTAACTGCACAATAGCAAAAGAGAAGCATCTATTTTTTCAGTAGTGTTTTTCAATAAGAAAGGCAAACTCAGTTGTAAAAATATAATTATCTCAGGTGCTGCAAGGAGGTCTATCTGGGGAATCAAAAGAAAACATGGCTTATAAAATACTTTTAATTGAGTCTCATATGAAAACAATGACTTCAAAGATGTCAGCAATTTTATTAATTACTGAAACTCTACTATATACTATATGCCAGGCATTGTACTAGAAGGAAGAGTCCCAACCTCAGGGAACCTCAGGGTGCAAAGACCCTGGCACTTTGCTTTTGTTTTATATTTGCAATGTTTTATTTTTTGAGCTGGGTGGTAGGTACATATTTTTGCTATGCTTTTCTTTGAACTATTTCTATGGCTGAAGTATTCCAAAACATATTTTTTAAGAACAGCCATACACAAGGTCTACATGACAGGATAATATTTGACAGTTACATAATTACTATCTTCTACCTGCCTGATAAACAGAAGCTGTTAGATTGTTGAACATCAAGGCAGACTCTTGGAGAGAAGGTGCAAAAAAAAGGAGAATCTAACCTTTTGTCTTCTCTAGGAGCACCACATACCACCATCTTCTTGTGCCTGTATCCCTTACTTCCAGTAGCTATACTTTTTCAGAAAACCTGGCACCTCCCCACTCCGCAGTAAAATATCTGTAGCATGCATATCATATGCTTCCTTGAATGTCAAGAAGGCTCATATAACTGATTCAGAATTGTAAAAGTATTGATCAAAACCCACTTCCACAATCTAGCCTCAAAGAGAAAGTAGAGACAGAAATGTGCAGTATGGGGAAGTTGGGGTTCCTATGTCCAGGATCCTCACTGAACTTAAACCACCTGATGATGTAACTGGCCTGTTGCTAGGCTGCCGCTTCCACACCCGTAGGCAATAAGCTATTATTGCGCTACATAGAGAGCTCGGCCTAGTGCTCTGGGTGGAGGTACATATGCTAGTGCTCGACCTACCGCCTTGAGAACAAGCTGGGTAATAAACCCTTTCACCCCAAAGAACGTCTTGCTGTCAATTTCTTTGGTCACATTGAATCCATAGCGAACTTGCCTGGGGCTGAAACGCATTGGCAAGACAGCAGAAATGCTAGAACATCCAGGAATGATTCTGTACTTGGCCAAGTCACCTATACAAAGACTGTCCTACCCATGTAACCCATCTGATAAAGCAAAGAAAGGCCCTTCGTGAATATATATAATATATAATAATTACCAATACATTATCAATACATTCATATTCATATATAATATGTATTATTTAATACAAACATATGTATGAATATATAAATGAAAGAATATATACATATTATGTAAGAATAACCAAAACAACCAGATATTACTCTGAAGGAAAAAGTCTGAAATCTAGACAGAAAAGTCTGAATGGTCCAGTTGATGAATGAACGCAGTCACAATTTCCATATTATCACATTTCCAGCTGATTCAGTCATTTCTCCTCTAACCTTTTACCAATGACCTCTCAGTGCCAAGCCTCATCCCAAGCAATCAGCCATCTGAACTGAATCCAGAATTGACCCAGCTTGCTGGCAATTTGTATACAAGAGTACAGAAAGCATTTTATCAATTGTTGTCCTAGAACTTTATTTACATACATCTTATTTCTTCTTTAAGCTCTAACTTCATATTTTTGGTGCCTAGCACAGTACCCTGGAATGTATATGTACATGTTTAACAAACATTAATTCATTTTCAATAATACTAACATTCAATAACTACAAAAATAATTGATATAGCTATATTTTGTTGAAATTTTAGGCACCAGTTACTTTATTACATTATTTCATTCTCAGTACCTTTGTATAATTATCCCTGTTTTATAGGAAGAATTGAAAAAGCTTGTGCAAACTCATATCCACAGTACTCAAGGTTATCAAAATATAAGAGAAAATGTTATGCTCTATATTTCAAATGCACTGTATCATTTTGTTTTCTTTGCCCAAGATTTTAGAAGACAGTACATTTATCAGAAGAGAATACTGGTTTGTTTAAGGGGGCTGGTTGAGAACCATCTTTGAAGCTCAACATTATCAAATCTGTACCATAAAAACTTTAACATCATCAGTTTTAAATACTTGACAGAGTTCAGGCCATATATATTAGACAGTTTCAAGCTGAAGGAATTTGAGAAATGGCAGGTATGGAAAGGTCATTCTGACCTCTCCCTGAGGCAGGTCATAATACCCTCATATGAGAGAGATATCCTCCCTACACTGGGAAGAAAGTGGCATCTTTACCTCCAAAAATTAAGGGACACAGAGAGGAATCAAGCAACAGACATCCTAAGTTTCCCTGTTTGCTCCACTTACTCTTTGTCCTAGCACATTTCGCAGGACTTCCCACACTTCATCAAACCTAGCATAAAAACACTCAGGTTTAACCACTTTTTCAGGTCTTCATATCCTTTGAGGTTTCTCATGCCCAGTAAAACTTACATTAAATAAACCTGTATGCTTTTCTTTTCTTAATTTCTGTTTCCTTACAAGAGCCCCAGCCAAGAATTAGCTTCCATAGAAGCATAGAAGGAAAAAATACTTTGTCTCACCCCATAACTCATTATAAAATTTCACTGATCAGAATCAGTTTTCTGAAATCTTTAAGGCAATATTGAAAGCTCATAATTTTGAGGGTTTTATTTTTGGGAAAAGAATCACCTTCCAAACTCAAAATTTTCTATAAATGACAAGCCTATAGTTTTAAATAAGGGAAATTATTAATGCTTCACATAGATTCACTTGTAAATGACAGTGAGTTATATGTGATTCAAACTGCTACATTATTTATATTGGAAATTATAACTTAGTCTTTATTTGAAGTCTTATTTATTTTTAAGGCATTCATTTATAAAGATTTCATATAGTTTCATTTTGAAATAATTTATTTGTGGTTGGTGGGATAGAACTCAATAAGAGAAGAAAAATCTGTCTTCCATCTAGTTTTACCTGTTTTCTTTACCTTTTAAATTCTCTATCACTTTCAACAGCAAATGTTAATCAAAACAAAAACACAAATTGTTGTTAGATGGTTTTATAACATATATACTAAACTATCTCCCTTTCCTCAAAAAGTTTTAAATATTTAAGATAGTTGCTATCTTTAAGAACCCTAAATATTTAAAGGTGATATCTTTAACCCATAAGAAGTTAGAGTGCTTGTAAGACAAAGCAGGAAGAATAAAAAAGCACAATAAAGTGGGTACAATAACCATAATGTTGGAGATAAGAATATACAATTTATATATTACATCTTACATAAAGTAAAAAAAGTAAATTGTGAAAAAAAAAGTTGCATTCCTATATACTAACAATGAACTAGCAGAAGGAAAAATCAGGAAAACAATTCCATTTACAATTGCATCATAAAGAATAAAATACTTAGGAATACCCCTAACCAAGAAGGTGAAAGACCTACACTCTGAAAATTATAAGAGACTCATGAAAGAAATTAAGGACATAAATAAATGGAAATTTATCCCATGCTCATGGGCAGGAAGAATTAATATTGTCGAAATGGCCATCTTGCCCAGTGCAATTTACAAATTCACTGCAATCCCTACCAAAATACCAACAGCATTTTTCAACGAACTAGAGCAAATATTCCTAAAATTAATATGAAATCACAAAAGACTGAGAATAGCCAAAGCAATACTAAGAAGGAAGAATAAAGCTGGGGTATTATGCTCCCTGACTTCAAGCTATACTATAAAGCTACATTAATCAAAAGAGTATGGTACTGGCAGAAGAATAGACTCATAGATCAATGGAACAGAATAGACAGCCTAAATAGAAACCCACATATATATGGTCAATTAATATAGATAAAGGAGCCATGAATATGCAATGGGGAAATGACAGCCTCTTCAACAGCTGGTGTTGGCAAAACTGGACAGCTACATGCAAGAGAATGAAATTGGATCACTGTCTAACTCCATACACAAAAGTAAACTTAAAATGGATCAAAGACCTAAATGTAAGACATGAAACCATAAAACTCTGAGAAGAAAATAAAGGCAAAAATCTCTTGAAGGTAAGCATGAACAATTTTTGTCTGGACACATATCCTTGGACAAGGTAAACAAAATCAAAACTGAACAAGTAGGACTACATGAAACTAAAAAACTTCTGTACAGCAAAGGACATCATCAGCAGAACTAAAAGGCAACCTACATTATGGGCAAATACATTCATAAACAATTTTCTGATAAAGGGTTAACATCCAAAATACATAAAGAACTCATACACTTCAATACCAAAAACATAAATAACCCAAATAAAACATGGGCAGAGAAACAGAACAGACATTTCTCTAAAGAAGACATACAGATGGCCAACAGGCACATGAAAAGATGCTCCACATCACTAATCATCAGGGAAATGCAAATCAAAACCACAGTGAGACATCACCTCACACCAGCTAGAATGCCCACTATCTAAAAGACAAGAAATAACAAATGCCAACAAGGAAACAGAGGAAGGGGAGCCCTCCTACACTGCTGGTGGGAATGTCAATTGGTGCAGCCACTGTGGAAAGCAGGATGGAGCTTCCTCCAAAAAAGTAAAAATAGAAATCCTGTAGGACCCAGTAATCCCACTTCAAGGAATTTACCTTCAGAAAACAAAATACCTGATGCAAAAAGATATACACATCCCTATGTTTATTGATGCGTTATTTACCATAGCCAAGATATGGAAGCAACCAAAGTGTCCATCAGTAGATGAATGTATAAAGAAGATGCAGTACATAAATACAATAGAAAATTATTCAGCCATTAAAAAAAAAAAAGAAATCCTGACATTTGCCACAGTGTGGATGGACCTAGAGGGTATTATGCTAAGTGAAATAAATCAGACAGAGAAAGACAAATGCCATATGATTTCAATTATTTGTGGAACCTAAAAACAAAACAAAATGAACAAAATAGCAGATGGCTCACAGACACTGAGAAGTGACTGGTAGTTTCCATGCAGGAGTGGTGAGGGTGGGTAGGTGGGGAGTTTGAGAGGGATAAAGGGGCACAAAAATTCTCAATCATAATACAAGCAGGTCATGGGGATGGTAGTACAGCATGGAGAATATAGCCAATGATTCTGTAACATCTTCCTATTTTGACTGATAGTAATCGTACTCATGCGGGTGAGGATTTAATAATATAGTTAACTGTTGAACCACTTTTTTATATACTTGAAACCAATATTAGATTGTATATCAACTATACTTCAATAAAAAAAGAAAGAAAAAAAAAGACTTCTAAACAAAGTTAAAGATAGAAAAATATGCTTGAGCTATTCAAATTGTTTTCAAACTATTATCATTTCCTGATTCTAGCAAAGAATAGAAATTTTAAGTCCCATTAGTGTACCAGAAGAGGTAATAGTACATAATTAAAGCATCAGTCCTACAGGAAATATATAGAGCACATCTTGGTGTATATATTGCCATAAAAATGCAAAAACAGAGGGGCAGAAGATGGCGGCGTGAGTAGAGCAGCGGAAATCTCATCCCAAAACAACATATATCTATGAAAACATAACAAAGACAACCCTTCCTAGAATAAAGACCAGAGGACACAGGACAATATCCAGACCACATCCGCACCCGTGAGAACCCAGCGCCTCGCGAAGTGGGTAAGATAAAAGCCCCGGCCCCGCGGGAGCCGAGTGCCCCTCCCCCCAGCTCCCGGCAGGAGAAGAGCAGGCAGAGCGGGAGGGAGACAGAGCCCAGGACTGCCGAACACCCAGCCCCAGCCATCTGGGCCAGAGTGCAGGGCGCTCGATACTAGGAAAACAGGGCAGCAAGAACAGTGAGCAGGCACTGGAGGCTGGGCGACAGAGGACATAAGAAAAGCGCGCGACCATTTTTTTTTGCTATTTTGCTGTTTTGTTTTGGCGAGCGCTTTTTGGAAGTCTTAAAGGGATAGGGACCCCAATACTAGGGAAAAAGGGCAGAAAGACCGGTGAGCAGAGGCCTGAGGCTGGCACCGGAGAATAAAGAAAAACGAACGACCACCTTTTTTTTTTTTTTTTTAATAAAAAAAATTTTTTTTTTTTTTTTTTTGGTGGGCGTTGTTTTGTTTTGGCGGGTGCTCCTTGGAAGTCTTAAAGGGGCAGGGCGGGTCACTTAATCCAGAGGCAGGGAATCCGGGGATCTCTGGGCACCCTAACCCCTGGGCTGCAGGGAGCAGGGAGGCCCCTTACGGAGATAAATAGCCTCCCAGCAGCTCCTGCTCCAACACGACTCCACCACTTTGGAGCAGCTGCCCGAGCCAGGCCACGCCCACAGCAACAGCGGAGATTAACTCCATAGCAGCCGGGCAGGAAGCAGAAACCCTGTCTGTGCGCAGCTGCGCAGCACAAGCCACTAGAGGTCGCTGTTCTCCCAGGAGAGGAGGGCCACAAACCAACAAGAAAGGAAGTCCTTCCAGCCGTCACTCGTCCCAGCTCTGCAAACTATTCCTATCACCATGAAAAGGCAAAGCTACAGGCAGACAAAGATCACAGAGACAACACCAGAGAAGGAGACAGACCTAACCAGTCTCCCTGAAAAAGAATTCAAAATAAGAATCATAAACATGTTGACAGAGATGCAGAGAAATACACAAGAGAAATGGGATGAAGTCCGGAAGGAGATCACAGATGCCAGAAAGGAGATCGCAGAAATGAAACAAACTCTGGAAGGGTTTATAAGCAGAATGGATAGAATGCAAGAGGCCATTGATGGAATTGAAATCAGAGAACAGGAACGCATAGAAGCTGACATAGAGAGAGACAAAAGGATCTCCAGGAATGAAACAATATTAAGAGAACTGTGTGACCAATCCAAAAGGAACAACATCTGTATTACAGGGGTCCCAGAAGAAGAAGAGAGAGGAAAAGAGATGGAAAGTATCTTAGAAGAAATAATTGCTGAAACTTCCCCACACTGGGGGAGGAAGTAATCGAACAGACCACGGAAATACACAGAACCCCCAACAGAAAGGATCCAAGAAGGGCAACACCAAGACACATAATAATTAAAATGGCAGAGATCAAGGACAAGGAAAGAGTGTTAAAGGCAGCTAGAGAGAAAAAGGTCACCTATAAAGGGAAACCCATCAGGCTAACGTCAGATTTCTCAACAGAAACCCTACAGGCCAGAAGAGAATGGCATGATATATTTAATACAATGAAACAGAAGGGCCTTGAACCAAGGATACTGTATCCAGCACGACTATCATTCAAATATGACGGTGGGATTAAACAATTCCCAGACAAACAAAAGCTGAGGGAATTTGCTTTCCACAAACCACCTCTACAGAACATCTTACAGGGACTGCTCTAGATGGGAGCACTCCTAGAAAGAGCACAGCACAAAACACCCAACATATGAAGAATCGAGGAGGAGGAACAAGAAGGGAGAGAAGAAAAGAATCTCCAGATAGTGTATATAACAGCTCAATAAGCGAGCTAAGTTAGGCAGTAAGATACTAAAGAGGCTAACCTTGAACCTTTGGTAACCACGAATTTAAAGTCTGCAATGGCAATAAGTACATATCTTTCAATAGTCACCCTAAATGTTAATGGGTTGAATGCACCAATCAAAAGACACAGAGTAACAGAATGGATAAAAAAGCAAGACCCATCTATATGCTGCTTACAAGAAACTCACCTCAAACCCAAAGACATGTACAGACTAAAAGTCAAGGGATGGAAAAACATATTTCAAGCAAACAACAGTGAGAAGAAAGCAGGGGTTGCAGTACTAATATCAGACAAAATAGACTTCAAAACAAAGAAAGTAACAAGAGATAAAGAAGGACACTACATAATGATAAAGGGCTCAGTCAAACAAGAGGTTATAACCATTCTAAATATATATGCACCCAACACAGGAGCACCAGCATATGTGAAACAAATACTAACAGAACTAAAGGGGGATATAGACTGCAATGCATTCATTCTAGGAGATTTCAACACACCACTCACCCCAAAGGATAGATCCACTGGGCAGAAAATAAGTAAGGACACGGAAGCACTGAACAACACAGTAGAGCAGATGGACCTAATAGACAACTATAGAACTCCACATCCAAAAGCAGCGGGATATACATTCTTCTCAAGTGCACATGGAACATTCTCCAGAATAGACCACATACTAGGCCACAAAAAGAGCCTCAGAAAATTCCAAAAGATTGAAATCCTACCAACCAACTTTTCAGACCACAAAGGCATAAAACTAGAAATAAACTGTACAAAGAAAGCAAAGAGGCTCACAAACACATGGAGGCTTAACAACACGCTCCTAAATAATCAATGGATCAATGACCAAATCAAAATGGAGATCCAGCAATATATGGAAACAAATGACAACAACAACACTAAGCCCCAACTTCTGTGGGACACAGCAAAAGCAGTCTTAAGAGGAAAGTATATAGCAATCCAAGCATATTTAAAAAAGGAAGAGCAATCCCAAATGAATGGTCTAATGTCACAATTATCGAAATTGGAAAAAGAAGAACAAATGAGGCCTAAGGTCAGCAGAAGGAGGGACATAATAAAGATCAGAGAAGAAATAAATAAAATTGAGAAGAATAAAACAATAGCAAAAATCAATGAAACCAAGAGCTGGTTCTTCGAGAAAATAAACAAAATAGATAAGCCTCTAGCCAGACTTATTAAGAAGAAAAGAGAGTCAACACAAATCAACAGTATCAGAAACGAGAAAGGAAAAATCACGACGGAACCCACGGAAATGCAAAGAATTATTGGAGAATGCTATGAAAACCTATATGCTAACAAGCTGGGAAACATAGGAGAAATGGACAACTTCCTAGAAAAATATAACCTTCCAAGATTGACCCAGGAAGAAACAGAAAATCTAAACAGACCAATTACCAGCAACGAAATTGAAGCGGTAATCAAAAAACTACCAAAGAACAAAACCCCCGGGCCAGGTGGATTTACCTCGGAATTTTATCAGACATACAGGGAAGACATAATACCCATTCTCCTTAAAGTTTTCCAAAAAATAGAGGAGGAGGGGATACTCCCAAACTCATTCTATGAAGCTAACATCACCCTAATACCAAAACCAGGCAAAGACCCCACCAAAAAAGAAAACTACAGACCAATATCCCTGATGAACGTAGATGCAAAAATACTCAACGAAATATTAGCAAACCGAATTCAAAAATACATCAAAAGGATCATACACCATGACCAAGCGGGATTCATCCCAGGGATGCAAGGATGGTACAACATTCGAAAGTCCATCAACATCATCCACCACATCAACAAAAAGAAAGACAAAAACCACATGATCATCTCCATAGATGCTGAAAAAGCATTTGACAAAGTTCAACATCCATTCATGTTAAAAACTCTCAGCAAAATGGGAATAGAGGGCAAGTACCTCAACATAATAAAGGCCATCTATGATAAACAAACAGCCAACATTATATTGAACAGCGAGAAGCTGAAAGCATTTCCGCTGAGATCGGGAACTAGACAGGGATGCCCACTCTCTCCACTGTTATTTAACATAGTACTGGAGGTCCTAGCCACGGCAATCAGACAAAATAAAGAAATACAAGGAATCCAGATTGGTAAAGAAGAAGTTAAACTGTCACTATTTGCAGATGACATGATACTGTACATAAAAAACCCTAAAGACTCCACCCCAAAACTACTAGAACTGATATCGGAATACAGCAAAGTTGCAGGATACAAAATCAACACACAGAAATCTGTGGCTTTCCTATATACTAACAATGAACCAACAGAAAGAGAAATCAGGAAAACAACTCCATTCACAATTGCATCAAAAAAAATAAAATACCTAGGAATAAACCTAACCAAAGAAGTGAAAGACTTATACTCTGAAAACTACAAGTCAGTCTTAAGAAAAATTAAAGGGGACACTAACAGATGGAAACTCATCCCATGCTCGTGGCTAGGAAGAATTAATATCGTCAAAATGGCCATCCTGCCCAAAGCAATTTACAGATTTGATGCAATCCCTATGAAACTACCAGCAACATTCTTCAATGAACTGGAACAAATAATTCAAAAATTCATATGGAAACACCAAAGACCCCGAATAGCCAGAGCAATCCTGAGAAAGAAGAATAAAATAGGGGGGATCTCACTCCCCAACTTCAAGCTCCACTATAAAGCCATAGTAATCAAGACAATTTGGTACTGGCACAAGAGCAGAGCCACAGACCAATGGAACAGACTAGAGAATCCAGACATTAACCCAGACATATATGGTCAATTAATATTTGATAAAGGAGCCATGGACATACAATGGCGAAATGACAGCCTCTTCAACAGCTGGTGTTGGCAAAACTGGACAGCTACATGCAAGAGAATGAAATTGGATCACTGTCTAACTCCATACACAAAAGTAAACTTAAAATGGATCAAAGACCTAAATGTAAGACATGAAACCATAAAACTCTGAGAAGAAAATAAAGGCAAAAATCTCTTGAAGGTAAGCATGAACAATTTTTGTCTGGACACATATCCTTGGACAAGGTAAACAAAATCAAAACTGAACAAGTAGGACTACATGAAACTAAAAAACTTCTGTACAGCAAAGGACATCATCAGCAGAACTAAAAGGCAACCTACATTATGGGCAAATACATTCATAAACAATTTTCTGATAAAGGGTTAACATCCAAAATACATAAAGAACTCATACACTTCAATACCAAAAACATAAATAACCCAAATAAAACATGGGCAGAGAAACAGAACAGACATTTCTCTAAAGAAGACATACAGATGGCCAACAGGCACATGAAAAGATGCTCCACATCACTAATCATCAGGGAAATGCAAATCAAAACCACAGTGAGACATCACCTCACACCAGCTAGAATGCCCACTATCTAAAAGACAAGAAATAACAAATGCCAACAAGGAAACAGAGGAAGGGGAGCCCTCCTACACTGCTGGTGGGAATGTCAATTGGTGCAGCCACTGTGGAAAGCAGGATGGAGCTTCCTCCAAAAAAGTAAAAATAGAAATCCTGTAGGACCCAGTAATCCCACTTCAAGGAATTTACCTTCAGAAAACAAAATACCTGATGCAAAAAGATATACACATCCCTATGTTTATTGATGCGTTATTTACCATAGCCAAGATATGGAAGCAACCAAAGTGTCCATCAGTAGATGAATGTATAAAGAAGATGCAGTACATAAATACAATAGAAAATTATTCAGCCATTAAAAAAAAAAAAGAAATCCTGACATTTGCCACAGTGTGGATGGACCTAGAGGGTATTATGCTAAGTGAAATAAATCAGACAGAGAAAGACAAATGCCATATGATTTCAATTATTTGTGGAACCTAAAAACAAAACAAAATGAACAAAATAGCAGATGGCTCACAGACACTGAGAAGTGACTGGTAGTTTCCATGCAGGAGTGGTGAGGGTGGGTAGGTGGGGAGTTTGAGAGGGATAAAGGGGCACAAAAATTCTCAATCATAATACAAGCAGGTCATGGGGATGGTAGTACAGCATGGAGAATATAGCCAATGATTCTGTAACATCTTCCTATTTTGACTGATAGTAATCGTACTCATGCGGGTGAGGATTTAATAATATAGTTAACTGTTGAACCACTTTTTTATATACTTGAAACCAATATTAGATTGTATATCAACTATACTTCAATAAAAAAAGAAAGAAAAAAAAAGACTTCTAAACAAAGTTAAAGATAGAAAAATATGCTTGAGCTATTCAAATTGTTTTCAAACTATTATCATTTCCTGATTCTAGCAAAGAATAGAAATTTTAAGTCCCATTAGTGTACCAGAAGAGGTAATAGTACATAATTAAAGCATCAGTCCTACAGGAAATATATAGAGCACATCTTGGTGTATATATTGCCATAAAAATGCAAAAACAGAGGGGCAGAAGATGGCGGCGTGAGTAGAGCAGCGGAAATCTCATCCCAAAACAACATATATCTATGAAAACATAACAAAGACAACCCTTCCTAGAATAAAGACCAGAGGACACAGGACAATATCCAGACCACATCCGCACCCGTGAGAACCCAGCGCCTCGCGAAGTGGGTAAGATAAAAGCCCCGGCCCCGCGGGAGCCGAGTGCCCCTCCCCCCAGCTCCCGGCAGGAGAAGAGCAGGCAGAGCGGGAGGGAGACAGAGCCCAGGACTGCCGAACACCCAGCCCCAGCCATCTGGGCCAGAGTGCAGGGCGCTCGATACTAGGAAAACAGGGCAGCAAGAACAGTGAGCAGGCACTGGAGGCTGGGCGACAGAGGACATAAGAAAAGCGCGCGACCATTTTTTTTTGCTATTTTGCTGTTTTGTTTTGGCGAGCGCTTTTTGGAAGTCTTAAAGGGATAGGGACCCCAATACTAGGGAAAAAGGGCAGAAAGACCGGTGAGCAGAGGCCTGAGGCTGGCACCGGAGAATAAAGAAAAACGAACGACCACCTTTTTTTTTTTTTTTTTAATAAAAAAAATTTTTTTTTTTTTTTTTTTGGTGGGCGTTGTTTTGTTTTGGCGGGTGCTCCTTGGAAGTCTTAAAGGGGCAGGGCGGGTCACTTAATCCAGAGGCAGGGAATCCGGGGATCTCTGGGCACCCTAACCCCTGGGCTGCAGGGAGCAGGGAGGCCCCTTACGGAGATAAATAGCCTCCCAGCAGCTCCTGCTCCAACACGACTCCACCACTTTGGAGCAGCTGCCCGAGCCAGGCCACGCCCACAGCAACAGCGGAGATTAACTCCATAGCAGCCGGGCAGGAAGCAGAAACCCTGTCTGTGCGCAGCTGCGCAGCACAAGCCACTAGAGGTCGCTGTTCTCCCAGGAGAGGAGGGCCACAAACCAACAAGAAAGGAAGTCCTTCCAGCCGTCACTCGTCCCAGCTCTGCAAACTATTCCTATCACCATGAAAAGGCAAAGCTACAGGCAGACAAAGATCACAGAGACAACACCAGAGAAGGAGACAGACCTAACCAGTCTCCCTGAAAAAGAATTCAAAATAAGAATCATAAACATGTTGACAGAGATGCAGAGAAATACACAAGAGAAATGGGATGAAGTCCGGAAGGAGATCACAGATGCCAGAAAGGAGATCGCAGAAATGAAACAAACTCTGGAAGGGTTTATAAGCAGAATGGATAGAATGCAAGAGGCCATTGATGGAATTGAAATCAGAGAACAGGAACGCATAGAAGCTGACATAGAGAGAGACAAAAGGATCTCCAGGAATGAAACAATATTAAGAGAACTGTGTGACCAATCCAAAAGGAACAACATCTGTATTACAGGGGTCCCAGAAGAAGAAGAGAGAGGAAAAGAGATGGAAAGTATCTTAGAAGAAATAATTGCTGAAACTTCCCCACACTGGGGGAGGAAGTAATCGAACAGACCACGGAAATACACAGAACCCCCAACAGAAAGGATCCAAGAAGGGCAACACCAAGACACATAATAATTAAAATGGCAGAGATCAAGGACAAGGAAAGAGTGTTAAAGGCAGCTAGAGAGAAAAAGGTCACCTATAAAGGGAAACCCATCAGGCTAACGTCAGATTTCTCAACAGAAACCCTACAGGCCAGAAGAGAATGGCATGATATATTTAATACAATGAAACAGAAGGGCCTTGAACCAAGGATACTGTATCCAGCACGACTATCATTCAAATATGACGGTGGGATTAAACAATTCCCAGACAAACAAAAGCTGAGGGAATTTGCTTTCCACAAACCACCTCTACAGAACATCTTACAGGGACTGCTCTAGATGGGAGCACTCCTAGAAAGAGCACAGCACAAAACACCCAACATATGAAGAATTGAGGAGGAGGAACAAGAAGGGAGAGAAGAAAAGAATCTCCAGATAGTGTATATAACAGCTCAATAAGCGAGCTAAGTTAGGCAGTAAGATACTAAAGAGGCTAACCTTGAACCTTTGGTAACCACGAATTTAAAGTCTGCAATGGCAATAAGTACATATCTTTCAATAGTCACCCTAAATGTTAATGGGTTGAATGCACCAATCAAAAGACACAGAGTAACAGAATGGATAAAAAAGCAAGACCCATCTATATGCTGCTTACAAGAAACTCACCTCAAACCCAAAGACATGTACAGACTAAAAGTCAAGGGATGGAAAAACATATTTCAAGCAAACAACAGTGAGAAGAAAGCAGGGGTTGCAGTACTAATATCAGACAAAATAGACTTCAAAACAAAGAAAGTAACAAGAGATAAAGAAGGACACTACATAATGATAAAGGGCTCAGTCAAACAAGAGGATATAACCATTCTAAATATATATGCACCCAACACAGGAGCACCAGCATATGTGAAACAAATACTAACAGAACTAAAGGGGGATATAGACTGCAATGCATTCATTCTAGGAGATTTCAACACACCACTCACCCCAAAGGATAGATCCACTGGGCAGAAAATAAGTAAGGACACGGAAGCACTGAACAACACAGTAGAGCAGATGGACCTAATAGACAACTATAGAACTCCACATCCAAAAGCAGCGGGATATACATTCTTCTCAAGTGCACATGGAACATTCTCCAGAATAGACCACATACTAGGCCACAAAAAGAGCCTCAGAAAATTCCAAAAGATTGAAATCCTACCAACCAACTTTTCAGACCACAAAGGCATAAAACTAGAAATAAACTGTACAAAGAAAGCAAAGAGGCTCACAAACACATGGAGGCTTAACAACACGCTCCTAAATAATCAATGGATCAATGACCAAATCAAAATGGAGATCCAGCAATATATGGAAACAAATGACAACAACAACACTAAGCCCCAACTTCTGTGGGACACAGCAAAAGCAGTCTTAAGAGGAAAGTATATAGCAATCCAAGCATATTTAAAAAAGGAAGAGCAATCCCAAATGAATGGTCTAATGTCACAATTATCGAAATTGGAAAAAGAAGAACAAATGAGGCCTAAGGTCAGCAGAAGGAGGGACATAATAAAGATCAGAGAAGAAATAAATAAAATTGAGAAGAATAAAACAATAGCAAAAATCAATGAAACCAAGAGCTGGTTCTTCGAGAAAATAAACAAAATAGATAAGCCTCTAGCCAGACTTATTAAGAAGAAAAGAGAGTCAACACAAATCAACAGTATCAGAAACGAGAAAGGAAAAATCACGACGGAACCCACGGAAATGCAAAGAATTATTGGAGAATGCTATGAAAACCTATATGCTAACAAGCTGGGAAACATAGGAGAAATGGACAACTTCCTAGAAAAATATAACCTTCCAAGATTGACCCAGGAAGAAACAGAAAATCTAAACAGACCAATTACCAGCAACGAAATTGAAGCGGTAATCAAAAAACTACCAAAGAACAAAACCCCCGGGCCAGGTGGATTTACCTCGGAATTTTATCAGACATACAGGGAAGACATAATACCCATTCTCCTTAAAGTTTTCCAAAAAATAGAGGAGGAGGGGATACTCCCAAACTCATTCTATGAAGCTAACATCACCCTAATACCAAAACCAGGCAAAGACCCCACCAAAAAAGAAAACTACAGACCAATATCCCTGATGAACGTAGATGCAAAAATACTCAACGAAATATTAGCAAACCGAATTCAAAAATACATCAAAAGGATCATACACCATGACCAAGCGGGATTCATCCCAGGGATGCAAGGATGGTACAACATTCGAAAGTCCATCAACATCATCCACCACATCAACAAAAAGAAAGACAAAAACCACATGATCATCTCCATAGATGCTGAAAAAGCATTTGACAAAGTTCAACATCCATTCATGTTAAAAACTCTCAGCAAAATGGGAATAGAGGGCAAGTACCTCAACATAATAAAGGCCATCTATGATAAACAAACAGCCAACATTATATTGAACAGCGAGAAGCTGAAAGCATTTCCGCTGAGATCGGGAACTAGACAGGGATGCCCACTCTCTCCACTGTTATTTAACATAGTACTGGAGGTCCTAGCCACGGCAATCAGACAAAATAAAGAAATACAAGGAATCCAGATTGGTAAAGAAGAAGTTAAACTGTCACTATTTGCAGATGACATGATACTGTACATAAAAAACCCTAAAGACTCCACCCCAAAACTACTAGAACTGATATCGGAATACAGCAAAGTTGCAGGATACAAAATCAACACACAGAAATCTGTGGCTTTCCTATATACTAACAATGAACCAACAGAAAGAGAAATCAGGAAAACAACTCCATTCACAATTGCATCAAAAAAAATAAAATACCTAGGAATAAACCTAACCAAAGAAGTGAAAGACTTATACTCTGAAAACTACAAGTCAGTCTTAAGAAAAATTAAAGGGGACACTAACAGATGGAAACTCATCCCATGCTCGTGGCTAGGAAGAATTAATATCGTCAAAATGGCCATCCTGCCCAAAGCAATTTACAGATTTGATGCAATCCCTATGAAACTACCAGCAACATTCTTCAATGAACTGGAACAAATAATTCAAAAATTCATATGGAAACACCAAAGACCCCGAATAGCCAGAGCAATCCTGAGAAAGAAGAATAAAATAGGGGGGATCTCACTCCCCAACTTCAAGCTCCACTATAAAGCCATAGTAATCAAGACAATTTGGTACTGGCACAAGAGCAGAGCCACAGACCAATGGAACAGACTAGAGAATCCAGACATTAACCCAGACATATATGGTCAATTAATATTTGATAAAGGAGCCATGGACATACAATAGCGAAATGACAGTCTCTTCAACAGGTGGTGCTGGCAAAACTGGACAGCTACATGTAGGAGAATGAAACTGGACCATTGTCTAACCCCATATACAAAAGTAAACTCAAAATGGATCAAAGACCTGAATGTAAGCCATGAAACCATTAAACTCTTGGAAGAAAACATAGGCAAAAACCTCTTAGACATAAACATGAGTGACCTCTTCTTGAACATATCTCACCGGGCAAGGAAAACAACAGCAAAAATGAGTAAGTGGGACTATATTAAGCTGAAAAGCTTCTGTACAGCAAAAGACACCATCAATAGAACAAGAAGGATCCCTACAGTATGGGAGAATATATTTGAAAATGACACATCCGATAAAGGCTTGACGTCCAGAATATATAAGGAGCTCACACGCCTCAACAAACAAAAAACAAATAACCCAATTAAAAAATGGGCAGAGGAACTGAACAGACAGTTCTCCAAAAAAGAAATACAGATGGCCAACAGACACATGAAAAGATGCTCCACATCGCTAATTATCAGAGAAATGCAAATTAAAACTACAATGAGGTATCATTTCACACCAGTAAGGATGGCTGCCATCCAAAAGACAAACAACAACAAATGTTGGCGAGGCTGTGGAGAAAGGGGAACCCTCCTACACTGCTGGTGGGAATGTAAGTTAGTTCAACCATTGTGGAAAGCAGTATGGAGGTATATCAAAATGCTCAAAACAGACTTACCATTTGACCCAGGAATTGCACTCCTAGGAATTTACCCTAAGAACGCAGCAATCAAGTTTGAGAAAGACAGATGCACCCCTATGTTTATTGCAGCACTATTTACAATAGCCAAGAATTGGAAGCAACCTAAATGTCCATCAATAGATGAGTGGATAAAGAAGATGTGGTACATATACACAATGGAATACTACTCAGCCATAAGAAAAGGGCAAATCCAATCATTTGCAGCAACATGGATGGAGCTGGAGGGTATTATGCTCAGTGAAACAAGCCAAGCGGAGAAAGAGAAATACCAAATGATTTCACTTATCTGTGGAATATAAGAACAAAGGAAAATCTGAAGGAACAAAACAGCAGCAGAATCACAGAACTCAAGAATGGACTAACAGGTACCAAAGGGAAAGGGACTGGGGAGGATGGGTGGGTAGGGAGGGATAAGAGGGGGAGAAGTAGGGGGGTATTAAGATTAACATACATGGGGGGGTAGGAGAAAAGGGAGGGCTGTACAACACAGAGAAGGCAAGTAGTGATTCTACAACATTTTGCTATGCTGATGGACAGTGACTGTAAAGGGGTTTATAGGGGAGACCTGGTATAGGGGAGAGCCTAGTAAACATAATATTCGTCATGTAAGTGTAGATTAGTGATACCAAAAACAAAGCAAAAAAAAAAAAAAAAGGGCAGTTCCTGTGTGGTAACCTCCAACGAGTTCTACACAAGGGTATAAAGGGCATATAAAAGTGTAGGCAAAGGGTCTGTTTGTGTTTATACAGAGGATCAAAGCCTAATTGGGCTACCCCGAAAATGAACTAAGATACGATATGAAAAAGAACTTCCAACATCAGCACTCTCTGGAAGACTCATGCCAGAAGATGATCATCAAAAAACCCCAACAAAGATCCACGCACTGCTACAGCTGTAGATGCACTCATCCCACCAGTTCCTGGACTTGCCATGGGAATGAGGAAGGAGATATCTAAGCTGGCCTGTGCATACAGTAAAACAACAAATTTGACTGGATCTATACTGTTGGAACTCAACCAAGAATTTGGAGAAGTGCAAATTGTAGCGCTCCAAACTCTTACAACTACAGACTATTTACTGTTAAAAGAACATATGGCATGTGAACAGTCCCCAGGAATGGGTTGTTTTAATTTGTCTGATTTCTCTCCGACTGTTCAAGTTCAGTTGGACAATATCCACCATATCATAGATAAGTTTTCAGAAATGCCTAAGGTGCCTTAATGGTTTTCTTGGTTTCACTGGAGATGGCTGGTAATTACAGATATGCTTTGGTTATGTAACTATACTCCTATTATGTTAATGTGTGTGCGCAATTTAAGTAGTAGCTTAAAACCTATACACGCTGAAGTTACTCTACAAGAAGATATGTCAAAGAAATAATCAATCTTCCCATGTTTTCTTCCGCCTGCTACTTCTATAGCTTTTCTTCTTCCTTCCTAATTACAACCCTTAAATAGAATTCGTGCCTCATATCAAATTTACCGAGTATCATAACTCCTCCAAGTGGTAAAGATACCTCAAGACAAATGCTGGGCATAGAAGCCACAGGGCATAAATATGCAAAGAAGTAAAAAGCTAACCTTTTCAAACAATAAGGCTTCCCTCTCACTTACCAACTTCACATTTCCCTGTATGGCCCCGGAAGATGACTGGTTAGCCAGAGACGGGTAAGATTCCTCAAGGGAGGAACAACCTAAGACAGGCACAGTCGCAGGGGGGCCATCAGGTGAGAAATTGGGGATCAACAGAGGTGAGGCTTAGAACCTCGCCCCCCCTGTTCTGAGATAAATCTTCTGCATACGTGGATGTTTTATTGCCCTGGTCTAGCTTGGATTAACACATAGTCTACAGGCACACACCTGATCATCTACATTTGCTCTCTTACAACACTAAACTATGTTTTCTACCTTTATCTTGTATCTACCTACCACTTCAGCATTTTATTAAAAATAATAATAATAAAGAGAGAAATGTGGTATCCACATATAAATCAAGTATAAAAACCAAATGAGTATTCATATTTGAACTGACTGTTTAGAGTTCATAATGCATGAGCAAAACCGAAAGTTTCTGTGATGACTGCCCTTGTACTGTTCACTATGTAACTTATTCATTATGTAAGAATTTGTTCTCCATGTAAGAACTTGTCTGTTATGCCTCAGAAGATTGGAGACTGACGAAAATTAGGCTTGGGTGGATTAATGATTGTGCATTGAGCATTGACTCCCCTATACAGAATTTTATTGTCGTTAACAACCATTTGATCAATAAATATGAGAGATGCCCTCACAAAAAAAAAAAAAAAAAAGGACAGACTTCCAATGGTAAAATAAATAAGTAACCGGGATGTAATGTATAGCATATGGAATATAGTCAGATATTGTAACAGCTTGGTAGGGTGATAGCTGGAACCTAGAATTATGTATATAAATGTTCTACTACTGTGTTGTACACTTGAAACTAATGTAATGTAATACTGTGCGTCAACTACCCTTCAATAAAAAATAATTATTTAAAAAAAAAATGCAAAAACAGTTACTTTTATTGTTAGTTATTCTCATCAGGAATTACTGGTAAAACAAAACAGACTAAGGTCCACCAATCCTCCCCCACTCACCTCCAAGGTCTTAATAAATACAAGGACAGGTATCCCAAATCATTTCAACAGACTGCTCAGCCTTCACAAGAGAGGGAATACTTTACTCTCAACTTTAAAATCTTCCTATGTTCCTAATTAACTTTAGAACTGAAATTCATAAGTATGTTCATCTGAGATATTCCTATTTCTATATAGCATTCCACATACTCTACGTTCAGATACTAATATGACCAAAACAAAAATATTCCCAAATACAATTAGGAAGGAAAAATATGGATTCTAGTAAACCTGGGTGATCATTCTGTAATGCTAACATATAAGTTATAATGCTAATATAAAAGAGATACATTTTATGTATATGTGTATGTATTTATGTCTGGCCACAATCAAAGTGACTTCTCCCCTTCTACTTATGGCCCATTTTCCATAAACCAGCCTTTTCTGTAATCAACTTTTCAGTTACAAAAATTTAAGTGATATGACAGAAACATAACAACTGAAACCTTTACTTGAAAGTAGTGAAAATACAGCTTGACATATTTAAGTCTTCGCTCTCAAAACTGGGTAAAGAAAACTATACCACTTGAAATACTGATTAGAGAATACTTCCTTTGAACAAAAGACTGCTACACTATCATCTCACCCTGCCCTCAGTAACATTTATGCTGTACTAAAATAATATTTTTTCAAACGATTGCATTCATTCATTCGTTCAACATTCAGTCATTTATAGGTAATGTTCCAGTACATGAAGTGATCAATACACATCACAAAAGAAACAAAAAACAATGAAAGTGGTGCTTTCTCTAGAAAGGGTCACTCTAAAAACTGGAGAGAAATACAAAGCCATAAAGCTCAACAAGTGCACAGTATTTTTTTTTCTTTAATGGACAAGCTGTATTAGTTCTTCTTCAATCCTAAAAGAACACCTGTCAGTGAACCAGCTGAACTAATAAACAACCTTACGTGTTAGAAAAGAGTATGACTGGATTCATTCAAAATATAATTGACAAATACAAAGACTGTCTCAGGAATTTAACTACTTGCATTAGTAGACATTTGCAAGCAAACAAGACACATGAAAAATCATGTGTTCCTGACTACTTCTTTTAGCGTCCTGGAGTTATTGCACAGGTGGAAAGGGACATGTTTTTAAAACTGAACCTTAGAGAAAAGAAAGATGAGAGTATATAAGTTAGGATGGCACTGAGACAGTTTAAAGGTAGCCTTCACAGGCGTGAACAGAAAATGCAATTATATCACACATTAATATTTGCCAAAAAAAAAATAAAAAAGAACATATGAGAATATTTATGCTATATCTAAAGTTAAATCTGCATTTATAATTCATAAATGATCATAGTGGTATAATAAAAAAGAAACACTACCTGTTTAATGAGGATACATCCATTTGTACTACACAATTTTAATTTGTAATGTAAATGTAGTATGTCCTTATATTTGTATTAAGCAAGACATACCAAAATAGCTAGTTTTAAACAAGCTAAAATGAATGACCTACTTAACAAACTTTATTTTTTTCTATATATTTTCAAGTCATAATCTCCTACTGGGCACACAGCTGTATGACTTTGCATAATTTCACATTTAAGGAGAACACCAGGCCCAAAGCACGGCCTATTTTTTGCCCTCAGTGTGAGGGTCAAGTTGTGTAGTCCTCAGAAAGTAGCATTAAATACGACGACTTAATAATGCACAAGGGAGGAAACACTTAATATTCATGTTGACAGAGGAGAAGATTAATCACGGGGAGTTTCTGCTCCCAAAGAAGGCTCAGGAAGGCCCTCGGTTCCAGTCCCAGGAACAGTGATGGTTTTAAAGCAGTTCACGAGCAACCCTTTGAGGAAACACTAAGGTTTACTGCAAAATGGCACTGGGTGACAAATGAGAGACCTTCTTCACTTTAACTTCAAATTAATCATAGTGTCCCATTGAACTTTGTTTTCTGTAATGTGCTTCTCATAACCCTTGTCCACTTTAGTAAAAAAAAACAAAAAAGCAGTCTTTTCCATGAATTTTAAACAATTATAAAGAATCTTTTCTCTCCTGTTTTTTTCACCTTATAGGTGATTTCAGAAACAGCATGCTTTTTTTCTCTTAACAAATAAAAATGGGTTCCTCACACTCCGCTCATTTTTTATGAGAAGTAAACATAAGAAAAATAATGGTAGATGTTTACCTGGTATTCAGAACACTGAGTTAAAAGCATTCAACCTGTTAGACACTATTTTTAATGATAGTGATTAAATATAATTACATTCCTTTTCCCATGAGCAATTTATTAACCCCCTTTGGATTAAATACTTGTTTGCTGTGATTTTTAAAGAGCAATTGTTTTCATATCTATTAAGTGTTTTCCTCAAAACCTATCTACAAAACCACTCAAAACCTGTACTATTACAAACATAATAAAGGCTTAGCAGATTAATTTCCTAGTTATGTTTTTTAAATGAATTCCATTTTGACTTCTGGTAATCATTGCATTGAACTAAATCATGATGGCTGAACTGTTCTTCCATGAAAAAAAATGAACTTCACCCCATTATATTTATAGTAAATAAATGTAAATGCAATCCTGAATTTAAATAAAAGCAGATTAATGTGGGATGCAGCTTCAAAACAAATGTTAGGGATGATGAATGTTTACCATCTCTAATACATATTAAATGTAAAATACATTTATTTTATTGGTAGAAAGACTACTGTCTGGTTGTATGTATGTGTATGTTTAAAAATTGTGATAAATGCCATAAAGAAAGATGTAACAGGATGAACAGAGAAGAAGAAAGTCTTCTCTAAGTAAGTAACTCTTAAGCAGAGTCTTGAAAGATAAATAGAGTTGGCCCAGGAAAGAAGTGGAAAAGAACATTCCTGGCAGAGTATCCCATCAAAGAAATCTCTTGAATGGAAAAGGCCTTGGTAGGTTCTAGAAACTGAGGACACATCAATCTGGCTATGGTATGTGGTGAGAGAAAGAATAATGAAATAAAGTTTAAAAAGTAGGAAATGAGTACCAAGACTGTGAAGGGATTTATAATAAGGCCTGCTAGTGATTATAATCCTATCATAAATTCAATAGAAATGATTGAGATGCTTTGAACACCTCAGGAAGCTAACATCTTCTGAAAGATATTAGCTAACATTTTTTGAAAAGGTTCACATTTTCAAAAACTACCCAGGCTTCTCTAAGGAGAGCCCTGTGGGAGCAGGGGCATCGACCAGTAGGCTCTGGTAATGACTCAGGTAAGAGAAGATGAGGACTTGTAAAGCCAGGGAGAAGTGAGTTGATTTGTTTTTAAATGGGATGCAAAATCAGCGGGACACAGCTGAGCTCAAGGTAGTGATAAATGTTCACTCTTTCTATGTTCAATCCTTTTGGCCCTGGATGCTGTTGATTTCCCAATCACTTTTAAATGACCTAGAATGACCCTGAAATGGGCACAAGACAGCAGTGGTTCACAGGAGGGAGCATCTACACACACCATCAACCCCAGCCTTCCCTTCCAACAGACTCTGCTGGGAGTCCCCGTGCTTCTTGGACAAACTACTTAATGGCTATTTGAAAATGCCATCACTCATTTCAAAGGAGAGAGAGAGAGAGAAACAATGGGTGGGAGACTCCTTTTCATTTTTCACATAGAGTTTTGCAAGTGGGGGAGGAAGTGCTTTTCTTATTTCTTGGCAAAAATCCTAGCTATTAAGTTTTAGATAATTTCACAAGTATTCATTATATAAAAAATCAAGAGACATTTATATTAAAACTACTGATTTCATTTTAATTTCAGCCTATTTTAGTTTGCTGACATATTTTTACCGAATGAACAGATGTTTCTAAAAAGTAAGTTTTTCTGGTCTGGAAACTTGCTCATTAATTGGATTTATGGGAAAAGGATAGCTCTAGTTTATAAGAGGATATGTGTCATCATAGAAGGAAAAGGTTCTACATAGACTACTTCTTCAGAAGAATGTAGCTGAAACTGTTAACAGAGGTTGCTCCTAGAGTAGACAGGGAAACAGGGCTAGGTGGCAGACTTTCTTTTCTTCTGTAGCTGAAAGGTTTACAGTCAGCTAATACTGTTATTTAGTACAAGTACTAAATAAGCAAGCAAACAAGTAAATTAATAGTGGAAGCACCTATGATTTCTCCCCACTGCTAACACAACCCTCATGATCATCTTGGTTTATATCTGACCTATCAGCATGACTTTCAAACCTGGCCCCACTTCTTCCCCTCTGTGTTGAGAACCTGGCTCCCCTCTTCCCAAGGGCCAGACAAGCTTCCCTTTGTTCCCATCCTTGTCTTCTTATAGCCTGTGATATAATGAGTTATAAGAAATACATATTTGGTCATTCATATGACCAAATATATATTTCCCAGGTATATTTGGTCTTCATCCAGTTACTGAAAACATTGCAGAGTCTTAAAGGTGAAACAGGTGCTTTGTCATGTTAATGAGAGACTTTTGGACCCCAACCCAAGGGCAGGAGCTGGATACTGAATCAGCCAATGGCCAATAATTTAGTCAATCATGACTATGCAATGAAATCCCCACAAAAATCCCTGAGAAGAACTTTTTGCTCTCTCTTTGTTCTGCCCTGCCTGCTGTGCTCCATTGGGTCCTGCTTCTTGGTCAGAGACATCTTCTATGCTGGGGGAACCAGAATGCCTCCATGTGCCATCGAGTCAGGCCGCAACCCCACCAGGATAGAAGCTCCTTCATTTCATGAGGACCTTTACTGGGGACCTTTCCCTGAGTCTTTCTTCATCTGGCTGTTAACACACACATATCCTTTATGGTATCCTTAATTAAACTGGAAAACCAAGTGTCTTCCTGAGTTCTGTGAGCTGTTCTAACAAATTAATAGAACCTGAGAGGGAGGTTGTAGGAACCTCAGATCTGTAGCCGGTAGGTCTGAAGCACATGTAACTGCCAGGGGCTTGCAAGCTGCATGCATCTGGAGTCAGCAGGTAAGGACAGTCTTGTAGGATGGAGCCCTTAACCTGGGGAATCTGGGGCTGTCTCCAGGAAGATAGCATCCTAATTGACTTGAATTCTCCAATACCGTGCTGGTGTTCGAGAATCGCCTGGTTTCAGTATGTGTGGGGAGATGCCCTCCCAACATACTTACACACATGGAAATTGGGTCCAGGAACCCAAATGAAGTCATACTACTATTACTGCTATGTATAATATTGTTATTGTTACACATATACGCAGGGAAAAAATCCACCATTGCATTTGATGTTGGAAGAGTGGGAATAACACAGCCCATCCTCTATACAATAGCCAGAAATACATCTTTAAAATGTACATCAAACTATGCTACTTCTATGCTTAAAACCCACCAAGCAATTTTCTTTATATTAGAATAAAATCCAGACCCTTCACTAGGACTTACTCCTCACGAGGATCCTCTACTAGATCTGTAATCTACCATATCTATCCCATCCCTTGCCATTTCTTTTTTCGCTGTAGACAAGCCCATCCATCCCCTTTGTTGACAACCCTCTGGGTCTATCAGCTGTAGTATATTGAATAGCGTCTCCCTCAAAATTCACGGCCACCCAGAACCCCACAGTGTGATGGAAATAGGGTCTTCACAGAAGTAATTAAGGTAAGAATGGAGATATGGTCATTCTGGACTACAGTGGTCTTTAAATCCAATGGGAGTATCCTTATAAGACACAGGAAAAGATACACAGAGACAGCAGAGAAGTCCATATGAAGAGGGAGGCAGAGACTGGCGTTCTGCCACCACAAACCAAGGAACATCCAGGGCCACCAGAAGCTAAAAGAGGCAAGGAAGTGTACTAATTTTCTAGGGTAGTCTTAACAGAATATCACAGACAAGGTGGCTTAAACAACAGAAATTTACTATCTCATAGTTCTGGAAGTTGAAAGTGCAAATCCAAGATAATAGTTAAGAATGATTCCTTCTGCTGTTCCAGGCCTCTTTCCTCACTTCTGGTGATCTGCTGGCCATCTTTGGCATTCCTTGGCTTGTGAATGCATTATTTCAATCACAGCCTTCATTTTCACATGGATTCTTCCTGAGTTTCCATGTCCAAAAGTCTCCATTTTTAAGAACACCAGTAATATTGGATAAGAGCTACTTTAATGACCTTGTTTTAGTTTTACTGTCTCTGTAAAGGCCTATTTTCAAAATCACTTTCTAAAGTGCTGAGGATTAGTATTTCAACAAACCTTTTTAAGGGGGCAAATCAAATCCATATCAGAAGGATTCCTCCTACACCAAGATTTTGACTGTAAGAGAATAAATTTCTGTTCTTTTTTAAATCAAGAAGTTTGTGGATTTTTGTTACCGCAACCCTAGGAAACTAATATACTAGCTTCCTCTCTGGTTCTTGAACACGTCAAGTTCCTTTCCACCTTTGCATGGTCCTGTCCCTCTACTAGAATGCTTTTCCTGCAGCTCTTTGCAAGGCTGGCCCTAGACAGGTCTCAGCTCAAACATTTTCTACTAACAAGACTTCTCCTAATGCATCTATCCAAAGGCCTGACATAACTGACACAGTTGTAATACACACTTCACAGCACTGATCTGTCTTTAAAATTAAGCAACAATTAACCTGATTGCTTGCATATAGTCTCTCTCCTCTTTCAGGACTCCAGCATAACAGTTCTAGAAGGTCAGTCACTGGTCTGTGCTGCTCAGCACTCTAATCTCAGTGCCTAAAAGAGTGCTTAAAACTAAGGAGGTGCCCAATGAGTATCTGCTGAATTAATGAGAAATAAGAAAGTCATTCAATCTAACTGCCTCCAGACATTTTGACAAAGTTTTAAGTAGCCTATGCTTGAATAATGCTTGAAGTCACTGACTCAACCCCCCAAAAGAAAAAATATATATATACCATAATAGTATAATTTTATTAGTATATTACTTTATGTTTTCTCATTGCATCAGCATGTTTCAGTAAGATTTACACTTACTGCTACTAACTCCAACTTTATTCCATTGTGTTAAATAAAACAAATCGAATAATTTTCCCACATGGTAACATATATATAAGATATTGAAGTGATCCAAATCAATAATTTTTCCATCAAAATATCATTCATTCTTTTGACAATTTCTCATATTGTGTTTTAGAAACCCATCTATAAGCCCTTTTCCTCTCTACTGTGATCACCTTAAATGAATTCCGGTTTGTCTATTTATCTTAAAATTCACCACTTTTGTATATGATCTGACAACATACACAAGCACAAATATCAACCCTTTTATTTATTTATTTATTTTGATTATATATATATATATGTTTTTATTTTTGTATCATTAATCTACAATTACATGAGCAACATTATGATTACTACACTACCCCCATTATCAAGTCCCCACCACATACCCCATTCCAGTCACTGTCCATCAGTGTAGTAAGATGCTATAGAATCACTACTTGTCTTCTCTGTGCTGTTCAACCCTTTTATTTTAAATGAGGGATTAGTAGACATTCTTTTAAAGAGCAATCAATATTTTAGGCTTTGTGCTTAATACCGTGTCTGCTACAGCTACTTTACAGCAGGAAGCCTTTTCAGCAGGAAGGTCACCATACACTGTGTGTAAAAAAAATCAGTATGTCTATGTTCCAAAAAGTTATTTGTGGACAAAAATAATTAGATTGAATAAAATGTTCACATATTATGAAATACAATTCTACTCTTGATTTTTATTTGACTACTTCAAATATCAAAAAAACATCTTTATAGTTTGTGGGTCACACAAAAGCAGGTAGCAAGTCCAATGTGGGCCAGAGGCTGCAGTGTGCGCATCTCCATCTTCCAGGTAATGTGTTCTATAAGGAAGCCTAGGAACATATTACCATGTGGAAGTGGGTTGTGCATCTTACTGAGGAATTGTTAAAAATCTAATGTTCAGAAAAACATTAAAGTCTTTTTGCACATAGTCTACTTCCAATTCTACCTTCTCTCTTATTGTTTTGATGCCATTCACCCTCTTTTACAACATTAAACTTGACTGTTAAGTGACTGGTTAGTAGGAGCTTACAAAAATTTAGCAGTGGAAAAAAAATGATTATGCTTTGTTCCATACAATGTTCATCTAAACAAAGGTGATTCTCAATAGGGTGATTTGCTCATTCTCATTTAAAAGATCGGAACTAAATGGCTTCTTCTGTCACTTCCCCTGAGAAATGATGGCACAACAGAAGGGAACATCTTTGCAAATGCTGTCTTCATTTTATTCTTTGTTTCCAACACATAAGACTGACAGCTTTCTTTCATTATGAAAATATGTTTTCTCCTATCAAATTAAGGTTCACACCCTTAACATAAATATCAACCAAGAAGCCTGTGCATTCCCAGGGGTAAGAGAGTAGAACTCCCAACCAGGACAGCCTCTCCCCTCTAGTCACAACATAACAACAACAGCAAAAGCTAAGAGTGACTTTTTGGAAAATTTTTCAAATACACTTAATATTATTTTGAGAACAACTAAAAATGTGCAAGAACAAAAAAGAGGGGAAAAGCAACATAAAAAGAAACACAAATCAAACAAGAATCTAGACATGATGCTTTAGAGTTGAAGATTTTATCTTCAACAGGTATACCCTGTAAGAAATTAGTAATGATGATTTTAAAAATCAAAATATGAAGTAGTGATCAATAAAATGAAAAAGAAAGGAATTTTGAAGCATCCCCTACATTCTCTGTAAAAACTGAAATAACCTGGAAAGGAAGAAATTCAATTCAGCACTGAATCTCTGCCAAGCATGGAACTAGTTGTTTTCATGTTCTTGTTAACTTGGTTAATATTCTCACAAAAATCCCATGACAGCTTCCCCAATCTTTTTGGTCTGTTAGTCATATCCAACTCAAAATAATTTTATTTTAGAGAAATGTGGGGTAAATTGTAGTATTTCCAGAATCTGTTGCCTGGCCTTAGCCCATTTACATATACCACTATAGCTTCTTGCAACCAGGGGCCAAGGGGTGGGTAGAGGCTACTCTCTCCTCTCCTCCATTGCATAATTGGTCTGGTGCCTGTCAGTCACCAGGGACCCACATACGGAGTTTCTCCTGAAGGGGGCAGGTGGGGGGTGGATGGGGAAGTGAGCACTTGACATGGCTGCAGGGGATGGAGAGGACCAAGCAGGCATTTGCTAGCAGGAACCAGGGAGAAAGAAAAGAGAACCCTGAAAATAAAGCTGGGCCTCTTTGTGAGCAATAAAAGGGTTTCTCCCAATCCAGCCTCTCCTTAGACTGATCTCAGTCATACTGGTTTGTTCTACCCACTCCAGGAACACTCTTCCCCCTAGAATGACAATACACATACATCAATTCTTTTTAATTTACTATGTTGGATAAAACTTCTTTTTATTTTTATTTTTTGTCTTCCAAGTGGCCCAAAGGCTTAACATTTGTTAAAAAAAGAATGATAATGGAAATATTAAAGTAGGGGAAAAAAGTTTGAGAATAAGCAAAATTGAATCTTACTGAGTATACCACTTACTGATAGATGCACCAGTGCCCACCACACTAGAAATTACCCTCTTAGCTGTATGTTTGGAGGGACTTTGGCTTCAGTCAATATGATTTGCAAAGGGAATGATTGCTTGGTTAATCCAATACTAAAACTTTCATAGTCACTAATAATGAGTAGAGAAAATTCTCCAATTATTGAAATCTCTGCAAAAGTTTTTTTTTAGGGCCTAAAAACAAAAGTTTTATTGTTAGGGCCTAACAACAAATGCAAGCTGTTAAGTGTTTGTGTTTTGGAGGGGTGTGTATGTGTTGTGTCTGTGTGTGTGGATGCATTTGTGGGCAGAAAGGAAGAGGTTCTTTTTCTTAAAATGATACTTAAACCAAAAGGAAATAAAGAGTTTAAAATTTGCTAACCCAAAGATGAATGTTCATTTTAAAAATAACTGCAAGGAAGTAGATAGCCCAGATATAAACCTACACATATATGACCAATTAATATACAATAAGGAGCCATGGATAGGCAATCTGGAAATGACAGCCTCTTCAACAACTGGTGTTGAAAAAACTGGACAGCTACATGTAAGAGAATAAAACTGGATCACTGTCTAATTCCATACACAAAAGGTAAACTCGAAATGGACCAAAGACCTACATGTAAGTCATGAAACTATAAAATTTATACAATAAAACATAGGCAAAAATCTCTTGAATATAAACATGAGCAACTTTTTCCTGAACACATCTCCTTGGGCATGGGAAACAAAAACAAAAATGAATAAATGGGACTACATCAAAGTAAAAAGTTCTGTACAGCAAAAGACACCATTAGCAGAACAAAAAAGGCATCCTACAGTATGGGAGGATATATTCATAAATGACATATCTGATAAGAGGTTAACCTCCAAAATATATAAAGAACCCACATGCCTCAACACCCAAAAAGCAAATAACCTGATTTAAAATGGGTGGATGATATGAACAAACAATTCTCCAAAGAAGAAATTCAGATGGCCAACAGGCACATGAAAAGATGCTCCACATTACTAATTATCAGGGAAATGCAAATAAAAACCACAATGAGATAACCTCTCACACCAGTTAGGATGGCCAATAGCGAAAAGACTAGGAACAACAAATGCTGGGGAGGATGTGGAGAGAGGGAAACCCTCCATACACTGTTAGTGGGAATGTAAATTAGTTCAGCCATTGTGGAAAGCAATATGGAGGTTCCTCAAAAAACTAAAAGCAGAAATATCACTTGACCCAGGAATTCCATTCTTAGGAATTTACCTGAAGAAAACAAGATCCCTGATGCAAAAAAGACATATGCACCCCTATGTTTATAACAGTACTATTTGCAATAGCCAAGATATGGAAGCAACCTAAGTGTCCATCAGTAGATGAATAGATAAAGAAGATGTGGTACATATACACAATGGAATATTATTCAGCCATAAAAGAAAACAAATCCTACCATTTGCAACAACATGGATGGAGCTAGAGGGTTTTATGCTCAGTGAAATAACCCAGCTGAAGAACGACACGTACCAAATGATTTCAGTCATTTGTGGAGCATAATAACAAAGCAAAACTGAAGGGAAAAAAAACAGCAGCAGACTCACAGACTCCAAGAAGAGAATAACGGTTACTAAAGGGAACAGGTTGGGAAGAGTGGGTAGGGACAGAGGGAGAAGGGAATTAATGGGGCATTATAATTAGCACACAGAGTATAGGTAGGTCATGGGGAAGGAAGTATAGCATAAGGAGACAAGTAATGACTCTGGCATCTTATTACACTGATGGACAGTAACTGCAATGGGGTGGGTGGAGGGATTTGATAATATGGGTAAATGTACTGACCACAATATTGCTCATGTGAAACCTTCATAAGATTGTATATCAATGATACCTTAATAATAATAAAAGAAAATGCAAGTATCCCAAATATTTTTTTGTTTTATCTTAAGTAAGTAGATGGTTAATGCAATGTTTAATATAACCTTCTACTAGACAATACTAAGCCACCATTCCTTACAAATATTTTAGATTTTCTGTTTGTACTATCAAGAACTCCTTAAAAACAAAAATAAAAAATCATTCTCCCCCAAAATCTAGATTAATTATATAATTGAAATATGAACATTTTTAACATTAATGTATACACCTCTGAACATTAACTTACTTTTCCTGTTTTCAGTATTTTAATTAGTATACACACATTTTTGTAGGATTTAAAAGATATTATATACAAACACATTTTTCACATAGAATTTTTCTGGCCAAGAAACTTTATCAAATAAACCCACTATCAATACACATGATAAACTTTTGAGAACTTTTACAGACTATTTATTATTAACAGAGGAATCTATGGAACAAAGAGTTAGTTTTGAAATCACCTGCAGTTAGTATTTTCAGATATTATTGCTAAATATCTTTTGACATATAACATCATATATACGCATTTAAATTTAAATCTTATGATAAATATGGATAACTTTCAATTCATTGGAATATAAAGGCAATCTTTATTTGTCTCAATATAATTGAGTGAAAGTAGTTATAAAATTACTAGTAATAACAAGAAAGTGACCTCCTCAGAATTTATTATATTGTCCTCCTCCAACTTTTATATTGTCATTTCCTATAGGTTCATCCATCTTAGTAATGTATTAGATTGCTATTCTACTATTATCAATTACCAAATTGATTATGAGGAGACAAGCCTACCTTCTCCAAAGTGAATGGACATATTCTAGGCCATATTTATAGACATTTTTAAAACATCCCTGAGATAGACAAGAATCTTTCTTTGTAGTAGATAATAGCTTCAGCTTCAATGCCAACAAAATCCTAGGAGAATGCCAATTATGCCAATTTTGCAAAAACAGATGTATGGTGATTTTGTGATATAGACTATTTTACACCAGGGACAAAGGCCAAACCATTCATCTCAATTTACTTAGCGCCCAAGGCTTAATTTGAACTCTGACCTTTAGAGTGGAAAGGTCATCTATATATCCAATAATAGCACAAGCTACTCTTTCCAAAGAGAAACATATATATTTGCTTCATATTCCACTACCTTTTCAATTAATTATGCAAATAGTTATCTTATTTTACTATTTGAATTGTTCCTTCAAATTAACCAATTTTAGAAATGTTTAAGATTTTGGGCCATTACTAAGGTAACAAAGTGTTTAATCAATAGCATGGATGATGGCCATTGATTGAAACTCCTCATTTAAGGCACTCTCAATCTTGATCACCAATAGTCAAATGACACCTGACTAAAGATTGCTAAGGATCTTGTTACTCAGTGACTTTAATGGAATTTTGAAAATAGGTCATAGGCATGACAGGTAATTGGGTTCAAATGAAAACACAAAGGGAAGCAATGAGCCATTTTTCACAATTACTTTTTGCAAATTTTTTTGGTCGTTCATTTCTTGTAATGAAAAAGCATACATTTATTTCTATAAAAATGAGTTGCAACCTTTGTTGACCAACCTATATGTATTAAAAATGCAACACTTCCTAAATATCCTATTTAAAACATCTTTTCAACATGTAATTTATTGCCTACTCCTTCCCCGGGAGCATCTGAGAATTAATGAGATGAGTGCCAAGAGCTTGAAGCTCCTTAGGGAAGGAGTGAGATAATATTACTAACCATTATTGTGATTATTATTATTTTATATGCATTTCACTGGAATGTTTTTTTTTTCTTCCCTAAATAAATTTAGTGCCCTTGATTAAACCAGACCTCCCTTGCATTTAAATCACTGAGTAAAAATGTTCTCTGAGCACCCCTGTCACCCAGATCTGTGGAGACATACAATATGGTCACTTTTCAGAAACCTTGCCTCCCAAGCTGAGCATTAATGCTACCAAGACCTCCATTCACCGTGGTGGTTATCAACCTTTAGGAAAATGGAAAATGATGGAATCATTATTACAAATATTTCAGCAAAGAAAATTATTCACCCTCCCTTTTTCCTCAGGAAAAATAATCAGAATATTTGAGTGAGAAAGCACAAATCATTATAACATGGACTGGCTTCTGATACAAGTATGTATCTGTTCCAAATTTTTCACATTACGACTTTGGTACTTGTTATTCTAGAATAAAATATATTTTTACTATATTTTGAAATATCATTAGTATTCAACTATTAATTTTATTAAACTACATATAATATAAAATTTCAAGTTACATAAAATATATTTTATTACCAATTTTTCATATACTTGAATTTTATTTTACTAAATCTTATAAACTAATCTTTGTACTTTAATTGGCTTTCTCTGGAAGGAATAAAGTGACACAATTTAATATGTTCTCCTTTTGAGGTAACTTTTAAAGTAAAGAAACTCAACAACAAAAAACACATGATAATTAATAAAAACAATGAGCTAGGGCACTTTCTTTGCATTACATTAGATAATAGAAAGCTAAACAATAGTAACATAAGCATATTCTTCTGCAGGCTTTAAAATTAACATAAAGAAAACAGGTTTGCCCTTCCTTCTAGGTAAGCAAAATAACAATTACAATACAAAGTGTGTATTATGAATATTGCTAAAGGGGAAATTGGATTACTCACACAAATAGGAGACAGATCAAATTTCCAATACATGAATTGTATACAGGAAATGATGAAAAGATCATTTTCAATGTGATAGGTTATTGATGAATTTAGCAAAACCAAGGGGAAAAGAGTAACTTTTGTTAAGTCTATAATAATGGCATAGAAGAATTAAGTGGATCATTTTAATCTAATTCAGCAAGTATTTATTGAATAAGTTTTTATGTGTAAGGTTCTCTGCTCCTCACAACAAGCAATAAGTAAGGAAACAGCCCCTAACACGAATATGATTCATAATGCACAAGCATAAATTATCACAATTTAAGTGAAGTTAGACATAATTCAAGGAGAGCAAAGCATTATGGGAGTTGGTTGGATAGGAGTCCTGTGGATCTTTCATTAGCTTCCTTGAATGCAGCATGATGTGAAACTAACTTTATTTATTTATTTTTGCCAAACACCTAGGAATCTCTCTAAATCATACCCTTTTCATCCACTTTGCTCCAGTCTTACTAATTTACTTCCAGTTCCTTGGCAACTTTTTTCCATGTAATTCCTTACCATTTTCTCATTATCAACCCTGGATGCACATCAAGAGTCAAATGAAAAAACTTTTAGAAAAAAGACTCGAGGTTCCTTTCCCAGTCTTATAAATGTAACTGGTCTGAGTGGGGGCTAGACATAGCTTTTAACTAAATCTTACTCTTCCTTGGCCCAGGATATCTTCCTTTGAATTCTTTGCTCATCCTCAGAATGGTTGCAGTTCCCACCACATGTGCTTTTATAGCACTCAGAGGCTCCCAGTAAGCTAACAGCTAAGTACACACTACAGTATTCAGATTTACCATTGGACCACTTTACCTGCCTGGAAATTCCCATAGGAGTGTAATAATCCTCCAATGTCTTCCCATTGTCTTCAGATAAAATTAAGAACACTTATCTACATAAATCTGTAGTCATCCAGAACAACTTTCTACTACCTTTCCTTTGATCACAACTTTCCACTGGAGTTTTCTTCTGTGTTTTCTAAGGTTTCAGGTTCTCTTCCCCACCCCCCTCAGGACATTCAGCCTAGAGTACTCGTTCCAGATCTCACCCTGCACATGACTTTCCCTACATACCACAGGCCTCAACATGAATATTACTTCTTCAGGGAGGCCTCCAGGCCCAAGAAACAAATTTTGATCTTAAAATCTATTCATGACACTGGATTTTTTCTTTATAATATTTACATTCAATTGTAAGCACATATTCAGTGTGATTATAATATATCTTTCCCACTAAGTTAAAAGTTCACCACACTTATGCAAATGCTTAGTATCTTTTGAAGGAACTAATGAATGAATGTGCACCTGTGCTATCATCTAAACTAATAACAGCAGCCATAAACTTGAAAACAGCAAAGCAAGATTAAATTTCAAAAAAGAGCAACTTATCTCTTAGTGTCATATTCTGCAAATCCATTTTCCATTATTTTTTCAAGAGTGCTAACAATGTCACTTAAGGTTTTCACTGGCGCTGAGAGGAGTTGCAAACTCATTCTTATGGTTGTTATGGAACAGAGGAGCAGGCTATACCAGCGTGAGCACAACAAGCTTTTTAAAAAAATTGCAGCAACAAGGCTGTTTTGAATCTTACTTATGAACTTTCCAGGTAAACTGAACATTAAAGTATCATAGCGTTAACTTTTATACAAGTTTTGCCTCAAAACAACTAGATAAACCTAGATTATATCAGCTAAAAGCATCTATGCCCAAACGTTTTATTTATTTATTCTATTCAGGTGATACTTGAAAGCTTAGTAGAAGACAATGAAGATGTGTTTTATCACCAATATTGGAACAGAGTTCTCTTAATAGCAAATTAGGAAGAAATACAAGTATTCTTTTTTCTGATGGTAAAAACCTCACACACACACACCAATGACAAAACCCAATCATAATCCTAATCTAAGTACATATATTTTTTTAAATCTGTAAAATCCAAAGCAGAAAAGGATAGTTTACATGTTAGTAAGTAACTCACAGGAATGCTAAAACTGTAGGAGAGATGTGCTACAGCCTTTGAACTTGTTTGTAACTAAATTCTAAGCATTTATGCATATGTGTATGTGCATACACACACATTTGTGTGTATATGTGTGTGCATATGCATGCCTATGTGTATGTACATATGGGTACTTGGTTATTCCTTAACCTGTAACACATGTTGCATGGATTAGTGACTATGATTATGGCCTCAATTCAACCATTTAATATTTTATGTTAGAAACATTAAATAATATATTAGAAAAAAGTAATTTTTATATGTTTATATTATTTTATCTGTAAACCTTAACAACACTGACAAAAAGCTGTATGTCTTGTATAAGTTTTGAGTTATCTGCATATTTAGACTTGTGAAAATTACACCAAATACACTATGTATGTTTTTCCTACATGTCCTGTCCCAAGTAATAACCAGTCCTTAATTTTTTAAATTCAAAGTATAATTTCAAGAAATGAAAGATTGGTAGTTTCTCATAATCCAAAATGAATTATTCCACAGTACTCATGTCGTCTTATGAATGACAGCATATCACAAACTCAGGTATTAATAATAAGTTGTAGAATCTTTCATTTTACAAACATACATCTTTATTTTTGTTGCCTAATCCTAGTATATCTCATCAAACAAAACTAGATCTTTATAAGCTTTAGACCTTTTAAGCTCTACCAAATTTGCCAAAAATCACCTCCCTTGGATAAAGAAGGGAGAAACAAGTTCTTACATAAAAGGAAGGAGAAATGATGACTTCATCAGAGAGTCTGAGCTGCATTACAGAAAAAAACTGGGAAACAAAGTAGTAGACCTTTGTGGCCATCATTCCTTCTTTTTATTCTGAGTACTTGATCTTGTGGGAACTTGTTAGACTGAGTGTGGCTTCACAAAGTTGTTTGTTACTCAAATATTTCAGGCCTTCCTTGATCTAATGCTTTCCCACAGAAGAAAACTTTCCTCTTTGTGTGAGATAAATACCGACAAAGTGTGTACTAAATCCTCTCCCAAAAGGCATTAATTATTAGTATGTGTGCTCATTTATAAGGATGGCTCAACTACTGTATTTACCTTTTTAATATAATGCATTCATGCTACCTAAAGAGTTGTGTTTTATAGCAATCACCATTTGCCAAACCACATTCACTTTTTAAACATTCTTTTGGTTAACTTGACCTTTCTTTTAAAACTTTCAATTGGTGGAGAAAAGGTAAGAAATGTCCTGGCAGTTACATAAATTTTAGAAAATTGATTGAAATTGGGTGTAATAAAGTTACCCCCTGGTTTTGATTAGTTCCTCAAGGTACAAAAATATAGTTTACTTATATTTATAGCACACTAATTATAGTCCAGTCCAATTTATATCAGTTTATATGTGAATATATTATACTTAAATGATTCCTCCAAATACACACTTTTTCTCAAACTCTAATCCTCACATGGAAGAGAAATTGAAAGCCCTCAGGAATATTGTGATAGGATGACAAATTAGGAACTTACTATGCATAGGGAAAAAGGCAAATGAGTCTACTGAACTTTCCTTTGCAGCATCTGTATTTCTATTTCAGATTCATGATGAGATTTTCTATATTTCTAGTCATTTTTTATATGCCTCCTCAGAAAACTAGTCCCGCCCTGAGTTCACAGACTATTATGGGAATGACAGCACCTTTGTCAATACGATACACAATTAACTGGCTCAATAACAAAAGCATGAGAATGAATTTTATGTAGAGACGCCTAATACCAGGGCCATCCTTTTCAATATTATATGTTCTGTGTTACAGATATTAGTGGAAGGAGACAGTGGAATTTGAATAAAAAAGAAAACCTAAAAAGAATTAAACTATAAAAATGTACAGAAATCATAGAAGGGTGAGTTCCACATTTTGTGTTCAGTATTTAGAAGGCCTGTCTAGCTATTCTTGTACCATAACTCCAAATTCAACATATAGGAACTTAAATTATTATTGGGGCTTTTACCTCTTATTGATATAATACACTTTAAGTATATATATATATATATATATATATATATATATATATATATATATATGTATGTATGTATGTATAACACACACATCCTCACTGATTAAATTTTGAAGAGTTAGACTCCCCTCAACTACTGGTTGCAGTTGTAATGGCACAATGCCCATTACTTCTAAATGGTGACATAATGTGGCCCCACAGCAAGACAGTAACATAAAATTGCCAAAATAAAACCAATTAGAAACTGGGAAGTGGATTCCATTACCTCATTGTCCATCTTATTATTTACTTTCATATTACTGAGCTACTGGCTTCATGCTATTTCAATCTATTACTCTCTCATATTAGGAACAACAAACAGAGAATCCTATGGACCAAAGGAAAGCAGCCAACACGTAATTCTCAGCAAGCAGAGAATCTCTCTTGTATAGTCTCCCCTTGGACCTTTATCCACAGGCCAAGTAGCCACGTAGCTTATTAGCCACCATGTTGGAACCACAGACATACTCAGTTCCAAGAGCTATTGTGCAGGCTTCCTCCGCGCCATGCAACACTTTCTTCTACTGCAAGGAAGCAAGACCCTTGACTTCAACAGGAAGTTTAACTTTTGAACATATTTGGGGGTCAGGTGGCATAAATTGTATAAGCTTCTGCATAAAACACTGTCTATAGAGGACACATTTAATTTATCCAATTTATCAATCCAATAATTGAGTCCTACTTTGTCCAATTCAGCAGATATAAAAATGGACCAAGATGTAAACATGGGCCTTGCTGGAGTGAGATAAGGTAGAGATTTCTCTTGGAAAGCTTTGTGAATTGGCTCTTGATTTTGAAGATGTTATATTCTCTATACAAATGGAACTATTTGACTCTTTCAGTGAAAAGCACAAAAACAGGAGTTGGTGTCATACTTCTAAATTACTTGCAAATCTAAAGCTGAGTTCAGATTTACACAAGCCCAAACAAGTACAGAGAGGAGAAGTGACACCCAGCAAGAGAATTGCCACTGCCTTCAATCAGAAGAGCAGCCAGCGAGGACATGAAGAAAAACTTCGTAAAATCTGAAAGATAATTAAGGCAAATACATTTAGGGGTATCTCATTCTGGCTCGCTTTTTCAAATTCCTAAATTAAGCCCCTAAAAAACATCTGCTGCTGCACTTTCTCTCTTTCCTTTATTCCCCAGCACTCAGTCCAATTCAATCAAATCTACCTCCACTGAAGTTTTTGAATCACACCTACTGACAATTCCTTGATTTATACCCTTCACCATTTTATCCCTAAAGTGCTTTCTCTGCCTTTGATCTTTTCACCTTTATTAACATCTTGTAGAGGTTTCACTTGGTATTTCTCAATAAGATTAACCTACTTTAAAACCTCTAGACAGGTTTTCAGTGCCTTCCTTCCATAACTGAGTCTTTCTCAAGAAACCTTCAATTCTATTTCCCAGAGGGATCTCCTCTCAGAAGTCCCTATACCTCAGTTGGAAGCACCTTTCTATTAATCTCATGCTTAAAATACTCTTTTCATCCTATTTTCAGTATTATAAACACTTGTTCAAATGACCATTACCAGTCCTTTTCTTCCCAAGACTCTGCTTAAGTGACCTGCCAGGAGAGGCTTTCCCGCAAGGCTATGGGCAGCTTTGTAGGTTCTCAAAGCACCAAACAAACACCTCAAATGCAGCAGTACTTGAAAGCAAGGACCTTAGCCTGGGATCTCAAAAGCACAAACAACTGCACACAGTAGGTGCCCTCCAAACGTTTGCTGAAGTTGGAGAAATGGTATGAGTGGGGAGAGAATATCCACCTTATGGCTCCACATACCTCTTGCCCCAACCCAACACATTCTTTCTTTAACTCTGCTAATGAAAAAGGGATTATTTTATATTGTATGCTAAACTATAACCCTCACGCCAAATCTGGCCCAATGCTTGTTTTGCAATGACCCGTGGATAAGATTTTTTTTTCATTTTTTAAATCATAAAAAGACAATCAAAAGAAAGGTGATATTTTGTGACAAGAAACAAATTGTTAAAAATTAAAAATTCTGTGTCCATGAATAAAGTGTTCTTGGGACATAGCCCTGCTCATTAATTTACATATTTTCTATACTACTTTCTCCCCAGTAAGGCAAAGGGGAGTAGTTATGACAAAGGAAGCCTTATGGACAGCAAAGCCAGAAATACTTACTACCAGGCCCCTAAGGTTCTGAGACATCCAATCAATGGTATATTGTTCCCTTTACCGACTAACAGAGGTGCCAGGAGATTACAAGAACAGGATGGCATTGATGAGCCTTGGCAGTCAGCTCTGCATTCTTTATGTTCTCTTGGGCTTATCATTAATGATATAAAATAATCACCAAAGCACAGGGACTAGCTTATACATGATGCTTATCAAACATTTGAAAATGTTTTCTACTAAGGAAGATGATTTTAAAATCCAATTACAGGATATTGTTCTGCCCTCTACTATTAATTGATTATAGTAATGAGACTAGAAGAAAATCACAAAAAAAGAACTCCAACTCATATAGTGAACCCTAAGTATTATTTCCCACTCCTGCTTACCATTTTGCAGCTCCCTATAGAGCAGAGGATATCAAATTTTTCACATTTCTCTTAAAGTGTATAGCCCCAAAGTGTACACATCTAATAAGACCTCACTAATGATGGAAATAATAAGAGGACTGTGTTCTGGATCCTGGTCAACCAGTGCATCTGATGACAATTCTTGTCTGTTTACATAGTGGACTCACATTGTTAACAACATTTCCACTGAACTACAATGCAACTTTGGATTAAGCACATCTTTTAATTTAAGTCAAGAATAATTGCAAAGCATGAGTATTTCCCACCTAAACTAAACTTATTGCTTCCAAATTTTTCTGATTCAGTTATGAAGAAGGGTTGGTGAATTATTTTAAGTGTGGCCATGTTTTTGCCAATCTTTTCTTCACTATTTAAAAATGTTTTATAGGATCCATCTTAATATTGTTTCTTATTTGCACAGGGCAGGAAAGACAGAAAGCAGTACATCCTTCTCTAGTTTAAAGTGGACATGCATCTTCCAAAAGAATCTTTGTACTCCAGTTTCTATTCTGCCAAAATCTGTTGTGGCAATGATGTACAAAATGAAAGGAGTATTTCAATTGCACTTAAACCACATTCATTGAAAGAGAATCTCCCTAGTCAATGATGCAATACTCCCTAAATGGGCACTATAATCTCATGACCTTTAAACTGGGACATAACACTCCTAATCTGAATCACATTCTCTCTTTGCCTCCACTCACATATTTATCCCCTGGGCCCTTTCAGTTTTATTGCTTTGCTGGCTTCTCCCTCTAGTCAGATATCTAGATTTCTCATTATTTCCCTGAAGAATTAGTTTATTTATATACCAAATAAAGCATTAGTTCTTACTCTGCTAAGAGTTTTGGCAAATTATTCTATGCTCATGGCAGGGGGTGCGGGTGGGGGGTGATTAGAGAGAGAAAGGTTCTGATAGCTTTCTAATGTTAGGATGTGTACTTTCTTTTTAGCATTTTGTTCTCTCCTTTATATCACTAATAAAGATGTTCAATCATACCTCACTTGAATCTGCTCTCTAGACATCACCCACCAAATCGTTACATTTTCATCTCTGATTGCCCTTGGGTATTACCACCTCTTAACAAGATATTTCACTTCCACAGAATGGAAAACAGGTTATGGTAGCATTGCACAGAGTTCTTCAAATGTTTGTTCTCATATTCAGACTACGGTAAAGGCTTTCCACTGAACAGGAGCATGTATGGAAGGACCAGACTAGGATGCTGTATTAAAAATAAATTCAAAATGTAAAATGAAAAGATTGAGAATAATTTTAAAAGAACATTTATTTGGATAAATTTATTATCTAAATATGAACAGTCTGGATGACATTAGAACCATACTGACACAGTATGGAAAAGCATCGCCTTGCATTTTCTAGTTGTCATACGCAGGCCACTAAAACCAGAAGCTTTCCTATCTATTCATCTCCGATGATTTACAAGGTTCCTAAACTTCAAGCAATTTTACTTTAACTATTCCATGTACCTAATGTACTCAAAATACATAAAGAAAAGTAATATGGATTATAATAATAGCATCTCTAATCCCTTACACTAAACTAGCCTATATATATTATATATATAACATATATATTATATAAAAAATATGTGTCATATACATATACACAAATATATAACAACTTTGTAAATCATAGACTGTCCCTTACATCCAAGTGCTCACGGGAACAAACACCTGCCACCCTTAACACTTTCTCATTAGATGCTTCTCTAAAATCTCAGGAGAACTGTAATTAGTTTCTTTATCAAACAAGCGAAAATGTGATTGGGCTCCTATGAAATAGATCAGCAAAAACAACATTTCAATGTAATCACTAACATCATGTTTTTTGTTGATGGTCATCACAAACATTGCCAAAATACAAGAATGGCTAACTGATGTTTTTATGTAAGTGTTCATTTAGGATATTTTTATCATTTCAATTTTATCCATCAGTAGCCACAATTAACAGCTCATGAAACATTATTTTTTTTTAAGTCTATTTCAGGTACTGAAAACTTAGCAACTTCTTTATCAAGAGCTTTGACAATGTATAAGATCCAATTTGCAAAAGAGCCAAAGTAGTATGAAGACCTTTCTTGTCTGCCTTTTCCCCCCCATTACAAACAGAAGGTATTAATCACCCTATTTCAAAGACAGCTGACTGATGCTATTCACTGAGTAGGGCTTTCTCACTAATGTGGCCCATGAATAACTCTCAAGGCCTTTATTATTGCTCTGAGTGGACTCTTAGCAGCACAGCCTCGCTTTAGCAACCCTCATCCCCTCGGGCTCCAAAAGGATTATAGACAGTGGCTGAAAGAAAGCATCATTGGTAAAAACAAAAGTTTTTTAAAGGGAAAAAACTGGGAGCAAAGTGGACATGTTGGAGACAAGTCATGATTCATGGCCTGTACTGTGTTCTGCCTCACTTTCTCTTACTCAATACACTCTTTAGTTTTACTGCTGGATAAGAGGAGACCAGACCAGTGCACTTCTCCTAGCAACCAATATCAGTCAGCAAAGAAGGCATGTCATCTGCTCAAAGGGAAAACGGAAGAATTTGGGGTCATACAAAGGCAGACACATGTTCTTTTGCATTTGATCCCAAATTGATTATCAAAAAGGATTCAGTAAATGCTAAATAATTCTGTTTTATATGAATGTTAACAGTCCACAGAATTAAATATCAGCCTTTCCACTTGCTATGCCTTGGAAGCCTTTCCAGCTTCCAAATGCTGGTCCAATTCAATTCATTCAAATGTTCAGTATTTTTTGATTTTCCAACACCCCCCCTTCCACCCCTCAAAATTCATAGAGATTGCACCTCCCAGGTATATCCTTGAACCTCTTGGACTATTTCAAATGCAAAATATGCATAAACTCGTACAGCACCCCATGTTCAAAAGTTTAGAATTGAATCTTGAGAGATAGAGGATAAAAGCAATTGCCTAGTCGTCTTATTTTGCATGCCATGTTTAGCTGTTGATTAGAAAAATAGAAACCACTTTCTGAAAAGAAAAGTTGAACAAACTTGGATTTTAAATTTAACAGGATGAGACACATTTACTGAGGGTCTCAAAAATCTGGAGTTTCATAAGATCGAACTGATGAACATCACAGGTGTTACAGTTTAACTAAAAAGCACAGTAATAATTTTTATAGCCTGGAAAATGTTCTTCTTAAAATAAAAGCTGTTTGTTGGCTTTTAAGTAGAGGGCAAGCATCAAACAACTCAGAAGTTGATTCACATCTCAGAGCAATGCTTATATGGGATGGTGGGGGTTGGAGGGAGTGTAGTCTTTGCCCCAAATCTGTATCCACATGTTGTACATATTTTTCCCATTCTCTTCCCTTTCATTTTGTATTACAAGTTGATATGACCCAGGCTTTCAAATCACAAAGGCAGACTTAAACACTTAAAAACATACTTAGCTACAAAATGACCTTCACGTTTTCATGATGGCAAGTGAGGAACTCCCCAGTTAAATCTGTTAGCACTGCTTTTCTGGTAAGTAATTCAACAGCATTTGTTAGAAGAAAAGGAACCTGCAAAACTCAAATGAATGAAAGCTTGAATATGAGTGAGTGGAAGGCTCAGGTACCATTGAAATACTTTCTCATTGTCAGTTTTCAATTTGAGATTATTATTATAGTGAAAAAAAGTTCTGAGACTATCAAATTCAATGTTCTAACTCCTCACAGACCTTTCTGCATGGAAAAAAAAAGTGCTGAGGAATGTTAAATCACCTGGCATTTTCTTTTTAAAAGGTTACATTCTTAGTTTCTCTTCCATTCAATGATCCCATGGGGGAGGGGTTCACATAACTGGCATTTGGGTGATGGTGTCTCCTTGTAGTTGTTGAGTTCAAAGATGTTTTAAAATAGATAAGCTGTTGCACATTGAGGGAGGGGGAGGTGAAATGCTTTCTCCAGTTTAATAGGTCAATAATGAACTCGTTTTGTAATATCTATATTGTTATTCCATAATATGCTAAAGCTCATTTTAAAATAAAGATAGAAACACCATTTAGAATGCCTGTTGCTAAGTTCATCCTGAATTTCCCTTAATTTTATGTAACCCTGTAAACTATATTCAATAATTATCAGATATATCTAAACAAATTAGTTTAACTGTATTCTACCATTTGCTATCATCTGGAAATACGTAATATAAAACTTTAAAGGTGGTCGTAACCTTGATTTCTACAAGTTATAACCTTTTCTCTATAAAGAAAGCCTCCTGATTTAATTTTCTGGAAGTCAAAAGTTCTCCCATTTTTTTGAACATATTTATGAACAATTTAATTGGCTATAGCTGTTGCATGGGTTTTGGACAAATCCTTTAAATTCCAAAAGGTTTCAACTGGGTGTTCCTTGTTCAAACTTGAAAAGGAGTGCAATGAAATAGTATTCCATTTTCTCCAGCTCATTTCCAAAAAGGTGGGGAACCAAAAACTACTGAAAGAAAACCCACATCAATGCTAACAACAGAAATTAAAAAGTGGCTGTTAACTCAAACATCGCTAAAACTGCTAGGTGGCAGATGGTTCTAGTTACAGTGGTCATAAATGAAGTACATTGGCTTATGACTAATTTTTTTTTGTATATATTTTTTTTAATTCCATTTACACAGAAAGACACAGTTAAGTACCACTGGTCATTAGTAATGAAAGTGGATGTGAATCATAAGACTAGTGAATTTATCTTCATGGTACTCAACAGCAAAACCACCAAGTAAAACTAGTCTGGATAAAATGTAAATCAGTCGACATGAACCAAAATGCAGGGTTATACAAGCACATTCTATTTGTTAACAAATTGCTATTTGCAGCACACCTCTCTTGTTTACTCCTTTCGTTCATAACTCTGCTCACTTGGGAATACCCTTTGTTCTGTAATCAGTATATGATGCAATGGAAACACATGTCAGAGCACATTTGTCACTCTTGCATAGGTGTGGCCACAGATGAGTCCCCATTAAGTGATCATAAAAGTTCTTAATCAGTCAAAGATTTGTGCTCGAAAGATTATAAAAAACTATCATGAAATGCATCTCAAATGTAGTCCATAATTAGCCCGATAGCTAGAGTCCTCTTAAATTCATATATAGTCCATACTGGGAAGACAATAATAACTTATGTAATAAAAATATAATAAAAAATAACAGTTAAATGGTGCTTATTAAGTACTAGACACTGCTCAGAACATTTTACATATAATTTATATATATATATCATACGTTACATACATACACATATAAATATGTGTAACATATATATACATATATTTTTCTTATGTATTCATTATTCCTCATATTAACTATATGAGATAGGCACTACTATCATACCCACTTTACAGATAAGGACTCAGAGGCATAAAATGGTTAAATTACTTGCTAAAACTAACTCGGAATGTTTGTTGACTGTCTTTCAGTAATCATCTTATACTTCTTCCCCTATGTACTAACTGTGCTACAATTTAACTAAGCCTGTTGCCTTTCCATCGCACAGCTTTGTCATCTCCATGGTGTTTTTCCTGTATTCCTTTTGCTTTACTGCATTTTCCATTTTTCTGCCTATTAAAGCCACACTCTTCCTCTAAAGCCCACGTTAAGTGACGCATTTAGGTTGACTCTTACCAGATTGCACCAGCTGGAAATCATCTATTCCCCTTCTGAGTTCCCACACTGCTGTATACACTTTCAATCATTTACCAGAAACTACTTTTGTGTTAGTGACTCAAATTTTTGTTATCTTCTTGAAGGTAGGAGTAATCTCCCTTACAGGTCATTATGTTCCACACAGAGGCCCAAGCAAGTTGCCTTGATATAATTATGTGCTCAAGAAGCATGTGCTGAATCAAATAAATAACCTCAAAATACCTCAAGCTAACTCTCTTGTTGACATGATCAGAAGACAGCTGATCTTTTTCAGTAACAAGAGTCTGGAACTCATGCTAAGGGGTTCCCAAGGCTGAAAAGTTGGGGCGAAAAAGTCTGTGAAGAGATGCGTGGTATAGAGATAAAACATGCCTGGACTCTAGTTTCAGTTCTGTCACTAAGTAGCAACGTGATCTGTGATAAGATATACAGAATCTCTAAGCTTCAGTTCTCCATAAGTCCAACAGATGACAGAGTCATACTGGTAAATGCAAAAACTTCTAGTTCTGAGAGCTATTATTCTATGATTTATATTTAGTATTGTTGAAGAATCTGCTAAATGCAAAAAGTTCAATTTGGGTTAATTTCACTTATAAAACTTTACAAAACAATTGAAGAATATTTAGAAGATGATCACGAAAGGGATTAGAAATTAGGACTACTGGAAATTCAAAGTATGTTATTATAACACCAAATTGTTTCACCATAACACATCATATACAATTCATAAAGATCATTCAGCATTTTCTTTCCAAGGTGAGTTTTAAAAATCTATTTATCCATACAGTGCCAATAGGAATGTAAAATGGTAAAGTTGCTTTGGAAAACAGTCCTGAAGCTTTCCAAAAGGTTAAACATAGAGCTACTATATGACCCAGCAATTCCACTCCAGGTATACACCCAAGAGAAATGAAAACATGTGCACACAAAGATCAGTACACACGTTCACAGCAGGATAATTACAATAGCCCAAAAGTGGAAGCAACCTAAATGTCCATGAATTGGCAATTCAAAGGATAAATGACATGGAATACTATTCAGCAATAAAAAGGAATGAAGGACATCTGATATTTGCTACAACATGGATGATCCCTGTAACATTAGGCTAAGGGAAAAAAGCTAGTCACAAAAGACTAGATGCTGTATGCTTCTATTATATGAAATGCCCAGAATAGACAAATCTACAGAGATAGAAAATAGATTAGTAACTTCCTAGGGCTGGGGAAGGAGTGGTAGATGAGGAGTAGGATATAGGCTTTCTTTTTATCAATGATAAATAGTTCTAAAATTAGACTGTAGTAATAGTCACACAATTCTGTGACTATGTTACAAAAAACACTGAAGTGTACACCTTATGTGGGTGAATTATATGGTATGTGAATTACATCTCAATAAAGTTGTTGAGGAAAAAAATGTTTAAGTAGCAAAATTTAGAGAATGTCTATGTTGGTCTTTATCTCAGTTTTAAAAAATAAATTTTCTAGTTAAGACTCCTTCAAGTTATTTTATTAAAATCAAAAGCAGACCCTACTGCCAAATTCTTAAGTGCATCTCAGTTTAGTATGATAACAAACAGGGCTCTGTACATGATAATTGTAACTGACAGCACAAGATCACCCCCATGACTGGGGATATTGCTTTTAATCTCCCTCTTCTTTTTCACTTATTAGTGAGCAGTAGGTTTGGAGACTAATTTTAGAAGTAATCTGCTTAATTCTATCTTTGAGTTAGGGTAATTACTTTGGTCTGTGGCTAATGCATAAATGGAAACCTGTCCTAAACGTATAGTGTAGATATCATCATAAAAGCCAACATTCCTTAGTGTGGAGGATGTGTTATGGTGCTACTAAGGCACATCAGGACAATTTGAAGGAAAGCCCTATCAAAATACACACACAGACCCTCAAAAGAGTTCTGGAAAACAGAGCAGAGCAGTATGGGCATTGGCGGAGAGAGACCATGGAAGCTACCAAAAGGTCAATTTTTATTCTCTGCCAGGAGAAAGGCAGAATATGAAATCACTGACAATCATGATGTCATTCATGCCAAAATGAGAGAGAGAGAGAAAAACCCAAAAAAATAAAAATAAATAAACCTAGTTCAAATGGTAAATATTTCCTGTGTTGGGCTGTGGCATGAAAATAGACATCTCAAAAGCACACATTTTCATTTATTCAACAAATACTTGGGTATCTACTGTGTCATCCAATGCTCTAGGCACTAGAAGAACACTAGTAAACATGATAAAGCTAAGGGTCTCCTACCCTAGGCACTCAGGGGAAGAGTTAGACAATAAATAAACTAAGATTTCTACCTATCTATTGCTGGAAGAAAATTCTGTATGGGTCTCTCATATTATTAGACATCCTGCTAAGAGAGGCATTAACTACTCTTTTATTCCAAACTATCCTTTCAAGGATATTTATATAGCAAAGAGTCTTCTAAAATAGAGATAGTCTCTCTTGAGAGCAGAAGGCAGGTCTGCTTTCTATCCAATATAGTCAAGACAATGTCTTTCCTCCAGTGCAAAGGTTAGGCATGTTTCCTTATTGCCCATTGTAAAATATCCAGGTTCCCAAGTTGAGGGTACCTCAGCTGCAAGGAGAACCCACTCTATGTGAATCATCTACCGGGGCCTCCCTGCATCACCCCCAAGGGACTTCAGGGGCAAGGGAAATCAGTATAAACATGAAGTCAGGCTGCTTGCTGTGGTATGACTAATGAAGTCCATCATCTCTAACCCAGGAATCATGTATCTTCTGCCCCATTCATGAAGTTGTGGCAGTCTAACTTATCTGGCAAGTAGGATAAGATGTCACTCCTTCATGGTTGTTTACACACATACATATACAAATACGCACTTCCAGAAGGTGATAACTGCTATGAAATAAAAAAAATTAAGACAAGTAAAGGAAGTAGTCCAACAGTGTTTTAGGAGAGCAATTTTAAAAAAAGAAATGATATTTGATGGGCGCTCGTTAAATTAATTGAAACACTTACCCATGCAAAGATCTGGAGAGGCACATCCAGGCAGAAGAACAAATGCAAAAGCCCTGAGTCAGGAACATAAATTTAAAAACAAAATTCTAAATCCAGGTTCTGGGTAGGGAGTATGATCAGATGAGATTAAAGAGGCAGAGAATGGTCTAAACTTGAATAGTCTTGAAAATCATTGTGAAGAGTTCTGGATGGAAACCATTAGAAAGTTCTGAGCAAGGAAATGCTCTCCTCATACATACACATTTTTAAAAGGTCCCTCTAACTACTATGTGGAGAACTAACTAGGATAGTTATTAAAGTGTAGGGAGAGGAGGAGCAGGAATAGAAGCAGGATTATCATTTTTTCAGGCTATTGCATTAGTCCAGGTTTTAACCAGGATGGTAATGGTTGAGTTAGTAAGAAACATTTGGTATCTAATTATTTGAAAATGTATCAAAACAATAAAATGAGTTAATGGATGTTTACAGGGATTGATAAATGATAGATACATGGTAATCAAGTCAAATAAAATAGTGGTAGAATATAGGTGGGGGTATCTGAGTGTTTACTATACAATTCTTTCAGCTTTGTTGTATGTTTGAAAATGCTTTTAATAAAATGTTGCAGAAAAATCAGAAACACACACATAAAATTGTTGGTTTCAATAGTGTTTCAAAGGGTTTACTAACAATTTGGATATAGGCTGTGAAGACAAGTCAAGAATGATTTCACAGGGGGTCATGAAAACCCCTGTGAATAATAATGTCATTTATTGAGCTGGGGATGATTAGCAAGAGAAGTAGATTCTATCCTGGGCTGCTTGAGTTTAATATATTCTTTTTGTTCCTTTTTTTATTGAGATATACTTGATATATACCATTATATTTGTTTCGTGTACAGCACGATTCAATCTCTGTATACACATTGCAAAATGATCACCACGACAAATCTAGTTACCAACCAAATTTGATATATTCTTTTTAGATTTCACACAAAAATATCAAGTAGTCAGCTGGATATGTCAAACACTATTCCAGATACTGTAGATACAACAATATATAGAAGATCCAAATTGCACCCTGATGGAATTTATGATGGAATTATACCATGATTAGGGAAATTTAAGAAGTATAGCATAAAGATGTATCTAAAAACCATGCCACTAGATGAAAGATCTTTAGATTTATGAGCAAATGGAGGACAAAACACTAAGAATTGAGGCAGAGCTGAGCCCACCACTGTTTTGGGTTAGAAATTGTTATTTTGGATGAATATGATACACTTTGGATCCTATTATTCAATCTGTATTATAGTATAACACACTGATGAAAGAGTTCATGGGGATTTCTCCTTAAAAGAGTTTATGTAATCATTCATTTATGCTCTGTTCAATTATTTAAAAAATAAGAAAATCAGTATCAACATCAAAATTGATGTAGGCTTTTAGGTCTACACCTGGTGATACTGTAAAAAACATAATATTTTTCTTAAAAAATAAATCTGTAAAATGGCGCTTTGTAAGTTTTCATTGCCTGCTTGAACTCAGATCTGTAGAATTCTGTTGCTAAAACTGGAAAAAGATGGAATCTATACAAGATAAGTTTGCATAAATCTATATAGTACTGTAAAAGAAAATCAAGACCTCAATTGGATATATCCCAAGGCAAAATATTATTAACATATCTTCTTTAAATGCAGATTTTCTAAATTGTTAGAAACACCCTAACCTATTTTTTTTTCTCTTCAAATTCTTCTTTAATTCTTTCCACCAGGTCCAAGAAAGGAGCGAAAGAAGACGAAATGGAGGAGGAGGAGGAAGTGGAGGAGGAAGAGGAGCAACAGCATGAGCAGGAGGAGAGGAGGAGTAGGAGGAGAAATAAGTAACAGGAAAATCTTTTTTTCTAATACTCTTCAAAAACCAATCACACAAGTGCGGTAAATTTATCTCCTATAGTTTCAGGAACTATTGACACATACAACATACATAAGCTCCCTTCATTATTATATATGAATTTAAATTTACCCAGTGTGCTCACATGTCTATAATTTTATTGTCAAAGATGCTAGTTTATACAGACTACTCTGGGATGAAATGACCAGAATTGTTCTTTTTGTATAATCATGGCTTTTTTCCTTTAGGATACTGTTTTTTGATGTTCTAAGAAATCCTTTTGGTTTATGGTCCACATATTACCTAGAATCAAAGGTTATTCAAACAAAGCCAATTCCAATGTGATGTTACTGCATAGTTGCAAGAACAAATTTCAGGTTACTTACATGCAATTTAAGTCTGAAATGGACTACATATGGCTATGATAATGAGCCCATTACTGAAAGAAGCACTTCAGTGAAATGTATAAACCTTATGAGATTATACATCTGCAATGTGCACACGCATTATCTTTATCTCCCCAAATATCACATGTGCCATTTTCACTGAAGAATAGTTCAGGATTAAAGAAAACTATTCTCACTCTAAGAACATCTTTTTACAAGTATTGTAAAATTACTGAATTGACACAATGTATATGTAGGAAATAAATGTAATTAATTAGTCTTGTGATGGTTCCTATTAGTTCCCTGCAAAACTATGTTCTTAATTAAAAATATAGAAAATCTGGAGTACAAAGGCTAAATTCAATACATATCCTCTTATGTAATAATCAAGAAAAATCTGCATTTGGTTAATTCATCTGAATCGAAGGAGAAAACCTTTATTTATATCCCAATTAGAAAAGTTTGTCCTGTACTTCTCAACTAACTTAATATTTATTCTCTGTGGATTCCTACAGGCAGAAGATACTAAAAAAATCATAAATAACATTAGCACATATCTCCTATGAGGAGGTAAAACTCTAACATTTTTCATATACTATAAAAATGCACATATAAATAATCCACCAAGCAAATTTCAATGCAAATCTATGTATCATTTGTCACTGAATAAAATTAATTTCTGTGTCTAGTACAAGGATAGTCAGTATATCTTTGAAATGGTACAAGCTCCTCTAAATTTGAAATTCATGGAGAGAATAAGCACACACTTCTAAGCAGGATAATAAGTAAATAGAAATCAAAGAATCCTGGAAAACTAAGAAACCCAACCACCTCCTTATGTATGTGAGCACTTAGTCTCAGTGTGTTGAAACAGCCTAGAGGGCAGTGTTGTCTACATTCCAAATTTGCAACCATCCCCTTGGAGAAGCTGTCATCGTTCTAGAGTACAGCAAAGGCAATCCAATGTCAAACTATGACTTACATAATATTTCAATCAGTATCCAGATTTTCCTTTGCTTTTGACATAGTAGATGCTAAATATAAAAACTACTTTCACACACAGAATAAGTTAATGGCACCTTTTCAACTCCTCAACCTTGGGCATTTTTTTACTAAATTGTCATGAACTTTGCTGCATAATTGTGACCCAGACACAAACTTCCTTCCCCCTTATCCTATAATATAAAATCAGAAGAAGGGTCCTAGGTGTGTCTTCAGAGCAGCAAGGGCGAGGTGCGGGGAGAAGGAAGAAAAGAGGGGAAGACAGGGAAAGAAGGGAGGGAGGCAGGCTGAGATGGAGGGAGGGAGGGAAACGAAGCCTTGCTATGCTGTTCCAGCAAGCTGGTTAATTGCATTTGTTTCATATATTTCCAAACACACTGGTACATTAATTACGTTCTGTAACACCAAGCTCTTCTGATTCCCTCTGTCACTTTCACTGAGCAATTTAATTGTATTCTTCCTGGCCACACACCGATTCAAAAAAGAAAATGGTGATAATTCTGTAGTCTACTATATAGTTTATATATGCATTTCTGGTATTGGAATATGTAAATTAAAGGTTCACGAGAACATTAACAAAAAAAGTTAGTCTTTTTATGATGATAAGCAGTTGGGACAAATATGTAAAGCTCTTTGTTATGGTAATGGAATGTATTTTCAAGGTGAATGTATTGAAAAAATGCATGGTGAATGGTTAGATATCATTACAGATATTGCCACAGTACAATTCACAATGATTAATTCCTAAATATCCACTACTTAGAAGGGAAAAAAGAGAGAAGCAGTATGTCCACATGAATGCCTGCCTGCTTTCGCTGGGTGGCAAAGGTACTCATGTAGTCTATGATTGAAAACAGCCACTTGACAGTAGGTAAACTCATCTGTATTGCTTCATGCTTATAGAGAGCCTTCCTTTTTGAGTCTGATACATTGGGTTCTGTGCAGCAGTAGCTGCCAGGAACAAAGTTAGCTCCTAGAGGTGAGCAAAAATAGTCAGTGTCCCAAGTAATGAATTCGTCCACAATGCAAATGCTGGAGGAAAGTTTATGTAGCAACAAGCTCTGTGATGGCTCAAATATTTTAACCAATAAAAACTCAGATTACTTACAAGTAATAAAAAATCTAAAGTACCACCATCCACATTTTCAGGAAAAGAAAATATGCTGTAGTCTTCTCTTTAGGCCAATTCTTTCTTTTGATGTAACAATTAAAGTGCCTAGAAGGTTAACAACAAATGTTCTCTCGATTTTCTTCTTTTGAACAAACAAAAAGAGTATTAATGATTACTTCCACTGTCATTCAAAAGAGCTACAAAGAAGGATTTTGCATTTCTCTCACAAGAAACCGACATCCTGTGAAAATATCCCGGGAAACCAAATCTGAACAAAAGACAGGAGAATCAGAGGCAGAACACTGTCTGCTTGACATACTGACTCCAGCGAGAGGGAGACACCTACAGCACCTGTTTTAGATCCCCATTGTGTTTGCCACTGGGGACTGATCTGAGGGGTCGGCGTGCACAGCCAGCCCGGAGCTTATGCTCCCCCCTTCCTGGAGCCTCGCCCAGTCTTACTTTTGACAGTTTTCTCCTTATGATCTAAATTCTTCATTCTGGTTTCACGCTAGGAGAGCACCGACCAGCATGCTGATGATAGACAATGATTCCTCAGATATTCTGTCTCAAATTCTTAACACACGTAATGGTCCTGGGAGTGTCTATTACTATTTTTCTTCACTTGAATTTCTAAACCAAAGTTCAGTTTCAAGAACAAACACAAGAGCAGGCTCAGGAATATGTGACTTGCTTAAGAGAATGACTTCAACATTTGTTTTTCTAACAAAACTTAAAGTCCATCATTTATTATTCAACTAAATTAATTACCTAAATTGCAACAATAACAATGGGGGTGATACTAACTTTCCACTTGCAGCAGTTTAGAAACAAAGGACTTAAACTCTGCCCCCCACCAAAAGCCCCTGTACCTGGCCAAAATGGACTAAACAACATGTCATTTTATTTATAGCCCACATCCCAGTTAGAAAGGAACGGTTTTTTGGGGGGGTTGGGGAGGATGGGGAGGATGAAAGCATTTTTAACTCACCATCAACCGGAACATATAAAAATCCACAGAGCAGTAGTTGTGTAAACATCAGCCGACTCATTTTGACATATTAAAAAGGATCCAGATTGTTTAAGAAACCAATCCCAGAGAGCAAAAGTACAAAAATAAGTATCAAAAAAAGAGGTAGGTCCAAAGTTTAGACTTTCCTAGATGCTAATTAAAGTCAAAACAGCAAATCGCAAGATCAGAAGGGGTTAGTGAAGAGTGTTGAAGGGGACACATTTAGATCCATCCAGATTAACAGGACACTCCAAAGACTGCTGTATTTCCACACTCTGGCTCCCTAAATTCCCCAAAATTCAGCCCAGCCGGAGGGATTATTCAAGTGTATCTAACCCTCTCTCCTTAGGCTCCATTGCAATCCAAAGCCAAGTTCTTTCTTCAGAAGTCAAGAAGACGAAGGGGGAGGAAAAAGACCTAATTCCTAGAAAGTGTTCCACAACTTGCCAGGGCACTGCGGAAAAAACCGTTGACCTGCCTACTGGCTTGCTTTCTCCGGGTCTCCTTCTCGGTAGCACCTCCACGTCCAGAGTTTTTCACTTAACTTCCATAAAAAGGATGTGTCAAAGCAACACTTTGCAGGCGGGCCGACTTGGCGGGCCTCTCCTTTGCAGCCTCGTTGCCTCCCTCCACCTCTCCCGTTTCCAAAAGAGAGGCAAAGGGATACCAGGACGACTCGGCTGGAGAATCCGAACTCCTACGTGGTGGGGCTGAGGGAGGGAGGGAGGGGCAGGGCTGAGGCTGCGGCCGCCCTCGCGGGGACGCCTCAGAGCGACGGCTCACCCGGGCGGCCGCGGGCGAGCGCCCAGCGGGGACACCGAGCCAGGAGCTCGGGAGCCAGCGAGCAGGAGGGCGCGCAGCCCCGCCGCCAGGCGCAGTCCTGCAGCCCGCCCGGCTCCCGCGGCCCCACAGCAGAGCGTCCGCCTCCTCCAGCAGCTGCCGCGGGTGGAAGGACTTAAGGAGGGAAGGCGAGGAGGCGGGAGGGGAGGGGTGGGGAGGAAGGAGAGCTGCTTGGAGTCGGCCCCGGGAGGGGGGTGGGGGAGTGGAGGGTGCGCTAAGCCCTCCACCCCCGGACTCCGCCACCCGCGCGTGCTGGGGCGCCAGCCGGTGGGCCAGGGGAGAGGGTGGAGCTGGAGAGCTGCGGGTCCGAGGGTGACGGAAATGGACAAATTAGGAGCAGAGGCCACCGGCCAACTCGTTCCCCTTCTCCGCGCCTCCGCGTTCTCCCTCCTTCCCGCCTCAAGAGGGGATAGGTGGGCTCTAGCCTCCTGCTTCTCGCCGCGTCCCGTTTAATGGGCAGGTAATTTTCTCGGTGAGTGATTTCATGGAAGCCCTTCCTAATTATTCATCCCTCCGTCTGCCGGAGATGCACGCGCTTTCTGGAAAAGATCATCCTCCAGGACCCAGGGCGCAGCAGCTTCATTACCCGTTAAAAATCACACAAACACTCTTCACCTTTCAGCGAAATGAGAAGCTGAGCGGGAGAGAGAAAAGAAAAGGAAACAAAGTATAACCACCTTTTGGAGCGGTGAGGTTGTGTGGAGTGCTTCCTTACCATTAAAAAGGCACTAAAGAAACAAAAAAGAGGGGTGTACAGAAATCTCAAGCCTCCTCCGGCTTGTTTTAGCCAAGATCTATGGCCCCCTGAGGAATTCCGGGGGGAGAAGGGAGGGACAGGGGAGGCATACCCTCTTACGTTACTCAGTTGCCTTCTGACCCTTCAAAGATGAGTCTGACGCGGGATTGTGACATGCGAAGAGTTCAGCATAAGATGCTTAGGGTGGAGAACGGGTTAGAGAGCTTGGGGCGAGGGTACCCTTACCCTCCGGAGACTAGCACGCCTGAAAGGAAACTAGAAAACACAGAATTGAGGAAGGCTGAAAATCCAACAGAGCTAATAGAAGCTCAAAATGTGAATTCCTACCCAAAGATGAAAAAACCTTGAAAATTAAGGGGAAAACCACCAAGTGAATGCCATTCAGGACCGGGGGATTAAGGATGGCCACGGTGGACCAAAGGGATGCCAGTGTCTACGGTGCCGCTGGCGTGGCCGGTGTGGCCGGACCCACGTGTGATCACAGGCTCGCTGGGAGCTGTTTGATGCTTGTTCGGGTGATTAGAAGGCGGGTACAGGAACTCCTGCAGGTTCCTGAGCAGAGCTAAATATTAGATGGTGAGGCTTTAGTTCCCCCTACTGGAAATTATTGGTAGCGATTCTTTCGGTTTGAGACTGAGGAAGAGCCTTTTGTTTGGTAGATATATTTTGATGTTGCCACTTTATTTAGCTCTCCCTTGCCGATTATGGACTTGATATTGTGTGTTTCAAAAAAAAAAAGTGGTCAGGATACTCAAGCAATTAGGAGAGATCTTATGGCACCTCAGCATGCTTGAAAATTATGGTAATGAAAGAATCTTGCAAAAGAATAAAACAAGCCAGCCACTCTCCTTGTGAAGCATTGAGTAATTTCAGTACACTTTGATCTACATTATTCAGCTGTAAAAAAAAAAAAGTCCACTAGTATGCTGAAGTTAAGTCACTTGAGTTCTCACAATGACTGTAAATGTATTATTGTTTTACCACTTTATAAAAAAAAGGCCAAACTCATTCACAAGCTCCAAAAGGACCAAGTCTAAATTAGGTAATTTTGTGGTCTTGGAAAACTCCAAAATTCATAGGATTAACATCTCTCTCATCTATCTGTAGTATTGGAAAATAATTGATAAGTCTTTAAAACTTTCACTTTTAAATTTGGACTAGCTTTTAAGTCAGGGATTATAAAGTCTACCTCATTCTTCTAAATAATGTACCCTACCCCCTACCATGTCATTCTCAGTCGAATTTCCTTCCATGGGTACAAGAAAAAGTATTGTGAAAAGGGACTCTCTCTAATAAAGCAATGCAGAAATTAACAAATCATGTAGATTTTAAGCCCTTTAATTTTAACAAAGATCCCTGAAAGTAAGATCCTGGAACATTTCACCTGGAAGAGTTTTCTCATGGTTTTCCATTTTTAGAGCAAAAGGTAGATTCCATTTTACACTTGATAAGTTCACCATTTAAAGATGCCTCTCTTTAACTTATCTATAAAATCATTTATAAGTAGAAAGGGTGTATGTGGGAAGTAGGGGAATAGGTTGGAGGAGAGACCTACCAGTTGCTATTGTCCTCTAGGGCAGAAAAATGTTGCCTTATGTCTCACAGAAAGTTGTCCTTGTGAAGAATATGACAAGTGAACTCATATAGAGAAAGGTTTATTTTAGCCAAATTGTTTTTGGTATATTTTCTTCGCATTTGGGGCCAAACATCATCATTTTGCATTCATGATTAATTTACCTACTAAAAGTAAAAAGCAATACAGTGATTTCAGTCTGTGGCCACCCTTTGGCCATCCATTATCTACATTAGGTAATTGTGTCTATAACAAAGGTATTTTGGAATCCATTGTTGCTGCTTTTCTTGAAGATAAGTTCATAAATGATGCTTAAAAAGTATGTTTTATCAGTATCTCATTTGATGTGAAATGTGACTAAGGAAAACTGATGATTTTATAAGAATCTTATACCAATTGATGTTTCAAAATTACAATTGAAACTCTCACATTAAGACAGCAACAGCAATAAGAGTCAATAGACAGAAATGTACTGTGAACATTCAGTCCAAAGGGAAAAAAGACACCACCTTCTGGGAGATTTGATAAGATCTGTATTAGAGGAACATGTATCTGTCAGTTAAATTTAATGCACCTTCAGTGAGCACTGTCTATGTAAGAAATGGGTTTCTCACTTTAATTTGTTTTTATATTAAAGGAAAACCTGTAAAACCCAAATGTTCCAGTAGAAGTGGAAATTCACTTTTAGGTTTTCATTAGGACAAAAATGCCAGATATGGCTTAGAACAATGAAACCCCATTATCACCAAATCAGAGAGTTTAAGATACAGAAAGTTAAATGGGCTTTTGGCTTAAATACCATTCCAAATAAGAATCTGTAGCTCTGGGGGGAAGGGTGTTCCTAGCTCAGGGTGAATCCCCGGTGAAACAAAAATAAGTCAAGGGAAAGGGTAGGTTGGGAGAAACCATTTTTATTACTCACAGCTTGCCCAAATTTGCCAGCTAGGCCCATCCCTATGTGTCTCCTCCAGCCACTACTCATTCTGTGCCACCACAATATGCTCTCTACTTCCCACTCACCCCTTCTAGAAGGAACTCCATTGGCGGGTCCTTGGTGACTGGTAGATGCCAGACCAAATTACATACCAGGAACAGAGGGAGGAGAGAATGGCCATCTTCTCTCCATCCCTTTCCCCAGATCAATGGGAGGCTCTGCAGTGCTAAACACCTATTGATATGTAAATGAATTAAGGGTAGGCAGGAGATTATGGAAATAATGACATTTATTCCACAATCCACACCCCTCCAGATCTCTTACCTCACAATCTACACGCCCCCAATCTTCTGCAATGGTCCCTGTGAGAGAAAACCGGAGTACTGCAACCAGACTAATAACATACAATATCAACAGGAATTATGATACAGATAGCAATAAAATCATGATAATCCTCAAGCCTGGGGATCAAGCTGGGTTCAAAGTCCTATTCAGATTAAGTCCATCGCTCTCCCATTCCACAGGAGGCCAGCAGCTGAACCGGTGGGGAGCTCCAGGCATACTCAGCAAGCAGCAGCTGTGGCTAGGAGGCAGGCCCAAGCCGCAAGGGCTGTAGAAGAGAATAACCTTAAGGATGATGAGATACATGTTTTAATGACACCAGCATAGGCAAATCCCATCCAACAGGTAGGATGCACACAGAGAGTGGTCCTGTGATAGGAAAGTGGCAGGAACAGGGTAGATGCACCACACCTGGAAGCACTGACACTGGTCACAATAATAGGACATAAAGTGCCCACAAAGAGTGTTCACCTTCCAGCTGTTTGGGTACACTACCATGACCTTTGGGGGCTGCTCTGCAGTTACTCCAGGAACACACAGGAGGCCAGCTTCCAGGCCTTGTCCCCAAGGTGCCAGAAGGGCCAGCCATCACTGGTCCCTGTGTTGAGATGCCCAAATTCATGTAGTCTGCAGGTTGCTGTGGGCCTCAGTCACATAATGCACTCCTCCAGGCAGAGGCAGGCCTCACTGACAGACCGCAGCTCACATTGTCTTCAGTCCTGAACCAAGTCATCTACTCCATCATTCCTTGGGGATGCTAAGCTCAATGGCCTGCAAGTTGCTGCCAGAGGCCCCAGTCACACAGACATCTAGTTTGTCTGTTTTGCAATGGTGGAGGTAACTCCACACATTTTATCCCAGCCCCACCTGATGCCCTTGCATGCCAAGGGGCACAAGGGCTTCAGAATTTGTGCAAAGTGCAGGATAAACACTCTCCAGTAGCCTACAAGACCCAAAACCTCTTGCAATAATACCAGTTATCTGTAAGAAAATCGAAGGTGAGAATAGTATCATACATGACTTTAGATTCCCCTATTCTCAAGGAAATTCAGGCTTCTTCCACTCTGACAGCCCCACCCCTACATAACAGTGGGGGCCCCAGGACACTGCTCAGGGTCACAATAAGTCAGGGAACATTTGGCTCCTGTGTCCCCCAAATCCAGGACACAGTACACATTCACTGGGGAATGATGATTTACTCAACACAAGGTTTCTGTCACAAGAGGCCCCAGACAGTCCCCCAAGGTAGGTGCCTTGACCCTGCCCTCAGTCAAACCATAACACCCAATCAGCATCCAGCAATGGTCTAGGTAGGTTCTGCATGTCCTTCCCCAAAAGTCCTGCAGACAAACAGGCCAGACATGGGGCTTTGCCTCCAGTTTCTGTGTCTTGAACTTCAGCAGCTGGAACTGCTGCTCTGGCTTTAATTGGTGCCACAGCTCTGGCAAGATTCTATTGGGCTGTCCATCAAGTTTTTCTTTCACTGCTCCCACCTTTATCAAATCAACCCACATCTGGGTCCTTGAGACCTCACAGTACCCTTTGCACCTCGTGTTTCAGTCTTAGACCATACTTCCTTCTATGCTCTTATTGTTTCAACCTCCCCAAGATCTGCTATAGTATGGGTAACCTCACTTATGGGTTGCCTTACATGGGGCAAGAATAATCAGTAGAGACCCAAAGAGGGCTGGGGGAGCTGTATGGAACACCAGATTTCTAGTCCCCACAGTGAACAATTCCTCATCAAAACCCTGAGGGGGAAGAATTGTAGATGATATTTTTCATGCCCAACTCTCATAGAACCTGATGGAGCTCTGCATTTGTCTTCCAGCTAGTGGGAAAATATGGTAAATCACCCTAATTAGGCCAAACTACCCTGAGGGCTGCTCTCAGCCAATCCAAAAGTGATTAATCAAAAGTGATCTAATTGGGAATTAGACCCCAATTCCCTGGGGTCTAATGGGCATTTTGTAACCTCTGCTGGAAGGAGGGATGAGTTGTCAGGAGGCAAGCTAGTTTACCCATTTCTAACCAAGACAGAACAATACCACTATTCCTAAAACCCAAAAGACACAAAAGCCATATAGGCAGAAGCTCTGAAGGCTTCTGTCAAAACTGAGTGCTCACATCTACCAGCCCAGCCTGGGTATAGGGGTGGGGCTCCACAATCTGGAGAGGGGCTGCTCCTCTCCCTGAGGAACCCATGGTCATTGTCTCTTTATTTTCTTAACTACAACTGAATGGGCTTTCAGTACACAAGAGGCTGGTGCTTCAGGCAGGGGCCTCAGCAACAGTTGTGCCCTTAACCCCACCACCTCGTCTCCCCCAGCTCCTATTCCCCTGATTTCTCCTTTACCATATCCAGGGCTGAAGGCACCACTCCTTCCTTCACCTCATCCACAGCCTCTTGCAGTTTGCATTTTTTTGCTGTTCCTCCCTCACCGCTAATATGTCTCTCAGTAGCGCAATTTCAGTTCTCAATCACTCTTATTCCTTTTTCAGAGCATCTCACAACTCATCTCTCTGTTCTTCCAATGAATGCTGAAATGCATCTCTCTCCTTGGTAACCCTTTCCAATGCCATTAGAAACAGCCACCCTACTTTTCCTGTGGCCTCATAGCCACTCAGTTCCACTGAATCCCCAATTTTGCAGAGGGCCAGCTCCACTGTCTCCAGTGTACCCATCCTTCCCCAGTTCTAGGGAGGAGCCCACCCTTCTAGGAGGCACTTTATCCCAGACCAAATCTCCACTGAGGAATCCCCGGGTAAATCCTCACCACCCACAGGGGGATCCCTGGGTGAAGCCCCACCATCCACAGGGGTTTCCCAGGAGAAGTCCCACCATCCACAGGGTAGTTCCTGGGTATCTCTCCATCCCCCATAGGGGTATCCAAGGGCATTCCCCCAGCATTTATAGGGACAACCTACCCAAGCATTGCACCCATGAAGACAGATACTGGGTTCACAGGATCCTGCCAACTATGCCAACTATGCCAGATGTAGCTCCAGTGGGAAGGGTGTTCCCAGCTTGGATGAAACCAATGAAACCAAAATAAGTCAAGGGAAAGAGTAGGTTTGGAGAAACCATTTTTATTGCTCACAGCTTGCTTGAATTTGCTAGCTAGATCCAGCCCTATCCATCTCCTCTGGCTGCCACTCACACTCTGCTACCACTGTTTGCTCTCTACTTCCTGCCCGCCCCTTCTAGTCTTTGGTGACTGGCAGATGCCAGACCAGTTATGTACCAGGAATAGAGGGGAGGAGAGGATGGCTGTCTCTAGCCATCCCTTGCCCCAGATCTACTGGAGGCTCTGCAGTGGTAAGCACCTATTGGTACATAAATGAGAGATTCTGGAAATTCTGTCAATTACCCCACAGAACTGTTTTTTCTTCTCTAAACAAGCAGCTAAATACAGAAATGTACATGGAAACTAGGCTCCTTTTATGTAAAACTTGGAATGGTATCATTATTTACTCAAAATTTACCTACCAGATATATATATTAATATATATATACAATTAATATATATATTTATTAATATATATACAATTAATATATATATATTTATTAATATATATACAATTAATATATATATTAATACATCTAAAGACAACTAGGTATAAGAGACTACAATTAACCCTAATTTGGATAAGGTGATCAAATGGCTTTCTTTGTGATTATACTTCTAAGTTGGCATTCATAGACAACCATAAAATATGTGAAGGCAACACAAAATATAGGATATAAAATATTAAATAATCTTTTCCATACCTGATTTACCAAAGATATGGTATAAAATTTAAAAAAACAATCCATTATTTTACTCTTTCCAATATTATCTTGTTATAATTCCAAGGTAGTATAAATAGGCAAATCAAAGGTTTGATCCATGAGAATAATTTTAATATCCACCACCCTGTGGTGAGCACTTACTATGTAACAAGCATTTTTCTAGTTTTAAAAAAATTAATTGTATTATTTAATTTCTATAAGCCTCATGTGGTTGATACTATTCCCATGTACAGATAAGAAAACTAAAAATAGTTATATAACTCAAGTTAGTAAAAGGTGCAATCTTGACTTGAATCCAGATCTGACTATAAAATCTATGCTAAGTGTTAGGCTATATGCTTCCTAGGATTAAGTTGAGATTCCTTCCACAGTATAGAAATATTGTTAACACTCTAATGAATTGCTTTGATTGAACTATTTAACAAAACCCCTGTTGTAACCAAACCATGCAGAAATACTTGATCAGTTTTGTTTTCAAAATTGAAGAATCTTTTTAAAAACAGAAGATCATTTTTTTATCTGTTCAGTTTCAATTTTTCTCTGTTAGACTGTCTTACCATACTATGCAGAAACACCTATTTATATTAAATATATGGGTTATTACAAGGACACAGGACAAATAAAATAAACGAAGCATTACAAATCCAGATAAGAAAAGGATGACTCATTCACTCCTACATTAATTTTTTATTACACCCCACCTTGTTCCAAAAATGATTTCAGGGAGCCAAGATAAATTGCATATTGTTCTTCTGAAATGTGTTCTAAGTATTTGATTTCAACAAGTTGATTTTCAAGTATTCCATAAAACTTTTCTATATGTAATAAGTCTGCCTATCTAGGTATTATGTTTAGTACTTGTGTTACCTTATATAGGGTTATTAAAATATTCAGTTTTTAATGATCTGGGATTTAAGTTGAATGAAATATAGCAACTATCTCACAAAAAGTGTTTTCTGCCAAATACCATCATGTGTGGTCAAGAAGAAATTTTCTTTTCTTAGAATTTAAATCAATTTGAAAAATCATTTTCTATTTTGATTGAAAGGTTCAATGATGCTTGCAAATTTAACATAGCTTTTGAATACATATAATATTACAATAAGTAATATATCATACCATGGCATAATTTCTCTAAGTATGTATATCTTAAAACTGCTAATTTTTTTAAACACATAAAAGTGTCTCAGAGCTCATTGATGAGATTTTTTATCTTCACATCAGAGCTCCGTATTCTGAGGTTTTCCATTCTCCACCTCCTCATTCATGGTAGTAATGTATGAAATCTCAACCTCTGCCAAAACTTAAAAGTTTTGCTCTTTGGTAGGGAAGATTATAACCTCTCATCTAGATTAGGAAAGTATTTTTACAAAGTAGGCAAGGTTGTCAATCTCACAAGAATAAAAATTATCTACAAGCCTAGCTGTGTGTCCTCTATTCACGACAGGCTAGGCTTCCTAAGTGTGCATGGTCTTTTTCTGCTCATTTTATTATCTCTATTTAAAGTACTTGTGTTCTTATTTTGGTAGATAGCTTAATTTCAACGATGTTAACTAACATACTTCTTGCTATTTTTACATCACAGTATCATGAACCTAAGAAAATCCCTTTGATTCTTTGCCAAACTATTCCAAGCCATCTGCTCCAATCTGGGCTTTGTATAATTGAATTTTAGCAATGCATAACTATAATCCTAAAAGGAAGATTTTTCCTTCTTAAATCCAAAACAGAATTTCAGTTCTTAAAGAGAAGGGATTGTCAAAGATTCAGGAAAAGCCTCATCGTATCTATTCGTCCCAGATTTTTGCAGTTAGCTGCTCATTGAGTTGTCTTTTAGACATATTTAATTATGAATTATTCAAATTAGAAAAACGTTGCTTATTCTCCTTTACAACAATATCATGGAATTAATCCAAGGGCACATGTAATGCAATTGAACTGCCTATGTTTTTATCATTCACAAGAACTAATCTGTTTGGGAGTAGATTCTGATTTTCTTCCAATATCCAAATTATTTTATTTCTGCTTGATAAAATAACTTCTGATTGCCCATAGAGTATTTGAAGTCCTTTTTAAAAGAAATACTAGGTTTTTAGTGATTTGATACCATCAGAGAGTCTCAGTAATAATTTTGCTGAAAAAAGTGAGAGAGATAATTCACATTATCTTCTTGAAGTGATGAAGTAAAATATATGGAAGAAGTTGTCATGGCCCAAGTTTATAGACAAACCTGTAAATGATGGAATAATATTACATGAAATATTTAATATCAAAATATTTTAATTTGGATGTAAAGTCTCCCTCTCTTAGGCACTTTTTTACTGATTTATCTTTTATTTAACAAAAAATAGTAGAAATAAATAGGAATAAGTGCTTTGTGTTCCCTGAGTGATTTCTCCTTTTCTATTGTATACTAATACTAATGTCAAGGGATCAAGGAACCAAATGGTTAAGACTGAAAAATGCTAGTGCAGTTTTTGGCAATTTGTCACAAATTGTATGGTCCCCTTAGTGTATTAGCTTCTTTATATTTGTAATATGTTTTCAATTGCTATTTTCTTATATTTAACAGGAATGTAAAATTTAAGAATATTTACATTATATCTAAGATATACTGGATATATAAATTGATGTATGGTTTTAGCTCTGAGAGAAAAAGTTCACCCAATTTCTGTCCTTTAATTTCTCATTTTTCTATGATTACTCATCTATGATCTGTTGCTTCAGTGATCTGGCAAACATGAGTGTTTGTAATACTAATTGTTATAAACAAGGTCAATGAAAATTATGTAGCTTTATGAGCACTGTGGGATTTTTTTTAAGATTATCTCTATAGTTGGCTTAACTCCAGGTTATTACCTATATGTTATTTTGTTTCTCACTTCTCTGCTCCCCACGAAACATGCACATTAAAAAGACTTTATATCACAAAGCTTGAGGAACACTTATAGGGGTTCTGGTAGTCAATTTTCCAGCTTTTATTCTAAGTCATGTTCAAACTATCAAAAAGAGATGAAAACTTACTTTATTTTAAAGACTTCTAGAGGTTTTACAATATTTTTAAGTAAAGCATTCATTTTTCACTAGGAAAGTTTAAGGGTTCTCTAACTGTGAAGTAATATTTCTGCTCATAATCTCTGTGAAGAAAAGGGATAATGAATGGGCACCTCAGTTTGGAAAGACAGAGCTTACTGGCTAAGAGCTAGAACTCTTTATCAAGCATATGTGGATTCTAATCCTGATTCTACCACCACTAGTGTGATCTTAAAAATTGCCTCAGTTATAAACAAAGATAAAAAAAATGTCTACTCAGAAGGGCATTTGGATGATGCATTTAGAGGACTTGACACAATATGCATTTTAATTTATTTCCAACACTTAAAGTCATTGGAGTGTACTAGTGAGTTCCCATTGTGCTGACAGAGACAATGCTGTCTGTTAACCTATAATCATATCCTTTTCTTTCTTCCACACAGAGCTTGGCCAAATTTCCCAAATTTCCCAGGCTCCCTTGCAGTTACATTACATCACATAACTGAATTCTGCCCAACAGAGTCTGGCCTCTCAGATACCTCCCATGTTCTTATTGGTGCTCTGACTGTTCTGTCATTCATTGAATGGACAAATCCTGTAGACAACACTGAACCATCATGTGGAATAAATGAATCCCAGAATGAATGTGTACAGCAGATTATCCCACTTTCTCCCCAATGCTTTAGACTATGAATTGGACAATAAATACCTTATAATGCTAACTTAAAGTATTAAAGTTTTAGTATTGTTTGTTTTAGCACTTAAACCTATCCTGACAAATATAATCAGATACTTTGAATATTGCCCAGAATTTAAATGGAAATGCTATATTTCTTCACAGGACATTAAGCTATGTTTAATATTATAACAATTAAATTATAATAATTACTAACCTTTAAAATAATTACTATGTGACAAGCCCTGAAATAAATCTTTTATATTGATTGTTTTAATTATTACAAAGCATATGAGGGTGGTATTATTTTTAGCCTCATAATTCAGAGTAGTTAATGGAAACTCAGATTGATGAAGAAACTTTGTAAGTGTCATAATTTGAAACTGAGACTGATAGCAAGTGTCAAGAGAGCCTTAGATATCACCCCAGGATATCAAGATAGGCTATTTCCCAGCAGTGTTTCTCAACCTTTTGTTCACTGGTACTCTCCTCAGGAGCAATGTTAAGACATTTTTTTATAATCACATCCTCATGAATTTTAATACCACAAAACTGACTGTATATATGTTTATATATGTATATACATACTTCATATATAAAAAGAATAAGGGTTTTTTTCTTTCCTTTTTTTTTTTTGTCCCCAAGGACCAATTTGGCATCATTGCCATTGAGAATGCATTTTCTACAAATGCAGACAATCCAAATCTCAAGCAACAAGGGTTTTTTATTGTTCTGTGGTGGGTCTGCTGGGGTCTCTGCTCCGTATCATCCTAATTCTAAGACCTACTTTACTAGAACACTCTTTCTCTGAACAAATACAGAATATGGCTATTAAGCCCTGTGGCTGGAAATAAATGACACTATTTATTTATATTTCATGGCCAAGGCAAGACACAAGACCCCACTCTAACTTCATGAATGGCAGAAGGCTGAAAATATTTGTCAACCCACTCTATTTACTATCACATGTATCTGCCTCATGTATATTTCTTAGCTTTTGGAAGGAATTATGAAAATTCATTATGGGAACATGGGTTATTGCAGGCTGAAGACAAGCTCTGATTGACTATTATGTCTTTGTACTGGATTGTGTAGTTTCCACCAAAGTCATGTCCACCCATAACCTCATAATACAACTTTATTTGGAAATAGTATCTTTGCAAATGTAATCAAGTTAGGAAGATTTCATACTGGAATAGGATGGGTCCTAACCCATTGACTAGTGCCATTTCAAGAAGAGGAAAATTTGAACACAGACACAAAAGCCACAGGAAGAAGAGAACTATGTAAAGATAGTGGCAGAGATTGGAGTTACAATGCAATGTGCTAAGGAATGCCTGGTGCTATCAGATCCTGGAAGAGGCCAGAAAGGATTCTTCCATAGAGCCTTCAAAAGGAGCATGGCCCAGCCAACATCTTGATTTTCTAGCCTCTATCACTATAAGAGAATAAATTCCTATCGTTTTAAGCCACCAAGTTTGTGGAACTTTGTTAAGGCAGCCCTGAAATTAATATAGCCATTACTTATTTTAATAAATTCAAAATGGGAAAATAACTTTTTAATTACTAACGCCAAATGGGTGAACGATAAATTAGTACAAGCCTTAGAAAAATATGGTAATATACATTCTAAATCTATTTAATTCAAAAGTTTATCATACATGTACATATACACAAATAGACACATATATCTAAATACAAAGAAAAGTAAAATTAAAGTAAATTAATATTTTTAAAAATTTCTTTAGAAGATCCATTTTATAATCTCGGGACTGAATGATATCTTTAAAATCATCTAACCTCATTATATAGTTCAAGGATAGAAAGCTGATTTCAATTAAACATAGACACCTTATTCATAAATTAGTCTCTTAAAACTTACATTGATTTAACCACAACAATTTTAGAATTTAGATATTTGTTTTTGTTAATTGGTATTGCAGCAGCCAGTGGTTTCTGATTAAGATTTAATTATATACATATCACATTTAAAATCCTTTATATAATTAGAATCATGGCAAAATTTAAAAATAACTTTGTACCATGAAAATATTAGAAGAAATAGCAAATTTTCAAAGTCCTGTGGAAATATTAAATACAAATATTTAGCCCTGGTTTTATTGATGTTTATTACAGAATGCCTCGTGCAAAATGTAGTAAATGTTATCATAGAATCAGATTTACACAACTGCCTATGGCAATAAATAGAAGATTTAAGTTGTTTCCTCTGTTGATTTATTTAACGCAGTTTTAGAGAAGGATAAAGCTTAACTCATCTTTTTGTGGCTTTCTTGTTTTAAAAATGAAGAAAAGAATTAGTGAAATCTCAATTTCTATGTTGCTAGTCCATTTCTCCCATCAGTTTTCTTCTGTATTCAATTAAAAATACCCGAAAACCAAAGTACTTTCCAAATGTAGAAACTCTCCAAATCACCAAACATGTGACCTAATTTGGCAACATTTTCATAGGGACATCAGCCTTATACAGGGAAACATACATGAAATCCAGACCAACTTCTTGAACCAAATTCATTAATAGGTATAATAATTGACAGTACTTTGTAGCTTGGTGCTCAGTGCGAGGTGTTGCACCAAAACCTCAGTGTGAAAGGGAGGTGCCACAAAGAAGAAAGAAACTATCAGTTATCTGACAGTCACCACAGTAAGAAAACAGAGAAGATAGATATTAAAAGATTTTGAAAAGCAGTAAAACATTCCACAAATATTTAGCCTCATGCATGGTAGTATCGAGCAGAGTTGCAGGAAAGTGAGAAACTTCATATTCATAGAATCAGGGAAGAAAGTAGGCAAGAGATGTCAGGTGGTTTTGTAAGGTTTTTGGAGGACTTAAAACATACCAGAGACAGAGAAAAGACTATTCATTATAAATGACACAAAATGCACGTTCTGAGAAATTAAATAATTTTAACACAACAGCACAAAAAATAAGTGCTGAGAACTGATTGACATCTGAATTCATTTCATTTTCATGAAACTGTGTTAACAATGTTAATGTTAAGCATTGTTTTCTGGCTATAGAGAGGATGTGCTGAACACTGGTAACTTGAGAAAAGCTTTGTCAGTTGGTGAAGTGGGATTTCAGGAGAGTTCTTGTTTATTTGCTTCAGTGGGTTATGAAAGGAGTTAGGAAATGAAGCAGTAGAAAAGGAAAACAAAGGTTGGAGGATCTAAAAGCAGAAAAATAAAGTAGAGAGGAGCGTTTGATAAGCTTGGTTTCACTAAAACAAAAGCTAGAGCAAGCCATGTGATCAGATACTCTTTGGGTTCCTAATTTCCTTTCATAGCTCTTATTGAGCATTCTTTCTAATTTCACTTCAGTAGCACTTTCCTTTTGTCTTGAAAGAAAAATGAGATGCACCCTCATTAGTTCACAGCACGGGATTTTTAAGCCAGTTTGCCCCTTTCCCCACCAAATGAAATATGCTAAATGGCTCAGAGTGGTACCTGATTAATTCGTTTACTAGAGTTCTGAGTTGATCCTCCACGGTCCTCAAGCTAGCTCTCAATGTTTAGAGGACTGTACTAACTGCCGTCAATAAAGTACCACGCTGACATACATGTGGCAAAGACTTTTTTAACTGTTCCTAACATATGCTATTGCAAGAGTTAAAGCAATTTGGTGAGCACCATGTAGCAATTTGGTACTCTGAATTTGGTTTTACATTTATTGTCCTTTTTACTTTTGCTGCTATATATGCTCTCTGGGGTGTCGAAACTGGTAATGTCTGTGTGTGCATTTGCATGAATTTTGAAAGCAATACTTTAGCAATTCAGTATTGGTCCCTCTCACATAAACAATGACAGTTTCGTGGAGGTGTCACTTTTTGAGTGTTTGTGATGTCAGTTGGACAAGAGACCTAACTGCATCTGGGGCTTTGGGGGAATTCTTCCTACCTGTTCCCTTCAGACTGAAATCCTTTTTGTAAATGATGTTGTCATCGCTATTGGCATCAGAAAGACATATGAGGGGACTACTATAACATTATTATTTGTCAGACTCCTATATTAATTTTCCCTCAAATAAGGAATGGAATTATATTTTGCCTTGTCTCTAGAAATGCTTTTAAATTAGAATTGATGTTTGAGCCACATGACTTTTCACTGCTGATGTAATTTAGTTTTTTACCTGAATGTTTGATAAGTAACAGTATGACTCTATTCTTTTTGTTACAAATCTATTATCTTCCCCACTCAAGAGCTGTTGCTTTATAACAGTAGTTTTTATGTCAAAGAGAAACACCAAGATATATTAGCCAAAATGCCTGAATGTATTCCTGGATAGGTCTCTAAGGCACGAGAACCTTCAGGAGTTGGAATAAAGAACATTTGGTGAAAAAAAATGATTCATTTGATTCACTCAACAAATTTTTATTGAGTACTCTTAGATGCCAGGCTATAACAGGAATGTATGCCTCATAAACACGCATTTTCTTTCTGGATGTTATTTCCTTCAACTGTAATATGTAAGAGCTGGACAATGACTTCTAAAGACTAGTCCCTCTAAGATCAGACATTCCATGACTTACTTTGCTCATGCAGAAGATATTTCCAAGGATTTCAGCTCTTGTATCAATAATTGGACCTGAGCCCTTGGCAGAAAACAAAGAAAAATTGCTTTAAGTTTCAGATTCTGTGAATTAAAGTTATTTTGAAAGCTGTGATATGAAGTGGTATTTATTTAGATAGTTTTTCTCTGGCATATCTGGTCTAACCCACTGGGCTTGTATTTATGCGAAGCTGTCAGAGTGTAAGCAGCTTTATTCAGGTCAAGTGTAGAATGGAAAGTTGTGGTCATCCTTGGTGGCTGGTTCATCTGTTACCTTCTGTATGAACAATGTCCCTGTTCATATGGAAAGTAACAGCCCCTAACAATGTCCCTATTCTAATATTACAATCTTTTATTTTATTTAAAATAAAAGAGGATACTAGCATCCCTGAGATAACAGAGTTTATGATAATGTCAATATGGATATCATAAAAAGTCAGAATTTATCTCTGGATATTAAGTGGTCTATAGGAATTCACATAGTTATATTACTAAAAACCTATAAAATGAAGGACACTACAGTGGGCTCTCATGATTAAAATAAGGAACAGAGACTTCAAGCCAAGCATGAACATATAAACTTTTCTGCTGTTTGAATATCTTTTTATGATGAACACTTAGGTTTGACTATTGATTTGATGATGGTTGTGGCAATCATGGTGAAGGAAAATTTTTAAATAAATAAATGGAAACAATGAGGTGCTTGTAGCAGAATTGTGTCTGCCTGTAGATACTGTTAAGGCTATTTCCCTATCAGGTATCTTAAAAAATAAAACTGTAAAACATTGATCTAAAAGCAACAAGAAGAATAACCTCAAAGAGTGATCCCTCATTCATGCATCATGAAGATTCATGGGGGCATCTTCAGTATTCTTACGTGTTAATCCCAAAACACTTAAGACTTTAATACCTTCCATTAGCACCCTACCAGCCCATTCTAACACCCTTCAGCACAGATGATACCACCCAGGAGATTTTCCCTAAGAGAGCTGTAAAGATTCTTGAGGTTGTTTGCATTTCAAAAGAAATTCACTTAAATCATGAATCTTTTGTCTAACCTTATGTCATCTCCTTTTGTGTTCAGTTGGGAGCAATTTGTCTTTTCTTTCAGAAACTTTTGTTAGTTATCATGTTAACTAAATTTCCAAGTCACTGCAGGACATTACTCTGGCTTTGTCCTTAGCAATAAATTTATATTTGAATTTGTTACACCAAGCCAACTGAAAAGCTTCCCCAAATTTAATTATTGATGCCACCTGGGACATGTTTGATAATGTCTTGTTTTCAGGTGCAGCATTGTAACAGAAATCTGCATAAAAATAAAACAATATTGGAGGAGTCTTCTAAGCTAATGGCAGGTTTAGGTAGCCTTTAGTAAAGACAAATCCAAAATAACAACTAAGGATTGGAATGCAAATGACATTAAACGATATAATAACAAAAATTGATGGACATAAATTTTCATTATAGTAAATTAGTTTGTATTAGAGATTGAGGACAACTTCCTTCCAACATGAGCATCACACAGCCTAGAGGGAGGAGCTAGCAACCCCTCTCCTCACTATTAAAGAAAGAACACTAAATTAATTTCCTGTGAATGGACAGACTTTCTGCCTTTTCAAAAAAGTCCAAGAGTAAAAAAGAAAAAAAGGAAAACGTCAACCTAGTGGTCATTTCATTAATGCTACAATGTCTTTTTTACTTCTATGGTATTCATATATTCCAAATTATGTCTCTTCCACTCCAATATGGTGTTAAGTCACAAGTTCAAAAGAAAGCCATGGATTTTTGGAACAACACTTAACATATGAACATGTTCCAAAAAATACTAAAATTCATGTTATAAAAGCATATTTTGACTTTTTTCTTCTCTTTTGCTTCATTATTGTTCATAATACAGTCCATAACAACTGATATCACCACATCTCCACATTTCCAACTCTTAGCTATTTCTCTCAGTATAATTAGAGTCTATAAATCCAACTCTAGCTTTTACTCTAAGTGCACCATCTCTAAACACTGGATCACAGTATTGTATATGTTTATGCTCATGGAGTGCACAGATAGTTGCTTTTTGTAACTGAGGTCCCTGTTTTGTCGATCCCTGTTCTTCTCAATCAGTAATCAAGCTGCTCCCATTACTGTCTCACTTTCTACACAGTTCCTCTCAATGCCAGACCCATTTATGCATTGACATATATATTAAAAAAATAAACAAATAGGGTTTAAGTTCTTTCCATCTGGTGTCCTTGAGACTGAGACTCACCCATCCTATGTACCTTCTGTGTGATTCCCTGTTCAAGATTTCTGAGATAACAATTCAATTTGTGCTGAAATACTCACATGTTTTTCTGCTTCATTTAAATTCAGAAATGTAAACGGGTAGGGACACACTAAGCCCTATCTATAAAGAGAACTTTGGGGGTGATGTTGAAAACTTTGAACAATTAAGTGAATCATATTGGTCTGTGTGTTCCCTCTATGTAGAAGTGACCTGTGCATATATTTGTCATAAATGCACATGATATACAGAAAACCTGAATTATTAGACCTGAAGAAAATATCATATTAAATACCACATTTTTGTACTTCAAGCAGTTAAATTAAGGTGGCTAACTATAATGATAAAAACATGCTGTACATATTCTTAATTTTCAAAAACATAGATATGAGTCCTTTATTGTGCTATTTTATATGTATTTTGTAATAACACCCATTAAAATGAGAAGCTGGTACTTTGGCATGAGACTTTTTTCAGTTAAGGCAGATTTTTTTTTTTTGCCTAGTTTTATGTTTAAAAAAAGTATTTTAAAATAATTCAGTGTTGACAAATGGGTAACTAGATTTCTTTTCATGCTTGTCACTAAGAAGCTGTATCCTTTCTATAGTACCTGAACTCCTTGAACTCTAAAAATACTAAAATTTTTGAATACAAATAGTTACTAAAATAACTGTACATCACTACATTGTTTTACCTAGTCATAATATATCTCAACTATTTTACAATCTTTTGGAGCTTCCTTGACCTTTTTTTATTTTCTTATTCATATTTGGTTTCCTTTCCAGTAATTTCCTGGAGAGAAAAAAAAACTGCAAAAATATCCTCAAGCCAGTTACAAAAGGACAAACAGTATGATTCCACTGAATGAGGTTCCTAGAGTAGTCAAATTCACAGAGACAGAAAGCAGAATGCAAGGAGCAGAAGGGAGTTATTATTTACTAGGCACAGAGTTTCAGTTTGGGAAATGAAAAAGTTCTGGAGATGGATGTTGATAAGGGTTGCGCAACAATGTCAATGTACTTAATATATTGAACTATACATTAAAAATGGTTAAAATGGTAAGTTTTATGTTATGCTAAAATAATTTAATTTTATTTTATAGTATATTTTACTACAATTGAAAATACTAATTTGCATGTTGTCTTGTTTAACCTTTTCCACTGTTTATTATAGCAAGTGCCTAAATACAAAAAATTATAAAGAAAAAATGAGTTTCCAACTCAAATTTCACAATTCAAGAAATAAACAATATTTTCATGTTATTTCCATTTTTTCTCCACATACTGCTTTATAGTTGCCAGCTTAATACTTATTATTCTATATTGTGCTTTTCTTCCACTTAATGTTGAAAATAAAACTTTCCTATGTAATGAAATTTATAAACACCACGTTATGTGGTTTGTGATATTATATAGTACGAATATATCACATTTAATAGTCCCTTATTATTGGACATTTACATTATTTCTAGGATTAGTATTTATTTCTTTTTATGAACAACATTGACTTGGACATATTTTTCCATAAGCTACTATGCACAATTTTCATTAGAATTTAAAGGTTTGCTTAAATAAATTGACTTACTGAAAGGAAATGAACATTTTCAAGATGTTGATTATGCATTGTAAAAAATGTTTCTGAGAAAAACAGAATACATTTACACTTTCACTAGCCATGAATAAGAGTGTGCATTTCACCAAACCCTTTATGTATAGAAAGTTCTTCCCATCCATATATTTGATAAATTATTCAATTTTCAGTTTTTTTCTATTTTGTTTGTGGTTTTATTACATTTAACTATAAAAATCAAGATGAATTTTCTAATGTAGTGTAGAGTGGAATATTTAAATTATTTTTCCCAAAACCTATTCAATTTTCATTTATAATTCTTCCTCTCCTCACTGTTTAAGAACAGCAAGGTTCCTTTTAATAGTTCTAACAATACATTGAAAATGATAATGACCAGAACCAATGATTGTGCTTATGTTTGCTATGATAAATATTTTATATACTTGAACTTGATGATTCTTTGGATTCTCATTACCAAGTCCCCATTACCATAAATTTTCTTAACCAAATCAACCAGTTACAAGTGAGAGAGCTGTGGTCCAAATCCAAATCCATCTGCATCTAGGATCCAAAGCCTTAATTTAACTACAAGAGCCAATGTAGAACCACAATTTTATAGTAACTGACTAGTCTCTTTACTATTATTTTTCAAAGTTTTCCACAGAGTTTTTGAAGCAAAGGATTTCTTAGCAAAGTTATACTACTTGCAGATGAAAGTGTCACTCAGAAATCACTTAAAGTAAAAGTGATAAAATCCTGAAAATGAAGGTCTGTTTGGGGATTACTGACTCTGTTTCACCCCATGTGACATTTCTCCTTCTGGAATTCCATTCTTATCTTTTCTGATTACTTTCACTCTTCCACTCCATTCAAGGCCTTTCTATCTTGAAGAATTTCCTGATACTTTAGATTGTAGAGACCTCTCTCTTCTTTTTTTTTATATTACTTTTTTATTTAATCAACAATTACATGAAGAACATGTTTACTAGACTCCCGCCATCACCAAGTCCCCCCCACAAACCCCATTACAGTCACTGTCCATCAGTGTAGCAAGATACTGTAAAATCACTACTTCTCTGTGCTGCACAGCCCTCCCCGTGCCCCCCGCCACATTATACATGCTAATCGTAATGCCCCCTTTCTTTTTCCCCACCCTTATCCCTTCCATCCCACCCATCCTTCCCAGTCCCTTTCCCTATGGCAACTGTTAGTCCATTCTTGGGTTCTGTGATTCTGCTGTTTTGTTCCTTCAGTTTTTCTTTGTTCTTATACTCCACATATGACTGAAATCATTTGATACTTGTCTTTCTCCACCTGGCTTATTTCACTGAGCATAATACCATCTAGCTCCATCCATGTTGTTGTAAATGGTAGGATTTGTTTTCTTCTTATGGCTGAATAGTATTCCATTGTGTATATGTACCACATCTTCTTTATCCATTCATCTACTGATGGACACTTAGGTTACTTCCATTTCTTGGCTATTGTAAATAGTGCTGCAATAAACACAGGGGTGCAACTGTCTTTTTCAAACTGAGCTGCATTCTTAGGGTAAATTCCTAGAAGTAGAATTCCTGGGTCAAATGGTATTTCTATTTTGATCTCTTTGAGGAACCCCCATATTGCTTTCCACAACGGTTGAACAAATTTACATTTCCACTAGCAGTGTAGGAGGGTTCCCCTTTCTCCACATCCTCACCTACATTTGTTGTTGTTTGTCTTTTGGATGGTGGTGATCCTTACTGGTGTGAGGTGATATCTCATTGTGGTTTTAATTTACATTTCTCTGATGACGAGTGATGTGGAGCATCTTTTCATGTGTCTGTTGGCCATCTTAATTTCTTCTTTGGAGAACTGTTTGTTCAGCTTCTCTGCCCATTTTTTAATTGGATTATTTGCTTTTTGTTTGTTGAGGGGTGTGAGCTCTTTATATATTATGGATGTCAATGCTTTATCGGATCTCTCATTTATGAATTTATTCTCCCATACTATAGGATGCCTTTTTGTTCTATTGATGGTGTCCTTTGCTGTACAGAAGCTTTTCAGCTTGATATAGTCCCGCTTGGTCATTTTTGCTTTTGTCTCCCTTGCCTGGGAGATATGTTCATGAAGAAGTCACTCATGTTTATGTCCAAGAGATTTTTGCCTATGTTTTTTTCGAAGAGTTTTATGGTTTCATGACTTACATTCAGGTCTTTAATCCATTTCGAATTTACTTTTGTGTATGGGGTTCGACAGTGATCCAGTTTCATTCTCTTACATGTAGCTGTCCAGTTTTGCTAGCACCACCTGTTGAAGAGACTGTCATTTCCCCATTTTATGTCCATGGCTCCTCTATTGTATATTAATTAACCATATATGTTTGGGTTAATGTCTGGAGTCTCTATTCTGTTCCACTGGTCTGTGACTCTGTTCCTGTGCCAGTACCAAATTGTCTTGGTTACTGTGGCTTTCTGGTAGAGCTTGAAGTTGGGAAGCGAGATTCCCCCCACTTTATTCTTCCTACTCAGGGTTGCTTTGGCTATTTGGAGTCTTTGGTTTTTCCATATGAATTTTTGAACTATTTGTTTCAGTTCATTGAAGAATGGTGTTGGTATTTGGTAGGGATTGCATTGAATCTGTAGATTGCTTTGGGCAGGAAGGCCATTTTGACGATATCAATTCTTCCTAGCCAAGAGCATGGGATGAGTTTCCATTTGTTAGTGTCCTCTTTAATTTCTCTTAAGAGTGTCTTATAGTTTTCAGGGTACAGGTCTTTCACTTCCTTGGTTAGGTTTATTCCTAGGTATTTTATTCTTTTTGATGCAATCGTGAATGGAATTGTTTTCCTGATTTCTCTTTCTATCGTTAATTGTTAGTATATAGGGAAGCCACAGACTTCTGTATATTAATTTTGTATCCTGCAACTTTGCTGAATTCCAATATTAGTTCTGGTAGTTTTGGAGTGGAGTCTTTAGGGATTTTTATGTACAATATCATGTCATCTGCAAATAGTGACAGTTTGATTTCTTCTTTACCAATCTGTAATTCTTATATTTCTTTGTTTTGCCTAATTGCTGTGGTGAGGACTTCCAGTACTATGTTGAATAACAGTGGGGAGAGTGGGCATCCCTGTCTTGTTCCCGATCTTAAAGGAATAGCGTTGAGCTTCTCGCTGCTTAGTATAATGTTGGCTGTGGGTTTATCATATATGGCCTTTATTATGTTGAAGTACTTGCCCTCTATACCTATTTTGTTGAGAGTTTTTATCATGAATGGATGTTGAATTTTGTCAAATGCTTTTTCAGTATCTATGGAGATGTTCATGTGGTTTTGTCCTTCTTTTTGTTTATGTGGCGGATGATGTTGATGGATTTCTGAATGTAGTACTATCCTTGCATCTCTGGGATGAATCCCACTTGGTCATAGTGTATGATCCTTTTGATGTATTTTTTAATTCAGTTTGCTAATATTTTGTTGAGTATTTTTGCATCTACGTTCATCAGGGATATTGGTCTGTAATTTTCTTTTTTGGTGGGGTCTTTGCCTGGTTTTGGTATTAAGGTGATATTGGCTTCATTGAATGAGTTTGGGAGTATTCCCTCCTCTTCTATTTTTTGGAAAACTTTAAGGAGAATGGGTATTATGTCTTCTCTGTATGTCTGATATAATTCCAAGGTAAATCCATCTGGCCCGGGGGTTTTGTTCTTGGGTAGTTTTTTGATTACTGCTTCAATTTCATTGCTGGTAATTGGTCTGTTTAGACTTTCTGTTTCTTCCTTGGTTAGTCTTGGAAGGTTGTATTTTTCTAGGAAGTTGTCCATTTCTTATAGGTTTACCTGCTTGTTAGCATATAGGTTTTCATAGTATTCTCTAATAAATCTCTGTATTTCTGTGGGGTCCTCGTGATTTTTCCTTTCTCGTTTCTGATTCTGTTGATGCATGTAGAATCTCTTTTCCTCTTAATAAGCCTTGCTAGAGACTTTTCTATTTTGTTCATTTTCTCAAAGAACCAGCTCTTGGTTCCATTGATTTTTTTCTATTGTTTTATTCTTCTCAATTTTGTTTATTTCTTCTCTGATCTTTATTACATCCCTCCTTCTGCTGACTTTAGGCCTCATTTGTTCTTCCTTTTCCAATTTCAATAATTGTGACTTTAGACCATTCATTTGGGATTGTTCTTCCTTTTTTAAATATGCCTGGATTGCTATATACTTTCCTCTTAAGACTGCTTTTGCTGTGTCTCACAGTAGTTGGGGCTTTGTGTTGTTGTTGTCATTTGTTTCCATATATTGCTGGATCTCTATTTTAATTTTATCATTGATCCATTGGTTATTTAGGAGCATGTTGTTAAGCCTCCATGTGTTTGTGAGCCTTTTTGCTTTCTTTGTACAATTTATTTCTAGTTTTATACCTTTGTGATCTGAAAAGTTGATTGGTAGAATTTCAATCATTTGGAATTTCCTGAGGCTCTTTTTGTGGCCTAGTACGTGGTCTATTCTGGAGAATGTTCCATGTGCACTTGAGAAAAATGTGTATCCTGTTTCTTTTGGATGTAGAGTTCTATAGATGTCTATTAGGTCCATCTGTTCTAGTGTGTTGTTCAGTGCCTCTGTGTCCTTACTCATTTTATCTCTGGTGGATCTATCCTTTGGAGTGGGTGGTTTGTTGATGTCTCCTAAAATGAATGCATTGCTTTCTATTTTCTCCTTTAATTCTGTGAGTATTTGTTTCACATATGCTGGTGCTCCTGTATTGGGTGAATATATATTTCTAATGTTTATATCCTCTTGTTGGACTGAGCCCTTTATCATTATGTAATGTCCTTCTTTATCTCTTGTGACTTTCTTTGTTTTGAAGTCTATTTTGTCTGATACTAGTGCTGCAACACCTGCTTTTTTCTCCCTGTTGTTTGCATGAAATATCTTTTTCCATCCCTTCACTTTTAGTCTGTGCATTCCTTTGGGTTTGAGGTGAGTCTCTTGTAAGCAGCGTATAGATGGGTCTTGCTTTTTTATCCAATCTATTCCTCTGTGTCTTTTGATTGGTGCATTCAGTCCATTTACATTTAGGGTGATTATTGAAAGATATGTATTTATTGCCATTGCAGGCTTTAGATTCGTGGTTACCAACGGTTCAAGGTGAATTTCCTTACTATCTAAGATTCGAACTTAACTCACTTAATATGCTGTTACAAACACAATCTAAAGGTACTTTTTTTTCTCCTCCTTTTTCTTTCTCTTCCATTCTTCATATATTAGGTATCATATTCTGTATCCCCTTGTTTGGGGATAGTTATTTTAATTTTGCATTTGCTTAGTAATTAGCTGTTCTACTTTCTTCACTGTGGTTTTATTTCCTCTGGTGACAGATACTAAACCTTATGAACACTTCCATCTATAGCAGTCCTTCCAAAGTACACTGTAGAGATGGTTTGTGGGAGGTAAATTCTCTCAGCTTTTGCCTATCTGAAAATTGTTTATTCCTTCCTTCAAATTTAAATGATAATTTTGCCAGATAAAGTAATCTTGGTTCCAGACCCTTCTGCTTCATTGCATTAAATACTTCATGCCACTGCTTTCTGGCCTATAAGGTTTCTGCTGAGAAGTCTGATGTTAGCCTGATAGGCTTTCCTTTGTATGTGATCTTCATTCTCCCTCTGGCTGCTTTTAATAGCCTAGCCTTATCCTTGATCTTTGCCATTTTAATTAATATATGTCTTGGTGTTGTCTTCCTTGGGAAGATCTGTGCATCTCTATGGCGTGAGAGACTATCTCCTTCCCCAGATTAGGGAGGTTTTCAGCAATTACCTCCTCGAATACACTTTCTATCCCTTTTTCTCTCTCTTCTTCTTCTTCTGGTATCCCTATAATGTGAATATTGTTCCATTTGGATTGGTCACACAGTTCTCTCAATATTCTTTCTTTCTTAGAGATCCTTTTTTCTCTCTGTGTCTCAGCTTCTTTGTATTCCTCTTCTCTAGTTTCTATTTCATTTACCATCTCCTCCACCATATCCAACCTGCTTTTAATACCCTCCATCGTGGTCTTCAACGATTTGATCTCTGACCTGAATTGATTCCTGAGTTCTTGGATGTCTTTCTGTACCTCCATTAGCATGTTGATGATTTTTATTTTGAACTCCCTTTCAGGAAGAGTCACGAAGTCCACGTCATTTAAATCTTTCTTGGGAGTTGTATTAATAATTTTACTCTGGACCAGGTTTTTTTGGTGTTTCATATTTGTGTACGGTGCCCTCTCATGTCCAGAAGCTCTAATCTGGTGCTGCTCAGCCCCTGAAGCAATGTCAGGCATCGCAGGGGAGCAGTATTAGTGCCTGGGGGGAGGAAAGAGCTATTCCCTGCTTCCCGGCTCCTGTGCCTGTCTCCACAGCCTGAACCAGTGGGCCAAGCACACAGGTATAAGCTTTTGTCCCAGAGCAGTCAGATATGGATCCTTGCTTTCCACAAGCAGCTGGAATCTCAGTCTCCCCAGGAACTCTGCCTGTATTAGCTTTCCAACCCCATAATCACACGAGTCTCATGAAAGCACCATGAAATGTAGGTTTGTGCTCCCAGACCAGATCTCTGGAGCTAGGTATTCAGCAGTCCCAGGCCTTCCACTCCCTCTCTGTTCCATTTCTCTTCCTCCCACAGGTGAGCTGGGGTGGGGGAAGGGCTAGGGTCCCACTGGGCCATGTCTCTGGTTCGTTACCCCATTTGTTGAGGACTGTTCTTTTCTCCAGGTGTGTGCAATCTGGCGCAGTCCTCTTTCCTATTACTCTCTCAGGATTAGTTGCACCAACTATATTTTCTAATTGTATACAGTTTTCAGAGGAAGCCTCTCTCTCTCTTCTTATGCCGCCATCTTTAATCCTCTCTCCCTTCTTTTTTTATACTTATTTTGGGGAGCCCTCACTTGAAATTATCCTAGCATTTTGAGGTTCTAGCGAGTATGATTGCTTTGTTAGATTACTGATAGAAGAAAGACATTCTTCTTTGGAAAGATGTCTTTGTTGGCCCACCACCAACGTGGGAAAAGATGTTCGAGGTGAGAGATAGGTGGGGCTGTTTTTTCTTGGTAATCAAGAATGGCAGAATCAAGTGTGACAATCGTTAGGTGACAGGAGATGTTTATACATGTAAGAAATAGAATATATTTAAAACATTGTTCTACATTGATAAGAGCTTTCCCATCCCATAGAAGTCAGTTTCATAAGCTTTTTGATATGAAAACAACATAGAGGGTGTGAGCTAAGCTTTGAATAAGTGATAGGAGATGCTTTACAGGCTCATAGTATTTTTTATCAACTAGAGTGCAAGTCAAGAAGTTGAGATTTTTATTTTTTAAAATTCTGTGAGTCACAACATCTATTTTAAAATAAAATGGAGCTTTTCAGATACATCTCCATAAAAAATAAATAAAAAGATGAAAAGTATATAGTAATTACTATGAGAATCTTCACAGATTTATGTTTCTTCCTGATGTGCCAAATTTTAATTTTGCCTTTTAAGTAAATTATTTATATAAAAGATCTAAATGTATTTTTCTACGAATAGGAGGAAATGTGAGAAAATGTTAAATATTTCTCAATTTGTTTCAGTTTAAGCAAATCTTGTTTATTGAACTAATACTCTGGAATTATTATGAAAGGAAAGCATGTCCAGTCTACATCATATACACTTTAATTTCTTAGGTCCTGATAGCCATTTGCTCTTATCTCTGAAGTGTCAAACAATCTTTTCATAAATAAGTATTACTTCCCCCATCTATTTATTTTATCTTCCTTTTACAGGAGAAGGTGTTTTGCTGAAATTGTTTTATTTTTAACTCACTTCCTTTGAATTTAAAAGATGAAAGGTCATAGATACAAAGTCTCATTATTTTTCTCCCTAACGGTTTCTGAAATTAGATACAAATTCCAAAGCAAGATTACCATATTGTAATAGCCTTCTTTTGTTGTTTTTTTGTCCATTTTTATTTTAGTTCAAAATTCTAGACAAAATAAAGATCTCCTGGTATGATAATAACATGAGGTAAGATTATTGTGCATATGAGCTACAGTAAATGAGACTGACAGCTGATGTAGCTGTCGGGTTTTAAGGTAGCCTTAAAGTCTCAGACTATCTATACTACTGATATGATTTACTAAATATTACTATACTATATGAAGTTTACTTCAGAAAGAAATATATTCTGTCTCAGAGTAATGTTTCCCACTTTCATGCACCTATGAAAATAAGTTATACTTTGAACAAATTTGCTGTCTTTACACATTTAAATGATCTGAGCATATAGTAAGCTTGGTGTTAAGAGAAAAAATGTGAGATTCGAATGGCCAAATCCTCACTGTAACACTCCTGGCAGTGTAGCCTTGGGCAAAGCTTTTTTCTGTGAACCTCAGATTCCCACCTAGAAATGGAGAGAATGGTTGCATTGCTATTGTAAGTATTAGAGATTGTGTTAGATTAAGCCACATGAACATGTTTTTGTAGATTAGAAAGTTCAAATATTGGCTATTTCCTATGCTTAGACCTACCTAATGTACATGAAGGCAATATGTCAGTTCCATGGTGACTATGTATTAACATGATTATCAAGAGCTGGACTTAACAAAGCTAAATATGATGTGGTTTTTGGTGACTGGGAATCTTACATGCATATAAAGATAGTGAAAAGTGTGCTATTCACAACCAACAGGGAAGAATTTCAGTTATTTTTTCTTTAAAGAAGAGACATAGATTTATGTATGGTCCAAGCTCCAGCAGCAGCATGATCTGACAAAGCAAATTAACATAGAGTATAAAATCATACATGAAAAAAATCATTAGGACATGGATAGAGAGAGGCTAAATAAATAAGTAAATAAATCATAGTATTAATACCAGATATGGATCCAGTTGTATTTCAAGTGTAAAAATATGCCATACTAAGATAGACAAATCATTTGAACACATTATGTTTCAATTTCCTGTTAAGGTAAGAGAGGACTGGTTTTCAAACTGTGGGTCTCTGTCTGGGGGTAGGATGTATAAAGCTGGAGAAACCCCACAGGCCCAGCTTAGATAGCCCCTCTCAAAGCCATCGCAGGTATATGTTTAAGCATTTGTATATACTGGATTCAGATAATAAATAAGCTGCTAAAAAGTTTTGGAAATTACTAGCCTATATTGTTTAGCCCCTTCTAACTGTAAAATCCATTGATTTTTATGATTCTACCCAATATCAACATTCTTAAATGTCATCCTAGAATATAATTTGCATAGAGTTGTTTTAATCATGATGGTTATAGGTTAAGTATTTCTTGATCCTTCAGTGACCTTTAGGAAACATTCCAAGGAGTAAAAATGGAGTGTTCTCTTAAAATATCAAAGGCTAAGAAAAGATGCAATCACTAATACCACATTTAATTTCTGTGCTTCCCATAAATCCCATACATGTTTACAAAGACTCTTTCATTACAAATTGGTCAAACTTTTTAGAAGTGACACCACTAATAACAACCACTAAATGATATTAATCATGTTTAAAGAAAAGAGAGCTCGCTTTAGTAAAACATTAGCTAACTCTTGTTAAATTGATTTTGGCCTTCTTGGTTAATTGATTTTAAACACTATTTCCTTAGAGCTTTTATGATGAGCTGCACTAGAGGGAAATGACAAGATTTCTCCTGAAATACTGGCAGAAATATGTTTCTTTTTTTCTTAAATGAGTAATTTCTTTTTTAAGAGGTTGTTTTTTAAGGTGAACTTTAAATATGTAGTTATGATGCAATTTAGAAAGCAAGTATCTATCTTTAAAGATAAGTTCATTAGAATTCATTGGATATTTATGATTATAATCTATTATTTTTTATACTACATACACAAATTTAATAATAGAAACATAATTAGTGGCATAAAAGATTCAGTATTCAGCAGACGCTTAATAAAGGAGGAACGCAAAGGTTGACTAAGGCTCTGCTTGTCCATCTAGACTCGGTCTGTCTGTATGTTAAATGGCTGCCATCAACCCCCAACTCCTCTGATTCTCTGTGCTAACACAGTGAGACTTAGGTGGTTTCTTGACTATCCTATTCTCCAGCTGCCCCAGGTTGTTCACTCCTTTAACAAAACCTAGTCTTTTCTGATGCAGCACCTCACATTTTAATTAACCGGCAACTCCTCAGTGTAAATGGAGCTGGAAGAAACTGAGGGTGCAGAATTCCAGTTCCATGTCACGTTTTCAGGGACTTCACACTTTACAAAGTGAGTGTGACAACTGCTGGAGTCAGTATCATCAGGTAGCCCCCATTCATAGTCAGACACTGCATGCATGGGGAGTGAGGTGCACTATTTCTTGACATGTTAAGCACTACTTTATCAGTCTCAGTCAGCTAACTCTCTATTCAAGCACAGCTCTGGGGGAAGAACTGAATTCCATTGTCTGCTATTGTGAGCTTAATCAGAGTTTTTACCAGGGTCTTCCAGCAGACAAATTACCTAAGTTGCTTAGGAGAGAGAAAAGTCAAATGAAAAAATAATCTATTAGGTCGTTTGTAGGGAATGTTGAGTACAAGACAGGGCCAATTTAGCAGCTGTTAAAAAATGTTAATGCATGATAAGTTTAGAGTCTGTCAGAACAAATGTTTATATCTCTAAAATTCAGACTCAAAAATAAAGAAAATGAGATTTCACACAATCATAATTTTCCTGAAAGCATTTGGGAGCACCTCACAAAATGGATATTAACCATAGGGAGATTGTATTTATGAAAATACTAAATCTGGGTAACTGCTATTACAAAATGTTCAAGGTGACTGGAAATGCATTTTAAAAACTCAGTTTTTAGAAACACTGTTCCTAACTATACCCTGAACCCCCATAGTCGTGCATATCACAGTACAAGAAAATAACTGAGAAAAGAAAATTTGTTGTAAGATTAGGATCTTCAAAAAGGCCACACTTACTAAGGATACAGAATTACAACACTATCCTAACAGGAAGGAAGTCACAGTTTGTTTTATCTAGTCTGTTTCTCCCTATAGGTTTCACATTCTTCACTTATGCCGAGAGCCTTAAATGCATGGGGATTGAGGTGCACTATTTCTTGACATGTTAAGTACTATTTTATCAACATCTATAGTTATTTAATATATATTTAATATATGATTTTAAAAACAACTACATTAAAGTTATGTTTGCTTCTTTTTTAGCCTCAAGACCACATTTTCTTTTGAACCTAAGAATCATGCCTTTGCAATTATAAGCCCAAGTCAATGGGAAAATTTAACTTAATTAATAGGAATTAACCTCAACAGCCAATCTTTTAGAATCACATCTATTTTATAAAATAAGCTGCACCTATAACCTAATTTATTTTATCATTATTTTTCTACTTTCCCTTAAAAATTTCAATTCTTATTAGATTAGTGATGTGATGTCTAGTAATTACAAATTGTATTAAGAAACTAATATTGGCTAATGTTTAAAGATAAATTGATTTTTATAGAAATTTGTATTTCTTTTTTATAAATGAAAATATCTTCAGTCTACTGTACTTTCTAATTCTTATTTTAATACCTGAGATCAAACTAGAAAAACCTCTAAAATAAAGTAATGCTACTAAACTGAAATCATACATGTGAAATGGGATTAGTAACACAAATCTGCAAATGCAAAAATGGAATTAATAGAAATCTGCCCAGGCCAAGGGAAATAAAGCTGAACTGGATTTAGGAAGATACCAAAGAAAGTAATCTAGAGTATCTAATTTCAGAAGAACCTGCGTGGATTGAAATAAAGATTAGCAGGCCAACTTCTAGGCACTTGAATTCAGTACTTATTGGCATGAGCCTGAAAACCTGTATTCTTAAAAGTTTATCAGGTAATTCTGATTATCAGGTAAATTTGTTAGTGATTGATTTATAAGCTTCCGTAAGACTAATTTTGACAAAAGCTTCTCACCCAGTGGTTATCCTTCTATCCACCTATGTAACTGAAATTCCATTATCAGGTGACTTCAACTTACAATGAAGTATACATACTATTTACAGGAGACTGAATTTGCATAGGTTATTCAAATTTCTTGGAAGGTGTCATACAATCACTAAACATTCATTGTTTGTTAGCACTACTTGTTTATCAGAAGAGCTAATCTGTATGTAGAAGTTTCATGAAGCCTTCAAATAGAAAGTCAACAAAAAAGGTGAGATCTCAAAGATGAACTTGCAAATTTCCATTATTTGGTGTCTCCATGCTATGAAGTCCTAGATCACAAAATGGATGATGAGTAATTCTAGAATATGTAGTAGCAGACCCAGAGGTACAAAAAACAACAGTATAAACTGTACATATTCCTAAAGTATCACATTTATTTATATTTTGTATTTATTTATACTACAATGGACACATATATTATGGACTAAAGCATTTCATGTATTTGTATATCCTTCAAATAGTCATATAGTATATACATATATGTGTGTGTGTGTGTGTGTGTGTATTCTAATTCTTATTTTAACACCTGAGATCAAACTAGAATTTATGTATCCTTCACATAGGCATATATATACATATATATGTATATACAGAGTAATATATTCATTCTTAGATTAGGAAGGGAGAAGAATACATTTCAAATAAAATTCAAGCCTACATAAAGTTGGGTGCTCATATCTCTTTGGTTTTTTATGCCATGACACCAAATGAAGAATTGTTATTGCTGAAATCTGGGTGAAAAATCTTTTGAGTAAAATTTTAAAAAAAGAGTCCTAGCAGGAAAAAGATGGAGCACTCTAACAAAAATTTTGAAGAGAGTTTAATAAAGGAACTATTTATGAAGTTTATGCAATGTTTAAGGAAAATTACCCTGTAACAAATCACAAGGAAGAGCTATTACTACCTCAGGTGTGAAAAAGGTAGCTGTGTGGAGATGTCCATCTGACAGGACTGTGGCCTTTTGTAAAGGTCTAGAGGGATGCAGCCAGCTTGGGTCAATATAGCTGGAAGGGAATCTGGTAAAAAACTTCCCAATTTCACCCTCTCCCTGCCTTATACAATCACTTGCAAGTGCCCCCATTGGCCAAACTCGAAGAGAAGTCAAACTGATGATGCTCAAATGAGTCAGTCTCCCAGGGCACCAAGCAAAGTGAATGGTAGAGATGGATCTTGAGGGGCAAGCAAGAAGATACCCAACAAGGGGAACAAGTCATTTTCATGCTACCAATATGTATGCCTATTTCGATTTACAAGTGAAGATAGCCACATTAATTTGAGAAATATTTATGGAGCACCTTCTATGCTCAAGTCTCTGTGCTAGGCATTAAAGATACAATAGTGAACAAAACACAATATTCTTACATTCATATGACTTTCATTCTGTATGTAAACAGGTAAGACACAAAGAAAGAATTGTGGGTGCTGTATAGTTTTTATGAAGAAAATAATGCAGGATGAAGAGTAAAGAATGACTGAGACATGGGTTTCAGTTGCATTGTTTTAAGATTTCAAGGAATGCCTCTGTGAGATACACAAGAACTGAGAGGAGCCAGACATGCGATAATCTTAAGGGCATCTCAGTAAGAAGAAACAAGTGCAAAGGTCCTGAGACTTTTGCACAGACTTGTGTTCAGGGAAGAAACAAAAAGCCAAGAAGGAGTCAGTAAGATGGGGGCTTCTGATGCAAGTTGAGGTCTGAGTGGCAAGATGTGGCCTGTTCATCTGGGAAATTATAGATTATTATGAAGACTGTATCTTTCTTTATAAAATTAGAGATGTCTTTGGAGAGTTGTAAGTAGGAGAATTATGACTTGAGTTTTTTAGAACATCACTGTGGCTACTGTTCCTTTAAGAACAACCTGTCCTTCAAGGTTGTGATCGTGCAGGCTAAAGATCATGATGGTGTGCACTGGTGGTAGGTAGAGATAATGAAGAGAATCAGATTCAGCACTTGGATTGAAGGTCATTCCTATATGTGCATTTCAATCTTACTGAAATCAGACAATTAATATGAATCTTGAATGGTCAGACTTCCCCATCCCCAGATTCTGAAATCAACAAAGTTCAATTAAAACAACATAAAAAAATTAAACCTAAAAACTCACCTTTTGAGCAAGCTTTAAGATTATGCTTGTATAGTTGGTGATGGCAATTAAATTAATAGAATTCTGAATTTACACCAATTAAATTTAAAAGCTGGTTATATCTGTAAACCAAGATTTACCTTGGTTACAAGACTGATTTTTTTCATTAGTAATTGTTTGGTAAAGATGTATAATTTTAGAAGAATCCTTTCAAAAATGCTTTCATCCTTTGGGTCTTGTTAATTAAACAACAAACAAAATTGTGAAGACCAGCTGTGACCAAATGCCATTGTCATGATATTGTACTTAAACTTGGTTTCTGAAATAGCTTGGAATTTTGAATATAATTCTTATGCAATAAAGAAATGAGAATTATCAAGAATATATACAAAATTGGATTTGAATTTTTACTTTTTAAAAAATTATTTAAAATTAGGTGTGATTTGTTGTTAAAAAAATTTATCCATACTTTTAAACAAGTTAGACTAACAGTGACTTACTCAAAGGGAAAAATCAACTCAAACCCTCAATGAATTTTTTCAGTATTTGAATAAATTATTTTTAGGGTGAGGGCAGTATTCATAAACTCTCAATTCCTGGTCCATAGTTTAACCTTAGCAATAATAATAATAGCTACAGTTTGCTTATTATGAATTAGTTACTGGCTAAACTGATTATCTCAGTTAATCCTACTTTTTGAAGTAAGTGTTCATTTATTCTCATTGGACCATATAGAAAGCATGCTTCAGTGTCTCTATTGATGATTTTATTGTAACACATTTATCATTGATGTAGGCAGGGACATGGGACAAGCGCCATGATTAACTTTTCCTGCCTATGATGAAAAATGCTGAGATATAAACTGTATAAAAAGAACAGGAGGGACCCCATCTTAAGGCTAAGATACCATTTTAAAAAGCAGAGAGTTGAGAAATAAGATTCCTAACATATGCTCTGGTAATCAGACAATGACCCAACAACCTATCTTAAGACAGGGCAGGCAGTCTTTACTGATATATCACTGCTGCTTGAGGGTAACCACTATCTAGGAGAAGAATAGGATAAATAAATTCCTTGTGTTGGGTTTATTTAGCAGAATTAGCTGCAGGACAGAAGATAAAGGAAAGGATACATGGTGTCTCTCACCAGAGATAAGCACCTTGAGACCACAGTCAAGCTTATGCCCAGCAATCACCGACCCCGCCCTATGCCCCATTCTTGAAAACCTTAAAAGACAGAATCCCCCCAACTTTCAGTGCTCCTTCTCTCTGAGGATGCCCGCACCTTCCTTTCTTTAAGTGAGTACTTTCAAATAAAGCTTTCTCACTGCTCAAATTATTGCGGTTTTTCCCTTTGCTATTTCATTTTATTTCCAAGTCTTCACTCTGTCTCTGCTTTACTCCTAATAAGTAGAAAAGGGCTGCTAAGAGCTCAGATTTGGGTCTGCATGTTTCCGTCACCTGGGTGATCTGGATGAAACTGCAGCTGTGCCATCTGCTCTTAGTAGCCTGCCTGAAAAATCTCCTTTCTTTCGGAAGTTCTCAGAACATAATTTCACTCCATCCTGTGCTCTGTGGCTGCCCCAAATCCTGGAGTGGTAGGGGCTAGTCCCCATACTGTGCAGATCCAAGTGGACACAGGATGCCAGGTGACCCTGGTTTCAGGAGTTGGCAAGGGAATCTGCCCTAGGCTGAGAACTTTACCCCTGCATTTTCCTGTCCTCTGCTGCCTGCAAAGGAGCTGCCATTCCCTGCTGCTCTTGCTTTAATGAATTCCTACCTTACCTACACTTGTCTGACCTGTTAGAGAATTCTTTCACGCTGTAACTCCGGGGTGAAAATCCAAGGGCAAAATACCTTTGAAACTGAAATTAGTCAAAGGGAGAAAAAAAGTTTAAGAAACCCGTTTATTTCTTACAAGCAGTCATCCTGTCTTTCTCTTGACCAGGCTGCATCACAAGAGAGCTCCACCAAACCTCTCTAGTCCAGACAAACCCTCGTTTGCCCATGTAATTAGCTACTGATATGGACATGGACTACCTCTCTCCACCCCTTGGGAATACCTATTGATATGCAGATGCACTAAAGCCAGGTGAGAGATTCTGGAAATATTGCAATTTTACCCACACTCACCCAGGGTCAAGAACCCTCCCCCACTCCAGGCTGAAGTTTCTCCTAGTGCTTCACCCAGTACATAGGGAGAGACCTTCCCAGACACAGCTGCCCAGCAACATTATCACTTTTTAATGAGCTAACATCCAAAGAAGTAAAACAGTAAATGAAAAATGGTTTATACATCTACTGGGCCAATATTTATTGAGCTGTTACCTCGTGTCATACATAATTCCAGATGCTACTGTTGAAGTGAACAAAATAAGAAAAGAAAATCTAAGCCTTTGTGGACCTTCCCCATTCAGGCCTTTACATTTTCTGTGTAGATCTAAGTTTCCTTCTGGATGATTTTAAGTAAATTGGAAACAAGGCTCTAATATTCATATCTCAACAGATGTTTTCCAATGCTATATCTGTATCCTAAATATGACAGATCTAAAAATCAAAAGCAACTAGTATTTTTTGGAAACCACAGGCAACTTTCAATGGTTTATGTTGTATAAACTATTGTGCTGTCCTCATTAGTTTCTAGAATAGGCTGCCCTATGGTCTATATCCTTAGAAATCATGGGTAGAAACTTTGTTTTATTAATTACTGTAACTTCCATGCCCAGAAATGTTTTGGCTTATCTTTGGTAATCACTATTAAGAGCTGTTCCTAGACATCCTGTGTTATCTGTGTATAGCATACATCATTTTATCAGATACAAAGTGGCTAAAGTTTCAATCAAATTTGTTCTTTCTCCTTTATGTTTCAATCAATAGAATCAACACTCTCCCAATCATAGAAGAAATACATTTGGACTTAGCATTGACATTTCTCTCTCACCTTACTTAGCAATTAGGTTGTGACCTAAGTGGTTACAAATTATATACATTTTACCACCTTTATCTATAATCCCTTTGGACTATACATCAGTTACACACATACATACAGCAATGAAAGTAATCATATATACATACTACCAATGATTTCCCCATGAAAATTAATTTCTATATATGAATACTTGCTTTCAAATGAAAAGATACCTCTCTCTTTCCTGTATTTATAGTTCCAGTTGATTATGTATTTATTTATTTTGCAATGCCAGTTGTGTAAAGACAATATTTAATTTAACTTGAATTTTAGGTTTAGTTTAGATTACAAGTTCTGGAAACCAAACCTTCCTACTACTTTTATTTCTGGGGAAAAAATCATAGAGTAGTATTCTTAAAATACAATGGTAAGCACGCTTCAGTGACCCTACTGATGACTTATTATAATGAATGTATCATCACTTTTTATTGAGTTAACATCCAAACATAAGGGAAACAGTGTATGAAAATTGGTTTTAAAAAAATGGTTTTCAAAAATAATTTTGATACGTATTTGATAATTATTTTGAGCCGTTATGCTTGAAGCACCAAGAACTTGTACTTAATCTTTCTTATAGTTTCCAGGTGTGAAAAAATGAGCTATGATATGAAAAAAAAATTAAATATACAATTTTAATATAACCCATATATTCTGATAACAATATATGTCATATTGGATTAAATCAGGCAATATTGAAATCCATTTAAAATAGTAATGTTTTGCATAATTCCTTAGCTAGTAAATAAACTTCCACCTTCTAATGTAAATTATGAAGGCCTTTTAGAAAGCAATTTTAGAACTGACTAAAATTGTAAAAAAGAAAAATATATCATTTATCTTCTAAGAATGTATGTTAGAGAAATATGTCTCACAGATATGCTTAAATATGTATGTACAAAGATGCAGGATTTTTTGCAATAGAGAAAATTGGATCCAACTTAAAATCCAGAGGTATAGACATGGGTTAATTATGATATATCCACAGCATGGAATATATCATAGAAGCTACTTTAAAAATGTAGCAAATTTATAATATTAGAATGAGAATATTTTGCACACATTTTAAAAAAAAACTAGTTGCAGAATGTTATCTTCAGTAAAATCCCAATTTTGTTTTATAAAATAAACTATGTAAATGTGTGTGTGTGTGTGTACAAGTAAATACAGAGAACATAGACAGAAAGGAGACCTATCAAAATATGGACAGAAGCATAATGTAGCTGGAATGGTAGATGGTATGAAGATGGATGTTCATAATTTTAATATTTTATAAAATGAAGATTTGGTGGGAAAATAGAAGAAAAAGTATATAATGAAAGTAAGAAATGCATGGATATGCATTGAATTTTTTATGCATTCATAATTACTATCACTTAACTTTAGTAAATGCATCTGCCATAAAATGGTTAAATAAAATATTAAGAGTTATACAAATCATGTGTTTTAGCAAAGAAATTGAATTGGAGTATATTTCCTCATCCCAGTTTTTAAAGTATCAGTTGGAAGAAAACAATCCCTACTTTCATCAGCATCACTTTTCTAACCACTATTGTATATTCTGTTCCCTCATAAGAGCCTTCCATGCTGATTAAAGGAAAGTATGGTTTCTATTTTTGGATCTTGAATTAATTCATATCTACTTTGCTTGTGACTATTGCTTTAAGTTTTAATATAGATTAAGGCACAAATTCCCTTCTACCTTTTACTTAACATCCATATATTTTCCTCATTGTTCCTAAGCTATATTATCTTTTTGAACTTTTTAACTAATAAATATCTTAAAGCAATTATTATCTACACTTCATGACATATTTATTGATATTTAAAATTTAATTTTTATAATTTTCTCTCATATTTTTTATCACTTATCTCTTTGTCATTAAATCAGCTTTATGATATTACTTGAAATATCTTTAATCTCCTTTAGTTTTTATTCTCTTATGTCCAGGATTTAGACTTCCAAAATTATTTCTCTAAATTTCATTTTTTCTCTCACTATAGAGCCATGGTAATAAATAGTTTGGGTTCTTTATCATTTATAAGGCACAATCTTAGACTATTATTCCATGGACTAATTTTATCAGTTCTATCAAACAGCTATTACATAGAATTTATAGAAAGAAAATTAAAACTCAGAAATCAAGAGTCTTGTACCTGATTACAGTCAATGAGTGGAAATTTTGACTTATTTGGATCACTTTCAACATTTCTTTCCTTCCCCCATCACACTGCATGGGCTTCTTCCCAATTTCGTCTTGCTGTCACTTTCACAGGTATTTTTTTCTACAGTAACTTTAAAAGTCTTACTTTGCTACACAGCATTTCTCCCACTTTCTTTTAGATATCTTCAAACTTGGGTGTACACATCAGAGCTTCCCATGAAGATTTTTAAAATATACAGCTTTCTTGAACCCATACACACACAGACCCACAGACACAGACCCACAGACCCACACACACACACACACACACACACACGCACACACACACACACACACACAGAGGAATGCACACATACTCTATTATGAAATTCCCTTCACCAACATTTGGCCAGTATATATGTGTCTACCTTTGACTTTCATAATCCTACTAATTCTGTCCATAGTCCTGATTGGATAATGCTTGAATCCTAAAGATACGGTGAAGCCTTATCCAACATTACAATCAGGACAAATGATCATGTCCACTAATTGTTTCCTAGCCGTAGGACACCTGAACTCTTAAGTCTGCCTTCCTAGGAGTCATACCTCAGGGTGAGTTGTTTTTGCCGTCAAGGGAAAGCATCTGAACAAACTCATTTATAATCAAGCCTTAATTGCAGTCTCTTCACCCCTCACCCTCCTTTACACCTAAGAAAAGCTTCCTCACATTATTTAAGGGAGGAGCCAGAATGCCTGATTATGTAAATTAGCCTTCCTTGTCTACCGTAGTTGTCTTGGAGTTTTTGATGATCTTTTTCCTCTTAAACTGGCATGCTCTCTTACCACTGCTGGACCCGACTTTCGAAACCCACCACTGAAATCATGACGTGATGGTGCCTGAGATGAAGCAAGTGCTTTTTGGAAACCATAAGCAGCTTTCTATGGTTTATTTGTTTAAGCTTGTCTGTTGCGATTGCTTTCCAGAATAGGCATTCACTACACTTACATCCTTAGAGATCATGGGCAGATTTTGTTTATTTCATTAATTACTGTAACTTCAGTGCCTAGAAATGTTCTTGACTCACTAACAACCTTTTCAGACTGCTCATGTCTTGGAGGCCACAAAAGTGACTGTCTTCATGTGGTAGATTAACTGTTGAATATAAAAAAAAACCTGAGAAAAGTTTGCAATTAAATATATCTACATCCCAAGCAAAACTATTCTTATTTTCTTATATAATATATAGTAGAAAGTTATCACTAAGTTAGTTGTCCAAAAAAGCACTTACTCTAATAATAGGCTCATTAAAAATAAAATTCAGAAAAGCAATGAATTCTTTGGAAAACAGAGACAGAATATTTGTGGCTATTTCAGTTCTGGTATAAACAAGATTCCAATTAGAAGAAAAATGACTCTAGCATTTTATATGGTATAATCTCCTTTAAGATTCTGAGGTTAGGACAGCTATGGAAAGAAAATTCACATTCTTTGGCAAGTTTCCTCAGAATCATATACACAAACCATAAATAATCCACTAGGATAGAATTAACATCAGGCTGCCAATCCATTAGTTACTAGTCTAGTTTCCTTTCAGCTTTCTGCTGTCATTTATGTCATTCTTATTTTGTTGCCTTTACTCCATAAAGTACATTTTTTATAATTCTCACAGAGAATACATGTGTGTATGTATTCTCTTCAACAATCCCTTCAACAAAGCCCCTTTCCTTTCCACCTAGCTCATCAACATTATGGAAATATTAAGTCCATTTTGATCCACAAATGAAATTAGTTCATTAGTACTGAATGATACTTGCCTTTGCAGTATAAGCCAAATTATTTATAAAATATATTGAATAGTAAATATAAGGCATTATGTGCCAAACAGTACACTACTGTCATATAGAAGGATAATAGGGAGTGTTCAATCTGTTTTGGAAACTATGGTTGGTGCTGTCCCTACAAATCTAAGTAAGTCATGGTTCTGCCCTTAAGAAGCTTCTAGAAAGGTTGGAAGCAAACTATATCAGCAGATACTTAAAATGAAGTACCAGGATCCAAAGAAGGGCAACTAGTCTTGGGAGTTAAGAAGCTCTTCCCAGTGGGTTACCATTTGAAGCGAAGAGAGTTTGGTCAAGATCGGGCAATGGGAAGGAAGCTGTAGTCAATGGGAAAACCTTATGCAAAAGGCATGGTATTTTGGGGGAATGTTGCCTCAGAAATGTATCACAAGATGGTGATTGCATGGGGAGAAGGCTGGTAAAGCTGCTAAAGTAGATGGAGGACAACTTTATAAAAAGAAAAGTTTATGTCATCACCATGATATTACTTTAGATAGTCATCTGCAAACTATCTGAAGAAACAAATGTAAGTACCAAAAATATTTTACTGAAGACAAAAAGTCTATAAATGGACCTTTCTTTTGACTGCCACAGTTCTCTCAACAATCAGTCTTGTCCCAAAGGAATGAATGAGAACTTTGATGATAAGGAACTTTCAACTGAATTCAGACATTTGGTTTAGATTGGCTCCCTGGATAAGTTAGCAGTACCATAGATGTTGTATTAGCTCCAGGTAAGTGACTGACCTGACAGGGATTCCTATTTTCAGAGGGAATAAAATGTGAGGGTAGGTGTAGCTTCAATTATAGTCTCTCCTTCTACTTTCAATCCTGAACTATTACTCAACTAGTTGTCAGCAAGGAACAAAGAACTAAAAGCTGAAACCACTATTGCCTCTGGATTTTCCTTCCTCTTTTTCTTTTTTTTCATACCATTGTCAGAATTAAAAGCCACAAAGCTTTTTCCTATATTTGAGAAGCCAACCAAAAGAGCTATGAAGATTTTAGTAATGTCGATAGTCATTAAATTCTGAGGCTTCTAAAAAAGTTTAACAGGACAAAATAATTCTGTTATCAAAGCACTTTTTTAAAGTGCACAAGTTTGTTACTACATGGAAGAATTTATTATAAACATACTCAAACTTAATTATCCTTGACTCAGATAATAATTTAAATAAAAAGTTTCAAGAATTAAAAAATCTGACATAAACACAGTTAAAGAAATGAATATGAATTTCTATTCAAAAACATATTTTTAAGTTTCATTATATATTCTGGGGCTGTCAAGTTCATAATGAGTGGCTAGTGGACCAGCTAACCTAGAGAAATGCTAGGCTGAGACAGAAAAGATGTATTTCACAACTTTTCAAGGACAGAGCCACCAGGTCTGGATTACATAATCTCCATCTCGAGAAAGCCTGCCCTGAAGTTAGTCTAACTGGGTAGAGAAGTGTCTGAGAAAACAAAGACAAAGTGATGATGACTGTTCTTTTTTTGTGCATTTAGTACATACAACATATTTTAAAACTATTTGACAAGTACAGTAAGGTAACATCATTAAAGTGTTCTCCTGAAAGAAATTTTTTATTTTATTGCCCCCTCTGGATTAGTCCTGAATATCTTCAGTTGTAGAGACAATAATTATCATGGGATTCATATGCTTCTGCAACTACAGAAGTGATGTGATGATTCTTATGTCCTAGAGGTTATTGCTTCCAAGCAAGTTAAGGAACTATAAAGGTGGTACAGAACATAGAATATTTATTAAGCACCTACCATATTCACAGATTCTTAGAGGAAAATATTAGAGACTCTCTGTATGGAGATAAAAAGTAGAGAATAAAATAGTCAATATACTCAAGAGATAGCTTATTTTCTTATTTTCTTTTATCCTATGGTTATATAATAAAAGATTCTTAGGGGATATTTCTGTTCATTTAACTTAATTACAGTGTATTTCTGGACAAATGGTCAGTCATCAGAATGCTTTTATCTTATCATTAAACATGAATGTTTGAGTAGGTATTTCTCTCCTCTTTTAATACATATTCTGCACATGTACCAAGTAAATATTATTGTACTATTTCTCTGGCTTTCATGGGTGTGCCAGAACAAAAGAAAAACATTAAAAGGTAATATAAACCACAACTAAATTAACAATTATCTATGGGTTGGATTCAGACAAAAAGATACCACTGAAGGATAAAATCCAAATTGAAATCCTTTGCCAGTGTTTAGCAAGATTAGAAACTTCAAATAAATTCTTATATTTGTGTGTTAGATCTTCTTAGTAACTAAAAGATATTCCTTTTCCACATGACATTATAAATAGAATCATGACTACCTTATTTTTCATATATTAATTGGACTTTTCAATATGTTTGAGACATGTAATAAAGGATCAGTTTTAGAATTTCAGATAAGTATTTGTGATAACAAAACATATGATGCCAGAATACAGCAAAAATTTTAATAAAAAATAATGCATGATCACAGAGAAGACAAGTAATGACTCTATAACATCTTACCATGCTGATGGACAGTGACTTTAATGGGGGGGGTGAGGACTTGATAATATGGGTGAATATTGAAACCACAATGTTGTTCATGTGAAACCTTCATAAGATTGTATATCGATGATACTTCAATTTAAAAAATAATGTGTTATTTATATAATTCATGTCTTTAAGTAGAACTGAAATCCTTAAGTCTTAGATTTTGGAGATATGTATGTGTTAGGATAAAATGTTCAGAGAAAGAAACATTTTATTTCATGCAAAATTAATGTAAATACTAATTGTGTTAAAAATTTTAGAAGTAATTTGTCATCAAGTCCCATTACACAGGACATAGAGGTCGTTCTAAGAGCTTGAAAGTGATAACCTAAGGACAAGTAAAATAAAGCATTAGTTTGAAAATTAAGAAGAAATTCAAAAACCATAATGTTAATGTGGTTAAAAGGTAAAATTCATGCACGATAATAAGTTATATAGGATTCATATATATTTCTATAAATATTTTTACCACACTCTCTGCAGTCATATAATAGATTTGAAATGCCTTCATTCATTTAAAAAATACGCAGTTATGTTCAGTTTGGGATAGACATTGTGTTAGATGTCTTGTAAAGTTCAGTTAAGCAGGTGGAGAGGACACACAGTGAAGAAGATGGGCTCCCTAACATCGAGCAGTGAATGTTCAAAGCAGGAAGATGGTCATGCATATGTGCACAGAAAAATATATTAAGTACAAATGTTCTTGGAGCCAAAAGACAGGAGTAATTTTATAGTTGTAAAACTGTTAGCTCATTTAGGATTCATAATGACATTATTGTTTGAGTTTTGACATTATGAAGACAACTTTCTCCATGCATAAATTGGTACCAGTAGCCAATTCAGAAATCTGATCTAGAAGACCAATAAATTTGAAACAGAGGGGTTCATCATATCCTTATGAAATTCAGACGTTATAATTTTCACCCTTAGAAGACCTCAAAAATGTTGCTTCAAAATCCCCTCTCAAAAGCCCCTCTGCATGTGTTGGCAGTGTTATCCATCATGGATCACGTCTGAAAAGATCTGCTTTTAGAATAAGAATCACATTCTGTTGTGGTTTGAGATATTTTCATTGTGATGCTCACAACTATTTTTGATATTTATGGAATGGTGATCCAGTCAGTTGCAAATTCAGAGCATATGTTCACCAGTGACAAGAACCAGAAGAATATCATACATTTTATGAACTGTTAATAAGTCCGTAAACTGACTGTTTTGGAGCCAAAACTCTGCTACTACTGGCATTAGCTGACATTCCAATTTGGATTTCTGCTTGAAAATGAGTCTGTTCTAAAGTAATAGCTCTGTTCTTGCCCTACTTTTGCTCAAAGTTGTATCAGATTTCACTTATGGTTTTAGAAAAAAAAGAAGTGGGGTTGTACTGTTGCTTCTTTGTTCTTAGGTGAAGACAGCATTCTCTGTTTTAGACTTTGTGCTTATTCTAAAAAGTTAGGAAGCACACAGTATGTATTGGGTAAACTTGTCAAATCTAGTCCTGGATTTTAAAAATATGGTGTAAAACTGGATCAGTCAACTCCCGTAACATCCATGTCAGGTTTTGGGAAGTACCTCTGTGTCTAAAGCAACTCATTATTCAGATATATAAATATATATATAATGAAGGAGATTGTATCTGTAAACACATTTTTAAGCTAAAAAGCATTTATTTAGGAATAGTATTATTTATTACTTTTAATATCATTTTGTATATGAAATTTCCATTCCCCATTCCACTTCCTTACATTCAAGATAACTTCCCCAACAGATCAGTATTATCATTAACAAATGTTTATCAATGGTCTTCTATATTCAAAATACTATTTTAGGAACTGTGCATACAAAAACATGTAAGACATAATCACTGTTCTCAAGGAGTGTTTTTTTTCCTATCACCTGATCAGGGTTCACACTTGGTGTTGTACATTCTAAGGGTTTGACAAATGTATAATGACATGCATTCTTATTAGAGTATTTTAACTGCTGTAAAAATCCTTTGTGCTCAGCCAATTCATTCCTCATTCCTCCCAAACACCTGGCTCAGGGAGTTTTAAGACATTTGAAAAGGCCATGCATAAAGAAAAAAGTAACTAAAAGTATCACCTACCCATAAATAAGTTCCTAATGAGTGTTTGCAAAAATAAATATCGAAAAGGCTCAGAAGAAGGAATGGGCATTCTGTCCTGAAATAACCTGAAAAGGCTTAACTTAGGTGGAACTTAACCAGGAAAGCAGAGCCTTGTATCAGTAGAGAAATAGAGGAAAAGCTGTCCAGACTGAGAGACTGGGGACCTCTTGAGGTAGGCTGGGTATCGGTAGATCCTTGGCATTCAATACCTGCTGTTTTAATAATTTTTTAAAGAACCCAAAGACCTTCAGTGACCTCCCAGGAACATGTCTGAATCATGTCTTGCTCAACATAGGTGGGAGTGAGTCACTGATGATGAGACAATCCATTCACATCTGACCATAGCTCACATGTGAAATAACTCTTTCTCAGGGGTCCATTTCTAATGGGAGGATTCTTAAAGGTCTGGGTGGATAATTTTGGCCAAAATCAAGGATTGATTTTTTTTTAATCTCTCTTTTAGTGGACATTAATTAGGCCATTTTATCCCAGGTATAGGTGAACTATAAAGGAGGAATAAAATAAATTGGAAATGTTGGGAGTTATAGGGTATAGATTGCCAGAAATTTACCAGGACATATATGCTGAACAACTGCTATGTGTTGTGTATTATGCTAGCTGCAGTGGAGGATACAAACACAGTGAAATTTATCTGTATCCTCAAGTCTACAAGTTCCTAAAAGAAACAATATAGGACACAGAGGACACACAGGTATACATGTTTCGAGAGGGAATTAAAGCACATACTTAAAATGCTGATGATCAAGACTGTGAAATAAAGCCTACGCTAAGAGCCTTAGCACTGGCAGTAAGTCTGCAACTCTTAAAAAATGTTACAAATCCCAGGGGCTACACAGGTATGTTCCCAGTTTTGACACACATTTCTTGCTAAAATATGGGTCTTTTCTGTTTTTGGTCAAGGACTGGAATTCCTGTAATTATTACTTGAGGGAATACCATTAACTAAAATACAGTTTATCCAGGGATAAAACAAGAATGACATTTCTCAAGTATGTAATGTTATTTTAACAGGCAGCCATTGGACAAAAGCATTTGGCTCTGGTGAGTTGCAAAGACATAGATTAGAAATGTATAAGTAACAGAGAACACAGTGGATGTTTATCACTTTAAGTTGAGGGGCACTGTTATGTGGAATGTGGATCTTATAGGTACCCCCAGTTATTTACAAAAGGGTTATTGTTTTTGTTTGTGATCATCTCAAGGGAAATCCTGTACTCACATCTGGTCAGACTGAGAGCCACCCAGGCTGTGGGCACCAGTGCTAATCCAGTCTGAGTGGAGAAACAGGGGTACATTTCACAACCAAAAAATAGGTGTTTGAAGTCGTTACTCATTTTGCAGTAAAATATCTTTTTTCCATTAGTAGACAATTGAAAATGTGCTCTACATGCAACACCATCACTCTGAGCAATAAGCCTAAGTACAAAACACGGAAAACCTTATAGATTTAGAGTAATTTGGAGTAAGTCCAGTATGAACTTTAATATAGTTTCATTGATTTTAATATAAATATTAATTTGACCTGAGAGCTAATTAGATATTCATAAGTTGAAATCTTGCTGAAGTTGCTTCAATAAATAGATGTTTATTAAGATCTTTTAAAAACTCTTTTATTAAGCAAATAAAAATATTTCCTAGAATCAGAATTACAGCCTCGATATACTTGGCAAAGCTTTCTGCAGCATGTGAGAGGGTGCACTTAGTTTAACCCTTCCAGAGAATTGCTAGCATGTTGGCTTCATTAATCACAAAACTCCCCTAGGCATTAAAATTAGTCATAGGCTAGTTGTGCTCTTACTAGAGAATACCAAGATAAGAAGGGTTTTTATACCCAATTACTCGTATACCTTTTCCCTAAAAGGAAACCTCATATATTTAAAATAACTGCCATGCACAGTATGTTATGAACTTCAGTTTCCACACCTATAAAGTGTGAATATAATATTTGTCCTAATAATTATGTGAGGATTACATGTATATACGTATATTATTTTTGTTGTGTGAGGATTAAATATATGAGGAAGTTTGTTTGAAAACTCTAAAAGTACTGTTTATATATTAAGCATTGGTAATATTATCGAAGACTGACCTTTGTCGGTACATTTTCAGTACAGATATCTTGAAAAGTACCCTTAGTTTCTCTTGCTCTCCCTCTCATCTTGGGGTAAGGTTTTATACAGTCTAATTGAGTCAGTCTGTCCTTCCTGTTTTCTCTCCTTCCCTCCCTTCCTTCCTTCCTTCCTTCCTTCCTTCCTTCCTTCCTTCCTTCCTTCCTTCCTTCCTTCCTTCCTTCCTCCTCTCTTTTTCCCCCATGTCTTCATCTTTATCATCTATGATAGTTAATGAATGCAAGTATCAATCAACTTACCCTCCAAAGTAACCAATTCTCCACACTCTCCAATATGTAGGACAGTATATTATTTGTTTACTGTGCCAGACTGTAAAACTTAACAATTCTTCTTTTTTCATACTACCAAGCAAAACTTTCTATAAAACATGGAGTGGAATATAACTATGGCATTTATAAAAGCTGAAATAGTTTATGTCTGAATAAGTAGAATGGAAAATTGTATATAAAATAAATTACTTGTACACACAAATTATATCTTTATATATTTTTTTACTCATCAAAAACAAGCATGGGGTGGCTATGCATGTGTAAGGGCAGGGGATAGACAGGAAGTTTCTGTATCATCTCAAATTTGCTGTGAACTTAAAACTGCTTTAGAAAAGATCTTAATTTAAAAAAGACAAGATCTCCCATATTGGGCAGACACACTAGTAGTCACATATTAGGTTGAGTATCTGATAATGATGCTAAAGACCGTCAGTGATGCTTTTTTCAATTGAACAGTAATGTCAGGACAAGAAGCCACCAAAAGAAAATAATTATGCATGTTTTGTAGAACAAAATTTGGAAGGACCAGCTGACTTTCTAAACTATCTTTCATAATCCACCATAGTTTGACATGAAAATACTCAATGAAATCTAATGGACATTAAAGAAAGTTCAATCTGAATTAACAATAGCTGATTACAGATAATTTTCAAATAGATTATTTTCAGGTGCATTTGGCAATTTAGAATGTGGACCAATATATCCAAAGGAGGCTCCTCCAAAGATTGTTATAATAATTATCATATTGATTTCTTATTTTGCAATTTTTTAATCTATATCTATCTTATTTTGCTCATTAATTTATATTATTATCAGCCTTATATTCAAATTATTCCTAATTCTAAAATAATGAAAACTTCACCAATATCAAGATTTGGGATAGATTTGCCAGTAATGCTTTAAAATTAAAAAAGATGGGACTCATTAATTAACATAAGGTTTTGCTGACTGAGGCACGTTTTTATTATATTGCTCATTGTATTACTTTGTTTAGTTATTGATGAAATGTGGAAATTTATAGCACTTTCTTGTGGTTTATGGGATGGTGAAGACAAATTATTAATATCCATTTCTCCAGGAAAACTGAGGATACAATTTCATGAGTGTAATTTCTCTAAGAAGAGTTAATCAAGTATTTCTTAGCATGATCTCTGCAGAGCCTCATACACTATCTGGCACATAATATACCCTTCATAAAAATTTGCTGAAAGATAGATAGAATAAAGGACTTTTACTAGCTATTTTGATTCAGTCTTTAATCAGTCTTCAGATTAGAATTTCAGGGGAAGTTATAAGACAAAAATACTTTATTATTACATGTTATTATCTCGCTTGCTTATTGCAATAATTTTAGAGTCAAACATTTACAGTTAGGAAGGAAAAGGATGATGGAAAAAGCAGTTTCAAACTTACATAATACATTCAAAACCTTTTAAAATTTGTATTTGGGAACTCAAACTGTGCTTTTCCATAGAAACAATATCACAGATAATTAGGTTCCCAGGCCAGAATATGCATTCTTATTTAATCATTAACACAGCTAAATGATATTACTAATGGAATAAGTCTAAACCCAAGGTTTGATAGTTGATGGGCATACAGCATGGCCAAGAAAAAGAGTTTTTTCTTTTTATTATACAAGTTTGTCCAATTCTGACATTTCAAAATATATGTTGATTATCTTTCTGGCTCAGTTACCAGTTTTTTTTTTTAAACTTTCTCCTACTTCAGGACCCCAAAAAGTCTCAGGAGCTATCAAAGAGTTTCACATAACTCACCTTTCTTTTCTCTTCCTTTTTAAATAGAGTAATTAGGATGGAAGCGTCCTAATTAAGCCAATTCACATTGAAGTATGAAAGACTGAAAGACTTTTAATAAAATTCGAGAGAGAAATTTACATTTGTTTTTTTAAGGAGGTTATTAACTAAACTAAACAAATTGAATGAATTTCAATCACTATTTAAAAGCAATATTTAAAAAAGAAATAGATGATATAAGTGAACACATTTCGGCCCAGTTAGAACAAATACGGGTTTATTTTGAATGACTTGTATGTGATTTTTAGGATCATTTTCTCCTAGGTATTTTTGAATGTCACAAATTCTTTATTCTTTCATTTTTTCAAGACAGAGCTGCTAAGAACTCCAAGTTGTTACTTGTCTAATTTTATTATTTAAAAAAATAATAATACTTTTCACTGAAATGATATTAGCAGCTCTTATTAAAAGGTAGATAGAATAAAAATTGATGAGGACATTGTAAGCCAGAAATTTTGAAATCTAGAATGCTTTGATTTTTCTCCAGAATTTTTTAGGCAAAATAACCTTTGAATTTTTATTTTTTAGCACTATCATGATAGAAAATGAGTTGTTTTAAAAACTGAAGACTAGATCTATACACTCTATAGTTTCATGTTGATCAGTGGTACTCTTGGCAGGGGAAAATAGATTTCTATTCAGTGACAGGGACATCAGGCCCTTTGTATAGAAAAAAATCAGATTTTTAGAAAAAATTTGTTATGTGAAGATTTCATAGAATTCTCTCTCAGGAAAATTGGTACAAGTACATTGTTTATTTTTCACTGCATGTTTCAGAATATGTGCTCTTCAATAACCCACTGTTAGTTTTACCAGAGTGGTGTTAAGTCTCTTTCATTGATGTGTCTCAGCAATAGCCATGGGTATCTGTCATTTAGGGGAGCAGAGTTTTATATTTGTTTACAGTTTTTAAAACTAAAGTTAAAATTAAAATATATATTTACTAATATGTGGATGTACACAGCTTCTTGAGAATGGTTGATAAGGTAGGCAAGAGTATTTGGAGACAATGTCCTAGGAGTGAAAACACATTAATGTCACTCATCTTATGCTATAGGCCCATTATCTGACTTACTTTTAGCATTGAATGAATAATTCTGTGAAAGGGTAAATTTATTTCTAACAATGTGTTTTGCTAACACTCTACGATAGTAAGTAACCTTTTTCTAGGGACAAGAAAATCTATGTACTAGATGGCTTAAATTTCACACTCATAATAAAAATAAACTTCAGTATGGCAAACTGGAAGTTCTATTTGGTCATGGAGATTTATACGGGGCAAACCCTTTAAATTTATATAGTTTTTCATATATACAGCAGAGTGAATATCTGATTAAAAGCTTTTCAAATAACCCTGCTTTTGAGGATATATGTCCTCCAAGCTAGGGTCAATAGCATTACTGGAATGAAAACACGAATTCAGAGCTTTTTGAACTCTGCCAAACTCTATTTTCTCTGATAGTTAAAGCCTTGCTACTCCCACTAACAATCTGTTCACTTGGTTTCTTATTGCAAATCAATAAATGTCAGGATATTCATGCTGTGCATATTAATATACTAAAAGCATTGTATGTTAATTTAACATTACAGCTTTATCTATATTTTCTATGGTAAAGAAAATTCTATATTCTTTTTCTTAATTGCCAATTAATTATCTCTTCAAAATCCTTAAAACTCAATAAATCCCATGGTAAAAACAAAATGAAACAACATTGTGGAGCCATCATTTACACTGCTCCCTTGAACAAACACAGAGATTCCGGCTGATGGTGGTTGTAAAAATATGAACTACATTTCATTGTAATTGGTATCGATGACTTCCAATTGCATGCAGAAAGTGAAAACTAGAAAACACTGTATACTGTGGGATGATATTGCATTTAGATTAATTACTTATATGATTTAGAATGTTGTAATACAGCTTATTCCACAATGGGTTAAATTAACTCTTAGCCATCATTTCCCATAGGCCAAAAAAAAAAAAAAACCGTTTCAACGGTTCTTATTTGGTAATGTTAATATTATTTAGTTATATGCTGAAAATCATGGTTCTTAAAAAATTGTCAACACTGGATAGAACTAGTATTTATTAACTTTAATCTGTTGATTTCCTGAATTGTTACATTCATGAAAATCTTTAAACATTAAATAACTTTAATTCAAAAATTCTGTTTCTATTATTAATTATTTCACATATGCAATATTTTGTGGCAGTATGTCTTAACTGGAAGTATATGGGCAGGAAAGCTACCTCGTTAAGTTGAGGAAAGAAAATCTTCTGGCTAAGATTTTCAGAGTAGTAATTTTAAGAGAGATAAAGAAGAAAATAAATCAAGATGAACCCCACAGAGTTGGTAATAGGTAGCCTAAACCTCCCCTTTATGTTTTTGCATTTCATTTTACTTTTAAGTAGGTAAGGGAAATTAAAACAAAAATATTTTTCAATAAGCCTTATAAAGTAAGTTACTGGGGTTAGGAAAGAAAAAAAATATCTTGGCATTCTGAGATCTATTAGATCTCAACAGATAAACAAGTATAATTTTAAATCATTCATTAATTTAAATCCATAGGTTCAATGCTAGTAATAGAATTCAGAAGGAGGAAAGATGTATAATAAATCTCTTAGGTGGAAAAAGAAATATAAATATGTACTTATTTTCATGTGCCCATGTGCCTACATGCATATGTACACAAACAAACACATACACAATGTGAGGAAATTTTATTGCATCTACAATTATAACTCCTTGAAATGATTTGTCCCAAATATCCTTCCAGATTTCTCTCCAAGTCCCATAACACTGTTCGAGGGCCAAACACCTAGTTTTATTTAAATATTGGGATTGCAAAAAGGTGAAAAATCAGAGCACATGGGAGAAAATATTCTCCAAAATATACTTTAAAAATTTAAATTTTAAATTAAAATTTAAAAACTTAAATTAAATTTTTTTTTACTAGTTATTGGGTAAATGGAAGTTTTCAACCAGAACTCTTGTCTGGCCTTGATAATGATATATATAAGGGCCTGTTTGCACATCAATGTGATGTTTATCATAGCAGAGCTACCATTCCATCATGGAATTTCCAGTTTGGGGTAAGGGGCATAGAGTAGCAGCTATTCGCTCCTCCCCTCCATTCCTGGTACATAATTGGCCAGGCACCTGCCAGTCACCAGGGATCAGCCCATGGAGTTCCCCCAGGATGGGACAGAGAGAAGAGAGCATGCCATGATGGAGAGGGCGTACTTGGGAACATGTTAGGAGAGAGAGAGTGGAGCAGACAGAGTTCAGAGCAGAGCACCATTGCAGACAGAGACTAAACCATGAGAAATAAACCTTTAATCCCCAACCTAATCTTTCCCTTGTCTTCCTTCAGTCTCATCAGTGTCACAAGGAACTTGCTCCAGGTGGGAAACCCCTTTCCTCCCAGAGCCACACTAGTATAATACATAATTTTTCTCTTTTTTCAAATATTTTTAAAAGTGACATGTTAATAACAAGCATGTTGTTTAAAACATGTATCAATTTTAAAACAAAATCACTTCTGAAAAAACACATAAAAGAAGAAAATACAGCAAATATAACTAAATATGAAAATGACCTGAAGCCTACAGAACAGACCACCTACACCTGAGGAAGAAATGAAGACCACACAGAAAAAAGATAGAGTGGCAGAGCTGAGATCGAGTGGGCCCCAAACTTTCCCCCTATCCCAGCCTATAGGTGGCAGAAAGAGGAATGGAATGAGGTGGGAATAGGAGAGATGCACACCTGGCCCTGGAGACCTGTCCTGGAATCATGGGCACACATTACATTGGGTTGTGGTATTTAGCAGGGCTGGAAACCAGGAATAGTTGAAACACTCTTGGAGGCTGGGACTCCAGTCATTGTGGAGGGAAAGCATGCTCTGCAAATCCTGAGATCCAAAACAGAGGCAGTATTTTAAAGGGTGCCTCTGGAGCATCAGAGGGGTGAGGGTTGGACAGAACTCTCTGCTGAGGAGAAAGGGCAGGTGGAGTATACCTCCCCCAGCCCTTCTCAGCCCAACAGACTGGGAACTCTCATGAGCCCCAGATGCTCCATCCCCTTCTCTGGCAATGCAGCTGCAAGGCTACTCCCTGTGTGTGCTGCCAATAGCCAACCTGCTTGGCGCAGCAGCAGTGTCATACTTTGCAGCTTAGCAAGCAGCTGGAGACTCTCTCAGCCTTCCTTGGTTCCATTTCAGCCCACCTTCAGAGGTGCCTGCAGGAGCCAGCCTCAAGAGCTCATTCCTACCTGCAGGTGTCCAAGTACAGTTCTGTGTGTCTGGCCTGGGAAGAGCTGAATATCAGCCCACCCACCCCATTATACCTACAGCCCCACCATTGCTGCAGACCAGGCAGAGGGCAGCACTGCCACAGCGAGCTTAACAGAGAATCTTAAGCTGATCACACAGGTGGTAGCTGAACCAAACTGCCAGCACAGATAGAGAGACACCTTACACACTACTATCAAACATATGGGGTCCCTGCAAAATAGAACCAGGAACTAGAGAGTAAAGAATCTTGAGTTTTGGGCACCATAGGATGCCTTCTTCATAAAGCTATTATTCTTTAAGCCAGGAAGCATAGCAGAGCCATCTAATACAAAGGAAGAAACACAGAAATCCTGAAAAAATGAGTAGGTGTCAGAGGAATAAGATCCAATCAAAGCTACAGGACAGAATGCCAGAAAGAGAGCTAAATGAAGCAGAGATCACCAATCTTCTTAATAAAGATTGCAAAATAAAAGTCATAAACATGCTCATAAATTTACAGAAAAAGTATTCAAGCCCTCAGGGAGGACTTCAACAAAGAGATAGAAGATCTGAAAAAGAGCCACTCAGACCTGAAGAATACATAATCTGAAATGAAACATACAATGGAGGGGGTTAAGAGTAGATTAGTGCAGGTAGAGGAGATGGTGAATGAGATGGAAATTAGAGAACAGGAAAACAAAGAAGCAGAGGAACAGAGAGAAAAAAAGATCTCTAGGAATGAAAGAATGATAAGAGAGATGTGTGATCAATCCAAAAGAAACAATATTCATATAATAGGTATACCAGAAGAAGAGAAGACAAAGGGATAGAAAGTCTCTTGAAGGAAATAATTGCTGAAAACTTCCCCAGTATGGGGAAGGAAACAGACACTCAGGTCATGCAAGCACAGACAGCCCCTAACAAAAGGACCCCCAGGAATACACACCAAGACATATCATAATTAAAATAGCAAAGATCAAGGATAAGGAGAGAGTGTTGAAAGCAGCCAGAGAGAGAAAAAAGATTACTTATGAAGGAAATCCCATCAGGCTATCAGCAGACTTATGAACAGAAACTCTACAAGACAGAAGGGTGCAGCATAATATATTTAATGTACTGAAACAAAAGGACCTAGAACCAAGAATCATCTACCCAGCAAGATTACCATTTAAATTTGAAGAAGGAATTAAACAATTTCCAGATAAACAAAAGTTGAAGGAATTCACCACTACTAAGCCAGCCTTACAGGATATGTTGAAGTGACTGCTGTAGATGGAAATGTCCCTAAGGCTAAATAGCATTCACCAGTGAAAATAAACCCACTGTTAAGGTAGTAGATCAACTAATTACCAAGCAAGTATGAAATGAAAACAAAACAAAAGAAACAAAATCAACTATACACAAAATCAGTCAAGGGATACAAAAAGTGCAGATTATGGCATCTAATATGAAAAATATGGAGGAGGAAGAAGGGGAAAAATACCTTTAGATTGTGTTTGAAATAGAGTAGTCAGCAATTTAAGGTAGACTATTATACAGTAAGGAAGTCTTCCCCCAAACTTTTTGGTAAGCACAAAACTAAAACCTATAATAAATATGCACAAAAGAGGTAGATTAATCAATTAAAAAAGATAAATCCAATTACAACACTAAAGAAGATAATCAATAAGAGCATAAGAGAGGAAGAAAGCAACAGAGAAGAGCTATAAGAATGCCAGAAAACAATTAATAAAATGGGAATAAGTACATACCTATCCAAATTCACCTTAACTGTAAATGCACTGAATGCACAAATCAAAACACAAAGAGTGGCAGAATGGATAAAGAAACAAGACCTATCTATATGCTGCCCACAAGAGACTCATTTCACACCCAAAGACATACACAGACTAAAAGTGAAGGGATGGAAAAAGATATTCCATGCAAATAATAGGGAGAAAAAAGCAGGATTAACAGTACTTATATCAGACAAAATAGATTAAAAAAATAAGAAAGTAACAAGAGACAAAAAATACATAACATAATGATAAAGGGGTCAGTCCAACAAGAGGGTAATAAATATTTTTGTACCCAATATATGAGCACCAAAATATGTAAAACAAATGCTAACAAAATTAAAAAGAGAAATAGATTGCAATACAATCATTTTAGGAGACTTTAACACACCACTCACATCAACAGACAGATCAACCAGACAGAAAGTAAATAAAGAAACAGAGGCACTGAACAATACATTAGATCAAATGGACTTAAAAGATATCTAGAGAACATTCCACCCATTTTTTTCAAGTATATACATTTTTCTCAACTATACATGGAATGTTCTCCAGAGTAGATCACATAATAGGCTGCAAGAAGAGCTTCAATAAATTAAAAAATATTGAAACTGTATCAAGTAGATTCTCAGACCACAATGGTATGAAGCTAGAAATAAATTACACAAGGAAAACAAAAAGCCTACAAACACATGGAGGCTAAACGACATGCTTTTAAATAATCAGAGGACCAATGAACAAATTAAAACAGAAATCAAATAATACATGGAGACAAATGAAAAAAAAATACAGCTCAAAGTGTGGGAGTGAGGAAAAGCTGATCTAAGAGGGAAGTACATAGCAATACAAGCATACCTCAAGAAATGAGAACAGTCCCAAATAAACAGTCTAAAAATCACAGTTGAAGAAACTAGAAAAAGAACAAGTAAAGCCCAAAGTTAGTAGGAGAAGGGACATAATAAAGATCAGAGAAGAAATAAATAAAACAGAGAAGAAAAAAAAAACAATAGAAAAAAATCAGTGAAATGAAGAGCTGTTTCTTTGAGAAAATAAACAAAATAGACAAACCCCTAGTCTGACTTGTTAAGAAAAAAAGAGAATGTACACACATAAACAGAATCAGAAACTAAGAAGAAATAATCACAATGAATACCACAGAAATACAAAGAATTATTAAAGAATACTATGAAAAACCATATACCAACAAATTGGACAACCAGAAGAAATGGACAACTCCTAGAAAAATACAATGATTTAAGACTGACCAAGGGAAAAACAGAAAATTTGAATAGACCAATTACTAGCAATGAAGTCGAATTGGTAATCAAAACATTCCCAACAAACAAAGTTCCATGTCCAGATGGAGTCACAGCCAAATTCTACCAAACATTGAAAGAGGAGCTAATACCTGCCCTTCTAAAGAGGGAATACTTCTAAACTCATTCTATAAAGCCAGCATCACTCTAACACCAAAAACAAACACAAGAAAAAAGAAAATTATAGACGAAACTTCCTGATGAACAAAGATGCAAAAATCCTCAACAAAAAAGTTAGCAAACAGAATTCAAAAATACATAAAAAAGATCATCCATCATGACCAAGTGGGATTTGTTCCAGAGATGCAAGTATGGTTCAATATTCATAAATCAATCAATATCATATATCCCAGTAACAAAATAAAGGATAAAAACCACATGATCATCTCAATAGATGCTGAAAAAACATTTGAAAAAATTCAATATCCATTCATGGTAAAAACTTCCAACAAAATGTACATAGAGAATATGTACCTCAATATAACAAAGGTCATGTACAACAAACCCTAATCGACATCATACTTAATGGTAAAAGCTGAAATATTTTCCTCTAATATTGGGAGCAAGACAAAGATGCCCACTCTCACCACTTTTTATTCAACATAGTACTGGAGGTCCTAGCCATGGCAATCATACAACACAGAGATAAAAGACATCCACATAGGTAAAGAAGAAGTTAAAATGTCACTATTTGCAGAATACATGCTATTATATGTAGAAAATCCCAAAGAATCCACCAACAAATTATTAGAACTAATAACTGAATTCAACAAAGTTGTAAGATACAAAATTAATACACAGATATCTGTTGCATTCTTATATACTGAAATAGCAGAAAGAGAAATCAGGAAAAACAACTCTATTTGTAATTGCATTAAAAATAATAAAATACCTGGGAATCAACCTAACCAAGAAGGTGAAAGAACTTTACTCTGAAAACTGTAAGTCACTCATGAGAGACATTAAAGAAAAGATAAATAAATGGAAATCTATCCCATGCTCACGGAGAGGAAGAATTAATATTGTCAAAATGGCCATCCTTCCCAAAGCAATTAACAGATTCAATGGAATCCCTATCAAAATAAAAACAGCATTCTTCAATGAACTATAACAAATAGTTCTAAAATTCATAAGGAAATGCAAAAGACTCCAAATAACCAAAGTAATCCTAAGAAAGAAGAACAAAGCAGAGAGCATTACACTCTGTGACTTCAAGCCCTAAAAAGCCACAGTAATCAAAACCATTTAGTACTGGCACAAGAAAAGACCAAGAGATCAATGGAACAGAATAGAGAGCCCAGATATAAACCCATGGTCAATTAATATATGATAAAGAAGCCATGAATATACAATGGGGAAAAGATAGCCTCTTCAACAACTGGTGTTAGCAAAACTTGTCAGCTACATGTAAGAGAATGAAACTGAATTACTGTCTAATTCCATAAATAAAAGTAATATTAAAATGGATCAAAGACCTGACTATAAGGCATGAAACCATAAAACTTAGAAGAAAACATAGGCAAAAATCTCTTGTATATAAGCATGATAAATTTTTTCCTGGAGACGTCTCAGAAAGGGGAAATCAACCTAAGTGCCCATTAATAGATGGATAGATAAAGAATATGTAATACAGATAGACAATGGAATATTATTCAGTCATAAAAAGAAATCCTGCCATTTGCAGCAACATGGATGGATCTAGGGGGTATTATGCTCCATGGAATAAGCCAGGTGGAGAAAGACAAATAACATAGGTTTTCACTTATTTGTGGAATATAAAAACAAAGCAAAACAAGAAACAAAACAGCAGTAGACTCATAGACACTAAGAAGTGAATAGTGGTTACCAAGGGGGGGCATTGCAGCAGGTGCATGGGTCAGTGGGGAGGAGGAAAAAGGGGCACAATATAATTCACCAATAAAATGTAAGTTGATCACGGGGAGTGGGCACCACTATGATGTACATCTGAAACCAACATAAGATTGTATATTAATGATACTTAAAAAAAAAAGATAACAGAAAACAAAAATCCCATATAAGACTCCATAAATGTATGACATAGATCATAAAAGTCTCTTCCAAACTTCTTAGTAATATGATAATGGAAAATAGAAATTGTATATTTTTAGTCTTATCATATTACATGTTTTTATATTCACTAGCCCATAAGGAGATGGTTAAGAGTGGAACTAGGCTGCAGAGATTCAAAAGCTACTCTATTTCACTTTATGTAACTTGGCAATGCCTCAATTTCCTAATCCATAATATGGATATAATAATATCTTATTGTGGGTAAAATTTCAATATTTCCAGAATCTCTCACCTGGCCTTAGTGCATCTCCTTATCAACAGGTGGTTCCAAGTGATGGAGAGAACTGTTTCATCTCCATAGTAATAAGTGATTACATGGGTGAGAGGGTATTTCTGGACCAGAGAGGTTGGGTTGGGTCTCTTTTTGTATCTGGGTCATGAGAGACCTGGGAGAGCAGAAGTGGATGACTGCTTGTAAGCAATAAATGGGTTTCCAGCACTTTATTTCTACTGCTGACTGATTTTGGTTTCAAAGGTATTTTGCCCCAGCCCTGGAGTTACATCTGGTAGTAGTTGGCAGGATCTCTGAACTTGAAATCTGTCTTCATGGGTGCAAACATTGAGCGGGCAACCCCTAGAGATGATGGGGAGATACCCAGAACTACCCCTGTAGATGGTGGAGAGGCCCCAGTGGCTGCAGTGGTGGAGGGTGCAGCTTTACCTGGGAGCCCCCTATCTGTGGTGATTCCAATTGGGGAGTACCTAGTGGGGAACTGTCCAAGGGTAAAGCACCTCCTAGAGGTGTGAGGCCTTCCCCAGAATTGGGGAAGGGTGGAGACACTGGAAGCTGTGGAATTAACCCTTGTTGAGATAGAAGACTACTTAGAGGGCCTGAGTGGCCATGTAGCACATGGGATTGTGGGATGTCTGTTTATTGAGATAGTGGAAAGAGTTACTAGGGAGAGAGACACACTTCGGCATTGCTTGGAGGAGATAGACAATGACCTATGGGATGCCCTTAAGAAAGAGGGACAGTTATTGAAGATACATTAGCAGCGAGGGAAGAGGCAGAAGGAGAATCCAAATTACAGGAGGCAGTGGGGAAGGGGTAGGAATGAATGATGTCTTCAGCCCCGGAGATGGTAGAGATGTTGGGAGAGGATAAGGCAGAGGGGCTGAGAGCAGAACTGTTGCTGAGGCCACCACCCAAGCACCAACCTCTCCTGTATTAAAGCCCTGACCAGTTGTAATTAAGAAAATAAAAATGCAACAACTGCAGGCTCCTCAAGAGGAGGAGCCACTCCCTCTCCAAGTTGTTATTATTTCAAACTCTGTAAGATCTGCTAATGTACAAGTAACCTCACTTATGGGTTCGCCCATGTGGGGAGCAAGAATAGTCACTAGTTACCCAAAGAGAGATGGTGGAGCTCTATACAGCATCAGATTTCTCATTCCCATGTTGAACAACTCCTCATAAGGGCCCTGGGGGTCCATATTATAGATAATACTTGTCATGCCCAACTCCTGTAACACCTGCTGGAGCTCTGTGTACATTTTCCAGCTACTGGGGCAAGTATGTTAAATCACCCTGATTAGGCCAAACTGCCCTGATGGTTGCTATCAGCCAATCCAAAAGCACCCAATTCCATGAGGTGTGATGGGCTCTTGGCAACAGTAAAGGTCCAGGACACAGAAGCTGGAGAAGCACTCCATGCCCTGCCCCTACACCCAGGATGAGCTTGTGGACATGAGTGTCTGGTATTGGCAGAAGCTATTGAAACCTCTGCCTACATGGCTTTTGTGTTTCTGGGATATGAGGGTGGAAAACATTGTTATGTCTGGTCCTGAAATGAGTAGACTGGCTTCCCTGATGACTCACCCTTCCCTCTAGCAGTGGTTGCAAAATGCCAGTCATACCTCAGGGAATCAGGTGCTTCTGGATTGACTGCCAGCAGCCATTAGGGCAGTTTGGCCTAATCAGGGTGATTTAAAACATTCAGAGCTCCAGCAGGTGTTATGGGAGCTGGGCATGAAAAATATCATCTATAATATGGACCCCCAGGGCCTCAATGAAGAGTTGTTCACTATAAGAATGAGAAATCTTATACTCCATACAGCTTCTCCATCTCTCTTTGGGTCCCTAGTGACTATTCCTGCCCCCCACGTAAGGCAACTCATAAGTGAGGCTACTTGTAATTTAGCAGATTTGGGGGAGTTGAAACAATAAGAGCATGGAAGGAAGTATGGGCTATGACTGAAAGGAGAGGTGCAAAGGGCCCTATGAAGGTCTCAAGGACCCAGATATGGGTTAATTTGATAAAGGCCAGGGTAGTGAAAGAAAAAGTTAATGGGAAGCCCAGTAGGATCTTGTTAGAATTGTAGCACCCATTAAAGCCAGAGCATCAGTTTCAGCAGCTGAGGTCCAGGACATCAAAGCCAGAGGCAAAGCCCCATGTCTGGCCTGTGTCCCTGCAAGACTTCCTCAGGGACAGTATTGAGGCTCCACCTGGGCCCTCAGCTCCATAGAAGGACAATTGGGCATCATGTTTTGATGAGGGCGGGGGATTCAAGGTCTCCAACTTGGGGGACTTGGTGGGGACTGGAGGCCAAATGTAGAATTAGCAATTTATTGGTCCTCTGTGTATATACAACATGTCCTGATGCTGGTGGACAGAGGACCTGAATGTTCTCAGATACGTGGCACCCCTGAGCATTTTCCTGGGATCCCTGCTGTAATAGATGTCTATGAGGGTAATGCAGTTAGAGTGAAAAAAGCCAAATCCCATTGGGGATAGGGTGTTTACCCCAAAGGAGTATACTGTGTATCTTTTTTCCACCCCTGAATATATTTTGGGATAGATATCCTGCAGGGCCTGTAGTTACAGACCACTGCACGTGAGTTTAGACTGAGGGTATGTGTGGTAAAAGCAGTTCTGAGGGGACATGCTCAGCACCTGCCTGTAGCTCTGCCTGTACATTGGCAGGTGACAAATACTAAGCAGTATAAATTGTCTGGGGGACATAAAGAAATTGGAGAAACTCTATAGCAGTTGGAGAAGGTGAGAATCATAAAGCCCACTCATAGTCCTTTTAATTACCCATTGTGGCCAGTGAAAAAGCCGGATGGCTCCTGGTGTATGAGCATGGACTACAGGGAATTTAATAAAGTCACAGCCCCTTTGCATGATACTGTCCCCTTTTTAGCAGTCCTTATGGACACACTCAGTTGTGAACTAGGGAAATACCATTATGTTGTGGACCTTGCTAATGCTTTCTTCTCTATTGACATAGCACAGGAAAGTCAAGAACAGTTTGTCTTCATGTGGGATGGCTGGCTGTGGTCATTCACTATCCTTCCACAGCAATACCTCCTCAGTTCCACCATTTGTCATGAACTTGTAGACCAGGATTTGGACACATGGAAGAAACCACAAATGGTGTGGCTGTATCACTACATTGATGATATCATGCTCATGTCTGATTCTCATGCAGATTTTGAAGGAGCAGTTCCTAGACAGCTGCAACATCTACAGGAGAAAGGATGGGCTGTGAACAGCATCAAGGTTCAGGGACCTGGTTTGTCAGTAGAGTTCTTGGGAGTTGTCTGGTCAGATAATACTAAAGTTATCCCAGAAGCAGTCATATAAAACATCCAGGCTTTCCTTACCCCTGCCATTATGGCAGTATTACAAGAGTTTGGGGGTCTTTTGGGCTACTGAAGAGTGTTTATTTTGCACTTGGCACAAATTCTGAAGTGCTTATACTGCTTGGAGGACATCAGGTGGGACTGGGATGAGACACATGCAGCTGCTTTTACTGCTGCTAAGTAAGCAGTCAATGCTGTACAGTCCTAGAGTGTAATGGACTCATCAAGGCCCTGTGAGCTAGATGTTCATGTAACCGAAGGTGGTTATGGATGGGGTCTTTGGCAGTAGCTTGAATGGACACATGATCCTATTGGTTCTGGTCACAACTATAGAAAGGAGCAGAGGTCTGGTACACCTTGATAGAGAAGCAACTAGCTGCTATTTACCACACCTTGCTGGCTACTGGGCCCATCACCAGAACAGCTCCAACCAAGTAATAACCACCTATCAAATCATGGGGTTGGTTTGAGACTGCACCCAAAGGTCTCTGATTGGCATGAATGATGCCTACACTGGCCAAATGGGGTGCATATTTACGACATCATACCTAGTGCCCTCTCCAGTAACCCTTTAGGTGGAGAACTCCAATGCTTATCGGGGCCAGTGATGTATACAAGTGGAAAGCAGGAAGAATTTGCTTTTGAGCCATTGGTAGCCAAGAGTCCTTATCAGTAGGGAAAAGTCCCTATACCTGAAGATGTTTGGTATACAGACAACTCCAGTTGTGGACAGCCCCCAAAGTGGAGGGCTGTAGCTTCCCATCCTAAGACTGAGACAATATGGATGGAGGATGGAGAGGGGAGAGCAGTCAATGGGCTGAGTTGTGGGCTGTGTGGCTCATGATCACCCAGGAGCCCTTCCCTATAGTTGTCGGCACTGACAGCTGGGCTGTCTATCGGGGCTTGACCCAGTGGCTTGACCCCCGGGGCTTGACCAACACAGTACCATGTCAACTGGATGGTTGGCCACCAGCCCCTTTGGGAGCAAGAGTTGTGGCAAGACCCATGGGCCTCTGGTGAGACTAAAACAGTTACTGTATATCATGTGACAGGCAATTTGCCTTTGGCATCCCCAGGGAATGATGAAGCCGACACATTGGCCCTGGTGCATTGGCTAAATGGAAAGTCTGCCTCTGATGCAGCCCAATGGTTACATGAGTGTTTGTTGCATGCAGGGCAAAAGATAATGTGGGCTGTAGCCCATTGGTGGGGCTTGCTGTTGACCTTTGAAGAAGTCAGCAGAGCCAGGGAGGGGTGCTTTGTGTGTTCTGAGGGGCACTTACACTGAGTCCTGCAGCAATATGAGACAATAGTAAAGGGGCCAATATCCCTTGTCAGGTGGCAGATAGACTATATTGGACCACTGCCCATGTCAGAAGGATATCAGTATGCCATGACTTGTGTGGACACAGCCCTGGACTGTTGGTTGCTTTTCCTGCCTGTCATACACATCAGCAACCCTCCAAAAGGGGCCAAGAGTGTCTCTTTGCAGCCAATGGCTGGCCACAGGTGATTGAGATCGATCAAGGGACCCACTTAACTGGACATGCATTATAAGAATGGGTGCAGCAATTAGGAATAAAGTGGGAATTTAATGTACCATATAACCCTCTGGGACAGGCATGATAGGTATAATGGTTTTGTTGAAATCTGGCCTGAAGTCAGACACTAATAGTCTATGGGGCTGGTCAGTTCACTTAAGGACAGTGCTATAGTGTTTGAATCAGAAGCCATGTAAAAGAACTTTAAGCCCTGCAGATAGGCTAACACACATTGCTGCCTCTCCTATACAACTGTACGTGCAAAGCAAAGAGCTGTTATGGAAGCCAGGATATGGCCAGCAGAACAGCATCCTGCTTCCAACCCCAACTACGTTAAATCCTGGAGACTCTGTCAAATGGACATGGCCCTGGATGTTTTGACACATGGATCAGCGATGGCTGACCTCTTCTGGCACTTCTGGAGTAACAGCAGAATGACCCCCAGTGATCATGGTAGTGTACCCAAAGCATCTGGGAGGTAAAAGTATCTTATGGGGAAGTTTTGTTTTATCTTTATGGCCAGTGCATGTACCTTCCATAGCCCTATATATTGACCCATCTGTAACTCTCACAGGGAGCGGGGTGAAAGTCTGGTATACTAGACCAGGACGAGATCCCATTTCTGCCATTGTCCTATCACAGGACTGCTCTCTATCATCCATCCTATCTGATGGATAAGATTTACCTATGCTGGTGTCATTAAGACATGTATCTTATTGCCCTTAAGGTTATTTTATTCTGCAGTCCCTGTGGCCTGGAGCTGCCCCCCTGGCTGCAGCTGCTGCATGATGATTGCTCTGAACTCCCTTCCTATTCAGCTTCTGACTGCCTGTGGAATGGGCAAGCTATGGATTTAATCTGTATAGGGCTTTGAACCTAGCTGAATCCTCTGGCTTGAGTATTATCATGATTTTATTGCTGTTGCTATTGTATGTTACTAGTCTGGTTACAATGCTACAGTTTTATTGCACATAGGCCATTGTGGAAGATGAGGAATTATAAGATTGTGAAGTGAGATTTCTGAAGGATGGGCTGTGGGTAAAATTGCAATATTTCCAGAATCTCTCACCTGGCCTTAGTGCATCTGCATATCAATAGAATAGGTATTTACAATGAGTAGAGAGAACTAGTTTATGTCCATATCAACAGATTACAAGGACAAGCAAGGGCATATCTGGACCAGAGAGATTGGATGGGGTCCCTTTTAGCAGCCGGTTCATGAGAGACATGGGTGAGCAGAAGTGAGCAACTGCTTGTAAGCAAAAAATACGTTTCCCTCACTTTATTCTCCCTATGACTGATTTCAGTTTCAAGGTATTTTTCCCCATTCTGGGAAAATATTTTCCCCCCTGAGTTACAGTTATGTAAAGTGATAAAATATCACACGTTTGAACAAGTCCTCAATAAATATAATTTGTTATTATCATTATTATCCACTCTCTTCAGCTTATTTTCATATTTTAGCAATTTCACATTAAGTAACTTTTCTTTTTATTAGAAATTACCAATACTTTTGTTGGTCAGTTGTAAGAATGGAAAAATATTGATATTCAGCAAGTGCTTAATTATCATATTAATAAGTACTCGAGGGAGACAATAAATAAGAATAGATGACATCAACATCCCCCTATGAATCTTGAGTCATGGCATAACAAACACATTATGCTATAAACATTAGTCTTCTGAATAGCAGAAGGGAAATTGGAAGCTTCTCACTGGGCTGGGTCTCTAAATGTGTAGCATCAGGACAGGACTGGGGGTAAGCACTTCATTTCTATAATGAATTTATTTAAATGTAATGTGAGGCTTAGTTTCCCTGATATCTATTCACTTGTTTATCTCATAGAACACATTCCAGTTTAGAAAGGAAGTTGTTCTAGGCTTTGTTGTCAGTTAGAACAAATAACCAGTCATGTGTATCTCAGTTCTCCTGCAACAAAGAAAATTACTCCACTGAAAATAACAGGGTATTGGAAGTAAGGCTTAGACCAGAAAAGTGAAATGGAAAATAAAGACACTGATCAAGCTCACTCAAAGAAAAAGAAGGAAGGCAGGAAAGATACAGGTAGGAAGAGTGGAAAGGAGGAAGAGAGAAAGGAAGGGAGGGAGAAGAAAGAGATTAAGAATGTTCTCTTCTCTTCTAGGTTTCTGACCTTGATCATCACCCAAATTCCCACAATGTAACAGGAAAATTAGTGATCGAGTTCTCTGGAAAAGTGTTTTTTAGCCTATTTATTCACATAATTGACTCAGTTCTCAAATTACTATTTCACTTTGGTGGTGGAGATGTGGCAAAGAGGATTTTTGGCAACCATCCATTCCCCCTACTGACCTCTTCCTAATCAGGTTAACCATAGATAGAAATACTTGATTTAAATTATATTTGTATTTGCTCCTTGGTGAAACTGGGAAAAACAGGCTTACAGCCCTACCTTTAGATCTGGTACAAATGAGTATATCATGCAATTATTACAAAAATCTGATTTTCTAACAGGAAATAGGATGAGCAATGCTATAATCATATCAGTAAGTATGCTGCAGTGAATTTTAGTTTGTCCTGTTATTGCCTTTCAAATAAAGTATATCCTATATACATGCATTTTTAAAGAAATATATAATTTTCAAAAATAGAAGCTTATATGCTGACAAATGATCTTAGCAGATTTATAGTGCTTTGTTTTTAATTCTGCATTTGCTATATGTGGCAGAGCTTAGCCTCTTAAATATTAATACATACACTTAATTCATTAGATGTTTCCCATGAAAAAAAATCGTGCAAACTAAATGTGTATTTGGGGGAACTTTAATTTAAACTGTTCTTGGAGGATACCTATTTACGCACAAATTAACTTGGTAATCAGCAGTGATACAAAGAATGCATGAGAACTGACATATCATTTTGGGGATGGGTTTTAGAAGAGAGGAATTTAGAATTACTGATTGGAACATAACATATAACTGGCTTTTTAAGAAAATAGAAGATCAAGCTAATTATTTTTTTCAAGTTCAAGAATTCTTGATGGCATAAAATCCCTTGCAACATCCCAGTGAAATATATTAATACATAAGTTTTTGCCTTATCTCTGTGACTACTTTTCCCAAAAGAGAAATAGGGCCAAGTAAATACTGCTAGAAGGCAAGGAATTCAGCTATAAACCCTAATATTGTGGCCTAGGCTCCCATCATGGCAGTGTGAAACTTAAACAAAATGAATAATACAAATAAACTGTATAAAAGTATGTTTATTGTTAATAGTCAAGATCTCTAGGGGCCATGTACTAAATTGCAGATATTATCTCACTAACCCGCAAATCACAGAAAGCATGAAATTAGTAACTGACTCAATTTACCTTATGTATTAGTAGCTCAATCCTCTGCTTGAATTAATATTGCCCAGTGGAATTTCAAGTAGTGGTGACATGGTGCATCATGACAGAAATTAGCCCTTCCATCTATTACTGTACTTCAAATGCCCCACATCCTCCAATTAGGTTAGCTCTAATCTAACATGCATGGTTTTGGCACTTTCATTTTTAGTAAGATGTGACATCAGTGTTTTGTACCATCAAGTCCTTTTAGGTTGTACTGGATTCATTCTACCTTGACATGGTCTTTTCAGTCGCTTGTTGAGTCTTGTCTCAGCTAAGGGTTTACCTATTATATTCCCTCTTCGTTTCAATAATACATATCAATTAAATATGGGGGGTAATTATCTATTTATGTGTAACATAAAATTTCTAATAACATCAAGTTTCATGCTATACTGCAAGTAGCACAGCCAAGTGCAATTATATACTTTATAAAATTATATTTTTCCATAGGTGGTAATTAATGTTTTTATACACATCGGTTAATTTTATAGTATGTTAAATATAGGACCCATTTTATAAAGATTTACTAATATTCTTACATATTTTAGTAATAACTATAATTAAATTAAAAAATTTTTTCTCTCTCAGAATTAAAAATTTTAATTTAAAGCATGGGTATTATGTTAATGATTTATAGGATATTAAGACACTGTTTTCTGTTATTAAATAAATAAAAACATGTTTTTGGTAGAAATGAGGCTTTATAGAATCCAAAAAAAGCTAGGTACCAGAATTTCACCATAACTTTGACCTGCACCTTGGAAACATTAATATAAATCCTTAAAGCAGTGGCTACTCCCCAGAAGTTTAATCTATAGGAAACAGACCTTAAGATAAATACTCTACATTTTGTAATTTGGATTTTTGCAAATTTTGTCACTGGACAATTCATACTATACAGCAAACCATCAAAATGGGTTCTTTGGCTTTAAGTTACTCAGAAACATTTATTAATGACGATACAATAAATTTTTGCCATTGTGGGGTTACACAAGAAAGAAAACAATACCAAAGTATACTTTATACATGAAATATAATCTCAATTTGCTTCAAATGCTTACCATCAAGTTATTGATATTTTTTATAATCAATATGTAATCAAAGGGCATCTTCAAGAACTAAAAAGATTCAAAAAGTCCTGCCCCAAAATTATATTAAGGGAAGTAATTGTTACAAATGCCCTTGAAAGATATTTCTAACAGAATTAATGACCACATGGAGCTAATGGCCCTAAGATCACAGGCTCTTCCAGTTGATCATTAATCCTCAGGAAATACTGTCATCATATATGTTATTGTTGAAACTATATACAGTCAAGAATTACACTCTGTTCCTTCACTGTTGCTTGAGTTATACACCACCTGTTGAGTTAAAGTTGAATTCACAGTGGAAAATTTTCTGAAGGACATTAGCTATTATTAGCGATAATTGGCAAATTGATTGTTCCCCAAGAAATAAATGAAATGCTCCAATATCTATGCAAATACAGATTATCTTCACTTAAACATTTTCCTAGCCAATATTTTCTTACAACCGATGAAATCACTTAGTATAACATATTTGTTTTAGATGATTTTTTCAATTTTTAATAAAATTCAGATTAATTACAACTATTAAATAAGAGTCTAAAATTGAAAATGCTGAGCCCAATAAATTCAGTATAGTAGGATTTATGCAAGAGGCTGAACTTGAACAAAAAGGAAAGGAAATCAAAGTGGTAGAAAGGAATGTTTCAAATAAACTGAGACAACTCACATCAATTCTATATTGATTAATAAATCAATGCATAATTTTAGTTTAATGGTAAATTATCTGTATACATTATCTATCTATAGTATATGTAACATATAATATACATGTATAATTCTACACATATAATTTAGATTTTATTACAGTAAACTCTTTTCAACATATGCATATGTGTTTTTATAAATTTAAAAATTAGAAGTGAAAGAATATATGTAACTAAACTTGTATTAAATTATAGTAAATAATATATTTTTCCTAATAATTTCTTTTTGTCTCTTTATTCTACTGCTCATTATTCCACTTCCTTAATTTTCCTTTTTTATTCTTCTTGTACAGCCATGATCCGAATTTAATCTATCCTGTGTGAGTCAGAATTTTATTCTTCTTTTCATTTTTTTATGAATATCATTGTGACCCTTAGTTTCTGCCCTTTCCACAACTTTTCCATGCATTTTTAAAACTTTATAGCAGAATGGTTAACTGAAGGTAAAGGTGTCCAAACTCTCTTTGGATTATTGTAAAAGATTCTGTCTTCTCTGGAGCCAAACCACACTGAAGTGACTGACAGAATACAGATATCCTTTTGGTTGGGTTCTTGGAGAACGGTAGGCTTAGCAAAAGTCATGGACCTGGTTTTGCTTTTTTTGTATTTTTTCTACTGTGTCTTTAACTTTCAGTTTTTAAATGATTTGGACTCCTGTTATATTGGATCTTAGAAGAAGCCTGAGCTCCAATAAGCAGGGAGCCAAAATAGCTTGTGAAGTTTCCATTTTAGTAGATTGAGCTCAGAGAAAGGAATTTAGACAGGTGAGAAGCAAGATGATTAAGTGTAAAGAAAACAAGATTTGAACTCTTATAACCTGAAATATGATTCCTCACTCTACCAGTTATTTAGCTGATGTTGATCAAATTACTTAAACTCGTAGGAACTCAGTTTCCTCAATTTAAAGAGGTGGGTGACATACAATTATTATCTGGACAGAGAGAATTAAAATGTGATCATGAATATGAAGTCACTTTCTCTGTTGTCAACTAAATAGATACTTAATAAATATTTTTAAAGAATTTTTGGATAAGATTTGATCAAATGCACTTTACTAATCAGTATTCTTGTCCAAGTAAGTCCTTTGGACATTTCTTCTCACATAAGATCAGAAGGTAACATTTGGCAAAAAAACAGCATCAGCAAAATCAGTATGAACATTACTGATTTAATTCATGGATGAATTTTATTAATATGTAAAGTTTATCTTTTGAGTTTATATTTATATTTGGTTTAGATAAGTTTACTTAGTAAATCATATGTTGTTCATAAAATGCAGCATATTCCTTTCAAATCAATGAGAAAATTTGAAAATTGTTGACCTAATGATTCTTATTCTCTGAAGAAAAAAGCTAGGGGTAGCATGCTCACTGACTTTAAGCTATACTATAAAACTATAGTAATCAAAACAGTATGGTACTGACACAAGAACAGACCCATATCAGTGGAACAGAATAGAAGGTCCAGAAATAAACCCACACATATATGGTTGATTAATATATGACAAAGGGGTTAAGAATATACAATGGGGAAAAGACAGTCTTTTCAACTAATAGTGTTGGGAAAACTGCACTGCTAAATGCAAGAGAATAAAATTGTATTACTGTCTAACACCCCACACAAAAGTAAACTCAAATGGATTAAAGACCTAAATATAAACAAAAAGAAAGACCTAAATATAAGACATGAAACCACAAAACTCTTAAGAAAACAAAGGCAAAAATCTCTTGAACATAAGCACAAGTAATTTTTTTCTGGAAATGTTTCCCCAGGCAAGAGAAACAAAAGTAAAAATGAATAAGTGGGACTACATCAAACTAAAAAGCTTCTGTACAGCACTGGGAACCATCAAACAAAGCAAAAAGGCAACTTACAGTATGGGATAATACATTTGTAAATGATTTATCTGATAAGGGGCTAACATCCAAAATATATAAAGAACTCATATGCCTCAACACCAAACAAAACCCAAATAGTCCCATTAAAAAATGGGCAGAGGATCTAAATAGACATTTTTCCAAACAAGACATACAGATGGCCAACAAGCACATGAAGAGATGCTCCACATAGCTAATCATTAGGGAAATGCAAATCAAAACCACAATGAGATATCACTTCATACCAGTTAGAAGGGTCACTTTAAAAAAGATAAAAAAAATAAGTGATAGCACAGATGTGGAGAAATGTGGGGAAAATGGAACTTTCTGACAAGGATTCCCACTGGCCTTAATAGTGCTCACTGTGTAAATAATAAGAGCATATTTGCACATTTATGGGATATTTACTGGCAGCAGAGCCACTGGTCAGTCACAGGACTGCCTGTCCAGGGTAGGGGTGAAGAAGAAGCACCCATTATCTCCTCCCCTTTATTCCTGGTTTGTAATTGGCCAAGTGCCTATCAACCACCAGGAACCAGCCCACAGGGTTTCTCTGCATGAGGTAGTGGGCAGAATGGAAGTGGGGAGAGAGAACCAAGCAGCCTGGGTTTCGAGTGAGGACTGATTGAGCACTGAGAATAAACCCTTTCATTCCCAGCTTCTGAGTCCTTGTCTTCCTTTGGACTCACCAAATTCATAGAGAAATTGCCCTGGGTGAAGAACCCCTCCTCCCAGAGCTACAAATAGGAATGCTCCTATACTGTTGGTGGAAATGTCAATTGGTGCAGCCACTGTGGAAAGCAGTATGGAGGTTCCTCAAACAACTAAAAGTAGAAATACCATACAACACAAAAATTCTACTTCAAGGAATTTACCTGAAGAAAACAAAGTCTCTGGTTGGAAAATATATATGCACCCCTTTGTTTATTGCTGCATTATTTACAATAGCCAAGATATGGAAGCAACCAAAGTGTCCATCAATTGATAAATGGATAAAGAAGATGGGGTACACATATACAATGGAATATCATTTAGCCATATTAAAAAAAAATTCTGCCACTTGCAACAGCATTCATGAACTTAGAAGGTATTATGCTAATTGAAATAAGCCAGACAAAGAAAGACAAATACCATATGCTTTCAATTATTTGTGGAATGTAAAAACAAAACAAACAAAACAGCAATAGACTCACAGACATGGAGAAGTGAGGGAGGTTGCCTTGGGGGAGGGTTTAGGGTAGGTGGGTGAAATAGGTGAAGGGGATAAAGAGGCACAATATCTCAATCTCAATCATAATATAAATTAGTCATGGGGATGAAGTACAGCATAGAGACTAGTCAATAGTTCTGTAACATCTTTCTATGCTGACAGAAACAAGACTAGTTGGGGTGAGCATTTAATTATGCATATAACTATTAAGTCACTATGTTATATACTTGAAATCAATATAATACTGTATAATAACTCGACTTCAATAAAAAAATTAAAAAGTTTCTTACCCTCTCTTCTAAATATTAAATATGTATATTTCATAATTAAACACTGAATTGAAATAAATAGCAATGCTAAATTCTCTTTAATTCTTAATTTTTATTTAACTTGAATATTTTGTTGCTTGGGTATGATTTTTTTAATTAAAAAAATATTAATTCTAATAGGCATTGATTTCTAGAGATTGTTCTCAGGGATTATTATGAAATGGAACAAAATATAAATTCTTTTGTTGGTGTCCCTAATAGAAAATATCATTTTTGAATATATTTAAAATATATTTTAATGTTTCTTAAACTAGTCATATCTAAAAATTATATTTGATATTATATGCAATCACAAGATAAACAGGTATAAATTCACAGTATCTAACCCTTCTTTCATAGTTTATTTTATTCTACTTCATAATACATCTTCAGGTAATAAAATTGTACTTCAGAAAAAACTGACACATTAATCTTAAAATTCACATGGAAATTCAATGGTCCCAGAATAGCCAAACATTCTTGAAAAAGAAGTACAAAGTTGGAGGACTAACTCTTGCCAATTACAAAACTTACTATAAAGCTACACTTATCAAGACAGTGTACATCTGTAAGCAACAGAAACAATCAACAGAATGAAGAGGCAACCTATGAAAGAGGGAAAATATTTGCAAACCATAAATCAGCTGAGGGATTAATATCCAAAGATATATGAAGAATTCATGCAACTCATTAGGAAAAAAAAACAGATTTGAAAAATGGGCAGAGGACTCAAATAGACATGTTTCCCAAAAAAGACACACAAATGACCAGGTACACGAAAAGATGCTCAACAACACTAGTCATTGGTGAAATGCAAATTAAAACTACAGTGAAATAACACCTTATCAAAATGACAAGAGATAACAAATATTGGTGAGAAATTTGGAGAAAAAGAAACTCTAGTGCATTGTTGCTGGGAATATAAGTTGCTGGAAATAGAAAACAGTATGGAGGTTCCTCAAAACAAAGGGAGAATTACTGTATGATCCAGCAGTCCCACTTCTGGTTATATATCTGAAGGAAAGGAAATCACTGTCTAAAAGGGCTATCTGCACTCCAATCTTCATTGCAGCATTATTCATAATAGCCAAGACATTGTAAACAACCTAAGTGTCCATCAGTGGATGAAATGGATAAAGAAAATATGATATGAGACAGCTGTATCAAACCATCATATTTCGCACCTCAAACTTACATAGTTTTGTGTCAATATATTTCTCTGACTTATTTCACTTAGCATAACGCCTTCAAGTTACATAGTTTTGTGTCAGTACCATCACATTTGCAGTCAATTGATTTTCAATAATAGTGTAATACTACCTAACTGGAAAAAGAGTCACTCTTTCAACAAATTATGCAAGAACAACTGGATATTGACATGCAAAAGAACAAAACTAGATATCTAATTCGTATCATATACAAAAAATAGCTAAAAATGGATCAAAGACTAAAAATATAAAAGCTAAAACTAGAAGAAAATATATGGATACACTTTGTGATTTTGGATCTGGTGATAGTTTCTTAGATATGACACCAAAACCAAAAGCAACAATAGTAAAAAATAGATACATTGTATTTCATGAAAATTAAAAACTTTTGTAGTTCAAGGATATCATCAAGAAAGTAAAAAGACAGTACACAGGATGGGTGAAAATTTTTGCAAATCACAAATCTGGTAAGGGACTTGTATTTAGAACATAAGAGAATAAAAACAGTATTACAAGTCACTAGCAAAAAGTCATATCGCTCAATTATAAAAGTGGGTAGGTCTGAATAACTGTTTTTTCAAAAAATATATGAAAATGACCATTAAGTATGTGAAAAGATGTTCAATGTCATAGCCATCAGGGAAATGAAAATCAGAAGTCCAATGACATACCACATCACACCTACTAGGAAGGCTATAATATAATAACAAATGTTGCTGAGGATGTGAAGAAATTGGGACCCTCATACACTGATGGTAGAAATGTACAATGGTGCCACCACTTCAGAAAATAGTCTGGCAGTTCCTCAAAAGATTAAACATAGAGTTACCATTTGATCAGCATTATTACTTTATACATAACTGTTTATAGCAACATTATCCATAATGGCCAAAATGTGGAAACAACACTAATATCCATCAGTTGGAGAATAAACAAAATGCATTATATCTATATGATGGAATATTACTAGGCAATAAAAGGAATAAAATATTGATATGTGCTATAGCGAGGATGACTCTTGAAAAATTACCTAGTGAAAGAATCCAGTTACAAAGGATGACATATTATATGAATCCATTGATATGAAATATTTTAAAATAGGTAAATCTCTCTATATACATATATATTTAGAAAGTAGATTGGTGGTCACCTACAGATAGGAAAGAAGGGTGGTCTTAGGGTGGTGATGGGTGGCTTTCTTTCTGGTGTGATGAAAACTGACAGGGGTTATTTTTGCACAGCTCTGTGAATATACTAAAAAGCACTGAATTGTACACTTTAAATGGGTTAATTTTATGGTATATAAATTATACCTCAAAGTTGCTATAACAAAACAAAACAAAACAAAAAGAAGCATTTTAATGACTATGTTAAATGGACTTCAAAAAATGCCTAGTTCAAGTTGTTCAAATATTGGGAGAATAGGTATTTCATTTCCCACTTATATTTAACAAATTTTTTTCTATTATTTATGCTGTCACATTAATGTGATCCATGTTATTTCTATTTTGAATCTTCTAGCATAAAGAGGGAGGATAGAAAAGTTCATCTTCCAGTTTCCTTCTATCTAGCACACCGTTAACATCATGTAATAGCTGATGCCTTCTATTCACAGTCTTGGATTGTTTTTATAGATTTAGGAAGTGGCTTCAGTAGGCTAAGGGGAGATAAGCAGTGCTATTTCTAACTTTTGATTACAGAAGCACAATGTGGTTTAGCTACTCATGGCCAAGGAAAGCCTTTGAAATCACATAGAGCCACTTTGAAAGTCAGAATGCAGCCAGGAGCTGGCAATGGAAAAAAACAATCCTCCATTTGCAAAGTTTTATGGATCATTTTTCTTGAGCTTCACCACCTTCTCATAAATCAAAGTAAGTTGTTTCTTGGAGGGTGGGACCAGAGGTGTGTCCCTCTAGCATCATCTGTAAATACTGCAAAGTCAGCTTCCTTTGTAACTTCAGGGAACAACTCACAATTTTCTACTTGTCTCCATGTCAGGTTTTGGAGCAGGAAATCCTTTATTGCCTATGACTATAATTGATTCCCTTTTAGTCTTTGGACTTATGCAAGTTTCCAAGTCTTGTTTTCAAGAATCTTCTCAAATTTTTATACAGTGACTTTTCAATGAATAAAAGAGAATATCAGGAAGATCAACACAAAATACATGGGGAAATGAAGACCTTACAGAGCATGTATATGTGTTTTGTGTGACTGGAGGTTGTTCACTTTCTCAGCACAGTGAAAAAATAAATCAACAGAAACTGAACAGGGCCCTCAGAACTCCGAAATACTCTTCTAAACTTTTGCTTGGGCAATTTCTTCTAATAACCACAAGCTCACACTTGGTGGATTTGTGTATTTGTGTGTGGAACCTCAGCATGGTGACAACATACTTTATTTCTAGTATTGATTATAAGGGAGCAGTTTCTCTTCTCAAAACTAGTCATGCATATGTTTTTCTGTTTTTTTTTTTCTCAGGCATAGACCACTTATATTTTTCAGACCCTTGAAAATATCCTCTATAATGTTGCTTTCATTTTGTTTAAGTCCAAGAAGTATTGATTTCTCTGGTTATTCATTTTGATTTTGTGAGCAGTACAGTTTCCACCTGGCAACCCAGTGCTAAACTGAGCTATTTAGAAGAACCCAGAGCATTCATTCACTGTTAAAAGACACAGATATATTCCTATAGATCTCATGTCATTAAGAGCACTTTTGATATTCCTTCTTCCAAATAAAAAAAGATGTCAACATGTATTTTGTCCAGAAAATATGTAAAATACACTTTGTTTCACATAAAGCAGGTATTTTCATTCTGAGGCTGACCATGTGACTGATGCATACAGTTGTCTGTAATACACTGCAGTTACTTGTTACTCAACAAAAATATGCTTATAATGTGAAATGGAAACCTGAATCAGAGTCTGAAACATGTCCTCTCACTATCTTAAGCTAGCTTACTTGCTTTATTTACTTGCTTTATTTAGGTTTGGACTTTCAATCACTTTACTAGTGTCATTGATTTTTAACATAGTTTAAAAAATAATCATAAGGTTCACCAAGAATATTTTCAAGGTCACATTTAATTGACACTTGCAAGTTCATACTTAAATGGAAGAATGCTGACATTTGGAGTCCTGGGCTTTGAAGCAGTAATTCATACATTTTAGAATATCACCAAAGATCTGTTAGGATAATTTTGAAGTATCAACTGGTATATGTAAAACATATTCATTATTGCACATATATTTATCCTCTGATGAGGATAGACTATCATTGTACGGAATTTACAGGTTATTTTCCTATCTTCACGAAGTACTATCTTTAGAAAAATACTAAATTTGATCCTAGTTCTATGTGACTGTCAAATGCTTTACAAGGCACAGCAGATATGAACCAATTTAGTTGCAGTATACCACTCTGAAGAAGATATCAAATGCTTAGCTAAAATTTAGTCATATTATACCTTTTCCCTTATTAGAAGTTTAATAATGAATTAAACAAATATATGAGGTTAGTTGTTTTGACTTCTCACATGATTCAAAGCTTGCTCCTAGTGAACACTGTTTGCATTTCTAAAAACTCTCAAAGAATATCTCATAATTCATTTCAAAATTTTTTTGGTATCAACTTCAAGTTTAATATAGCTTTCTATAAAATCATTTTCCTATTACATCTGTATATAATGCAAAATATCCTAATTTCCACAATTTATTGATAATCTTTTAAGGCTTTATAAAAAATATTGACCTTCTACCTCCCACAAGATGAGTTAGAATTTTCAAAAATTGCAACAAATGCTCACTATTACTCCTTACTGACTCACTTTCCTCCTTGTAAACTTTCATTAAAAATGTTTGTTACAATGCAATCCCTAATGACACTGAACTTGAAACTAGGGGGAATACAATATCTGCAATAATGAACTGCCAAAATTGAACTACACTGGGCATCTTTGTATGAGATTAACTAGGATACTTTAACCCTTATTAATTCATGCACTGTTTACTCCTCCTTCTGGTATTTGGCTTCAGTTTCAAATTTGCATGAAAGCATTAACATAGGGATGTCATTTCCAGCATGAATAGTAAATGAAGCCATCAAAATATAAAGCAAAGTCTGGAAAAGAAATTGTGTTGTTTAGTAACAAACATTCAGTAGCAAAAGTGAATCTTATATTATTAAAGTGAACACTGAATTTATATTCTGATTTAATTATTTGTTATACTTTGGTTTTCAGCAATACCATAAGGTGTAGTCACTAACCACTTTTCATTCCAGGTTCAACAAGATGTTCACATATTTTGCACTGTGTGGTATGAACTTCCTCTTAACAATGGGGTTTATAAAACAAAATAAAAATGTTTTGGTCTGTTTTCATGTATTAACTTTGAAACGTTCCTTCATATTCTCAGACCAGTCATTAATTTAAAGAGCTTTCAAGCTGGTAAAGCACATGTGACTCAGTGGAAATCAATATAGAGAGCCATTATGTGTCCTGCTTGGGAAAGGTGGCAAGGGGGCAGGGATGTTCTTTTATATAGACACTGTTACTAATTGCTATAAAATGTCACCTTTCATGTCACATGTGAACGTGCTTACCAGCCATCCAATTTTTTCAGTGTACATACTGAAAGCACAATTTAAATATTAAATAGAAAATCTCAGTCATTGCAGTGTCATTCCCTGATTTAGAGAAAGTTGCATACTTCCCGTTACATGATAAAAAGACACAAATTTTGTTAATGGTAATGTACATCTGTGTGCTTATGTGAAAATGTTATTCAATCTGAAAAAGGTTATTTCAGATCATTTTAAAAGAATAATGACCTAACATTATGGGATATTAAGATATAAACTCTAAAATAACATACAGGTTGCCCTCTAGTTTGATACAGTTCTGTGTTTCACCCACTTGGAAAATATCTGTTCTGCATATTACCCATCACATTGACCAAGAGCTTTAAAATTTTACTTCTCTCCTTTAGATTCTATGAAGTGAGTCATCAATTTAGATATTTAGGATGTATTGACAGTGTATATTCTCTATGAACTTTTAATCACAACACCAAGAAAAAATAGCATACTTTGACCCTTATAGATGATTAAGTTTCCTTTCAGAGTTTAAATAAGTAACAGATGAGACTGTATGACCACTTCCTACCTGCCTACTTAAGAGTGTCTATTCCATCATCATCATGAATCTAGCATATTTGAATTCTAGTTACATCTGTATCACAGTTAATTCATGCCTTCATTTGCATAACCAATATTTGTATACAATTTAAAGCATGTCTGTAAAGAGCGTTTTGGAGGTACACAGTTTGGAAACATTAATTTTCTTTTCTAAATATTAAGAACACTGACAAAAATATGCTTGGATTAAAAAAAACGATGTTTTGACAATTACAGTGATGAAATTACTGTGGTTAAAGGTAAAGGGCAATTAAAAATAATGTAATCAGAAGACAGTTCTGTAAGGCAAAGGGTAACAGTAATAGTTTCCTACAGAAGTAATATAGGAAGGAAAGTTTGGGGAAACAGGGGACACAACTTTACCATCATTGTTGTTGTATTTATACATTGTCAATTGAGACAGGATGATAAAAAGAGATGGAGTAACATGGTCTTTATCAGTCATTCCCAGTCTGCAGGCTGAGGCAACTGACGGGAGGAGTGCTGAGAACTGCAGAGACCCAAGAACACACGTGCTCAACCAGCAGGGACTGACAGCTAAAGAACAGTGTGTTTTCCACGTATATACTAGTTATTTTCTTCTATAGGTTACATAAGATACAAACTCCTAATAAGCACATCTGTATTCCAAGCATCTTGTTATTCTGCAGAAAGTACTATTATTATAATGTGGGGGTTCAATTTCATTTTTTTTTAATTAAAAAGGAATCCTGATACAGAGTGAGGATGGACTTTTATAGAAGATGGGAATATGAAGCCATGTCACCTTTAAGCTGTACACTACTTTTGCTTTTTTCAATGGTATTATTTAACCAAACTGTAACAAACCCTTACTGTCCCACAAAACCCTTGAAGGGCTAGTAAGAGCTGCAGAAGAGACAACAAAAGCATTTCTAAGAATAGATGGTTCTAAAGACTAAGTAGGAAAGGCATATCTCAAGCAATAGATTGTGTAGGGATTTGGAAACTAAGATTTACAGTGAAGGTCAGAAAAGGCAAAGGCAATACCAGGGAGAGTCCTGGACACTACAGGAGGACTTGTCAGATAAGAATAGTAAGTAAATAAATGACAAAGCCTTTGAGAAACACAAGCTCAGTAACCAGATCACCTGGTGTTAACGATCCCTCAGGTTCCTCAGCTTACTAAATGACCTTGGACAAATTGCTTTCCTCATCTGTAAGCCCAGGTTAAAAATAATATTGACTTTGTGAAGATCAAATTAGTTACTTCATGGGACTTTACCGGATTATGACAGCTTCTGGCCAGCTGTTTACCAAATATTTTTTTCTTTCCCAACTAATAGAACACCAAAGAAATAAGAAAAAAGGTTGAAGAGCTTAAAAAATAGTTTCAATATTTGCTTCTAATTTTAATGTATATCAAAAGAGGCAGTTTATTGCAGTTTTTTATTTTGAATATTGCTCTGAATTCTTGTCTTTCAAATAAAAGATTAGATAACATTTTCCTCTTTTATATGAATGTGGAAACAAATCTATGCAAGACAGACCCTTCTAGAAATGGAAATTGTGCAACTTATTGACAGAATCATCAAAATCAAAAGGAGAACTGTGTTATGGAATAAATAGTATGTGTTTGTTATCTGATCAAGAGAGACTTAAAACCGTCTGCTGCTGCAACTCATCCTAAATGCATCATTTTGGCATGTTCTTTCTCCTTGGGTTTGTCATACTCCTTGCCCTGCAATCCGCTCAGAGCTGCAGTTATCAAATGCAGTGAAAGCCCCATTGCAGATGATATTGTCTGTTGCACTTTGAGCTAGACTGGGAGCCCTTTGAAGTTGGGATCAGGGTGGGACAATGTCTAAGTCATCTTTTATTATCTTACTCTTTGTATTTCTAGCTAAGATCTCATATATAGTTAGAACTTAGTAAAAGTTCATTACTACATTGAAATTTAAAATCTAATATTCAGAAAATGTCATAACATTGTCTCTTGTGTCTGTAGTTGACAGACAAGATGTTAATTTTCTGTAGCATGTTGAAATATGGTGTCCATCATATATGAAGACAACATTATTGATAATAAGGTATAAGATATGATTTTTTTCCCCTTACAGTGGAGGTTTTGGTTTTGAGTTGTACATTAATCATCACAGTTAATAATAACATGCTATTATCATATGCATTGCATATATTATGTATATTGTAATTATTTCTGCAGTATTCTTATTAGTGTAATGTTATATATACTGACTTGAATTCTGTAATGATTTCTGCTTTCAAAACAGTTTTTAATGCTTCTTTTCCTCTCTCACAGTGATGTAAGGCAAAAGTCTTATAGGTAATCACCTGAGACTGGTAATGGATAAAGTAACAACTTTCTTGGGACAACTGAAGCATGCTGCCTATTGAATTATTAGGATTTGGCCTAAGAGTTTGCCACTAAGACTGGACAGAGTTTAGGCATGAATGAAAAGTAAAAGGGGAAATGAAGCCCAACCTTAAAGAGATACAAATTTTAGGCTTTGATGCAGCTGAACTTGGGTCTCAGCTTACCTTCTTGTAAGAGGAGGCAAATAAACTCTGTTCACTGAGGCCACTCAGGCCCACAGGCCAAGGTTATGTCAGCTGAATATTTGTTTCATAACTTATAAAAAACAAGCACAGATTCTCTATTAAACAATTACATAGCTCTTAAAAAACTTTAAGGATAAGAAAAAGTAAAAAAACCAGAACGAGTTTCTTTATCTAACTTGTTAGCAGTTGATAATGTTATTTTGGCATTAGTCATCCTTAGTGTTACATTGAAACATCACTTATATTAATGTATATAAAACATATATTCAGACATGCACATCTGTTCATGAATGTTTAGAGAGAAAAAGCCTCAGTTATACTTCTTACCACTGCTAAAATATAATTAGCACTTTTCTATCTATGTATTCAAAAACAAGGAAATCAGTAACATCTAACAAATGAGAGTATGTTCACAGTTCTTGAAGAGATCTTAAGTTTTCTTCAACAATCAATTTCCACAAAGGAAATCAATCTAGATAAAGATTTTTCTTGAATGGCAGCTAGTGAAATATGGTTCTGTTTCATGGGAACAGGGCCCAACTAAGAGGGTGAGGTTTCCACATGGAGACTCTCGGAACTTATCAAGTTTTGTTGTACCACTCACTGGGTAAGAAAGAGAGTTCCTCCAGTAATTTCCTTTAAAGAATGTGTTACTGTGTTAGCCATGATTCTCACTGGGCTCTTGAGCTAAAGGTGGAAAGGAGAAAAATATAGTTCCTTTAAGGTTATTTGGGAAATTTAAATATCTGCTGCTAACCAGTTGTCAGAGTTTGCATTTAGATATGACCAAAACAAAGCTCAACAAGTATATTATGAGAACAGTCAAACAACTTGAGATTGAATCACCAGGTCAAATGGTGCTCACTTCCACACTACTGGCCACATGGGCTCCCTTCCCTGCACACCCAACAACTGTCAGGCTAGAACAACACTGTTTGCTCAGCTGGGTCAAGTTTATAGGTTCTAAACTAAAACTGGCCTCTCTTAGTTTTGCTCAACAATCCACCTTCAAATTAGAGCTCTTCTGAACTATAAACCACATGCAACAATATAAATGCTATGGTTTTCATGTAAGCTTTCTGAACTACCATGTGCCTGGCAATCTAAAGCAAATTACACACATGAAGAAATGCTTTCTTGACAACTACAGACATGGTACGTTCACAGTGTGTGGCCTTTTCATTTTGCCCATTTTTATAGGAAAGCGGAGATGTTTATTCCTGACAAATACATGTGTTTATCCTTCATATTTTACTATCCTTCATGTGAAGGCACATATAAAATCTAACATGTTAATTCAACTGTGCCCAAATTGAGAGTAAACTTGGGTGTATAAATTCAATTTATACAGATGTTAGGCAATTGAACCCTTTTCAAATTCAATATATTTAGATTCTGGATTATTTAGTACATTTTCACTTTATAAAAGAATTCTTAATCTTATTACAGTCATCTCCGTATTAGAGGAAGCAACATATCTATGTCAATTATAGTTTGAGAGGTAGAGATATCCAAGAGAAAATGATAAGCAATTAATCATAGAAGGTCAAATTTGGAATAAGGAAGGGACTTTGCCATTATCTTGAAGGCACAGAAAATACAGTCCTCAAATGCAATTTTTGAGTGTTTTATTACTGTAAGTAACTATATACAAATAAGTGAATAAACAGTAACTTATTTATAGATGTCAAAGGCAGAATTCATACTGTAATGGGAAAAGTATGGATTGAGAATAAGACAGATGCGAACATGAATTCTGGATTATAAATTTATTAAATATGTAATGTCAGCCAAAGATCCTTAATTCTTTTCTGACTCAGTTTTTCTTGTCTGCAAAATGGAAATAACAATTACATATATTTCATAAATTTGCTATGAAGAGTAATGAAATGATATATATATAACACTATGTGGTTAATGGAAAGGACTCAAAAATATTAAATCAATATAAATAAACTAACAATTAAGGTGTTAATCTGTGATGAATTTCTTCTTTAGAAATTATGTGGTCTAAATACTCATGGGACTTTTGTGTATTAGTGAAATGTTATTGGCTTATTAAACATTCTAACTGAGCCATTTAAAATGCTAACGCTGAATTCACTACAGTGATTCATTGCCTGAGCCAGGCATCAGTCCTCTTGCATCCTAACCAGTTTTGTTTCCTGGAAAGACCCTTCTGTCACTTTCCATTTAGCCTTTTCTAGCTTGTAGATTTAAGCTGGTGAAAATGGAGGGTGATCAAATGCTTGTCACCCAGCCAGGCTACAAGACCCACTTGTTTGAAGATGTTAGTTTTTCATCTTGTTTAGAAGGTTACTTCTACTCCTGATTTGGCTACAAAGTGAGGTCACCTCTCAAATACGAATTAAATAACTGAATTTTGTCTAAAATTATCCCTGGTAATTTTCTTGATTCAAATGATATATTACATTTCTTTTTAAAGAATAAGTTGTGGTCATACAGTGGCATTTTCTTAAAGTCTCCTTTCCCAAAAGTAAAGGAAATGGTAGAGTTGGGCCCTTGAGAAAGTGATTAATCCTCTGGCCACAGAGAAGCAAAATGACAACGTGGATAAATACCTTGTCTTTTAGCGCAAGTTTCAAGTGGCTGTGGCCAGTCATAGCAGAAATTATAATGAGGGGTCTGTGGAGAATGGTTCTTCAGAACACACCAGCAAAGCATTGGTGGGAATGTAAGAAAATGATAGTGGCCTCAGAGGAATTTCCTTTCTTCCAGGCTTATACTTTGAAGCTTTGAATTCTGAACTTTTGAACCATGTTGGCTTTATCTTGTCCATTTGGAGAGATTTGCAAGGTACTCGTACAACACTCACTATAATTATAGTCTTAAAAATTAATGATACAATGATTTTCAAAGAATAATTGTCTGCCTCAAAAAATTCTACAACTAGCAAACACACACAGACACAGAAAACCCTTCTGATATGATTGGTTCAATCACAGCTTAAGAAAAAACAGTCCTCTTTGTTGTATCTCGAAAGCCCCCAATAATTTATAATAAAGGTTGGAAGTCATTATCAGAGGCTAGAATGCTCTCTTTATAACCAGGAAGAAGACATAAAGGGAAAGCTAAAACGGTAGAAATCAAGAGGAAAACCAGCATGTGGCCAGTGAGGATATACAATTGAGGCTGAATATATTCTTCAAAAGCATTATTTTTAACAAATCTTTTCTTGGTTTGATGTATGATTCAGCAAATGTACTGTCTTGGGTTTTGTGGGTCTTTGGTACTTAGAGACAGAGTACATCAGATTCTCTAAAATAATAAAATTAGGTTATTGGAACAATTTACTGAAGCTTAGAGAGTCGCTTACAACAAAAATCAGTTTCTGAAAGCTCCTCTATGCGTCTTTCAGTCCAGTTCAGTCTCTGGTTTAGTATAATGAGAAGCCACAGTCACACAAAAGGGGCCTGGTATTTCAATTTGTCATTAAATTTTAAAGCTTCATTATTTTCTGTAAGGAATTCTTTAACTTTTTTTTCTATGTTAATATGCTTATGTGTAGATTCTAAAACCTGCCATTGGTAAGGTCAAATTTCCTAGCCATCTTATTTAATTCTGCTGTTTTCACCCATTTTCAAAGCTCATTTAACCACTTGACAGCTTTACCTTACAAACACTTAAGAAAATATCTTTCACTTGCATCGAATCTCTACTTAATAAAGCTATTAATCTATGAATGCTGTAGTATCAAGATACACATTACCTAGAATAAAACATAGATTAATGAAAAGCTGTCCATACTGGGTGGAATAAAACCGAGAATGATTATGCAGTTATGCAGCTGTCACTAGAATAACTTTTAAAAATGATTAAATGGGAATTATCCACTCTTGAAAAAATGTAAACCACTGAAACAACATTCTAAAATATAAACCTTATTGCAAAAAGGATAACCTACATGACAGAAAATGTCACATTAATGAAATTATAATATTTATGATCGTTTTCTATCAAATAATACAGACCTAATGAAACCTTGAATACAATAGTATACAATCCTCAATTTTAAAAATTGAAATATTCAAGATCTATACCCTTTATTAGAAGCTAGTAGAATAAGAAAGAACAAATTATAAGGTACTTCTAGGAAAAATATAAAAAGTTAGAATCATTGCCTTAATCATTGACATTTAACCAAAATATCAGTTTTTTAAATTCAAATTTCATATATACATATATGACTCATAATAATTTGATAAACAATAACTTAATTATTGATTTGATGCATGTTAAATTCATGTAAATTCCTTACAAGGAGACATTGATTTGACATTGATCAATGTGAGAGTTCCATAATATGTTAATATGTTACATATGTTAACAATGTATGTTAATAATATATGCTCAGCCTAAATTAAAGAGTTAGGTGGTTCCTGGAACACATAGTTACATATAATGATGTTAGAAATTTCATTAATATATGACATCTACAAGACCACTCTGCACAACATTACAAAAATATGCCTCACATATATTCTAGAGAGATTTACCTTAAGTCAATTTGCCATGGGTAAGGTCTCTATTGATCATTACTGAATGATTATTAGAAATGTTTTTAAGTTACTAAAAATATTATAAAATTTATACATGTCATTTGAGTGCAATGAGAAATTGAGATATTCAAGTTTTGCCAAGTTCCTTCTAATTCACTACAAATATCAGGAAAAATATAAGCATAAATAAGCAAACAAAGAAGACAATATATTAGCTTTCCAAAGTCAAATCTTGTAGGAAAACTGGTCACTTCTCTAACACCACCAACAATGTAAAACTTGCAAGATCCTTCTCCCATTGCCACACTATTAGTGCCTAAAATGGAAATAAGCACTTTTAACAAGAGGGAAAAAGTATTGTTAAAAATATGTACCTTGTAAATTTAGTCCTCAATGTGTTTTCTAGGTTTTGCTAATGTACTAAGCATGTATTTGAAATTCTGGTATATTGCTTTACCTTTACACCCATCAGTAAAAGGGGCACGATCATGCTTACCTTACTAGTTTGATGTGAGGATAGAGGGGTTAGATACAACGTGCCTAGTAAACCCTCTGGGTTATAATAGATGTTTAATAAATGGTAGATTTACTGTAACACATTCATTTTGCTTCCACATAAACGAATGTTGGTTGATGTGAAGGCACTGCACTTAATGCAAAGTCTTATTACCAAGGTGTTTCAAGCAAAATTGTGATGTATAGATGAAATTTTTTTCCTTACCTCAAGCCTCCTCTTTTTGGGCCCATGGTAAACATACCCAATATTGTTTGAATGCTTACTGTATATTAGGTATTGTATCTCATTTAATCCCCAGAAGAAACCCAAGACAGAGATGCTACTATTAGCTTCATTTCACAGGTGAGAATACCAAAGATTAAGGGCAGGTGGATGGACTGACATGAAGTCACATAGCTGTCAGTAAAGACTTAGGATTTGAACCCAAACAGTCTAATAGCAGTGACTAAACTCTTACATATTAAACCATAACCTCTTCTTCTTCTTGTTTTCTATTCAGTAGTTATGCATTTATTTATATTCTCTCTTCTTTGCATCCTTACTCTCATTATTAAGACTCCAATGTCAGATACAGAGAGAGGTATTAAAATAGAAAAATGTAAAACATACTTGAGCTCAAGTTCTGGCTCTGCTATTTACTTGCTTATGACCCTGAAGAATTCTACTTAACTATGCTGTGACTCAGTTTCTCATAGGAAAACGGGTATAAAATGAAATAACACAGGTAAAACTCGGAGCACATTGCTTGGAACATGTTAGGGGCTCAATATTATATATGTATCATTTATAGCTTTGTGTAAATGTACATATGAGTATAAGCATTTTAAGTCATCTTATGAGTCAAATAAAAGATTTTCCTATTTAAATAGATGTAAAAAAAAGGGAAAGTAGGAAAAATTTATACATATGGACAGTCCTACACCAGTGCCCAAAGAATAATAATTAATATTCAAATAATAATGATAAAGCAGCTACATTTTGAATAATGCCATTTTGGAATTTTTTTCAAGACAGCTCTAATTCTTGTAATAACTTACTGAAGTATTATTTCTCATCTTTTAGAGTGGAGACTCAGAGAATGTAACTTCTAGCCTAAGGTCATATAGCCATTAAGTGTCAAAGCAACAATATGGATTCCAAATCATATATCCTTTCCACTTCTCCAGTGCTCCTCCCTGCACAATGGACTTACAGTTCTGTCCTTGGTAGAGAACTGGCTCTGTGGTATTTAGTTACGTAATGACTGAGGAATAAGAATTGGAACTGCAGATGCTTATGGAACACAAAAACGAAGGCAAGGAAAGTCAGAAAGTGTGAGGCTACTGATCTCCAAGGTGTAGCTTGGAGACACACTTTGTCCTATTTCAGTGCCAGAGGTCAGCTTGCTGGGATGCATGTCACCTCTGCCCATTGCAGGGATAGTGAGGTTGTCTGGATTTGGCTAGCACCATGTCTGAGTGGGACCTCAGTCATAACCCAGAAAATAGGGGGCTTCAGTCTAATAAGCAGAAGATTCTCCCCTCCATTCCTGTTCCACCATTCTCTTTCCAGCACGGTGTCAGCAAAGTCTTTTGATGACCTGGAGATTGTGTCTCCATTATTTTGTATGTACTTACTCATGTGACACTTGTGCTATGCACAGCAGTAGGACCTCTCTTAGAAGTACCAAAGGACAGGAGCTTAAAGTCCATTGGAGGAAGCAAAGACATTTAGATGTGATGTTTTTATAATAATTAGTTACAAAATGGTCTGTAGAAATGTTTTCTAGTCATTAAAGAGGTAAGCTAGTGACTAGCCAATTTCTAGGTTAAATAATGATTATAAATCATCAACAGTCCATGATTTTAGGTGATATCCAGTGTTCTACTTCCCAGAGCACCAGAAGACAAAAAAAAAGGACAACACAAATGGAAATACTAGAATCAGTGTTATTGTACAGTGTAGAAAAAAAATACTATCATTGTAAAGGGCATAAAGAATCTGAGAGATAGAATGACATATATCGGTCTTACAATCAAACCTTATTATTTTTCTTAGGTGACAGCTAAGGCATTGAAGATGATATATTTGGAGTATATTAAGCGCTGGATGAAGTTCAAAAGGTCATCAAATAATTTTATCAACCAATTAAACTTTACTGTGAATTAAAACTGACATGATGCCAATCTCAGTACTACCCATTTTTCCCTTAATGATCACATGTGTGAGAAGCAATTCTGGATTCTCAAAATTTCCAAAGAATATTCCCAGCCTTCCACAAAGTCATACTTCAGTTTAACTTGTTGCTTTAGGGAGACATTTCCTAACCTGATATTTACCCTTCAAGTTGAACTCTAAGCCAAATTCCCTTTCACCCTGGGTGAAGTGACTATTCCTTTATCTCTAGTATAATTAACCTTGAGTTTAGTTGGTCCTGGAGGCAGGGAGGGAATGAAATAAATGTAACAGAATCTGAAACCTATTCTAAGTTTTTGATTCTTTGGCTGTTCTTCATAGATTTTATGCTTAAAACTTTAATTTTTGTTTTTAAATCTATATACCTTCTTATAGCTTTTAGTATGACTTTGATAATTCAGTCCTTTTTGATTTGGAGGCCTTCTCTCAGGATTATTTGGAAATAAAAAGGAAACCAAATATGAACAGAAGAAAAATTATTGGGACAGTTTTATTGCTGTCTAACAATACAATCTACTGCTTTATTTTCTATAAAAGTTTACACAGTGCTAATATGGGAACAGAGATAAAAAGTCCAGTGGTTGAATTTGCCAAGTTCTCTGTGAAATATCTGAATAAAACAGGTCTAGGGAAGCTTTGTATAGCACCGAACTTTTCTTTCTCAGAATTATTCTATATAGTCATGGAGCTTCATCATACTGAGGGCCTTTTATGGGACAAGTATAATGTTAATCATGGACATAATTTTGGTTCTAGGCACTTACTGAAATTTTTATTCAAAATCATTTCTGCATTTACATTGTATAAGAACTATTTAAAATGGTAAGCTTAAAGTGTAAAATTCACTAAACCAAGTTTTTTGAAGATGAAATATGTAAACTAAGATAACTGATCCAATAACCATGTTCCTATAATCATGGTGTTTAGATAGTTTATGAACACGTTACTGAGGATATAGATTTTAGGGCTAGTTCCAAATAGTATGTATTAAAGAGACCAGATTATTTTGTTTTGATCCCAATATATAGAGTTGAATATTTTAAACAGTTTTATTGTTCTTTCCCTTATCCTTCCAGATTAACATGAGGAAAAATATATGAACATGCTTTGTTCATTTGTAAGTCAATAGCTGACCAAGTCTAGATAGTGATATCTTGATCCTTGAACCAAGAGTTTCTGTGATCATGTCTGAAAAAATGAAAACGTGTGCATGATACATATACTTTCTTAGCTATCATATATTTGTATTTATTTTACATTTCCAGAGTCCTTAGAAAAATCTAAACTAGTGTTTTTTCTCTGTGGCACATTAACTTATAAAATATAAATATATAAATGATCCATGGAAATTTTGATTCAGTAGGGTTTGTGTCTTTTAACAAGTTTAAAGCAGATTGCAATGGTACCCCAGGGTCAAAAACCACAGTGCTAAGGAAATTATCTGACTGAAAATGTGCTCCAACATTGGGGCCTATGTGAAAATCTTACTGAATGTTCCTAGATTTTTTCACTGTGCCCAGGGCCAGTGATATATAAAAGTGTACATATGCAATATACCATTGGAAATTTAAGAAAATTATTGGTTATTTGACAATGATAAACCTTTTATCATGTAGAAGGAGATTTGATTTTAATAACTTCTCTTCAGGAACTTCAAATTGATAGAATAGGAAAATTTTTGAGTAATTTTATCTATATAGCCAGTCATGTGATGTAATTCATAATTTTTTTTCCTCTAAGATATTCAAAAACCTGTCAAATGTCAATTCTCTTTAACATTTACTGAAACAAAGTATAGAAAGCAAACCATTAAGAAATTATTTCTAAAATAAATATATAAAACAGTGAAAAAGGATTGATAAATTATGAGAAATATGAAGTGGAATTTAGGTACTGAAATATTTTGAAGTCATAATTTCTGGTTTGCATTTTCTATCATTTTACCTATCAGAAAGAACCCCTTTATGCTAATAAAGTAGCCATTCCCTTTACTCACTTTCACAAAATTCAAATGAAAAATTAAGTTTGAAACAAAAGAAGGAAATATTTTCTTCAGGGATTTAAAAAATTATTTACCATTTCTTATTTAAATTCAGGATGTGAACAACAAATATACATATGAAAAGTGTAAGTTCACATGACCGGCACAAATGCACCTTCATCCATCATTAATCTCTAATGACAGAAACTTAGCATCCTTGCATACTTGTGTATGTCATTTCCCTCCAATAGAAAACTACTCTGAACACTGTCTTTGAACACTGTACTTGCTCTGACTTCTATGTTACTTATGCAAACACTGTCACTTCAGTACTCAATGAACTAGCCACTAAACTGGTCCTCCACAATGGGTCTGAAATCAATAACTAATTTTGAAAACTGATTAGTTTGCACCAAAGGAGTGGACAGTTCCGAATTTTGCCAGAGGACATAATCAGCCAGTAAATAGAGGTATTAGTGCACTAGTAATAGATAGGAAATACAGCCCAACTCTACCATAAACTCTTTCTCACAAAGGACAGTTTGAATCTTTATAAGCAACTTCACTTGTAAATTAAACATGTTTTGATGTTGAAATAAAGGTTAGTTTTATTATGCTACATAGCTGGTTAATAAGAGTCTGTAAATGAATTCTAACAAAGCAAACAAGCTCAGCCTTAGGTGACTGTTAAAGATCCACTGACATTTTTATGTATCTTAGTTGGTTTTGAGCTTCAGATGTTTCCAACATGAAAAATGCTATGTTCTATCAGTTAATGTTGTATTGTTAGCCATTCAAAAGATGTATCTTTCTATTAGATGGGAATGTTGCTATGGAGATAACTATAAAAATCTGACCTAGGAGAAGAGGTGGGGAGGCAATTGCATTAAAGGAAGTCAGAATATCAATTATGCCAATAATTGAAAAGATAGCAAAAAGGTAAAACTCTTATTCACTACTACTTCCAGGAAACATGTGAATACATAATCAATAAAAATGATATTATTTTAGCCTTTTGTGTTGGCTTCATATTTAGTTTCATCAAGGGACCATGTGGAAAAATCCTGACACTTGATTAGAACGTGAACTGGTTCTAAATTCAACACACAACTTTAAAAATCATTCCAAATGCATAAGCAATAGTTTGGCAATGACTGGAGGGTCATTTTAGGGCTGTGATAAAGTGAAACCTCAGAAAGTTGTATTGAAATATGCCCTTCTTAAACCTCTGAGATAGTTGGGCTTCCACAAGCAAAGTAGCTCAACACACTGGTAATGTGAAGCTGGTACTTCAGATTGAATTACTGTAGCAGAGCTTCCTCGTTTGGACTGGGGATTTCGGTGTGTAGACTAGTGCAGTTTGATGCTGTTGCTCCAGGAGGGGGGTGTTCCCCGCCTCGGACAATCCACATAAATTTGGTTAGACCGAATAAAAGCAAGGGCAAGGAGCTGGGCATTTAAAAGGGTGTTTAATCTCATGGCAGTAGGTCTCAGTCTGTCCTCATGGCCCTCTCTCCCTGGCAGTGCACTACTTCCCCACCCTCTAGCACTGGGAGGAACTCTGTGGGTGTGTCTCTAGTCACTGACAGACGTCTGACCGATTATGTACCAGGAATTCAAGGAAATGAGAGAATGGGTGTTCTCTCTACTCCTCCCCTGGGCTAGTCTTTCCATGACTGACCAGCTGCTATGTCCCTGGTAAACATCCTATAGACGTGCAAACAAGCTCTTATACAATGGTTGCTATTAAGGTCAAGCAGGAATTCTGGCCAGAAGTTCCCATTTGCTCCACAGATGATAAACTTGGTATGAGAGAGGAAGGGCAGACACATGAAAGTGACACGCTGTATTCTGAAGAGAAATTAATTATTTTAATGTGGGGTAGAATGTAAATACTTAGATAATAGATTGTAATACAAAACCTCAGGCCACTTCTGTCATTAGTAGATGAAAATGAAAATAAATGAGGAGACTCTCAAGACCTTAGCCCACAATGGTGGCAGTGCTGGGACAAAGCTCTTAATCTGAAATATTCAATTAACTTCAATGAAGAAATTAATATTTATTCTGTTGGTTTTTTATATGCTGAATGGCAACATTCCACATATAATTCCACTTTGAAGAAAGCTCTCAGAAGACAGGGAGGAGAAATGAAAAAGAGAGGATGCTCCTTCATTTGGATTTCAATGTCCCTCAGAGGACTTCCCGGTGCAGAAGGCCCACATAGGCCCACTCTTTCTTCTAATCTGTGCTCATAAACACAATCACCTCTGGCTCATTTCAAGTATATTTAGAGTTAAATTTACTACTTTTTAAACCAAAATAGTTCATTATATCAGAGGCAGTAGATACTTGCAGACATTTCCTTGTATACTATTGATTCTTTGTGAGTTAGTTGGAAAAGCTCACAAATAGCATTGATCCAAATATTACAGAAACATTTCAAGTCCTAGTAAAAGACCTAAGAGGTATTCTAATGTTTAATTACCTTTAATATTGCAAACATAATGTTGATAAAACTGTGTCATATTAGGGAACAGGGCTAATAGGAAAAGAAAATTCAAGGGAGTTGAGTTTTTTTTTTCTAAACAAGAAAATGTTGGAAGCAAATGGACATAATAAGCAAATACAAACCATAATACACTTAGACTATTGTACCATTTATCTGATAGATATATATTTTCATTTCTAGTATGGAAGAAAACAAAACAGTAACAGACTAAAACATTTCAACAGTTGACTCACACAAATATCAACATTTTTCAAGGAGATGATGTATTTAAATTCAGATATTAAACATACATATGCTTACACATGAGATCTGAAACAAAGACCCAGATTATATTTTCAGGGCACAGTAGTTAATCTTTTGGTGGCTTGATTTTTAAATCTCTGCCATGGGAATTATAGAAATGTTAGTTGTTAAGATTAGCTTAGAGCAGCACCTTACAACCTTCCTTTGTTTCCCAGATTTGCCTAATCATAACACTTTTGTCACATTTGTAAAAGTGCAAAGTTTTCAGTGTTCCCCTAGAGATTTTAATTCAGTGGTTCTGGGTTGGAGAATGGAGAGTTATTGCTTAAAGGGTGGAGTTTCTGCTTGAGGTGAAGAAAACATATGACAATAGTGATGATGCTTGTGCAACATTATGAATGTAATTAGTTCCACTGAATTGTACACTTTAAAATGATTAAAATGTTAAGTTTTAAATTTTAGATATGTAATTTTCTTTTGAGTGTGTCCATAGAAATCAGAGTTATATGCTTTCTGGCTTTGAGTCAAAAGCTAGGCTTGTAATTATTTTGTCCATCATGAAATGTAATATCACTATATTCTTAGATTTTAAAGGTCATTTGCATAATGCTATTGCTTTTATTGCTTTAATGATAGTTAAATCATTCTGAGAGCCATTAGAAACTTTATTTTTTGAGCAGTATTCTTTAGTTAGCTTATCTACACTTTGCCATTATAAGCAAAAACTCCACATCTTTTGTCTATTTCCATAATGCTTGTGTGCTGAGACACCGTTTTTGAGTCTTTCTTCTTCCTGTTACGGTCATAAGAGGTTTTGAGCTAATCTGTTCCCAAGTGTCTGGATACAGATGTGGTATCACACATGCTGAGAGAAATATATGAACTTCAAGTGCGGCAACCAACTAGATCCTTGGGCAGAAACAAAGTGAGGAAATACATTCAGAGGACTGCTTTTACTGTAAGATTATACCAAATGATTAATAAAGTGTGGCTGTATGTGAGTTATGACTTATTAGGTGCTATTTTGATAGCACTGTCCTAAAATATTGGTAGAAGTTTTCAAAACAAACTAGTGGCTAATAAAAACCTCATGGGACCTTTAAATGTGCCCTTCTCTGCAGGGCACATTTGTAGGTAAATTTCCGTATGCCTAGGTCTCTGGGTTTACCTTTTATATATTGAAAGGAAGGTGGTTTCAAACTTGATAAACATTTTCCAATTTAATTCTGCTGCCTAAATATTTGCTCTGTTGTATAAATAAATGAATCAGCTGGGACCTATAAATGTCAAGTCCCTGAATTTTCTCTCACTTCATTGTAAGTCACTCAGCACATGTAACTAAATAGATATTTGAGATTGAAAGACAGTCAAGGTTAAGACTGCAGCTATATGGCGTTTAAAAATTCCCTCTAGCAAAGAAACACTTGAGGAGAGACTTACTCCGGTGGAACATGAGCTGACAGCTTTTCAATGTAAAATGGTAACACACACATACAAATTAAGAAAGGAGCATATGGTCAATTTTGTGGACCTATTGAGATTAATGTATGAAGGAATGAATGTGTGTGTGCGTGTGTATGTATGACAGAGAGAAAGAGAGAGAGAGAGAGAGAGAGAGAGAGAGAGAGAGAGAGAGTGTGCACACTTCTATGGGACTATTTCTTTACAGCTAACCATAGTCCCTACCAAATATAATACAAAACGATGCTTTATATATCCTGTGCTTACTCATCCAGAAAGAAGATTGAAAGGACTATTTTGTTGTAAAAGTTCATCTCAAAAGCAAAATTCAGCATTCAATCAGGAGAGAGTACTTGTTGAATTAGAAGTGTATTGAATTATACAAATACCAGGAAGACACTGGTGTCCTTGAGTACATATAATAGATCTGCAGCTTTTTAGGTCTGATCCCTGTCATTCAGTTTGAACTGTCATTAAGTTTGAGTTAAATGTCCTCAAGTCCCATTTGGTCCCTAAAGCTGCATAGGTCCACTGTGACTGTATTGACATATTCTGCCCTATGCTTGCTATAACTAAACAGTCATCTTTTGCTTGAGCTGTTACATATATGTGTGGCTCGGTGTAACCCTTTTGATTACATCAACCTTCCTTGATGGCAACAATCTTATCTGTTTGTTTCAAACTAAAATGAATACTTACCAAAAGGCTTTTTTATGACTTTCAAATGGGTGGCATTCACACATCATAGCAGATAGCTAAAGCTAGCGGCATCAACCTTCCACAAACTTGTCTATTATTGTAAGAGGTATTTTTTCAAATGTGAAGAGATACTAATTCAAAACTAATTTTAAAATGCTGGACAGAATTTGTATTAGACTTTCTATCTAGTAATTGTTAACAATTTCAGCATTAGTACATTGTCATGATATTTTCAGAATGGTGTGCATGGCAAATTTTTTGACAGGTTTTGTGTTGAATACTGTCAAAAGTCCCTGGTGTTTGATTGCCTTAAAATGCTAGAATTACTACCATTTGGCAGAGGTTTATGTAATGTGTGCAAATTTTAGTCAATAAATAAAATAAACATCTGTACGAGTTAAAATAGAATCTGAAAATGTGGTTTAATTAAAATTCTTTTTGCTGAACATTCTGGGAGATAAACAAGTGTAATTTATAAACTGTATTACTTATTGTTATATATATATATATATATAAGTACTGTATATTTCATATATAAATATATACATAAACACACATACTAACAGATACTAGATTTACAGAGAAGGAAATTATGCCACATGTGATAATTGCATGACTTTATAGCATTTTATTTCACAGGTTAGATATAAAGGTAGCCTATAAGAAGAGACTTGTTTTGCCATGCCCTGCTCAAATCCCAAGGAGAGACAGAAGAACATGTCTTTAAAGAGGTGACCTGTCCTTACTAAGAAATGTTTAAATTAAGTAGTAAAGAACAAAGAAAACAACTTAAAAGTACATTCTTTCTCTTTGATGGGGAAGAGCCAACATGATCATCTGGAGATGAAAATAACAATGTGCCTCTTTAAAAAGTCAAGAAAGGAATTAAAAAATAGCAATTCCATCTCTATTTCTCCCTCTTCCATCTTTTTATAAATATACACTTATACACATAACTTCACGTTCACTTTTCCTGTATTACCTTTACTTAAGGGTGACATATATACTGCAAAGAAGTAAATATAATTTCAAATATATCATCAAGATAGTGCTGAATGAATCTAGACTGTAATGGGATGATTGAAGGTTATATGTCTCTAAAAGAAATGGAATGTTAGGATAGAAGATGATATAACCAGAGTGTTCGTTCAGAAAAAGGACAGTAGAAATCACTGGAAAGAGAATATAAATTGTAGGAATAAACTTTAGTTCTTAAAATGGCAGAAGAAATGGTTTATGGAATTTAGACTCAGATCACAATAGAGAAGAGAGGTTAAGTGTAATACTGGTGGTAGTTTTAACTTTCTGGATATCTATAAAAGCTGGTAAGTCCTTGACTTTCATTACCTTGATGATACTTATCCTAGAGCATGTTATAACTTGAGAGGATATCTCAAAGTGTGGTCCATGAGCCACTGTCATAATAAGGACAGGAATGAAAGTAAGAACTCAGAAAACTTCATGGCAATTGAAATAACAGTGAACTCCTATTATGTAATAATTTTTCGGTTAATTTACTTTCAATGTATTTTACAAAATTCATGATGGATCATAAATAAATAATAACAACAAATCTTCTTTCATCATATATAACTTCAGAATGAGACTCAACATCCTAGAAAATGAGCGCTTCATGTGTAAGTATGCTACTCAATGGGAGTTGAGGCTTACAAAAGACTAAGCAACATAAAGCCTAATTTGATTCTGTTAAAGAAAAGAAAACCAAGGAAAACTGGCTTCCTCTTTGAGTGGGAGCTGAAGGGTTGCCCTGGTGGAAAGGATGGAGAACTCCCCAGTTATTGTTTTCTTACCTCTGCCAAAGATCATGATCTTCAAACTGAACACTGTAGAACACATATTGATACATGGGATTTTAATCCCCCCAAAGCTAGGAAATTGTAAAGTAAGTCCTTATTGGTGTAAATTCATAAATTCTCTAGTCTCTGTGATTTGTATCTCAGGGTATTGAAATGATCATCAAACCAATTTGAGAGATTTTTGGAAAATTTGTGATAAAAATAGGAATATTTAAAATATGTGTCATTCTAATTTTATCAAGTAGCATAAAACAGGTTCAGCAGATCATACTGAGATAGTTTATGAACTTACTGAGAAGGCAGTGATTACTATGCCCCACTTGGATTCATTATGAATTAATTATTTTAGAATAATCTCTTATTTCTTTGCACCATTTTTAGACAGTTGGAGGACAAAAAGAGTGCAGTGGGAATCTGGATTTTGCTTGCATAGTGTTTCTCATTGCAATAGCAGCCTCAGCTCTTAAGGGAGTCTGCGCTGCCTTCTCTTAATTCACGGCATTTCAATGAGGCCAACCCTGTTCTCCGGATCCAGGGACTGACATTTTATCCAAATGAGAATGCTACATGGATTTTTTGGGGGGTAGGAAGTATTAGAAAAAAGCAGATCTACTTCTGCTTGAGATGCTAAATATGAGTGAGTAAGCTGGTTGTCATTTTACCACTTAACAGGGAAAATGAAACCAACAGAGGAAAGCATATCTGAGCCATGAAGTGGATTTTGATGACATCATTAGTTCACCTGAAATTAGCTATAATAACTGCTGGAGTTCTACCACATCTCATCCAAAATAAAGTGCTATTTCTGGCTCAAGAGTGTTTAATTTTGGATTCGATCCTTAAAAACGGAAAGAATCCTGACTTTATACCCAGTGCATCTGAACATCAGAAGCCTATTTATTTATACTTGAGGACAAGATGAAGAAATATGGGATGAATATGAAGATAATTTAGTGAGTTGAAAATTCATAGAATAGCCATAATTAAGCTTTATAATTATTGTTAAGCAACAGAATTCTCAAGTAAATGTTATATAAAAGTTTCTCTTTACTTGCTCCAGTAAGCATGTTTGCAAATGAACTGGAAGAAGTTGTGGAAGATAGGGCAGTATTTTGGACTATTAAACCTGAGAAATATTTCCATTATGAAACCTTGGAAATATTTGCTAAAAATAATGTAATTTTGATTTTAAAATGCTTATAAGATAAGAAAGGGAGTCCTGAAAGGTGAAAAAGAAAGTAGCAGCAAGAAAAGCTGATCAAAAATTTCTTCATGGGAGCTACAGCTGCCTTGCGAATGTTTAATTATTTCAGTACCCTAGGATGTCATGTTTTAACAACCATCTTGGGGACAAGAGGCAAAGTGCTGGGCCCCACAAGATAAACAAATTGGTTCCAATAGAGTCAGGATCCTTGAAGGACAACACCCTCAGTGAAAAAGTACAATAGAAGTGAAGTCCACCCACTAACAATTGGAAACATGTGGGAAGCCTATCACAGCTGACCTAACCTCTAGATTAAAATTTAAAAAAGGTTCTCTGAGAATTCATAATTACATTCCTGCCTTCCATCTAGTTTGGAGTTCAAATTAACTCTTCCTGCTTCATCCAGAAAACCTCAAAATAATAAATTAACCGAAGTTGTCCTCATTGTTAGTACAGGCGTTGGGAGTGATATGGGGCTAGGAAAAAAAAACCACAACAATGAATTCTCTGGAAAAAGAGATCTCAACCTAGATCTTACAGGATTACAATAACAACATCACATTTAATCCAAAATTGCAAAATACAAGAGGAAACACAAACCGGTATGTATGAAAGCTGAGAGTTGACCAACACTAGACTCTCAGGGAAAGAAATCCTGTAAATATTTCTCAAAAGTACAGAAAATTATTTTATAAGGAAGTTCAGAGATGTAGTAAGTAATGTTGAACACAGATATTAAATAACACCTTGGAAAATAAAAATCAACATTGATTATAAAACAAATATAACTTCTAATCTTGGGAGGTTAAAAACTCCAAGAGAACAACAGCAAGCCAATGACATGACTTGAAGTAAAAAGGATTGTTTTCAGATGAGAATGGTGACAACTACATCATGTGTAATTGACTGAAGGAATTTGGAACTGCTAGCTAAGAGAAGACACAACTTTAGGAAAATCTACCATAAATGATTTTAAATACTGTCATGTACTGAAACATTTATATTTAATTCTGAATCTTGCTAGGTAGTATAGCAAGGAACAATGAAGTACAGATTTCACTGAAATATAAAGAACACCTTTTGTTTCATCAAGGCTAGTCTAAAAAAGAATGGACTTCCTCAGAAAGTAATGATTTTCTGCTCTTTAGAGGTATCATACATAATGGCTGCTTTATATGTGTTCCCATAGCAAGAATTCAAATATTAAATAGATGGAATAAATACATTCTATTATTTCTTCTGAATAGATATTATTCTGGAATATGACTCCTGAGAGATGGTAGAAAAATAAAGTGATCCTTATGTTATGCCTCCAGCTTAGAGATAAAGAGAATTTGCAAGTTACACACAGGGAGGGGGGACCCAGGTGGAACCCAGCAGTGTTCCTAAATTGAGGAGACAGAACTGGGAGTTTGGGGAGGCTGGTGGCTAAAGTTCACAGCAAAGAGTTCCAGAGAGAAAAGAGCTGCAAACAGAGAGGATCTGGGAGATCTGCAAGGTTTCTCTTCGACTATTCAGCCGCATAGCAATCAGTGCACATGTGTGAACAAATTTCCATCACTGGACAAAGAACCATCTAAAATAATTAGGAGAAGAAATCCTTGAGATCACAAAAGGCTAGGAATAGTTATTGACCTGGCCAGCTCAAGTGGAAAATGTCATAATTCAAGGGACATTTGTTAGAATCTCAAAAGAGTTTTGCTTCACTAAAGAAACAATTAGTCCTGAACTAAACACTGTGCTGGTCCTACTAATAAAGCTTAAAATCAAGACCAGAAAGAATCAAGTTATTTCTGGGTAACTTAAACACATCTCAGAACATAGCCCAAAAATATTTTTAGGAATATAAAAATGCCTGACATCTAAAACTATAAAATTCTCAATATCTGACATCCAATAAAACATTAGCAGGCATGCAAACAATCTGGAAAACAGAATATATAATGTGATATATAATGTGTAAAAGAAACAAACAAAAAATAAAAGAACTAAAACCAACCCAGAAATGACATAGGTGGTGGACTTAGTATATGAAGACATTAAAGAATTTATAATAACTGTATTCTATATGTTCAAACGCCAGAGGAAAGATTGAAAATATCAGTAAAGACAGGAAAGATATAAAACAAAGTAGATCAAATTGAACTTGTAGCAGTGAAAACTACACTGCAAGATAGGAATAATAGCCAATGAGACATTGCAGAGGAAAAGACTGATGACCTTGAAGACATAACAATAAGAGTGTTCAAAATGAAACACAGAAATGAAAAACAAAGGCTAAAAATCTCAAAGAGCATCAGGGAGCTGTGGAACCACTTCAAATGGCCAGCTATACCTGAAATGTAGTCTCTCAAGGAAAAGCAGGATATTTGCAGTGGGGAAAAAATAAATGTTTGAAAGAAAAATGGCCAAAATTTTGCCAAATTGAATGAAAACTATAAGCCCATAGAACTAAGGAGATTAATGAACACCGAGCATATATTCACAGCCTAATAAATCCCCTAATTTTGTATGAAGATACTCCAGGTTCCAATTCTGATTTCCTAAGAAGCATTACAAGGATATTAAGCTTAGTCTTCAGTTTTCTGAACTGATATAGTGATAGCAACATCAACAATAAAATTAATAATTGAATGTTTTTTTACATATAAAATAGTTCTGATTTCTTAAGACCTGGGCCCCAAAACTGGTACATCATCACTTCCACCATATTGTATTGTCAAAGGCCATCATAGCACCTACCCAGATTCAAGGGGGAACATAGGCCTTCTCCTCCTGATGAGAGGAATGCTAAAGAATTTGCGACCATTTTTAGTCAGTCTATCTGTCACGCTACCATTCCATATTCATATCAGCTATTAGGATTTGGGTAATTCCAAGTTCAGAAATGTGGTGTGCATAGTCAAACATCAGAAAATAATTTATCTTCTTATATAAAAATGCCCAATCTTTATCCATGGCTATTGAAAAACATTTGCATGATAGGTCTGATTTAATATTGCCTTGAAAATACTCTGTTTGTGGGATTTTTTAAACCAAAATAGGAAAGGAGACCGAAAAAAACAACATAACTTAAACGTATATTTTCATTTTCCTTTTTCAGGTTCTTAAAACATAACATGTTTTCAATTCATGGCTAAAATCTTTCAGTATTTAATTTGGAACTATATTATCGATGGATTTGTAAAATTGAAAATTCCTTTTTTTGGAAAACCAAGAAAATTGTGTGTGATTTTTCTCTGTGGGAGTGTGAGACAGTATTGTTTGAGAAGTTTATTATTTGAAAATACCAAATATTTCTCTTTGGTGATAAGTAAATGCGATTTATTTTATTTGTTTTGAGCAGAATCAGTCTGGTTCATTTGAGCTTTTAAAAGTTGTAATCATTTGTTCAGGGTAAGGCCAGCATTTTTCTTTTCAACACATGTAAAAATATATTTGCCAAATAAAGTAATAGTATAATGATTCCCAGTACATATACAAAATACTTTGAAAAGTATTTTTTTCAATGACTCTCACTGATTGTGGAAATAATTATTTATAATGAGACAACTGGGAGTTTAACATCAACAGATCTTTTTATTGTAAAAGGTCTTTAACTGCTAAGTTAATTCTAATTATATGTATTTTAAATTTAAAACTAAGTATATAAAAATACTAATTTGGCTTTGTAAATTTCTCAGTTTTTCTCTGATTACTCCAAACTACTCTTTAAAGCAAGAAATAAAACCCTTTGAGTTAGATAAGTAAGTCCAGATTGAATTATTATCTCCTAATTTATTAGCTGTATCACCATAGCTTCCATTTCCTCCTCATTGGCACATCAGATGCTATAGCCCCTGTCCTTCATGTTCCTCCTTTGAGGATTTATTAATACAGTATGATATCACATAATAACATTCAACACACTGTAGGACAATGTGTATTGTAAGGATGAAAGAAAGAAAACTAACCTAAATCTTAGTAAAATAACTTTCTAACCTCTCAAGGAACAGGTAGAAAAAAGTACTGATACCAAAAGGTGGCTTCTCTTTTTTGTTTCTTGCAATAGTTCCAGACTTTAACTGTGGATGTGTATTTTAGTTATCAAAATTTACTGTGCAAAGCCCAGTTATAAAATATAGTTTTTATTTTCTAGTTTGGTGATATCAGCTATAAGGATGAAGTAATTTTAAGGGGTACCTTTCAATATGTTTTATTGAAACTTAGTATATATTTTTCTGACTTCCTTAAAGATCTAATTCAAATTTATTTCTCTAAGAAGTATGAGATTACTAAAAGGCAGGTTGGAAGCACAAGAATAATTACAGTAGAAACAATTAAACTTAATAATAAACAAAAGAGTTTTTAAACATTCTTGCCAGGTCTGCAGACACAGCTACTAACATAGATAGAATGAGTGGTATGCAAAGCTCAAGATAAAGAAGGTCAGAGGATCATGGAAGGGAATTTTCCAAACCCAAATGCCAGTCTTCTGAGGTAGCTCTTTCAAAAGGCCCTGATACAGATTTCCTAGAAATGACCAACTGAAAGTGAGTCTACTGAAGAAACACTAAGGCAAATTTGAAATCACATTTTGTTACTAGCTTATCGCAATATATTTCCTACCTCTCCACACACAACTGAACTTGCAGGAGAGTCGGCAAACACTGAAGAAGAACCATTGTATTAATGTCTATGTCTCTACAAAATATTTTTGATTGTTAGGAAAGAAGAAAATAGTGACACAAAAATATAGATGAAAATAAAGGTATTCATCTTAGGAGTCGACATGAACAAGGGTGTCACAGTCTAGCCATAGTTTGGTGCTCAACATAAGTTGATAAAATAAACACAGTATTTTAATAATGTTATTGTTTTTTCAGTGAAAGATGGAAAATTAGAGTAATAGGAAATGAGAGTTGAAGGACTTGTTAGAAGCCATCCAGATCAACTTCTTATCTGATAAGATGAGGGAACTGAAATGAATGATGTGACCTGTTCAGTCTCAAAGAGGGAATTGCAGTTGAAATCAGAAATAAAACTAGACTTCTGGCTTCCTAGAGGCCAGTGTTTTCTCTGAGCCATAATAATGTGTTTCTGTTTTGTCTGTTCCCTGGAGTCAAGGCAATGGGTATGTATAACCAATGTAACTAAGTGTAGAGAAGCACACCCAGGCACCCCTAAGCTTCTGCACTTCACAAACAGCTATCACAAGCATGTTGATAAGCAGGTTAATACTCTTTAAATGTCAGTGGTGCTCTCCACACAAAGAATCAGAAGCAAGCTTGGTAGACAGACAGCCCTCCCTTTCTGAATTGAAAGGAATGTTGCTTATGTAACACATTTACCTCATGAAAAATCCCAGTCTGTGGAAATATGGTCTGTGGAAATAGAGTCAGAATAATAAAGCAGAGCTCATTGTTAGATTTACATGTGCTACTTAGCCCATGATGTTTCACTTGTAAAAATGAAATGTTTCACTTGTAAAAGTAAGGTGTGCTTTGCAAATGAAAACCAGGCATTCCACTGGGGTGATAAAAAAGTCAAACTTTAAGCTGCTGCATTGAAAGATGAAAATGAAAACAAATCAATGGGTTTCAACAAGTAAAAGTTTAAAGTAGAAACTGCTAAACAGTTTAAATCTCCAATTTCTAAATAATTATAAATTTCCTATATAATAATCTAAATCTTCATATGCATGAATTTCTTTTATATTTCAATGACTTGGTATAACATTTAGAAATAAAATAGGTAGCAGGATCTTTCTAGAAGATTGAAGTATAACATTTATCATGAATAAGTGAAGGAAATATGTTTTCTTTTAGGTAAATTTTAGTAATATTATTTATTGAATAATTATTAATTGCCTAGAGATTACATCCTAAGTGAGAGAGTCTCTTTTCTAAAATAGAAGAGATACTATTCTCTAATTTTTAAAAAATTATGTATTTTAAAATTTTGTTGGTTAGTCAAAAGAAGTTTTGTTAGGCATTATTGTGTATCAGGCATTGGATTATGCTCCATTAATACAGCAGAAATCATATTCTAGTGCTATAGTAACACCCTCACAAGAACTACAAACAAGTGAGGAAGAGAGACATAATAATCAGAAGAGATAAGTTATATGAAGGGTCAGGTCACTGGGTCTAAGAGATTATTATTTCTAACACTACAGATAATAACACAATTCAAAGGTTAGGTGGGAAAAATAGAGGAGCCTTTCAAGTAGAGGGAATAGCACGTGTATTGACTCAGCTTTAAAATAACTTGGCTCACTGGGGCTATGAAAGAAGGACAATGTAGCTGAAGCCTTGAGAGTTAGGGGGAAAGTGAGATAATACTGTCTTGGGGAGGAAGGCACAGGTCTTATTATGAAGGGCCTTGTGACTCAGGTTGAAGGATTTATATTATAATGGGGTACATTTCTAAATATTTAATATAAATTAGTAACAAAACATTTTGAGTAATTTAAAATGCTGGACTGAATAAATTATTTTAAAAATCTTCCCTTCACAGGCTGTGAAGAGAAAATAGTAAATGAGGGTGAGAGTGGAAGCAAGGAGGCCAACTAAAATCATACTGTAACAACTTGAAAAATGTGTTAGCAATATCGATCAGGAAGAATGCATTCAGTTGAAACAGAGTTTGGAGGCTGAATTGATGGTATTTGGTGATGGGGATGAGGGACATTGGAAGATATTTCCATTTCCTAAGCTTTAGACTTCAGAAAAAGTGTGATTGAAAGTATCAACTGCTGAGAAGTAAAAGAGATTAAGGATGCAAAATATTTGGGGACAAAATCAAACGTTCAGTTTGGGTATGTTAAGTGGGAGGTGCCTTTGAAAAATGCGTGCAAAAGTCAAGTGGGGTGTTAGAAACACAAATCTAAAACTCAGACAAGAGGTTTGCATGGAAACCCCAAATGTGAGCATCATCAACCCATAGATAGATTTAAAGCCATGGGAATGGTGGGGTCCCCTAGGAAAAGAGTAAAAAAAGGAAACAGGAACCTAATTACGGTCTATGCTAAGATTGATACCTGTTTCTTCAAATGTTACTGAAGGTGTTCAGTCTCTAAATCTGAGTATCTAGAACTCTGCAGGTGATGGCTATTGCAATGATGAATTACTTGGGATGAATTAAAGTAGAGCCAATGTGAATGACAAAAAAAAAAGTTATTCTACTATAATGAATACAATCAAAGAAAAAAGATCTTTTAGTAAAATACATCCAGTAATTTCAATGAAACAAGCAGATAAGTGGAGTTTTTTTGTTTTTTTTAGAACTATAGCTGCCCTGACTTGACCAAATCCTTGTTGACCTTAGATTGAGAAAATATTTGGGGATAGCAGTTAGATTAGCACGGTAGAAGCCATTTAATACTCCATTTTTCCAAATGGAAAGCCATTAAACTCTATAGCTTCAATATTATGCAGTTTCAGAATTATTTATTGCCTCGTCCCTTATTTGCCACATCCCCCAAATTAAATTTTGATACACAAACTAGTCTAGAAATTTATACAATGTGAAAAGATAGTTTCATTAACAGATTCGTCAACTGCAGAACTAACTGACATACAACTTGTTATACATAATGGTGAGAGAATGGAATTGCGATAATTGAAAATTGTGTTCTGTGTTCCTGAGTCTTTAGATTGGAGCGAGAAAAGAAAGGAAAAAATATCTTCACAAAAAAGAAATCACGTGGCTCATCACTGGTACTGATTCATTTATTATAATTTTTACTCAGATGTTTTACCAATGTTTTAAACTAGAATTTTGACAATTTATCCTTCCAAATCACAGAATAAACATGTCTGATTTCACATATGTTACCAGGAAGATTTATCAAGAAATATCTAAATAACCTCAAGAAAAGTTAGTGGAAAAATAAACATATTTTGAAAACCTAATTAATGCTAAGTATAGAGCAATTCTTTCTCTTCCTCATTATTATTATCATAAAATACCTAAAACAGAACCATGCACCTTTAACTCATTATACCAAATCAATAACAGATATTATCTTTCAATTTTTCTGCCTTATCCCCCACCCCTTCTTGCTTAAACAATTCTGCACATTGCCTCCCATGCAGAGGGAGTGCAGGGCTATTCTGTGCAGAGGTGACTGTTGATTGAGCTACATTTGGTCAACAGTTCAAAGAACCAGAGGATTACCTGGCCAGACACCTGTAAGGTACATGTGGTGTCACTTGGATGAGTTGCCCATCTACCAATTTCCAGAACTATAAAAATTCAAAGATGAGCAATTCAGCTAAGAGGAACAGGATGTAGGCTGGTGGTCCTTACAGGGCTACACCCTAAAACATCAAGTAGAGGAATCAGGTGATGAGGGAAACAGATCAACTAAAGAGTAGAGAGATAATAGAGGTAAGGAGAGTGTATGGCCTCAAAGAAAGAAATGTTGCCTTGATGGCTGACTGGTTTTCAGGTATTGGTTTTATGAGGTGGTTTGTATTCCCTACCTAAGGGTTCCATGATCCTTCCTATAGCCTCACATTGGCCAACAGGTACCACCCTTTTTACTTGAGTTAGAGTTTGTTCACAGTACTAGGTGAATATTCCCAAATGTGTGTGGGTGAGTAGAGGGTAAGGGCAATACTGTATGTATAGAGATGATCATTCAGCCTTACATATCATATTGAAAAACTGAAGCCAGGTAAGTTAATATGGTTATATTCATACAACTGACTACTATGAACTTGTTACACAAAAATGAGTTGAGTCTGAAATAAGTGCTAAAAATGTACATTCACATATTTAGTTTGATTAGTACATTCACAAAGTAGTTTTCTTTGGTTGATGGGATTTTAGGTTATTATTTTATTTCACTGGCTTTTATTTTTAAATTATCCAAAATAAGGATTCATTACTTTCCTAATCAGAATAATAAAACACACAAGGAAAAGAAAATTACTCATTATCAATCAAAACAAAGAACACAAGATTATAATAGACTATGATTGTATCTATGATTTAAAAAATGGGTAAACAAATAGAAGGACATATTTTGATATGACTCCAGTAAACAGTGGCAGAATATATATATATTTTTGTCTTTTCACTACTTTGCATAGTTTTTTCATTACATTTAAGTTAACAGGTAGCATTACCTGCCACAGATCAGGCATGTTTACAATAGACATTTGAATCAGATATCTATCATTATGTAATGGTAAGATTACAGTAGCCCTCATAGAGGAAGACATAAATTTTAACTGTCACAAACTTGTATTCCGTTATCAAAATCAACTGGTGAAATACCAAAGTAGCTCAAATAATCCCTTCCTTTCACCTAATGCTATTTACTAAGTACAAACAGGAAAATGGAGAGTCAATCAATGTGGGTGGATTGAGGAAAAGGAAGGATAGGTCAATATGAATATCCACTCATGGAGTCAGTGAACAACATGTAGGATTTGCTGGTTAATCTAGTTGCTAATCTTCATTTTAATCCTCCTGGCAACCTCGGTAATTGTTTTGGCATAATGTTTCAAACAACTCGCTCAAAGTCAAATGTACTTCTAGGAATATATATATTTAACTAGATGTTACATTTAGAGAGAAAGAACTAAAGTTAAAGGCAGAGTGTAAGAAAGTAAAATTGAGTTAACACCAAAAATGTAATTATAGTCTAAAAAATCCCACGGCTGTTATGATTAATTTAAAATGCATTCTTAAAAATATTTTGTCAAGCAGTGTTATAAGAATGATCCCAATTTCATAACTGGCATCATTTATATTTCATAGACATGTGCATTTGCAAAGAAAACCTACTAATGTCAACATGTTGGTGCTAATCCTGATGTGTTGGCTCCCACAACAATTAATTTGTCAGTCTTTTCTTTTAATACCTCATAAATCCTTCAGCTCACACCTTCTCTGACTTGGAGGAGCAACACCATCCATAGTAACACTTTCATTTTCTGCCTTGAATTTGCTACACATAAATCCTTAGACACTTAAAATTACTTTCAATTTCACATGTAATTTATATTTAACTCTGCATTTTCAAAGTTTGTGTGCAATTAGAAGTTATATGGATATTTTATATATAATAGTAAGTCCGAGGGGAACATATAACAAATTACCTTTCTATCATATAGATGTTCATGTTATTTTGGAAAGTTATAAAATATGCTTCTAAAATGAGGGTGTAAAGCCACTTGTGTGTTTTGCATCTATCGTTTCTAGCTTTGCCCCACTTTTATTTTTCCAGACAGACATCACATGTCTCCTAATATGTGACGAGAAGGGTATACAATCATTTTTTTGATGTTCTCCTAAAATGCATTACCTCAATCTACTCGTGAGAAAATTTCAGGCAAACCCAGAGTAAGGAATGGTCAACAAAATAATTGGCCAGTACTCTTCAAAAGTGACAAGATTATGAGAGTCAAAGAAAGACTGAAGAGCTGTTCCAGATTGGTAGAGACTAAGAAGACTTAAGACCTAAATGCAATGTACTATCTTGGGTTGAATCCTGAACCAGAAAACAGAATTGGCAAATTTAGATTAGATCTGTAGGTTTGTTAACAGTATTGTATCATTATTAGTTGTAGGAAATTAAGGAAAAAATAGAGGAGTGGTTGAAGGGTATAAAAGAACTGCAAGTTAATATTCTTTTAAAGAAAAAAAAATTCCACACTCTGAGCTTAAAGAGCATGAATTTTCATTTTATGTTTGTGGAAAATAAGATTGTTCTGACAATTTCTACAAACAATCTTGGCATTGCAGAAAATTTAACTAGTGAGATAATACTTAGTAATCTTTCTATTACTGCCAAGTTGAAGTAACATTATTTTCTCCGTGAAGCATCTGTCAATAGACATTGATTCACATTTCATTCATGCATCTATTTTATTCATACAAACCATAACTTCCCCAAGAATCTGTAGAATATGATATTCTAAAAATTATGAAGAGTAAATATAGTCATCACAGTAAAAAAAGAATGCCTTGAAACCTTTAAAATCTATAAAATGGTTTTCCATAACCAGTTTTAAAGGTACTTAAATATGTGTTTTTTTCTACTTCTGATCTCATGCTAGACACAGGTCACTTGACAGGATTATGACAATATAGCAATGAGGCAGAAATTTATGCTATAAATGCAATTGTCATTATGTTCAATAATCTTTCTCAAAACAATGTTTCTAGGACACAATATGGCAAAAGCTGTTAAATGGATGAATTGTAATCTTACATGTGCCTTAAAGCAAATTTTTTGCTAGTAAATATTAAACTTCTGAAAGTAGTGGATTGACATAGAAATACTAGCAGCAACTGAACTATTTTTACATAAAATATTCATGTAATGAAATATTTTTAGGAGAGATAGGACTGTGTCTTTACATATAATGATAGCTGATGTCTGGAAGGTATTAGACTGTGGTTATAATAATCACTTTAATTGTAACAGTTCATGCTAGCTCTGCTGCACATCTATTCTTCATTTGTCCCTAAATTAATTTATTCTACATAAGAATATATAACCCTCATCAATTTAAAATGCTATCCTTGGCTATGTGAGTCATTAAAACAAATACATAATGCATGAGTCCAACAATCCAAACTTTGAGGGGGAAGGACTTTTTAGCCAAGTGTGAATCATTGCTACAAGGCTGACTTATGAAATTTAATCAAAATCAAGCCATGATCACAATGACCATCAATCAATTCCAGAGCTATTCATATATTTTGTTTTGAAAAGAAGTATTTCATTCACAATTTTGACTCCAATATTTTTCATTAGAACAACTGATATACGTAAACTATGTAGATAACTCTACGAAGTTAAAGAAAATTTTCACAAGATATTGCTTTTCCAAAAAACAATCAAGTCCTAAACATGTGCTGAAGTCATTGGAACTAGTTCATTCAAGAAACACAACTCACTCAACATCTGGGATGATAAGATAAGCAGTAAGTTGTGGTGGTGGTTAATCACAGTGAATAAATGGAACTAAGTATTTCCCATTTTAGAGTAATGATTTTGGAGGCTATATAATATATGCAATATGAAGAATTAATGAGAATTAGAGAAGGATAATAACATATTTGGTGATTATGTGAATACCATGACATCATTCTTAACATTTTCTATTTTAATAAATACTATTCTATGTTTGACTTCCTATCCACATCCTCAAACTTGGTTTCAGTTGCAAAGGTTCAAAATAAATATCCTTATACTAACAAAATAAGTGTGTCCTGAAACACAAAATATGTTTATTCAGGATCACTTGATATAGCTTGAATAATAAGGATAATAGATTCTTCAGGAAAGTGGATTCATTACCTTTATCTAACTGCCCTCTTTTTGTGAATATCTCAGAGTAGATGAGATTCAGAATTTGGGGTTGTGGAAGATTGATTTCAGGAATATGCCTAGGTTTCAATGTTATATTGAAAGTGAAATGTGAAAGGATAATTTTTCCATGTCTTTTTCATAGTACAACACATACATACTGACTTTATTGACCACTTATTAATTTTTGTTTAGGTAGTTTTCTTAAGTAAATTTGAAATCTTAGAACAGATGCCTGTTTTCTTTTTAATTGATGTTTTTCATGGCTGTACTTTTGTGCAATGATCAGAAATAAGTGTCTCTTTCTTGACCAGAAGCTTCTTTGCAGTTTAAGTGAAGAGTAAAATACAGTTACAGCATACAAAGAGTGGAGGCATATATTACTACACTGGGGATTATATCTGCAACATAGACTAGTGACTTATATTTCTTTTCAGGGATAAATGTGCATGCATGTGTGTGTTTGTGTGTGTGCATCTAAATATATGCACATAAAGGCAGAAGATAGGATCATTTCCTCTTTGTGTATTATGACATTATTCCTATCTTGCACAATTTCTTATGGTGCAGTCTAAATGTTAATTTTAAATCAGTCTGAAGATGCTGAGCAATTTATTAAACAAATTAAATAAATATATAAAATATGTTTTCAGGCTTTATTTTTCCCTTATGGTAAAAATGTTCTATTCCTTTTGCATGTCTTCTAGTAGAATACTAATTCCAAAGCAAGAGTGCTACTATAATTCATATTTTTTACACACTATAAATTTTTTATTTGTACTCTATGTTTAGAAGTCCTGAGAAAAGTTGAAAAAGCAACTTGGTGTTGCTTGGAGTCATTACAACCACATGAACAACCTTGTCTGATGATTCTTTATGGAGGTCTGGGCATGAAAATATGTGTTCTACATCCTTGTAAATAGAGTACTAGGATAATAAAAAATATTTGAAAGCACTGCTGATGGCACTGACAATATAATAAGCTTAACAGTAGATGTTCTTATATATATGTGTGCATGTGTATTTCATAAAGCATGCAAGATATGGTGATATAATTTTTAAATGTAATACAAATATTTAAATTATGTAAGTTAATAAAATAATTGAAAGTTTTATGTGTTTCTTGGGGTGGAAAGAGGTGTATGTTTGACCTGCAGTAAATGTGTGTTGAATGGAAATTAAAAAAAACTGGTAACTTTCACTATTTCACTTTCTGAAGTAAAATGAAATAAAAATTTAACTGACATTATGGAATGTATTTCTAGATATAAAAATGTAAGCTGAATTTTAGGTCTTCTTACCCAATTCACTAATCTCAAAGTTTTTCCTTAATTGACTTGAAGTTAAAAAAAATTTAACCTATGACTTAATCAGTAAATTTTAAGTTTCGGTATCATTTTTAACTTAAAACAAGGGAACCTGTGATCAAAACTAGAAATCTGTGAGCTCTGTAAGGCAGTAACAGGAACTTTCCTTCTCTTTTTTTCCTTCATACAGCCCTTGTCCTTGTTGTTATTCATTCATTCCTGAAACTCCTACTACTCTTTGGCAGGCCCTGTTCTCAGTACTGTGCTCTGTTCCCTGTAGTAGGTGGAAGGATAACAAAAATCCCAACATTCACTGAGCTTACATTCTAGTGGAGAAAAAAGACAATAAGCTTGATAATTAAGCAAAATGTATTCTGTTAGTGGTTTAAAAAACAATTAAGCAGGAAAGTTAGATAGGAAGTGTGTGGGTACAGTGGTTATAATGGTGCATGGGGGTAGTCAGCTAGGAATGCACAAGCTGTGTTTGAAGTGAGAGAGAGCGGTGAAAAAAGGGGGTGAGGTGTGGGAATTCCGTGCAGGAATACTCCCCGAGAGGGGAGTGTGTCTGACACATTTGAAGATCAGAAAATAGGCTGATCGAGAGGGAATGAGAGGCAGATGGAGAAGAGGTGAAGTTAGAAAGGCGAGGAGAATGGAAGGAAGACCCTGTAAGAGTTTTAGCTTTCACTCTGAGTGAGATCAGAAGCCACTGAAGTGCTCTGAGATGTGCTTCATACCCCAGGTTATATTTTTCAGGGGTTATCTTGTCTGGGTTTTTTTGAGGGAGGACGAGGTAATAGTATAAAGCAAAGGAGTAGTTGGGAAGCTATTACAACAACCCAGGAGAGAGATGATTGTGGCTTAGGCCAGGTTGATAGTAGCGGGTATAGTGGGAAGTAGTTGCATTCTGGATATGTTTTGAAGATAATACCAAAATGAGTTACTGATAGAGCAAGTGCAGTTCATAAGGGAAAGAAGAATAGAAAATGACTCCAAAATTTCTGGCCAAAACTCCTGTAGGAACGGAGTCCCTTGCTACTGAGATGGGTAAAAGGCAGACATCAATAGCTCAATACTGGGCATATTATATTTGAAATGCCTTTGGGACATCCACACTAGCTATTAAGAAGGCTCTTAACAATCAAGGGGGGTAATTTAGAAAGCAGTTTTGCCTAGAGATGTGTGAATTATCAGAATATTAAATATATTTAAAGCCAATAGATAAGTTCACCAAATTGGTGAGAAAAGTTGGAAAGAAGATCTTTCCTCTTACTTTCAAGCACTCCCTGGGATGCTCTAAGAGTCGAGAGGAGACTGGCAAAGGAGAAGGAGTGAGTGGCTGACAAGAGAGGAAGAAAACCAGCAGAGTGTCCTGGAAGGCTAGAGAAGGAAGTCTGAGTTGGTAGATTTGTGGAGACCTCTGAAAAATTTTAAAAGATAGATTTAGAAAACAGGAAGAACTGAGTAAATGAGGGCAAAGAAGTTTCCCTTAAACCCTTGCTGAGGGTCTAGAGAAAGACTTTGTAGTACGTTAAAATATTTTGGACAGGAATTGGAAAGCTGTTATTGGAGTATAATACTTTTCTAATGCTGCTCTAAAAAATTATTACCAGTTTAGTAGCCTAAAAACAACATGAACATATTATCTTATAATTCAATAGGTCAGAAGTCTGACACAGGCCTTACTGGACTAAAATCAAGATGTTAACCGGGTTGTATTTCTTTCTGGAAGCTCTGGAGGAGGATCCTGCTCTTGCCTTTTATAGTTTACAGAGGTCACTCACATTCCTTGGTTAAGGAGCCCCATTGTCTACCCTCAAAGCCAGCAATGCAGCATCTCTCCAACAATCTTTCCATTGTCATATCTCCCTCTCTCTGTCTTTCCATTTCCACTTTTAAGTACCCTTGGATTATATTGGGCCCATCTAGGTAATCTACAGTTATCTGCTTATTTTAAGGCCTTAGCAATCTTAGTTTCCATCTGCAACCTTCTCTTTTGCCAAGTAAACTAACATATTCACAGACTCTGGGGATTAGGACATAGACATCTTTGAGGGGCTTTTATTCTGCCTACCACAGAAAGAATATAAGCTGCTATTGGATAACAAATCAATTTTTCTTATTATTGGGACCACCACATTAATTTTTCTACTAAGTCTATTATTTTCTGGTAAGTAAACAAACCAGTAGAATGTACCAAACAAACAAACGAAAACAGTTAAATAGATTTTTTTTAAAAATGGATACACTTTTGAAATGTTATAGTGAGGCATATGTAAGTATTAGATTCTAAATTTGGAAAATGAAAAAAGTTTAGGCTAGAAATAGATAGTGTACCAAATTGTGCCTATAGAGATTTGACTACATAGATGTTGAGAAACATTGTGTAATTGTTTCATTTTTGTTATGTGTTGGGGAAGTAAAGAAAGAGCCAAAATCCTGCAGATTGCCTTGAAGAAGAGAATAGAAGGAGATCTATATCTTGGCTTCATGGCAGAAGCAAAGTTGAGAAACATGGTTAGAACTGGTATTAGGAAAATCTTGTAAGAGGTCAACAAAATCTAATAAGAAAAAAATGAGAGAAAATATCTATGTTAATATTGGGTCTAATGCAATAAGAAACTAATGTATAGAGGTCACGATGTGGAATCTAAACTTTAGAGATGATCTTCTTGAGTAATTTTCTTGAACTAGATATGCTTCCTTACATGGCATTGAAAATTTTCCATGTTCTTAAAAATTACCTTGTATTTCCAACCTTTGCTTGGAAGTATAGCTCAAAAGAACATGTCTTATGAGTAAAATTTAAAAGCTCTCATCATAAGAAAAAAAAATGTTGCTCTGTAAGGAAACTGATGTAAGCTAAACTTATTGTGGTAATCATTCCACAATATATACAGTGATATATCAAATCATTTTGTTGTACATCTTAGACTACTACAATGTTATACATCAATTATATCTCAATAAAAGTGTAAAAAAAGTCTTTTATGTTTCTGATTTCTGTGAAAAATTATCTATCTTCAATAAAATAAATATTGACTAAATTCCTGTTATATGTAATGTAACAGTGTGGCAGGTTATATGATAATATAAAGATGCTGCTCTTCAATATTTTATAATAGCGTATGGGTAGAGATTGATAAACATACTAAAATCTTAAGTAGGCAAACGTTAAATAACAATATATTAACAGAATGTGCATGTGATTTCATAAGACCACAATGTAGTTTTATTAAGAAAAATAACTGAAAAAGCAGTTTAAAAATAATCTGAATAGATTAAAAAGTTAGTTTTATCTGAATGAGAATTCAGTAGTGGTGAGTCATGGGTTTTTAAGGACAAATTAAGTGAGGGGTTAACACCAAAATATATAAATAACTCATATTCCTTAACCCAAAAAACAACCACATTAAAAAAATGGGCAGAGGACCTGAACAGACAGTTCTTCAAAGAAGATATACAAATGGCCAACAGGCACATGAAAAGATGTTCTGCTTCAGGGAAATGCAAATTAAAATCACAGTGAGATACCACCTCACACCAGTTAGGATGACCACTATCCAAAAGATAAGAAATAACAAATGCTAGAGAGGATGTGGAGAAATAGGAATCCTCCTTTACTGTTGGGGGGAATGTAAATTAGGGCAACCATTGTGGAAAGCAGTATGGAGGTTCCTCAAAAAACTAAAAATAGAAATATCATTTTACCCAGTAATTCCACTTCAAGGAATTTACCTGAAGAAAACAAAATTCCTGATTCAAAAAGATATTTGCACCCATATGTTTATTCCTGCACTATTTGCAATAGCCAAGATATGGAAGCAACCTAAGTGTCCATCAATAGATGAATGGATAAAGAAGATGTGGTACATATACACAATGGAATATTATTCAACCATAAAAAGAAAATAAATCCTGCCATTTGCAACAACATGGATGGATCTAGAGGGTATAATGTACTGTGAAATGTCAGGCATAGAAAGACAAATACCATATGATTTCCCTTATTTGTGGAATATAAAAACAAAGCAAAACAAAAGGAAAAAAGCAGATGTCACAGATACAGAGAAGTGACTGTTGGCTACCAAGATGGTGCTGGGGGTTTAAAGGGGCACTATAATTTGCAATCACAGTATAAGTTGGTCACAGGGATGGTAGTACAGTGTGGAGAATATATTCAATGATTCTGTGACATCTTTTTACATAGATAGATAGTAACTACACTAGAGGGGGTGAGAATTTAATAATATGGGTAGCAGTTGAATCACTGTGTTGCATATTTGAAACCAATATAAGATTGTTTATCAATAATACTTCAATTTAAAAAAACTAATCTGGTAAAAATACAAAAAAAATAAAAACAAAAACAAATGAAATGAAATGATTATCAAAACACTGCTGGAAGGGGGATCATTTCATCATGGTTAATATAATAGATTATAAAAGGGAAAGATAAAAGCAATTAAGATTTTATTTTAATTATTCAAGATTATAAAAACTTAAAGAGAACCACTGTGCTTAGAATCCAAGGGACAGAAGGGACAGAAACTGTGAAAGGAAACTATATTTTATGAAATTAAAAATATAGAATTTGATCACAATGGATATAAAAATGATAGAAGAGAAAATTCAATGATAATATTCAATTTCAAGATAGTGAGTGGATGTTCACTCAATAATAGAAATAGCAAAATGAAATTGAAAAACTGTTTGGAGGTGGTGGTAGGGGGAAATGAACTGGTAGTGGAGGGAGAATATGAAGTATATAAAGAGTTTGTTCATTTCAAAGATTCTAAAATGGAAAGAAAATGAAAGTTTATACAATTTCATAACCCAAATATCATCATTGTAAATTTCTGATACACTTGTTCCCATTTTTTCCCTATATTTTTAAAGAAATACATATTAAAACAAATAAGCTATATTCTTTATTTACTGGTAAAGTTGAAGAGGTTTTGATAAAGAAAAGCATTCTTATGCATTCTTAAAGCATTCTTACTGTTTAAATAAAATGCTGTTTCTTTTCTACACAACAGCTTGACAAAATATAGCAAGAATCTTAAAAAAATATTTATAGTCTTTGCCCTAGTAATCCCAGTTCTAGGAATCTACCATTAGGAAATAATCAGAAATGTCAGAGATTTATGTACAAGTATGTCCATTGGTATATTTTTTTAATATTGAAAAATTGGAAGAAAACTATATATAGAATTTAGAGTTTGTATTGTATGGTATTTTTAGAAATTTGGAAGAATTTACTTGGAAAACTTATTTGGGCCAAGGATCTTTTCTTGGTAGAGAAAGGGTAGTTTTCAAACAAACATTATGGAAATGTATGTGATAATTTCAGTTTTGTTTAATGTTCTTCTGTATCATATGAGAGAAATAAGAAAAAAATCTAGGAAAAACAATCCAGGGGCCAGAAATGACCCCACAAATACTGCTGAATTCTCAGTAATTTCTTAAGTTCAGCAAAGATTTAGTCTAAGGTAAAGCTGAGTAACAAGCAATTTTATTATAGTAAATTAGGATAAAAAATAATTACTTTTTCTATTATTTGAAAAAGGGCTCTAAATACTTGAAAACATTCATCTTTGGCTTTTAATGATGTGATTTACAAAATAGATTATAATAGCATTTTTTTGAGCTAGACTATCCTCAATAATTCATTATTTGGGGTAGGTATTACTGATGCGTTATTTAACTCCCCTCTGTAGGTCTTTAGCTCAGTTAACATTACCGACAATTTCAAACTAACCAAACTTCCTGTATTTTGAAGTACAGGAATTAGCTCCATAGTATCTCTTCAAGAAACTACCCAAATTCTCTGTCTTAATGTACTTCTTTGTGTTGACATTCAGTCATTAAGACTGGTACATACACATGCACTTCAACGAAGTGAATTAACTTCCAGATATGAGAAAGACAAAGACAAAAATCTCCAAAAGGATTCAAAGAGATTTGTAGATGAGAATGGTGCTTTCTTTTCCATGAAAGATCCTAAGAGACAGTTCCATGATTAGCTCATAGGATCAGTTCTCTCTGAGTCTTCACACACCATTAGAATCCCATCACCCTTTTGTGTTAACTTCTTTGCTAAAGTATTCTTCTGCTCAACAAGAAGCCAACATTTTAATACATTAAAAGGAAATTCAAAACAAGTATCCAAAGAATACAGCCACATTTGAGTGTCAGTTTCTTATCATTTAGATATAGTCACACTTCCTTTGACACAGCAATTTTGGGACCTTGGAGAGGGGATAGCAATTTAAATCAAACTGGAAAAATATTAAATTCTCAGCTAGAAGTTAAAAGTAAAGTCACTAGATTAAACTGATTTGGAAATTAAAAGACACTGTTGTGCAACCAATTGACACTTGGCAGTTATTAAGTTAAACATTGCAGGTGAGGAGTGTACAGCCATTTAGGATGTGTCAGAGAGGACACAACTGCCAGGTATCTGAGTTCGGACTCCAGTTTATGGCATTTTTAATCTAATGTCCCTGAATAAAAATACAGTGATACATCAATCTGATTCACTGAGTTCCTGAAAGCACTGGTATGTATGCACTGGGGATTCTGGCTTACATAGCTTTTAGTCTGCAAAAGTGATAATATAGGTACATAAATAAATATATAATACAACAAGGCAGAAGGTTGTAGAACAAGAATAGATATGTCTACTGTAGTTCATATGATAAAATCTTGTTTAGATGAAATACTTGAATGTCTGCATGCCTTTGTTCAAATTCTTAAGTATTTTGTCCATTGAAAGATGGAATAGGAAGATTGAACCTAAAAGACAGCAACCAATGAATGGTTTTCCAAAGTCAAATACAATTATGGACTATAATATTGTATTGTTTCCAATTTACCTCAATTTGGGTTTCTGAACAAAGCATTAAGCAGAGATGGACTATTTCCAGATCATAGAAACTCAAGTTCACATTTTTGAGTTCTTCATGCCTTTATATTTTCTCATTCATCTTTTAGATCTCAACTTGGGGTAGTTCAGGAGGAAGGGTCAGGCTGCCAGAAACCCTTTCAATGTGATTCAGTAGCACAACTGCTTAGTTTCAGCCTGTTGGCACAGTAGTAGACAGGACACTTTGTTTCTGCAATTAATCTTTCTGATGTAGCAATGATACTCTGCAGAGTAGAAGGATCACCGGTAGTTACTTGTTTTTTCCCCTCATTTATGGCCAATGAGCTCAGTCAGTGAGCCAGAACTATGCCTGAAAACCAAAATGGAGCTAAAGCTATTAGTATCTTCCTTTTCTCACTGTGGTCTTTTCCTTCAGTTCACTGAGTTTGGATGGAGCCTATTTGATGAAATAGGGGCTATTGTTATTGCTAATCATAATATATATATGTATATATATATATATATATACCCACACATATGTGCTCATAAGCCATTTTAGCTCTACTATACTTGTAGTTATATGTCTGTTTACATTTATGTGACCCTTCTAGAGTAAATCATTGTAAAATTTAAAATTGAGAGATTGCCTTTCCAAGAAAGAACATTATGAGTGAACATTATCCTCTATTTTTAGAAAAGATGATGCTGGTGTTCAGAAGCTAAATGGCAGGGAGCTGTTCTCTCTGAGTATCCAGCAATGATTCATATTTTTGATAGCTCTGAGTGTGTTAAGCTTTGTCTCTGTCATAGCAGCCTCTTTAGACCTTGATGAAGATATAAATCCTGGGGCACCAGAAGGAATGGAGCCCATATACTCTACTCTGTATGCCAGGAGCAACTGTGTGACAGCCAGAAACAGAAATAAATGTAAACATCCCCACTATTAGTGTGGTCTTCAGAAAACAAAGCTTTATTTCATTGAGTTATCTTGACAGGGAATAAAAATGAATTCTTGATCAGAGGGAGATTGAAAACACGTTATTTTTCCATTCTGTATAGGAAGCTAGACAGCCTAGTTTCAGAGATTAAATTAAACAATGGTAGCTCAATGTACAGAATTGACTCATTCACGGCTTTTTTGTAGGAACTAAAAGCTCTGTGTGGAGTGTGAGGCCCTTACAATGAGCCCGGGGTGTCTGGAAGGTTCGTAGCCTAAAAGCCTGTCCATTAAGAACTGGAGATGAGAGAGGTAATGAGGAATGTGCTCTAGCTTCTGCCTCCCAAGCTCTGTAAGATGCTGAGACAAGTGTGCCGCTCCTTTCTGAATATGCATGGGTGGATAAACTAGGCAAGTTATCACTTTTCATTGCAAGGGAGGCCTTCTGGCCCTCTGTCCCCACTCCTGAAATATGGAAACCCCCACCTTAAAATCACCCTTCTTCCTCACCTTTCTCACATTTCCAGAACAAAGTTGAGAAATTCTTTCTGTTAAACGCTCTGCACTGGGCCTCAGTTTTACTAAATATGCCAAGATGGTAACTAAAGCTAGGATTATTATTTCCTCTATGTGATTTCGAAGCATTTGGCTATCAGAAGAGTGGATTATGTGCCACCTGAGTATAGGACCCTATCTCACTTGGCTTTCTATTCCCCAGTTGCCATCATAGTAACTTATACATTATGCATTCTGTATTGTCAAATAATTTTTTGTGACTCTTTTCTATTTGTATTTTTATTTGTTCACAGAAAATTAATTTGGACTTTATTTCATTCTGCTTTGTAAAAAACCATGAGATGTGATTCTTCTGGTGTGTATGTTCACATCTCAACATATTTTAAGACAGAAAAATTGGATTATTACCCCAGTTCACATGACTTCATAAAGTCAGATATAATTTTAACAGTTCTATTAATTTCTCCTCTTTAAGAACTACACCAGTAGTATGACTATCTCACTCTTGATTTGCAGCCCCTTTTTACTCACTGAAATATCTCAAGTGCCAAAAACAGTGTTTGGCATATAAAACATAGTCAATGTTTTTAAGTTATCATCAAAAATATTTGAGGTCATACATAACAAAACTGAGTACTCTTACAATGGATGTTTCTCATTTACTTTTCCTTCCATTGATTTTTTATAATTAAGCTAAATTCACATGAGGAATTCTTGATGGTTAAAACACATATCCAACTGAAATACCTCTTAAATCACTGACCATGGAAAGCATATATTGAAGTGATGACATCAATCAATTTATTATGGATCAATTTGCAGCCAAGCATTCCCCTAAACCTGTCTAATGTTTTGGCAAGACACTTGAAAGGACTCACTAAAAATTTATTAGTGGAGCTTGAAATAGTTTGGGTGTTTTTAATTCTCTGGCTCAACAAAGAGAATACTGTTTGCCCTCTGAACATATAGATTTTTATAGTTTAATGTAGCAGTGGATATGCTTGCCAAGAATCACAGGTTTTAATGAGACATTATTAAAACCATTGCTATGTTTTAGCTTTCATTTTATGTACTGCATTTTATTTATAACTCATTCTATTTAAATTTGTCTAACTCTTTCATAATCAAAGTTTGAGTATTGACTTGGAAAATATTTTGTATCACTTTGCATGTTCTTTTCAAAAGTTCAACATCATCTCAATTAGTTGATGGTAAACATACACAGTATGAAAACTTTAAAAACAGATTTCACATTGGTGTTAAGAAGCATGTTACTTTCACATGTAATGTTTTTAAGTAAGATGCAGTTTGGAAGGATTCAGATATCAGACACTGATTAACATTCTAAAAGTATTAGATTGGTGCAATAGTCACAGCAGCGAATGAGCAGCTTTGTAGGTTACTACGTATTACGAATTTAAGTTTTTTCATTTATAGAAGACACTAAACAGTAAAATTTCAAATTGAGACCAGGAAAGGATGAACTTTTAAACTCCAGTTCTGTATACAATAAAGATGGTTATTTCCAATGACCAAAAAGTATCCAAAAGTTAACCTAAATTTTCTCTCTTGATGGAATCAGATCTAAATGATGGCAGCAAATTAATATTTTCCTAAACTGCCTCCTTTTAAAAATAAGCTAAGATGTGGGTTTGGATTCCTTTAAGTTTTTCATAAATATGGTACCATTTCTTTTCTTTTTTTAAAAAGCTTTATTGAGATATAATTGATACACAAAAAAATCACACATATTTAATATATGCACCTCGATGAGTTTGGATATATGCATATAACCATGATAACATCATCATAATCAGAGTAATAAACATACCCATTACCTCCAAAGATTTCCTTGTGTTTTTGGGGTGTGTTTGTTTTTTGGTAAGGACACCTAACATGAGACCCATATTGTTATGTACACACCTCTTAAAGTGCATAATACCATATTGTCAACTATAGGTACTATGTGATACAGCCAAGATATGGAAACAACCCAAATGTCCACTTACAAGTGAATAAGGAAAATATGGTATAGATATACAATAGAATATTATTTAGCCTTAAGAAAGAAGAAATTATTGCCATTTGCAACAACGTTGGGTGAATCTATGGGACATTATACTAAGTGAAATAAGCCAGCTACAGAAGGGCAACTATTCCGTGATTCTTCTTATAGAAAGTATCTAAAATAGTCAAAACTCATAGAAGCAGAGAATAGAATGGTGGTTGCCAGGAGTTAGGGGAAGGAAGAAATAGGGAACTGTTCTCAAAGGGTATATATATATATTTAACACAAGACCTATAAGTTCTAGATATCTGCTGTATTTTCTATTACAACATTGAGACTTTAAATCGTTTTTCTTCTTAAAAAAAGAGAAGAAAAAATATTCTTACATAACAGAATAAATGAAATAGCTGAAAGCCAAATGATATACTTATTGGCAAGAGTTCCCTGAATTTACAAGACATTGGATCATTGCACTTTTCTCCTGCTTTTTTGAACAAGGGCTCCACATTTCCAAGCGTATCAAGTGGTTATTAGAATTCCTCAAAGAGTTTAGAGTCTCTTGTTTTGAAAACTGCTGCAACATTACAAAGTAAATAGCCATAGGCTTAAAAATATACATTAAATTGAAAGATTGATGATCAATACAAAAGAATACTATTTTTAATATGAAGCTTGACTGCATGTATCAATTCTTAAGGGAGAATACAAACTTTTTCCTTGCAATTAAAGATAGAGTGATAGAATGTATAAACAAGTGCTTTGAATTATATACAAACCATGAAGCCATTTTTGGTTTCTTGTATGACTTCTAAAAGTAACAGGAAATATCAGGGGAAACAAAGACATGCCATTTTATGTTTACATTTAAAATTAAATTCAGACTAACATGAAATTGATTTGTATGAAGAGATAAATCTTTTTTGAAAAATTTTTCCTCAAGAATTAATAGATCTATATTATTAAAAGTTACATTTTGAAATGATGTATTAGGAATGTATCCCAATACTATATCTGTCAAATATTCTTAACAGCTCCAAACAGTTGTATCATGAGAGTAATACTATTAATTAAAAATTTTCAAAGGTTGTTTGCTATCAAACATTTACCTAGAGTAACTGACATCACTTTCAGTACTATTGACTGAAAACGAAGTTGTTAAAGTAAAAATTTTGATAACTTAATAATTCATAGAAAAATGAGCCAGAAAAATATTGTGATCTATCAAAATATATAAATAAACTGTTACTATATTATCTAATGCTGTGACACCGGAATATATTTTGTAGTTTGTAAGTTATTATTTGTGTGTTACCCCATCATGCTTTACAAGTAGTAAAATATTTTAAATAAATTGCTTCATATCTTAGTACCTTTAATTGTACTTATTTTCAGGCTTTTTGAATAAGGGGTTCCACATGCTGATTTTGTATTAGGCTCTACAAATTATGTAACCATGCCTAGTTATAGTCTTCTATGTCCATATTCTTAACTAAAATAGGTAAGTGGGAAGTTTTCACTTCTGTTCATCTTATTATTTAGAAAAGATAACATACTACTTTTTTCTTACTGTGATCCTTCCTTCCTCATCCAGTACTTTGGTTCTCCTTGATTACAGAACTTTGTTCATATATACTCATGTTTTCCAAAGAGATAAGGACACTGATTTTTTTCTTACAATAAAACCCTGGGTTTAAGATCTAAGTCAAAGTTTTCTAGCTCACCAAATACTATTCATTTATTATGACTGTCAGGAGCCAGATTTTTGAAAGCATTTTGTTTTTCCTCAATGAGAGAAGGTCCCACTAGCCCTCATTCACCATATTTAACACAGCTGGTGAATGAACAAAAGACACAAATTGTTACAGAACCCCAAAACAAACTGCACTTGTCTTTCAGTACCACCTGGGGCCTCTTAATGTATAAAGCAGGAAAAGGAAATATGCAAATGTTGGTATTCATTTGCATAGAGCTGATTCCACTGAATAGTTTTCCTGAGTTTCATGTTTTCACGGTTTTCTCAGTACACACTTATCAATTATTTTTCTTGTCAGTGAGAACCTCATTTTTGTTGTTTTATTTTGTTTTCATGTTACATGCTGCCTGAAGGTACTGCAATTTCTTAATCCTCTCAAGGTAAGAATTTCCTTGGGAAAGTCTTTAAGTCTCAACAGAAAAGAAATCACCATTACTGAAAAAGCAAATAGGGATGATCCCAGTGTGTAATAAGCAACACACTACCAAACTTCATTCTTTAATAGGATCCTGATTACCATACATGGAACAAAAAAAGGAAGAAACATTAAGTCATTGTGTCAACCTGCAGTGTCCCCTATGGGTATGGATATCACCCTGTCCAAGGATTCCAGCTTTGGTTTGTCAGTTATCATTATCAATGCCTTCCTTTAAGAGCTACTCAGTTTAAAGACACTTTTCAAGAAGCTAAGGCACATCTGCTTTTCTAGTCAATGTATTGTAGGAGGTCCTGACAATTAATTATTAATAGCTATTATCTGTTCCTCAAATGAAACAGTATTTTCTTTTTAATAAACCTCTACTAATTGAAAAAAATGTACATAATGGCTCATAACAGCAGTGAGGGAGGCAAGACCTCTTGTTCTCACACTCCTGTGTGAACTCAAAGAATTCCTTTGGATTTATTCCTTTTCATTTTTCTTTTGAACAACCTTTAGAAGGAAATTCATAGCCAACATTGCTGTATGATATGTAGGGAAAGCTATTAAAAGAGTAAATCCCAAGAGTTCTCAACACAAGGAAAAAACTTTTTTTTTCCTTTTTTCTTTTCTTTTTATTGTATCTATATGTGAAAATGAATGATAGCTGAATCTATTGAAAAAAAAAAAGAAGGAAATAATATGATGTTAGATCATTTGCTCTTTCTATTTAGTTTTAAATGTCCATATAAAAATCACTCTGGCTAATACCTCATATATATTTTTAAATGCATCAGGCTCACACAAATTGTATTTAATGCACAAAAATGCATCTGCCTATAAAATCTCCTTTATTTCCACTTTATAACAATTTTATTTTCTTTTAACAGACTTTGTTCACCCAAGCTGATTGCTTCAAATACATGTCTTATGTAACTGCAAGCATCTATATAATTCAAAAGTCAATTAAAATATCTGCCTATTAAAGCAGCTCAAGCTTTATTCAAAACAACTCCAAGCAACTGTTACATTTTATAGTCTACTCCATATCTGTTATGGCTTGAATGTTTGTGTCCCCCCAAGAATTCATATGTGGAAATCCTTGGGTGGAGCTCTCATGAGAGGCATTCATGCCCTTATATGAAGAGACTGGAGAGAGTTTGCTTCCTCTTTTTGCTCTGCCATATGAGGATATGAAAAGATGCTGCCTGCAAACTAGGAAGAGAACCCTCAGCAGAAAAAGGATTGGTACACGTTTGTCTTGAACTTCCCAGCCTTCAGAACTGCAAGAAATAAACATTTGTTGTTTACGGCACCCCATCTATGGTATTTTTTTTACAACAGCTTACACTGACAAAGAGAGTACCTTTGCTGTAAGGACAAGGAAGTCACAGAGCTGCTTCACTCTTTCTTTATGCCCTCACCCCAATAGTACTAAGCCTGGAAAATGTCATATTCTGTCCTTAAGCTTTTATAATGGGTTTCTCAGCACACAGAAGGCAGACTACTCATGTATTTAACACATATACTTCAAATTATTTGTTAGGCATGGCAAAGCACTGGGAATAAAGTGATGAATAAAACGGGCGTCTTCCTTAATGACATAGAACCTACGGTCTAGTGGATGAGACCAATAATAAATAAGGAAAAATGAAGTTTCAGACTGTGATAAATATTCTGAAAGAATAAAGTGTCACATTAACAGAACTACAAATAGGTGTTTTAAAAACAAAGGGAACAAAGGTTTCTTTGAGAAAGTTGTATTAAAGTTTAGAATGATTAGGTTTCTTGTCCACTTGGAATTACCCAACTTTGGCAGTGATAAAGCCCAATGGACACCAGAGCACATTCTTTTTGGTAAGACTGTAATGCTTTTCCTGCCTTCTTTTTTCCTTAGAACACAACTGTCTTATTTTTCATCTGTTGAAATTCTTATTCTTTGCTTTCTCTACTTCCAACACATGCACCTCTCAGCTATTGCATAACCAAATTGAGAAAGCTTATTAAAATACTTGCAATATAATCTGTTTGTCCTTGATCTTAATGTAGTCAATGAAATACCAGTTTATATATTAAAATGTATACCAAAGGCAGTGCACAGTTGTACAAATTTGTCCCAATTACTGCCCTCAACCTCCTAGCAACTCTAAAAGAGTAAGATACAATATTGACCAAAAATTAAGTAAAAACATACTAGTTACTGAGAAGTTACACAAATTTTTCTGACACCAAAATCCAAGAATTATTTCTCCTGTGGTTCTTCAGAAAAGTGAGCACTCATGAAATAGAGGTAACATTTATCATAATATTAAGAACATAAGATAATGTACTAAGGAATGCTAATACATTAAGAGACTAAGTTCTCCACTTTCTCTGCTTTTTCTTATGAAAATTTAACTAGGGAAATTCTGAGATTATATCTTATCTTTGCATTTTATTTCTAAAAGGTTAAAAAACACATAAGGATTTTATTCTTGGTGGTAAATTCAGGAGGCGCTTAGCAAGGAAATTTTTTTAATGCCAACTATCTCAGGGCTGCATATTGTGGGTTTAACCAGTGTGGCATATTCTCTGCACCTGAGGATACATAGTGATTCCTACCAGTATACATGTGGAGAGTAGTTACAAACTGCCTGCCATCACAAAATGGTTGGTAAGTTTCCACATTTAAGCTCTTATTGTAATTCACAAAATTACATCAGGAATCTGACTGAATTTCATTCTACTTTGCCCTTGCTAATCTTAAGGAACACAATTAGCCAGGGAAAGGTAATGGCCCTACGGGGGCTCAAGAAGTTAGTGGTTGAATTGAAGTCACTGCCACAGTGTTTTCGGGCAGAGTAAAATAAACATTTTAAACTTACACAACACACTGATTTATTTAACCAACAAATTTAATCTGTCTTTAATAAGATTATTAGAGATTTTAACTATCTTTGAAATAAAAAAATAACTGCTTTTAAGATACTGAGTCACAAATCTTTGATTTTATTGCAGTACTGGATAATACAGAAAAATAATGTTACAAAGTAGTATTTATGAGTAAAATATAACCCTAACTGATGTTAAATAACAGACCCAAATAATTTTTCACTTAAATTAGCATTGGTGAGTAATTGAGAATCCTGTGCCCTTTGAATGCCTTGCATGCTTTCATGGGTTGAGAAAGCCTGACTCCCTCCGTAATGATGAACTTCTACATAGGTACATTGACCAGAGAAATGTCTCGTTAAGACCTCTCCCACCACATAAAATACTCACTCATACATCAACTAGGCAGTTTCATGTGGGGGAAGCCCATTCTGAAAGAGGGTCAGGGTTTCAGATTATAAAGTCAGAAGGCTTGTCAGGCTTTGCCTTCTTTGTCCTCCCACCCTATTAATTCAAAATTTTTCACAAGGAGTGGCAGTAATTAGACCTGATCTGGACCACCACCAAGATTTTCTATCAAGTTTCTTTCCTGTTTATGTTTGAGTTACTCAGAAATTATCTGTGTGTCCTTTGGATACATAGGACCTATTTTTTAAAACTCCTTCTGTACAAAGAGTGTAATCTTAGCTGACTAGGTTCTGGATTGTGTCATTGGATTTCTCTACTTCAGTGAAGAAATCTCAGAGTAAAGAGCGAAAATAGTAATTCATTATAATTGTCCTCCTCCTCATTTGGAAAAAAAAAAGATTTTTTGCCTAAGGTTGAATACATACTGCCTAATTCACTTCAGTTCAAACAGAAGTTTTATCTATAAACTATTCTCTTATGAAACTATTGGGAGGTGGTTTATGATATGTTAATTTTCAATTCTTCTTTTTGAAGTTTTATTTGGGTCATTAACTGGAAAATAGAGTAGCTTTATTGATTGAGAATTATAAGAACATCTGGGAAGCTAAATGGCTACTAATTATTGTGTGCTGATAAAGTGGTCAGGTTGGTAAATTATGTTATCTACCAACTAGAATTTTAGCCTTCTACACAACTTGAGTTCCTTGATACATGTTCTTGGACAATTTATCTTGGGCAGTGCCTGTGATTTTTACTATTTCAAAAAACTACGAGAAAGAGAATCATTACTACAGAAAGGGAATAAACATAATTTTCTTAATCTACTTACACCTTATTTCTGAATATAAGCCTTATTGTACTGCTATAACTAAAAATCTTTTGGTTTTTTGGAGATAGGAGCTGCTATATCATGAGGTCTCTAGAAATTTAAGGGGTTTGGGAGAGGACCTATTCAGTTACTTCCTATCACAGAGAAGAAAAATAGAGAAGCAATTTGCTCAAGTCACAGAATTCATAATTCAATCAGCATGAGAAATTTGGGTCTTATGTCTAGTGTTCAATATCTTTCCACTATTCTTTTAGAATTGGCTTTTAGTTTTATATTCTGAAAATTTGAATGATGAATTTTACCTGTGAAAAACCCTCTTAGAGATTAACTAGAGGAGTGTTGGTTTCTTTGTTGCCTTCTTGGGAAACTTAAACAAACTTTTCGTAGAGACATTGTATATATTACTTGTCAAAATGTCTTCTATTTAAATAATCTTTTAATAAATTTTAAGAATAAAAAGGTTTCCAAATTTGGAAACAGTAATAGCACATATTTTGAGGATCTGGAAGAACTACAATTTTTAGCTAAAGCACATCTATAGTTACAAGCACTGCTGACACCCTTCATTGAGTTACATAATGAAGTGCACAAAAGCCTTACTGAATTAAGTAAGCCTTATACAGACAATAGTTTTCCTCACCTGGCCTAGTCTTTGTAGCCTGGATTGCTTCCTCATCACTTGATTATCATTAGGTTTGCCTGCCTCAGTTCTAACCCATTCTTTATTACTTGAGTGTATATATCCAATTTCCTTGTTTTTGTTTTTGGTTTTAGTTTGAAATCCACTGCTATGTTTTACCCATCATGGGTAAAATATACATTCAGGAAACAGTTTTCAGTTCTCTTATACAAAGTGGCAATGAATTTCACAGAGACTCAAATACATTATGAGATAAAAAGGAAAGGTTATATTAGATCAGTAAGACTTAGGTTAGAAACGAGTATTATGCCACTGTTGACAGTCATCTCCAGAAAAGAGCTTATTGTGTGCCACAACTGTTTTGGATCTTGAAAATGAAATCACCAGCAAGCACTATACTTTATTTCTTCAAATACATTCCTGCTTAGTTGCTAAACTATTTCTCTCACTTGTTTATCTCAGAAATGCAGATGGTAAATAATAGAACCTATACAAATGCCCAAAGACATGCACACTATTAAAACCATGTGTTTTTCTCAAGATTATTTAGAGGATAATTTGTGTAGAGAATTTAAATGTGCTGCTTAAAGCATCAGGAAGCAATGAAAAAAGAGGTTGTCCCCTCAAAATCTCTGAAATAATTACATGATACTTGACTCTTCTCAGGAGGAATGCCATGAAAAGTATTTTAATGTTAAACATATATATATATGTGTGTGTGTGTATGTTTTAATGTTAAACATATATAGACACACACATACACACACACATATATATATGGTCTTGTTATATATATTTATTTATATAAACATATATGTTTATTATTTACTGTAAACATTATTTACATGATCAAAATGTATTTCTAAAATCTCCCTTTTTTCACAGCCCACTAAACTACATTTTACTTGTTTTCTATCATTTTAGAAGTGTATAAAGAAAAACAATAATCAGAATAGCCTCATGCTTATCAAAGTTTCACACACTCACCTATAAATGGTTGAGGAAGTAACAGTTTATTTACAGTTCTGTAGCGCCTAATGAGTTAATAAGTGCTATAGATTTTTAGAACAGTATCCTAACAAAATAATTAAGATATCTTGAGTAGGGCAGTGAGGTAGGGTTTCTCTGAGAAAAACAATTAGTAAGTTAGAAACAAAAGTTTGCAAGAACCATCAGACCTCACTTTATATGTATTTTACTGAAACTAATAGAAATTTTACTGAGACTAATAGCAGTAGTTGCTTGTTAGTTTTGTACCATTGTTAATCAAACATTATTCTATGTTGATTTTAGGTCTTCACAAAAACAGTGGGAAGAAATGAATGGTCAGAGAAGTTAAGAAAACTGCTTAAGTATAAATAGGTCTTGAGAGGAAAATCTAAGATCACCCATTTTCTGTTTTCAAGTTCAGTGCTCTTTTTGACACATTCTGCCTCCCAAGTAAAATTGTATGTCAATGAGAGGGAAAAATAAAAATACACAATTTCCCTTCTAGAATTTTTTATTGCTAGTCTCTTGGATAGACCAAATGAAAATTTAGTTAATGTAAAATTTGATTTAATTTTTAAGTTTAATAATCTAGAATTACAAGACTATCATTTTGAATAAGAAAGCCAAGTAATGAAAGGGTTCTAAAAGATGCTAGGTTAAAAATGTCAATTTAAAAGTAATCCACTAAGAATTACTTAATAGAGAAGGATATTGCAATGAGGCCAAATTTAGCTGGTCAGATTCCATTGATATTTATACTCTCATTTACCTTGCCCCAGCGTATTGTTGTCACTTTGTGTGTGTGTGTGTGTGTGTGTGTGTGTGTGTGTGTGTGTGTGTGTGTGTGTGTGTTTTAACAGGTAAAAATCTTGTTGGATTTATTTCTGCTTCAATATGGCTATACAGGGTCAATATCTCAAAAGTTTTGGGGTCCAAGTAGTCCACTATTGTTCCAAATTCATATTTCAAAAAAATGAACTAGTAAAAGTTAGTGGGATTGTGCATTTCTTTAGTTTTATCAAGCTGAGGGAATAAATCAATTATCTTGATATATCATGTACCAAATCTTTTATTCACTAATCATCTGGGAAGATACAATTCCCAGCAACTTTCCTAGTACACAGGTACCTCATTAAACAGGAAAAGTAGAATAACTCTCCTAGGAGACACTTTGTTAATTATACTTTCACTTTTCTTGGTGATTTATCTAGGTTTCTTTTTCCAAAATTAACCTTTCACCTCTCCTAGTGATTTTTCTGTGCCTCTTGAGCAGCAGCTGCTCATAAAAGGATTACCTAAGTGAATTGCTTACGACAGTCTTAAGTATGTATGCCGCAAGGAAAAAAGACAGTTTGAGGTTAGTTGACAAACTTGGCAGGGCTGTGATTTTGAGGATCATTCTGTTTTGACATTTAGTCAAATTATTCCCTTAGTTTTTTCTACAAAATAGTTTCATGTCAATGACTGATATATCTGGGTCTGTGCTGAGAATCTTTGAGCTGCCACGTTGGAGCTACATAAAACATTTTCAATATGGATTCTTTCCCACACACACCAAACTTCATTCAATGGATGGAAAGGAATTAATGTTACAAAGAAACATTTAAAGACACATCAGAATAAATTAGGGTTGACAATTTATCTATTGCTTTTGACTTATTTGGAACACGGTATTAAAACAGAGGGACCATGTACCACTATCTGTAAGGGTCATTTCCTTACCCATTTAATTAATGGCTGTGTTCTCTCTTAGACTGCTCCAGCATGGTAGGAGTTATGTCAGATTTTTCCTCTACACTCTAGCTTCTGTATTTAACAGACTTCCCAGCCCATAGTAGGGACTCAAAAAATACTATCAAATTATTCAGTGAATCTTTCAGAAGTCAAGAATTTTTATTGTCCCATGGTTTATCCATGGTGGTAGACTAGCTGTTACCCTCATTAAGTTGATTACACGTATCTTCTATTGACTACAAGAAGAAAGGGAGAGAGGAGGAGCAAAACATGAGAGAAGTAAAAAATACAGAAATGCAACCTCTTCATACAGTAACGATCTAAAATGTTTCCTTTACTGAGGGAAACGACTATCTTCATGTAAAAAAGGCATAAAATTAACTTAAATACTGACATTTTTCATAAAAACTAAATTACTCTACAGTCTAATGGGATCTTAAACAAATAGACTTACAGATTCAACATTAATCATTGAATATACTTGTAGTCAAACTGGGGAATATGAAAGTAGAGATGAAAAAGGATACTGTAAAATCTATAGCATAGAGGGGAAAATGGATCAACATTTAAACGATCATATTATTAGAGGTTATATAGCAACATGATTAAGAAAACAGATTCTGTAGCTCAGACTGCTTAAGTATTAATTCCAACAGGATCATTTATTCTCTGTTCCTTGAGCAAGTTACTTCTCTGTGCCATAGTTTTTTCATCAATAAACTGGGTAATGATGACTACACATATGACATTGGTTACTGTGAAAATTAAATAAATTAGTAATATATATATATATATATATATATATATACACACACATGTTTTTAAATTCCAGTTTCTTCATAAAATAATCATTATTATTGTGAAATGAATTGAATGAATTTTTAGCTGGATATAGTGGGTCTATTCAGCTAAACAACCTAATGAATGAAGAATTTCTTTTAACTCCCTATTGCCCTAACAGTTTTCTTTTATTAAAATTATTTTTGGAGAACTATATTTAGATATCCCTCAAACTGACACGTTGCATTGGATTATGTATAGGTAATCCAATACAGAAATTTCAAATCAAATTATACAATTTTATGCAAATATATTTTTTAAGGAAAATGAAATGTTTTTTCAAGTATTAAGATTTTATTTCCCATAGGTAAATTCTTTCAAGTCAAAAATATTTATATTAGTTTTTGACATGAGAATTACTAGTAGTGCTTATAACACCTCTTTATAATTATCTGAGAACTACAATAATAAATAGTTCATAGTTATGCATGTTTTTAAAACTTGATATAATCTCTTCACATACATGGAATTTAAGAAAAGCAATTCATCTTCTGTCTGACTGCTGTAACAAATGCAAGCTATGGAGAAGAAAAAAAATGCCTCTTTTATTGATAGCTATCAATATTTCTTTACATCCCTCTCAAAATCATGACTTGAGTAGAAAAATAAGACATTAAAAGATGAAAAATTGAGTTAACTCTATTAACTAGGATCTAAACTTAGGAGATGTGGGTTCTAGAGTTTTACAGCATTGATGCTGACATATACTTCCATGAGTTTCTAAGGACAACATTCTGGGTTTTCTGAGCTCAAAGTAATGGCTGAATGAGATATCTAAAAAAGAAGCATGTAGAATATCAACAGCAATTCATGTTGAGAATAAAAAAATTTTAAAATCCCTAGTTATATCTTGCATTTTTACATGAGTTATAATTTTTCAGCAATGATAGTATCATAGCGGAAAAGGTAACAGACATGTTTTTTAATTAGACATTCCCCATTAGGGCCAGGGCAGGGAAAAGGCACTGAGGTAGGAGTCTGGAAATATGGGTTTGGGTCATGGCTCCTGATCTAACCTAGTTATGGTCCTGTTGTTCTTTTAGATTAACATGGGATTTTATTATTTGGCCTAATGTGAATCGAACCCGCTATCCTCAAGATAATATGATACTTGCAAATATAAATGTTAAAAATGCATATCATAGCCTCCAGTGTCAGATGATGAAACTCTCCTTATCTCTACACTAATTTTACCTGGCATTTTTCTATTCCTTCTCTCCCATGTGCCCTCAGTACATGGCTGCCTTGCCCCTCCTCTTCTCACCAAGCCTCACTTTATTCCAATTATGCCTTCCTTTTCCAGTGTGTAGGGTGTGTGATAGAGGAAAAGAACAAAGAGGAAATGAAAGAGGAATTAGGAAAATCATGGTGCTCCCCTCAGTTGTCTTACACAGTGACTGGTACAGCACTGATCTCAGTACATCCCCCCTCCCTTTATCTCACCCATATCCTTGCAATATTTGTCTAGGATGACTGAATTTAAATGAAACTCTGAAATATTTTTTCTTTCTTTCAGTGATATTTATGTTAAAACAAAAAAACTTCAGAGGTAGCTTGTATGTTTCCTAAAAAAATAATTTCATTCCTTACAGAAGCAATGTTTCAAAACACTCAGAACTATGCACTTAGAAGAAAAGATAAAGAAGTATAATGGATAACCCTATCAGAGTTAGTCATGGGCAAGAGAAACATTATTTAGAAATAACTGTTGGTGGTAGTGCAAAGGCCAATAGGAAATTCAGTGACAAACTCACACTAAACAACAATAATGTTCTGTGGACACAAAATGAGATTTTTCTGTGCCCTTGAAGGCTTACACTCACCTAGTAAATGCAGATAGAGGAACAGTTAGATAAAAGATTCAGGACCAAACTAAGATGCACTATTAGACAAAATGGACTACAAGAGCCAGTTCTTAAATCCTCGACCCTGTGAGCTATGGGATGAAGAATTATCAATCCCACTTGCCAGCAGGTGGAGACAGTGAGAAAGGGGAAAAATTGTCCAGTTCTATGACTGAAAAGATAGATATGAGGCTGGTACCCCAACTGGGGGAAAAAAAAATTATAGAAGCATTCCTTTAGATAGATGTTAAGTCATATATTATTTGTGTTGTTTTTGACATGAGGAGAATTAAGTATCTTAATTGTATCTTCTTCAGTAGGGTTTGTCAGCTTACCTATAACTGAAATTGCTATATTTATCAAAATTACTATGATAAAATGCATTGAAACAAATTTCAAGAACAGTTTTTCCATTACTCATACATTTTGTTATGATCTCTAGGTCTGATGAGAAATTCCTGTATTTCCATTATCATGTCTTTACCCTAGCTCAGATAAGCATTTGTCTTTAAGGAAACTAAGGTTTTCTTCAGCAAATCCATTTAAAAGTTAATACTTAAAATTTTAAATTTAGTTTAAATTACAATATGAATTACCATGTGTTTTGGGGAAGATGAATTTCAGGGTGTCCTTAGGTATATGTGGTGGGAAGGAGAAGAGAGTAGGAAGAAAAAGTTTAGGGTTGAACCAAACTACATAGGAAAAGAAAAAAAAATCTGTACTCAAAGTGTACATGTGATGAAATGTATTTCATATATGAATTACATATATGAACACATGTCTTGAGAAACTGAATTGGATTAAAAATTTTCAAAAAGAAAACAGCCATAGTTCTAAAGTATCTGGTTAAAAAAAACAACAAAGAATAATTAATTAACAAACCTTTTCTTAGGACTAAAAATTGTCTTCTGTTACCTAAAATGCATCTGGAATAAATATGTGTTGAATTATCTATTACATGTAAGGGATCATACCCCCCTGTATCATATTTAAAGAAAGAAAATTAATTATTTCTTTAACAGATATTTGTTGAGTGTTATTATGAGCCAAGGATTTCACATGGAAAAATTCTTGCCCCTGTGAAGCTTATATTCCAGTACAGAAAAAAGCATATAAACCAAAATTTAAAAATTAAATATGTTATATGTTACTTGGGGGAAAACTCAACAGATAAAATTAAATTAGGGAAAGTGGTAGAGAACACTGGAAGTACTGTAATCTATTATGGGGCAAAAATGGCAAAATACATATTAACCCTCCTACCTGGGACTGATAGCATTAGGTTGTTATTCCTGAACATATCAGTTAGCTCAGGATCTCATTACAGTGAGACATGTCCTTAAACCGTATCTTATTTATGTTTGGACTCTGTTTTATTCGGTATTTAATTTATTCCTAAGCAATAATTTGAATTAAACTATTCAGCCTAAACAACACAAGATTGTGGATGCCTTTTTATTCATTCTATTTTCCTTTAAGAGTAACTGTGAACAGAGCTGCTATAAAATGCCAGATGGAGAGGAAACAGTCGGACACCATCTTGTCTTCATCTGCATTGCTGTGGCTCTCAGTTTCTCACTGCACACAGGAATTAAAAAGCCAGGCCTCAGATGCGGCCACATGTATCCTCTGCTGACTACTACAGATTTGCCTTCAAATGAACCACAGGAATGTTTATATTTTTATAATCAACAGCAGCCTCTCTTATAACTTGTTGTTTTGTTTGTACATAGAGGCTAATAGAACGGGTTCTAAATTCTAGCCTCAGATGGCAAGTCTCTGTCACAGATATTAAGTTATTGATTCTACCTCTTGTCAAGAGGTATGAAAAATAAAATCTTCCAGAGTCTTGAAAAAAGTATGACAATCCAGGATCTATTCATATAGATAACAATTTTAATGATTTGGCCCAACATCCTTTATTATGCATATTGTCACCTTATGACACCACCGGAAGGGATGTACCTTCTAATGAGTTGTGACAGGAGGGTCTTCAGCTAACCTACACTTAGAGTCAAACTTAAAGTTAGATAAACTTTGGGAAAAGCGTCCACTTCCATTTTAAGCCAGAAAGTCCTGAAATCTGCCATTAATATTGCTCCAGAGGAATAAACATTCCCTTCTGCTTCAAAATGTATACTGAGTACAGAATATATATGAATGAGTATAATAATTAATCATTAATATTCATATAATGCTAAATAATTTTGAGTGTATGACTATGAAGTAATGGGACATGAAGTTAAACATACCCCAGAGAAAGGAAGCAAATGTAAATGATAAGGATGGGGGCTTCATCTGAACTGCCCACCGTGAACAGTGTCTCAGACTTAAGAGGTGCTCCATAAATGCTCAACTAATGAATGAAAAAATGGTATCTGTTAATGTCGAATGAACCTATGTAGATATCAAGGTAATATCCTTGTAAATTAAAGGATTTTCCTTTTCATGGAAAGAAAATGTCTATCGAAAAACCACAAATAATATAAAAGTAATTTATAAAAATTATAATGAAATCATATTAAAAATAGCTTTAAAATGTTAGTGCTAAATAGCAAGATTGTCATCAAATGTCTGTGAAATAATTCACAACTCTAAGAAATCATTTAATTCTCAGATCCTAAGCAGGAGGCATTATTTAAATCCAAATACATTTTTTATTTTAGTTATATATATTATTACACTATTGTATTTTCTTCATTTACTTAATAATCATCTCCCCAATTACATGCTTCCATGCTTTTACCATAGGAACTGGTTAGATTTTTCCTTTTTTCAAGCATCCCTTTTTTTTTTTAAAGATCGCAATTGAGAAAAAATTGTGAACAGACTTTTAAATGCCAGATCAAGAGCACTATCAAAACTTCTCTTCTCCACCCTTGAAAAAATCTGGTTTTACTTATAGTGCCATTCTAGATTGGCTATAAAAAGTATTTTCCTTTTGAGGAAAAGTGGAGGAATGGTTGCATATATCCTGCATCTGGCTCTTGTGAATTTGGGAAACACATGAAACTGGTGTCCAATTACCCTTCTTCCACTTACGGCTGCCATGTGGTCCATTCTTCTCTCCCCTCAAACACATGAAGAGAGGGCTCTGTTCCCAAGTGTCCACAGTTCCTGGCATGGCATTCCCCCCCCACCACCACAGTTGTAATATATTAAATGTCAGCTAGTAATACTCTACTATTTTCTATACTGCATACAGTAAAGCAAATATTTCCAAGAAATACTGATATTCCTAAAGAACCTGAGATGATCCTAAATATACAGAGAAATTTAAGTTAATGCAATAATGACTCTTCCCACCACTATACATACTACTGGAGAAATCTTTGTTCTCAAACAAATGTAAAAGAATCACCAAACTGACTAAGACTAAGCTGAATTCCTCCTAAAACTGAATTTTGGGGTATTCTTGACTCATACGTATTTCTTGTCTAAACTTACATTGGGAATTATATTGTTCATTAGTAAAAATAACAATACAAGATTATGAGTACCAGACATAGTATCTTACAATATAAACCATTATTATTCACAGTATTTTTGAGAACATTGAGACTGATATACATACATAATGAATTAGACCTTATGTGCTTTAAAGTTTCCACTATGTATATTACCTATAAATTCTATGTGCCATCTTAAGTATAGCTGCTTTACAATTATAATTTAGTGCTTATTTTTAGGAGAATTTATTAAAGCAGACTTGTTGGTATTGTTCATTTCTCATATTTTCCTGGTTGACTGATGCAATTTAATTGTTAAAATGATACTAAAAGTATAAAAGGTAGTTCAAATTATAAAATAGTACTTTAAAAATATTACTTTTATATAAATAAGACATACATGCAATTGTCATATATTTCACAGAAGCATTTTATCCTATGTTCTCTCTATGAGACACAATAATTTAAATTAAATTATGAAGTATGCTAAAAGACACAGCAATAGCAATATCTGCCATTGCTAATTCCATGGGGAAAATGAATGAGCTCTCATGTCCTTTTGGAGATACAGGAACACATTTATACTCAGACCCTTTAGTGATCAAAAAGTCATCTCACCATCAGGAGTGTGCTAATGTGAAAATCTATCTTTGAAACCCAGATAAAATAATTATAAAACATATAAAAAACTATACTGAGACCTATACTCTGAAAACTACAAGACACTCATGAGAGAAATTAAAAAAGATACCAATAAATGGAAACACATCCCATGCTCATGGAGAGGAAGAATTAATATTGTCAAAATGGCCATTCTGCCTAAAGCAATCTACAGATTCAATTTCAATTCCTATCAAAGTACCAACACCATTCTTCAATGAACTAGAGAAAGTCATCCTAAAATTCATATGGAACTACAAAAGACCTTGAATAGCCAAAGCAATTCTGAGAAGGGAGAATAAAGCAGGGAGCATTAGGCTCCCCAACTTCAAGCTCTGCTGAAAAACCACAGTAATCAAGACAATTTGGTTCTGGCACAAGAACAGACATATAGACCAATGGAACAGACTAGAGAGCCCTGATATAAACCCAAACATACACGGTCAACTAATATATGATAAAGGAGCCATGGACATACAATGGGGAAATGACAGCCTCTTCAATGGATGGTGTTGGCAAAACTGGACAGCTACATGCAAGAGAATGAAACTGGATTATTGTTTAACCCCTTACACGAAAGTAAACTCAAAATGGATTTAAGATTTGAACGTAAATCATGAAACCATAAAACTCTTAGAAGACAACATAGGCAAACATCTCCTGAATATAAGCATGAGCAACTTCTTCCTGAAGGCATCTTCTTGAGCAAGGGAAACAAAAGCAAAAATGAACTCATGGGACTACATCAAACTAAAAAGTTTCTGTACAGCAAAGGAAACCATCAACAGAACTAAAAGGTACAGGAGAATATATTTGTAAATGACATATCTGACAAGGGAATAACATCCAAAATATATAAAGAACTTACACGCCTCAACACCCAAAACACAAATAACCTGATTAACAATGGGGAGAGGATATGAAGAGACAGTTTTCCAAAGAAGAAATTCAGATGGCCAACAGACACATGAAAAGATGCTCCACATCACTAATCATCAGGGAAATGCAAACTGAAACCACAATGAGATATCACCTCACACCAGTAAGGTTGGCCACCATCGAAAAGACTAAGAACAACAAATGCTGGCAAGGATGAGGAGAAAGAGGAACCCTCCTACACTGCTGGTGGGAATGTAAGATAGTTCAACCATTGTGGAAAGCAATATGGAGGTTCCTCAAAAAACTAAAAATAGAAATACATTTGACCCCGGAATCCCACTCCTTGGAATTTACCCAAAGAATACAACTTCTCAGATTCAAAAAGACATATGCACCCCTATGTTTATTGCATCACTTTTTTTACAATAGCCAAGATATGGAAGCAACCTAAGTGTCCATCAGTAGATGAATGGATAAAGAAGGTGTGGTGCATATACACAATGGAATACTGTTCAGCCATAAAAAAGAAACAAATCCTACCATTTGCAACAACATGGAAGGAGCTGGAGGATATTATGCTCAGTGAAATAAGCCAGGTAGAGAAAGACAAATGCCAAATGATTTCCCTCATTTGTGGAGTATAACAATGAAGCAAAACTGAAGGAACAAAATGGCAGCGGACTCAGAGACTCCACGAATGAACTAGTGGTTACCAAAGGGGAGGGGTGTGGGAGGAAGGGTAGGGAGGGAGGGAGAAAGGGTTTGAGGGGTATTATGTTTAGTACCCATGGTGTGGGGGATCATGGGGAGAACAGTGCAGCACAGAGAAGGCACATAGTGGATCTGTGGCATCTTACTACACTGATGGACAGTAATTACATTGGGGTATGGGTGGGGACCTGATAATATGGGTAAATGTAGTAACCACATTGTTTTTTCATGTGAAACCTTCATAAGAGTGTATATCAATCACACCTTAATAAAAAATAAATAAATAAACTATACTGAAAATTTTTATAGTGAGTTTTTTTGTTGCTTATCATTAATTGATAAACTGTAGGTAAAATATATGGCAACATGGTATCAATATTGGATATATTCACTGGATATCCAACTCAAGAGAAATCTTCCATCTTAATTATTCATTAATTTACTTAAAAACATTAAAACTCTATATTTCAAACCCAGCTCTTAAACATTAAAAAAAAAAAGAGAGGTCACATATCATTGAAGAACTTTTAACCAGTTGACTAGGGCATGCATTCATAAAGGGAAAAATACAAATTAGTAAGATTGATTTGATCTTCAGGATGTCTCTAGCCCTAACTGGTACTTTTAGTGTCCTAGCACTTATCTTTTTAGAATCAAGTCATGTAGGTTGGTTTACTGTGTCTGCCCTTTATATGGACATCTGCGCTTGTAGCAGCGCATGCTTTTTCTATGTGCTTGGCATCAATGTCAGTATCGTACCGTCTGTTTTGCTTTTTTCAGAGATGAGCCTCCTTTGCCTTAGACATTTTTGTGGATAGAGTTTCCAGGCCTCATACAAATCATCAAAAACTGCACTAGGATGTTCCAAAGTTTTACAAAACTGCTGAAACTCTCTTTAATGGAAGTTAAAGCCAACATTTTTTGTGAAGGCAGCTGTTTCCTGATGTTAGACAGTTATACAAGAATGTAATTAGCATTTTTAATCTGTATCTAAATTTCAATCCTATTCCAACTACTGATAGATCCATCATAACTATGAAGTGAAAATGAAAACCGCTTTGCATATTGCTTATGTATCATATGCAAACTAGGTAATCATATTTGGGAAACAGTCCATCATATGTTTAGACCCATCTATAACTAAAAGATCTGAATGAACTGTAGGGGTACAATGTTTAGTTTTCACATACAGTAGTGACAGCTGTCCACACCATGGACTAAGCCCTAAGCAATATTACACCCCTCCTCTCACTCATCAATGCTAGGTTTACAGCAAGAGAAATCAAGATTTGATTTGTACATATTTCAAAATTTAGAGCTTAAGAAATAATACTATTAAAGGACCAAGAAATTTCCTAAAAATTAAAAACATTTCCCATATATTCTCAAGTACATATCGTCAAAATCACTGGACTCAAGTCTTTAAAAAATGCAAATTTTAAGAGTTACTTTCTAATGAAAATATGATAAATTCCCAGTCAATGATATTATCAAAGAAAAATGTAGTAAGTTATATAAAACAATAATTTCAACATTTTAATTTTAATTCAAAGACCTGATAAAATTTTAGTTACTAATTTTATTAACTGAATAAGACTTATTTTAAGATTTAAGAATTGAAGATAAAAGAATGCAAGTACATGAAAGACCATCATCATCCATCTCAACTCTGTTCAAAGAACATTTATTTGAAATATAAAGGTATATCTTATTTTCATTTGTCTAAATATTTGTATATTTTTTATATTCAATATAGAATTTAGCCACTCAATATACCCTGACCATTCCAATAAACAAGAGTTATAAAGTTCAAAAATCAAGGCAGCAAAATGAAGCAATCAAAGATTGAGGCTACTTCTACTATTTTGGCTGAAAAGATGATAGTGTTTAGTTTTACAGGTAAAGTAGTTTAATTGATAGAAATATTAATTTCTTCTTTTCAAGTATTGATAATAAACATAATGCGTATAGTAGAGAATAATAGGTTCACATATGGGTGAAAAGTTAGGAATGGACTTTTCTTTCTGCCAAAGATAGACAGTCCACTCACAAATACACCAAATTGGCAATAACATTACAATTAAAACACTGAGCTCCTGGGGGCAGGTGAGGTACAGGGTTCCAAATGGTAGAGAAGGCTTCTCTATATGGGTATGATGGATTAGAAAGCAAGTCAAGTTGTCCAAAGAGCAAAAGAAAAATTCCTACTGTTCCTAACTGCTAAAGGTCAAGTGAACAAGAAGAGCAGCTTTGCCAAAGTGTGGAATGCATTTAGCAGTCTTAGGAGAATTCAAGTTGCCAAAATGAAATCACTTAAATACATATTATTACAAATCAGAAAAACAATACATATTATTACAAATCAGAAAAACAAAACAAAACAAAACAATGACCATAAAAAAAACAAACTCAAGTAAATGAAAACTGTCTTCTTAAATAGGAACATGAAACCAGTTTTCAAGTGCTCTATAATTTAATCATATTTTGAAGTTATTTTAGCCAGTCAGAAGCTATTATTGCTGACTCCCATGAATATAACTTTGCTACCTAGGGAAGCTAAAGGAAAGTGAAGTTTCCTTTTCTGAAAGCTCCTACTATTATTCTTAAAGCTATTTTAAAAACATCATTACATGAGCATGTACTTGGTTCTGATCATATAGCTTTCACCCAACAATTACTAAAGAAATAACATAGTAATGTGCCTTAAAAATATGCTGTGAAAAAGGTTAATGAATAATGAATGTATTATAATTTAATTTTAATAATACAAAATACAATGGAAAATACTCTTTATAGCACCAAACATGATGTTCCAGCCTCTATTCAAATTATCACAAATTTCAAATTATTTCAAAATTAAAATGATTTAGTTACAGTGCATTTCAAGTACGGAAAATAACAGGCAGACATTTTGCACATATTTATTTTGCTTAAGGGACTTGTTTGGTAAATTTATTTTATATGATTATTTTTTAAAGCCAAATAATATGCAAGCCAAAACTTTAGAAAATTTAATTGATCAAGAAAATACTTCAAGAAGAGAATACATAAAAAAAAGGAAGATAAGTCTGTTGATGAAGAGGAAGAAAAAGCAAAAGAAGAAACAAGAAAAATAATTTTGCATGGCAGGAATGCTGCAATTTGGAGCTAACCGTTCATTTTTATTTTAGAGTTTTAATTTTTACCAACACACTCAATATGGAAAGAATTAACACAATAATTTAAAATATGTTTTTTAAAAGGACAAAAATCAAAAGTAAGTTACATAAAGGGAAATCATCTCATGTCTTCCATACAAATACAATTCCATTTATTTTGATTCAACTGCAATAAATGTATTTCTGTGAATTATACAGGTGGACTGAATCAAACCTATCAAATGATTCAGAAAAAAATAAGGTGACCAGAGGTAAATGAACATGTTTTCTCCAGGTACTCTGATTCTGATACACAGAGTAAATACATTTCCATATCTTTTAGCAAGATTAAAATCGACTAGAAGAACTTTTTAGTTAGGAAGCAATTCAGAAGCCTAGAACTATTCAAATGAGAACTGACTGATAATTTACTATGATTACTTCCGCTCAAGTTGTAAAATATTTCATTCTCACATATCTCTTTCATATGACAACACTGCCAATGGCAGGCAAAACAGAGTAAATAGATCTATTTTTCAAAGACACTGAATAGCATTCTTTAATAGAAAGAAAATTATATAATAATTGGAAATTATTATACCTTCAAAAATACATCAAAATAGCGACATCCCTATTTATTTTGACATACAAATTTAAGATAAAATATACTAAATCACAGGCATCTATGACTTAAACAGGTATTTATCAATTTTAGAAGACACCAGCCTGACCCACAGCAATGGCAAATAGGTAATTCAGTTTTATCATTTCTTTTGATCCACAGAGATGACATCTTGAAATATCAAAACATATACAAAATCATATTTGTATTCCAAAAACCTAACGGAATCTAAAATGCATTTTATTAACCAGATGTAATGCAAGCAACCTCAAGATGTCTAGTGAGGAGGAGGAACATTTTTTCCCAGGGAAAATGGACATGGTTACCTAAATAACAAGTGCAGATCAAACTTCTAATAGATATAGCACTACTTAAGGGAAATCTTTGTTAATCTTCACTATTGAAAAACCAAACATTTTCCATAGCAGTTAGATAAAATTTTTTATCAACTTATAGGTTTCGTAATATAGGCTGGGATAATTGTTTAATTTTTGCATATAAAAATCAAAATGATCTAATTGAAATAATTCTCCAGAGGAAATACTCAGTATGTTCAATTAAACTTTACTATGAATCTGAAGGATTTCTCCTCTCCTGTCCCCAGGATTACTCCTGACCATTCTGCCCCTCTCAAATGATACAGAAATGAAGTAAATGAAATTCATGTATGCGAGTGTCTGGTCAAAGAGGGAAGGGTCGATAACATTGCAAAAATCACTCACAGGCTAATGCTTTTAAAATACTTTCAAAAATCCAAAAATGTTCATTTTAATTAATTGATAAAACTATCAGGTAGAGCTGGGAATAGAGCTCATCTGGAGGAGCTGGCCTTAGGCAGAAACCAGTATAGTTACCTGTCTTTTGAGGTAGGAGGTTGGCTGTAATATGCAGGTAGAGAGGGAGAGAGGTTAAATAGTTGTGGGAGTATGTGGAAAATCTCTATTGCTTATATTTCCTCAATGAACTAACAAGCAAAATAATCAACTTAGTGAAAGGAGTAGAGAGGATTACTTACAGTTTGAGGATAGTGGAGAAGGTATGAAATATTCATCTAGGTAAGAGAGACAATTAACTGACAGAGAAATGAAGGAGGAGTTCTTGACTCTGCTGGAGGCCACTGATCATGAACCCACCATGAGTCAAACCAGTCTGGTTGTGTTTCTCTCCAACCATGCAGGTGAACAGTAGGTGACGGATTTAACCAGATTTTATTTTCGCCAATTGAGTAGCGCAGATGAGGAAACATGGCAAGCCAAGCGAGAATGTTTCTGAGGGAGTGATTATCATGTTGGTCCAGGATATTTCAGTCAAGGAGAGAAAACTGAAAGCAGCACAGGAGTGTCAGACATTAAGTCTGTGAATTGGAAATCTGAAAGGATTGGATGTCATCTGGGCACTGAATGGGGTAATTAGAACAGACAGGAAATGGCAGGTAAGAGTGGAATGCTCTATTTGAGATCATGGTAATGACTATGGGTAGAGGTAAAGATAGGTTGAAATAACTGGGGTCAATGAGTCCACGAATCCAGGGTACTACAGTGTTTGATGTATCTTGTACATACTATAATTAGAGATTTAAGACTTCTAGGAATGCTCTGGGTGAGGCTGACTGGGAGTGCAGATTTTCAAGTACTATTGGCTCCCCTTCCTTGTTTGGTCTCCACACAGGGACAGGGGAACTAAACCGAAGACCAAAGGAGAGTTCTGCGGGTTCCTGGAAGATAAGTCCCGTGTCCCCATCCGCTTTAAAAAAGCCAGTATTTATAGTGGTATTGCCACAGTCTGATGCCATCAATGTTCACCAGGTCTGATGCCATGAATGTCCTAGAATCCTGTTATCTCAGTCCTCACCAGAAGCTCAAATCCCAGGTCTTTTTTAACAGAGAATTTCACCTTTGTATGCACATTCCCTAAATTCACCTACTCTGATACCTACTTTGACACTTATGTCCGAGCCCAGATCCTTTCACTGCACTCTCTGAAACTCATGCCACCACATTGAAGAAAATCCTTCAGCATTGTCACCTTCTTCTGTGAATGATACAGAATGAAATTGCTGTTTCTGGTGAGATATTGCTTGCACTGATATCCTCTAACATGGAGGAAATTTTATCTTCCACAATCTTCTTCCCTGAGCTCAAGGTAGTTTAGATGTCCTCTCTCCCCTTCATTGAGATATTGACCATTATTTCTCCTAATTCACCTCCAATTTCTTATAGTTTCATGATGCTTATATCATTAAATCCAACCAACAGGCCTTGTTTCAGTCATCCTAGGATCTTTCTGTCCTTCTCTTTCCCTCCAATATTACCCTGCCATAATTCTTACATTTCAATCTGTCTATCAACTCCAGAAGAGGTAGAAGAATGAATAGATCCATAGAAAAGCATAGATAATACTGGAAAACTAGTCAGATATCTACTCCTAAAAGACATTAAGACCTAATGGTTTTACATTGATTTTTTATTAAATATCAAAACTAATAATTTCTAAGTTATTTAAACTGGTCCAGAGTATAGAAAAATACAGAAATCTCTCCAGCTTTTCCTATAAGGTAACATATTCTTAGTACCCCAAATACAAAATATTAACAAACAAGAAAACTACTGTTCACTTTGGCAAGATAATTCATGTGAATTATAAAGTACAAAATTCTAAACAAAACACTGGCAAATACAATCCAGAATTAGTAGAAATCTATCATGAGAAATACAAAGGTGGCATTTAATATTAGGAATTACATAAATGCTATCAATCATATTAAGGAGTAAAAAGTGAAAAAAATAAACCGTAAGACTTTGATTAATGTTGAAAAGTATTGATAACATTCAAAACTCATTCCAGATTTTCTCAATTGCTTAGAAAGTTTGGAAAAGAAAGAGTTGTCTTGATTTGATAAAGAGCATCAACCAGAAACCTTCAACATCATACTTAATGGTGAAGTACTAGAAACATTACCACCAAGGTGAGCAATGGATAAGAATGCTACTATCTCTGATATACCCAGTGCAAAAGGCAAGAAGAATAAATAAAGGTAGCAAGTGGTAAAAAGGAAGACACAAAATTGCCCTTATTTAATGAAGGTGTCTACTTAGATAACACAAAATAATTAATAAGAAAAATGATTTTCTTGAAACTGGTTGGCATGTCCAGTACCTGGCAAAGTTATAGTCAATATATAGAAAAATAATAATATAAATGATCAATGAAATAAAATGTGATAGAAAAATATTTAATTCACTATAGCAACAAAAACACATATGAAATAACTAGGAATCATCCTAAATAATTATCAAACCCTATATTGAAACCTTGGTAAAACAGTCTAGAACACAGGAAAGACATCATTAGAGAGAGGCACGTGAGGTGGGGACAGAACACCCTTGATGTTCTCACTTTATTACTACTTAGTCAAGTAGCACTTTTCACATGATTTTAGGTAAAAAATACGGTGCTGAGTCATGTAGACTCTGGGAACAGATAAACTGTGTTCAAATACTGGCTGTATAAAATACTAAGTATTTTTACTGATCTCACTCTTCTGAGACTCAATTTCCTGTCCTTAACAAGAAGGGCAGATAACAGTCTCTATCTTTATTGGACTGCTGTTCAAAGTGGGATATGTCATGTGCATTTCTAGCACAGTGTCTGCCAGGTGGCAGTAGCTCAGTGACCCACCATCGTATTTCCAGTGGATTGTTACGTGATCTTCCTGACAAGTCTCCCTGCGGCTCCCCTTGGCTCTCTACAGCCCTTTCCCAACACAGAATAACACTGTTAAAAAGTACACCAGATGATGACACCTTTGTCTCAGAATCCAATGACTTCCCAGTACATACAAGTAAAAGCAAAGTCCTTACGATGGATAAAAAAAGCGCTTTTTATAAAGTTTGGCCCCATGTTCCCTCTCTTCTACTGCTCCAGTCCCAGTTCTTTCTTTGGGACTCTGAATCTGTGTTCGCTCTGCTTGGAGCACTCTGCCCCAAGTTTGCTACATCACCTCCTTCATCTCTTTGCTCAAATGTCATCATTTTGTAGAGAACCTCCCTGACCACCTTATTATCTAAAACTGAAAAAGTAAACAAAACCCCAAAGTTTCATTTGAAACACTCCTATTACCATTTCCTTTAACATTATTTTTTCATTGTCTCTATGTAATAGGCATCATATTTTATATAAATATCTATTATTGTCTTCCCTAGTAAAGTGTAATCTACATAGGGGCAGGTTTTCATCTGTGTTTTCTTCTTTCTTTTTCCCCAGTACCTATAGCAGTGCTTGGCACACACAGTATATATCCAGTAAATACTTGTTGCATGACCATAGTTATTATTGTTCCAATATTACATGAAATGGAGCTATTGGATTCATTTCTATGTGTTAAGATGCTGACTCTTAAATATTAAAAATTTTCATTGCTCATCAGTGTATTTTATAGTTATTTTATCACTTTCCTCCCTTTAATTCCTAGTAGAGGAAAGCAACCTTCCATATGTGATGGTCCTTGATTATCCTGTCCTGTGATTTGGTTAATATCCAGGTGTATCTCTCCCAAACATTTCTTGATACTCACTTTTAAGGATCCTATACTTTATAACAAATTATATGTATATATATATATATATATATATATATATATTAATAATGCCTATATTTCAAATCTCTTTCCCATGAGTTACTTTGAGAAAACAATGCCAAGACTGAAAAATCAGCCTCAGTGCCTTCACTGAGCAAGTGAGCCAGTCCCATCTTAGTCAGAAATCTGGCTCAGTAAAGGGTTTCTACCATTGCAAATATGAATCATTTTATCGACACCTACCATCAGTCAAGCCTAGGGGCCCATCTCTTGACTTGGAGACGCTCACAGGAACTGGTGTAGGCCCGGCTTCAACAAAGGAGCCACTGTGGTGTAAAACAGTGGGAATGCTGAGGAAGAATGACAAAGAATCTCCTCAAAATTCTGACCCATCTGTCCACTTTTGAGGGGATTACAAGGTCCAGGAAAAATTGGCTTTTATGTTAAACATTATTTGATGTCAACAGACAATATTTTTCTAAAGGAAGCATGAACTAAAGAAGCTCCACAGAGATTAGAGAATTTTAAACATTACATATGTGTGAACATTCACATCAGAAAATGAGCCAATAAAAATCAGCCACCTTAATTCTGACTGGCACTGATGAAAACCTGTAGCCAAAGCCCTCCAGTGCCATGAGATAATCAAAGGCATTTATTTTAGAGTGATGTGTAGATTGTGATTATAAACAGCAAAGACTATGATGTCATGTGGTAAACAAAACCTAGATAACACAATTCTTCCCACATATTGCTACAGTTACAGTCTTGATGGGGTGCACATATTAACTGCATTGAAGTTATTACACAATTTTATCTAATTCATATTCATATTTATTCGAATTGAATTTTCATACCCATTCCCTGATTATCTTTAGTAAGCATATTAGAAAATCAGTATGAACTCTGGCTCTACTGATGTTCACCTCACAATGCTTTACTAGATTCACTTAAAAGGCTTCTTTTGGGAACTCGCTATCCATTAACAGTGTTATTTTAATTCAAATGCAGGTTAAGGCATCAAACTATTTTGAATTTCCTAGTGTTATGTAAATATAAATCTAAAAAGAATTTTAAAGATAATTGTATATTAGTACTTCCAACACTCGGAGTTTGTTCTTTTAGGTAATAAACTTTATCCCCAAGCCACGCACTAGTTCTATTTTATGCAAATTGTAATCAGAGTGGATATGACAAGCCTCTTGGTCTGAGATAATATGTCTAAAATGGCTTCTTGAGGTTTGACAAATAAATGCACACCAAAGAAAGCAAGCACTTGAGTTTCCCCATAATGTGACTGAAGGATAATAGTGGTGTGGAATCCAAGTTTCCTTGAATCAGAGAATCTCAGAAAAGATTTTAGAGGGAACCATGTTTATTGGTTTTAGCAGCAGAACATGATTTTAATGCAGCACTATAGGCATACCTTGGAGAAATTACAGGTTTGGTTCCAGACCAACTCAATAAAGCAGAATATCTCAATAAAATGAGTCAAATGAATTTTTTTGTTTCCCAGTGCATACAAAAGTCATGTTTATACGCAATAGCATTATGTCTAAAAACGTGGTTAATGAGCACTTCAAAAGTGGCTAGTGTGACTGAGGAATGAAATGTTAACTTTAGGTAAGTTACATTTAAGTACCCACTTGTGGCTAGAAGCCTCCAAGACAGACAGCCCAGGCCTTATCCTTTCCTTCCTCTCTATACTCATCTCTCATTACATCTTCACTTACCATTTTATGGTTTGTCCATATTAAATTGCAGTTTTACAAATGTAACTGCTCTTACCTAACTCCTAGTTATTCTGGTATCATTCCCCAATATCTCACTTCCATTCTCCTTGCTAACTTCTGTTCACCTTTTGTTTCGATTTGAGATGCTTTCCTTAAGAAGGCGTCTTAACCCTGTAACCTTCCCTTATCTTATATACACAGCATCTACCTAAGGTAGACAGCACTTAACCTATTCTAGCACAATTATACTTTTACTATCTCTTTCCATCGCTGAGGTTATGAGAGTCTCTATGGAAAAAATGGTGCCAGCCAAAAGAACATAACTTGCCATGTGTATTTTAAACAAATGAATAAATTATAAATACATTTTTAAATGTCTAATTAATGTATTAATTATATTTTTGAAAGTTAGGCAGAAAAAAATGGATGCAGCGTAGAGAACTACTGTTATCTCAAATATTCTAGTTCCACATTTCAGTCTAAGAGTAGTATCATTAATTGATTAGATGTAATATTGCATAGAAATCCATTCTAATATTCATTTATGAGGTGATAATGGTTTGAACCAGGGCTGATCAATTGATCATAGAAAAGAAGATGTGAGTCCATAAGAAATGTTGAGAATTGGATTGAATAGAGCTGAAAAGAAACTGAATACTCAGAAACAATTCCAATATGTCTTTTGTAAGAAATACAGAGAACAGTAATTACAAAGATATTATATTTGGGGGCTAAATAAAACTTTGGGTGATGCATGATAAAATTGATGGACAAATTCAGAGTAATGTCTAAGTGTGAAACATCTATGTGGTAGAGCTGTATAAGCAATTGGTTATACCTGAGTATTGAGAATGTAATTGAGCAATCAGGCTAACAGTTCTAGATGTTAGAACCATACGACTGGTTGAACTTTTTGATGGAAATCAGTGTAGGAGGAAGAAAATAAACTGTATAACTAGCCATTTAGATGTATCCAAGTTAGGAAATAAAAGGAAGTGAAAATACTAGTAGACTATTTAGACATACATGAAAAATCAGAAGACAAGAGTATTAATGGGCATGGGCTAGATGGGGAGGAAACCCAGAGAAACTGAATTGGAAAAAGTGACAAATGAAATTTTGATAGAACGTCTTAGAGGGTAACTTGAGACAGCTCTCACGTTTATGCCTTGTACAAAAGTACAAAGAAGAAGCACTGACTTTCAGTGCTTCTCAAACGGCCAGAGGAACGTACTCTAGACATGACCATGTACTCAGAAGTTCGGCTTTACCTTTCTGTATTGTATGTGGGACCATTAACTTTTTTTTTTTTAAGAGATAAAAACTTGAGTTCTGCTGAAAATTTACCCCTTAAATCTTTTTTTTGAATTGAAGTATAGTTGATGCACCACATATTGGTTTCAAGCATACAACACAGTGATTCAACAGTTACACACATTATTAAATCCTCACCCCAATTAGTGCAGTTACTGTCTGTCAAAATAGAAAGATGTTACAGAACCATTGGCTATATTCTACATGCTGCACTTCCATCCCCTTGACCAAATTATATTATGACTGAGACTTTGTGCATAAGTGAGCAAATACTATTGGAAAACTGGTGCTGATATTTTTGTTTGACTAAGGGTTGCTACAAACCTTCAGTTTGTAAAAAAAATACAATATCTGTAAAGCACAATAAAATGAAGTGAATAAAATGAAGTATGTCTGTATGCATCTCAGTCTATTTTTGGGTAAGGAAAGGAGAAGAGTTTATCTGTCACCTCCCATTTCTATTGCCATAGGTTTGCTTCATGGGCTGTTAACTTCCCCACCCCCCCACCCAAACACACACTCTTTCAGGTTGCACACAAGCAGGCCCTAATATGTCCCATGATATCTCATGCTTCAGAAATAAAAAGGAAACATTAAGGAGGAAGGCAAAGTGTGCCAGGTGGGCATGAAGCAAGATGGAGTCGTGTCGGTTCATGCAAAGTCAGTAGTTACAGTATCTGGAATGGGATAGAGTCCATATGGCCTCAGAGAAAGATTCTGCTAAGAGATTCTTAGATGACGCTCAACATTCATGAGTACCATCCACTCTGTGCTTGTCATCTCTGACCCTAGCACACAAGTGTGGTTTGCATAAAGTCTCTAATTTGAGTGACATTTTTGTGATGAAGTAATTATGGACAGTGAATGTACAAGTGTGTGAACATTTATATTTTTAGATAGTACACATCCTGGGATAGTTTGAGTAAGAATAGTCACCTGATTTGCTTATTAACTCTAATACTAATAAATTATGCTGACTTTCATACAAGCATTATTTTTGTATAGCTTGATTTTTGAAGTGTTGTGCTCTCTAGACAATTTTTTCTTTAATATTACTTTTAAAAAGTATGCATTTCCTCATGAAGTAGGCTTTTGCCTTTTCCACTCAACAAAATTTCATGCATCCTCAAGGCTGAATTAAAAATTCACCTTTTCTCTAAAGATGGTATTGGCTAGTTGAATCTTACTCTAGTTTAAATTCATAAGTCCCTATGTAAGCCAACAATTGGGGAAACAGTGAAAATTACAGATGAAAATAATTTAAATCACCTAGTGGGAACAGTATTATATATATACATGTTTATATAAACCTATATGAAATCCTCTAAGTCTTGGCTAGTCTTAAAAGTCTTAAAATCAGTCACACATTTCTTATATTATTTTTGCTCTGGAGTTTTAGGCATACTTGCATCCATTGTTTATATAGAGTTAATTAGGTGTGTGACTCAACTCTACTGACCTAGACCTTCTCAAAAAGTTTAACCGTCTCTCCTTTGAAATTTTATGGAACTCAGAAGTGAGTTCCTTGAGAACAGGAACTATCTCTTATCTTTACATCCCTGATGTCCAGCTCAGTTTAGAGGATAATAGGTCCTCAATAAATCTTTGAAGAGATAATGACAAACATTTTTTAATTATGCATGTTTCTACATAAATCTTCTGAATTCTTAAAATCTTCAAATGAAATTAATGAAATCAAAATATATTACATTAGATTGAATTCCATTAACTGACAACTGGGATAATTTGTACTTAGTTCATATTTGTGATTGTTGTATTATAAAACAGAATTATGATGAATTTAAATTTTATTCCTAATAAGAAGCTTTTAAATCCATCATAAAAAACATGTGAAGATGAGCCACTTAGATAATTCATAATATTGTTTATGCCCATACTAAGCAAGATGGGATAATTAAACCCCCTAGTGTGTTCACACAGAAGGTCGATAAATGTTTATAAATTATTATAGATGTGCTATAGATAAAAAAAGATAATATATGATGGGTCATTTAATCAGCTGGTGTCTGGTTCCAGAACTGAATTTTTCTCATCTCATTTCTTCATAGCCTGAATATGGCTTCAACTTGAATAATTAATCTGAGGGCTCTTTTATGTAAAACTCTCCAAAGTGATCTTGAAAGAAGACATTGTTGTACAAGTTGCAGCAAAAACTCTGCACTGAATATTTTGAACAATCTTAGGAAACCATTGGTTTGATAATAGCTACTCTTTGGACATCAGAATTTAATTAGGCAATCTTGTATTGGACACCAGATAAAGTAAATGGTTAGTAACCTTAGATCATATGGCATAAAAATAAATCATAATATAAGACTTCTTCCATTTACTTTCTTCTACAGTGTGATACTAAATTGGTTTGAGATAAATGGTTTCCATCATATGCCTCTGTTGAGGATAAAAACCAGAAAATGACACTATTAATATACTGAAGTTGCCTCATTATTCAGGGAGATTAGAATAAAGAACAAAGATAACGGGTCTGTAGATTGTTTTCCTAGCATATTAGAGAGCTTTGCTAATGACTACAAAGTTTAGGATCGTTTATATAAATCACAAAATTTGAACATGATAGTAGTGTTAAATAATTAGGAATATGCTGCAGTAATACTTTAAGATTTCTTACATATTATAGCGTTCCTTTTGCAAGCTCATGAAGTAATGAATTTGGTGATGTGGACCTTCATAATAGATTTAAAGAAACAATATACAAGAATTTTTCAATGAGGATTTTAATTCAGGCATTTATACTTACATGTATTATGGAGTAAAATACACATGGTGATATTTAATAATTGTAGGCAATTGTTTCAGTAAGAGTAATAAGTTTCCTTTTTAAATAGTTATAATAAGGCTGATAAATGCTTCATAAAATTTAGAGCAACACTAAAATAAGTAGTCTAAAGCAAGCTGATAATATTTTTGTTTCGGATCATGTAAGCAAAAGAGGCCATTCTCCTTCCTTTAGACAAAACTACAGGTTAATATCCTTTTACAGATATGAGTGTCCCTATCATGGACATAACAAGCTAATAAAGGAAACTAATTAAGACTGATAGCCCAACACCATTTGAAGTGTCATGTTTGAAAGTTATTCATCTCCAAAATTCTCCTTCACAGACAGAATACTTTAGAGCTTCTCAGTAAGTATTGAGTTTCCAGGGTAACAAAATTTTAGTTTCTTAGCAGAGAAATACAAGAAATTTCTTTCAGTTTCATAGATGGGCAGAAAAAATTAACAATGAACAACTGCAGTAAATAATTACGAAGAAGTTAAGTAACTTCCCAGAAAGGCCTTGGTAGATTGTGAAAATCACATAGTCATAACCTAACTTTTTATTTATATCATAACTGTGTGCTTTGCCTAATTTTATTTTTTGTTACTTGAATGTATTTTTTGCTTAGCATGCTACAGGTAACAGATGCTGAAAGTGCTAAAACACTAATGCTATTTTCAAGATAAATAAACACAAAGTGTTTTTAAAAGCTATTTTGAAACTCTGAAACTAATTGAAATATAAAGTGGTAGGGCAGAGGCAGAAATTGAGTTATTTGTGAGGCAGGATTAATGACACTGTATTTTCAAATGTGCTCAAGATTAACTTTACATCAAGAGGTAAAATCCAGGCAGATACATGGCTATATAACACATTAAATAATTCTGACTTGTATACAATCAGTGAATGTGACACTGACAAACTGACAGCCTACTTATTTCACTTCCGTAAGAATTTGTACTGTTAAAATCAGGGTCCCAACTAACAAGAGCCTCAACAAAACCCAAACTACTATCTACAAATCAAAACCAAAACAGAGTTAATATCACCCAGAAAGAAAATCAACCTACCACACAACAAATGTTCTGGCAATCCTGCTGAGTCAAACCAGTCACCATGAGGGTGGGGGATGGAAAGCGGCTGACGGAGTTATGCTCGATCACAAATCAGGCCTTGCCTCCGTGCTTTCCGCCATAGTTAGGGCCATAATAACAAAGCTCCACTTAGATGCCACGTCTGGGTCAAAACACATATTCAGATCCAAATAAGCACTCCGAGTAGGAGAAAATTATTAACCTATGACCATCTTTATTGACATGTTGATTTTTATTCAACATGTAATTTATTCTGATATAAAATAGAAGATAGGGAATGTGTAGCTCTAGAATAATTTTGCAGCAGGGATATGTCCTAAGATTGATATTATGCCAATATGACATATTTCTAAATTTTTGAAAATATCATGGAAAGTGAATTGGTCAGTGTGATGTGGCAAAAAAGAGACTTCTGTTTAGGCTTTCGTCAATTGCAACTATGCTTTCCTCACCTTAAAATGCAAGAACTAGAGTATTCTAAGAACCCTATACACTTTAAGATTTAGTGACTACACTTTCTCTTATTGAAGTTTCATTGATATTCAATCTTATGTTGGTTTCAAATATGCAACACAGTGGTTCAACAGTTGCCCATACTATTAAATCCTCACCCTCTCTAGTGCAGTTACTATCTGTCAATGTAGAAAGATGTTACAGAATCATTGCCTATATTCTCCATGCTGCATATATACTTCAGATTTCCGAGTTTAGGAATAAATTTACATTCTCTGCTTTGAATATCCTAAAGACTAAATATTGTTAGGTTATGTCTTAGAGCTCAGTCTCTTCTGTTGTAGGGATTAGCTCTTCCATAATTCTATATACACTGATCCAATTTAATAACAGAGAAAGAGATACAGGGCACTGTAGTTAATTGTAGAAAATGACTGCCAATGACTATTTTCTGAGGTCTGGGAAGACATCTGAAAGATCAAACAGTACACAAAACTAGGTACAGTATATTGTAATTAAGCATCACAGCTAATGGTCCTCGAACAAAACTCTGCTGGAAGACACAGTGATTAGAAACACCTGCAGGTTAATAATTAGAAGCATCTGAGCACAGAAGCAATTAATATAGGAAAACTCTCCCAGGAGAGAAAGGCTTAGTAATAAACAAACTCAGACTCTTTCCAAATTCCCATTTAAGAAGTCTGTGTTAATAATGTATTACCAACTTCAAACTTCTAAGAATGCCTGAAAATACTTATATTTCATTTATTCTTTATCATATTCTTTTAAATTCACTGTACTCATAAATGTTTTCATTCAGTGTTATCAGGAATGATGTTTTTTTCTCTATTTACCAAGTCAGTATCAAACAATTTGGAACTTTTAAGAATCAGGTATGAGAATGAGTAGTAATGATTTGCTAAGCAAAACAAAGACCACTGACACTGAATTTAGGTGTGAATTTCTAGAATTTTTAAGAAGGTCTCCCCAAACCCATTTTTTTCAAATTAAAAAACATGCTAACATATCTAATGAACTATTTATAAATCAGAATGTTCTAATGTTTAAAGTGTGAAACTGCTTCTATCTTCATATAGAAAACTTTACATTATTTCAGAATAGCATGCTTTTTTACATTTGCTAAGTACTTCTGGCTCTACAGTGAAGCATGTTCACTGGTATACACTCCTCTACTTTGTGCCTACCACTTTTTCATCTTTATTGTGTGCATGCATAGGCACTTCTCATTTCAGTATTATATCCATTTCAGCCATCTTAAACAGATAGTATTCAATTATGTCCCAGTGTTGGTTTTCTGCTCTTATCTGATTGCAAAAGTAGATGTTTTGAGGGTATATACCAAAAGCTAATGTATTCCTAAGCAAAATGGAAAAATGATAAACCAGGAAAAAGAGAGACATTAAAGGAATGCTCTGGTCACATGACTTAATCATTAAGAAACACTTCCAGGGAAAAAAATCTCAAACATTACAGAAATACAGATCATGAATTATGTATAGTCATAAAGGCCCTTGGAAAACATATTAAATTCAAGCCCTACATCATTATTTTGAGAACTACTTCTATTATTTTTGTCTTATAATGAATAATTTGTTTCAGAATCCCAATTCATGTATGTCCTACAGCAAAATTTACTTGATCAAATATGAAAGATATCATATCCCATTTCCACTTTATTTCTGTTCTTACTCTTTCAATAGTACTGTCTTTTTTTCATAGGGACAGATGTTGAACAGTTTAGAAAACAATGATTCAGATTACTGATAATGATAATTTAACTTGCCTATGAATACATATTATAGACAGAAAAGGCATGAGCTTTATTATTACTATCATATTATCATTATTATTAAATTACTGCTTCAGAATGTCTAACTTCGGGTTCAGTCCACATCAGAGTTGTTCTTCTACCATAGCCCCGGCTTCTTCATCGCATTTGTTAGCCTTGATCTTCTGTGCTTGAAATAACGTCAGAGGTCTCTGAAGATGTATTTCTGTTTGCTGTGCTTATTTCATGCCTATGTTCTTTATGTCCTTTACATTTGAATTTTCTTCTCATTTTATTCCAAGAAAGATGTTCCACTTACTGCGACTGTCTAGATTTCTTCCACTTTCATCTGTTCTCTATCATTTTGATACTCAAAATGTCCCTGGAGCTTCACATGGGACCATGTTAAAACTGCAGATTCTTACACTCCCACCCCAGACCTACTGAATCAGAAGTTTCACTTGAATGAGATCCCAGGGGATCCAAATGTACACTAAAGTTTTTGGAGAAGCATTGGAGAAGGCACCAAAAAGATACTAGCTTAAAAATGAACACACAGGTTTTCTCCCCTCCCCTTCTTCTGACTGAATTAGAAATGGCGTGCAAATTCAGTAGAGCAATGCAAGTTTATAGAAAAGGAAACTAAAGGAATCATCCAGTGGCTCTTTTTGCTAACTAAATCTTCTGGCTTGCTTCAAGTGAATTTACACTCAAAATAAATCGGCTTTAAATTTTAAAATATTATTAAATTATTGCCCCTCACATTATTATTATTCCAGGTGAATATATTGTTTTTGTTTTTTTTAATTTTAGGAACCATGACATATTTTAGTTCTCTTTGTAAGCACCCAAAAAAGAAAGGAGACCATGGAATGGATCATCAGGTGATAAAAATGAACATTTATCATTATTTTTTGCATTATTAACATACACCTGAGAATTTGCAATGGTTTGCAAGATATAAAGGCCTTGTTTCCTTTTTACTCTGTTTTCTATATTTATAGTATCTGTGGTTAGCTGGGTAAGCACTGTTGGTGTGCAGAATGAAGTCCTAGACTACTTCTTCCTCAATTACAAAAAGTTTCTTTTTCCTGCTGAGTAAGTGATATGAGAAAATAGGGGTAGTTGGCAAAATTTTATTTGGCAATCTTGGTTTACAATTTCTCATATTGGTCTTATCTCAGATTTTCTTATTCGGTATCACATTTTCGCAATGTTTTGAATGTTAGTAAATATAAAACAAAGATCAAATCATATTTATTTTATAATCATTTCCAAAAGAAATGTTTAAAGAAAGTTCAAATCCTTTCCATTGTAACCCAGTTTACATACCATTAGAACTAACAGGATAAATTTTAGCGAAATAGACCTTGATTTTTCTGTTCTTTTGAGTAGCAATTGATAAAGAAGGAATAACGGCTAAGTATCTATGTGTAAACGTTTGTTTTTATTTCACTTCATTTAAGATTAGCTGCTTAAGGAACTTTTCCTAAAACCCCAAAAGCTAAAAATGCTTTAGTAAAATTACCATCAGCCAATGTTAAAAACCTTTTTCTTTTACTTCTGTATCCATCTCTCATAAGGTTTCTTGAAGTCTCCCTTCTTTCCTATAGGAAACTATAAAGTACTCCATGAGTCATAGGGGCAGAATGTGCTGGACTGAATTGCACCCCCTAAAAACTGATATATGGAAGTCTTAATCCCCACTGTGGCTGTGTTTGGAGACTGAGCTTTTAGGAGGTAATTAAGGTTAAATGAGATCATGAAGGTAGGATCGTAATGTGATAGGATCAGTTCCCTCTCTGCCCAGTCACACACACTGAGGCCACGTGAACACAGTGAGAGGGCAGCTGTTTGCAAGCTAGGGAGAGATCTCTCACCAGAATCTAATCAGGGTAGTAGCCTGACCTTGGACTTCCAGCCTCCAGAAGTGTAAGAAAATACATTTCTGTTGTTTAAGTCATCCATACTGGGGTATTTTAATAGACAGCCTGAGTAGATTGAGACAGATTTTGTTACTGAGAAGTGGGGTGTTACTGTAACAAAAACATAAAAATATGGAAGCAGCTTTGGAACTGGGAAATGGGTAGAGACTAGAAGAGTTTTGAGTTACATGCTAGAAATAAAGATGTTAAAGACAATTCTGGTGAGATCTCACACAGAAATGAGGACCAGGTTATTGAAAACTGTGGAAAAGGTGATCCTTGTCATCAAATGACAACCAACTTCCCTGTACTGTGTTGTAGGTTACTGTGGAAGATAAAAGTTGTGAGTGTTGAAATGGAACATTTAGCTGGGGCGATTTCTAAGCCAAGTGCTGAAGCACCAGCTTGGTTCCTCTTGTCTGCCTATAGTAAAATGTGAACGGAAAGAAATGAATTCCTTTTGGACTGGAAATGTCTGATCTATGCCTGCCCCATCATTGCATTTTGGAAGTGGTAACATCTGGTTTCACAGGTTCACAGAGAGGAATTGTGCCTCAGAATGAGTCATACCTCCAGTCTCATTCACCTCTGCTTTAGTTATTTAATGAGACTGGACTTAACCTTTAGAGTAGATACTGGCATGAGTCAAGTAAGACTTTGGAGACTGTTAGAACAGAATGAGTCCATTTGTATGTGAGAAGGAAATGAATTTTGGAGGCCAGGAGTGGAATGCTATGGACTAAATTCTCCCCCAAAAGTCCTATGTTGAAGCCTTAACCCTCAATGTGACTGTTTTTGGAGATAGAGACTTTAGGAGGTGATTAAGCTTAAATGAGGTAATAAGGGTAGGACCCTATTCAGATACGATATGTAGCCTTATAAGAACTGAGAGAGAAAATAAGAAAGTGAGAGAGAAAGAGAAAGCCCTTTCTCCATGTGTGCACACTGAGGAAAGGAAATGTGAGAACCCGGGAAAAACAGTTATCTGAAAACCAGGAAGAGGGGCTCTCACCAGAACACGACCATGCTGACACCTTCATGTCAGACCTCCAGCCTCCAGAACTATGTTAAAATAAATTTGTTGTTTAAGCCACCCAATCTATGTTGTTCTGTTATAGCAGCTGGATCTAAGGCAACTGATATCAATAGAATATATTCTGTGTGTCATCCAACTTGTGAAGATACAAAGTGGCAAAGAGTGCTTGGAAAAAAACAAAACAAACCTGCCTGATAAGTTACTTCATGCTAAGAGTTAAAAAGCTCTGAAGAGTTGTGTGTTGACTACTAGTTTCTATTTACCACCCTTTCCCACCAACTCCTGGCCCCCCACAAGCTGAACAGTTTTAATATATTTGCTTTCTTTCCCTCTTGACTGCTTAGTATTCCAGAACTTCTATATGGCCTTGGAGCCCAGAATACAAAATTAATTAGGCTTGGTGTCTAGCCTGAAAGCACATTATACTGAAAGAGAAATGAATTGAGTTGGGTATTGATTTGCATATGATTTAGATTACTCGCCTTTAATCAGAACCAAAATACTTCTAAGAAAAATCTTTAAGCTGACATTAAACTAGCCTGTGCAGAGAAACTTCATTATCACATTTCCTGTTTAGTGCTACTGCTATTAGAAGCTCTAACTTTCAAATACCAGTAAAATCAAACTATTTTATGTAAAATTTCATGTATAAAATATTTGTGTAATTTGAGAGTTTTAGAAAACATGAAAATGTTCAGTGTTCTAACTTTTATGGAAAATATAAAATATCTTCTTAGGATTTGGGAGATGTATTTCCCTAAATTTGAATGTCTTCAAAAATGATAGTATTTGGTAGGAATCTATTTGTTAACATTACAAATAGTGTATTTTATATTTTGATTATGCCAAATTTAATGTTCTGTAAGTGTTAGCAATTTCTAATTATAGTGAAATAGCAAGAGTTTCATAAATTTTACTTCTTGCATGCCAATTATTCTGATTAGGGTCTTACTCCATTGAACATTTGGGCATTTGTTTTTGCAGAGTGGAGAGTGAGGTGGCCATAAACCAAAGAATGCAGGTGACCTCCTAAAGCTGGATACAGCAAGTGATGCATGCCCCACTAGAGTCTCTAGATGGAATATTGCTTGGCTGAGACCCTGGGCACTTTCAAACCCATTTCAGACATTTGACCTCCAGAATAGACTAAAATCTCTCACCTAAAAACACACAGTTTGTATGATTTGTTAAAGCAGTAATAGGAAACCAATATACTATCTATAGCAAGGAAAGGATTCTCATGTTAAATCATTAAACAAATCACAGAAAGAATGAACTCTGTTACATACGCAGCATCAGCAAGTATCCCTACTGGATCAGGTGGTGTATGTTCTTACCTTAGCTCTGTCATTGAATAACTGGGTTACCTTAGGAAGTCAGTGCACATGTTTGAACCCTGTGCCCCCTTCCTACATCAACAGTGAAGGATACAAACAAAATCATCAGCATCTCTCAAATTTTCTTTACTACTTTCATACCTCCTTAAAGGCTTTTCCCTTTCATCTTCTATTTAAATTTTAATGAACTTTAAATTTGGTTACTTTAATTGTATATTAAAAATGCTTTATTTATTTATTTATTTATTTTCAAACAACCATTGCTTCCTCCCTGAGCCTTTGCTATAAACTCCCATGAAGGGCTATGGTAGAAGTGGAGGCAGAATGGCCTCCCCAGCAGCTTGAGCTTCAGAGTAAAAGGACCTTCCTGGCATTGAAAATCGGACTTAAAAGAAAACCATGCTAACCCAACCTCCGGAACTTTTTACACAGTTTGAGAAGAAATCAGGAGCACACTATTAGGAAGCTTTCTGGGGAATACTGAAAAATTAATTGAAAGCAAAAAAAGAGTCACAAAACTTAATGGCAGCTTGAAGATAAATCACTTGTCTCAGTATGGAAGGTACTTAATGGGTGAAATGAAGTAGGAGCTGACAAAAAGAGTTAATAGGTTCTTAGAAGTCAAAGGCACTTTTTTTTTTATTGGTCTGAAAACAAACAACTAACTTTTACATAGAGTTTAACCTAAAGCCTTTGTTTAACTTAATGGCACTTAAATTCCTTTTCTTAAATTCCCAGGGGGACTTATCTCCTCAGTCAATCAGCTGTGGCTGGCCCACTAACCTGCGCTCCTCTCTAACTTGGGGGTCTTAGCGAAACCGACATTCTTTAGCTTATTTCTGTTACGCTTCTGTTTGGTTCTTACTCCCTTCTGTTTATCTTAGCTAGTGCCTTTCTCTATTTCAAGGCTACCAGGGTCAATAATCAAATTAGGAAGAGACCAAAGACTTGTCTTTCTGGGTGGTAAAACTTTAGAATACGCAGTTGGCCTCTGGCAATCGGAAAGTAGGAGCCGAATGAGATGCTCTTTTCCCCGCCTTGGCAGCTCTTCTGCCGAACAAGCACATCTTGAGAGAAGGCTTTCAGAGCGAAGTGCATATTCAAAGGGTGGGCTGTTGATGTCGTTCTTCCGTTCTTTCAATTCCTGCAACTGGCAGGACAAGGCCATCTATGGAAGTGAGAAGTGACACAAGACTCCAGGAGGCAAATTGCTTACTTCAATCCATCATTGGAAGAGCATTTCAGAAAAAGCTGGGAATTCAGACAAAAAAGTTTTGTTTGCATGATTATAGAAGGAGATTTGCTGTTTCTGAAATGCTGAATGTTCTCAGGAGTCTGTATCGATTCCAGACACTACATAAAAAATAAAATCATTCGAATGGTTTACTAGTTATTCAATACACCCTTATTTCAGTTCTGAAATAATTAAAATATCTATGAAGCTTTTTCCTTTGCCCTAGAGCACATGAACTTCGCCTTAGAAGAGGCTTAAATATTGACTGATCCATTGTAATGTGACATTTATTAACCTTTGTAATGTTTAATGTGCACTAAAAGTAATCATTGTTTAATGTTATTTTTCTGAAGAATAAGAAATTTCTGTGTTTTTTTTAGTCAAGTAAGAGCTAAAAATACAAAACTTATTTTTCTTATAAAAGATATTTAAAATACCAAAATTCATATGAATTCTTTGAATGAACAGAGCAGAACACCACTCATACTACATTCTTGAAATTGTCAGCATCTAAGAATTTAAGACTTTCATGCTGCTATTGTTCACTTTGATATAATGAATGCGATTTTTTTTTTTTGCTACCCAGCTACATTGATGACTCTGACCTGCACAAATATAAGATGCTTGACAGATGCAAAGGAAAGCAACAAAAGAAAGCATGTAGGAAATTTTTTATAGTAAATATATATAAGTAATTCCAAACCTTATATCTACAAGTATGAATATTTTAAATGTAAAAAAACTTGGTGTTAAAGATGCACTGAGGTCTAATTTAAAATTGGTAGCAAACATATGGAAAAATTTCCTGATGCCACAAAATTTATTTCTCACCAAAGCTTACACAGGTTGTGGCCTTATAGATTTTAAGTTTCATAACTCACAAAGAGGTTGACTATTATATTCTCTTCTTGAAATACAGTCAATTATTTGAAATATTATAAGAATTTAAAAAGTATTGGTCTTTCTAATATGTGGCATTCCCTAATTTCTACAGACTAAAATGAAACTAAAAATTTTAAACTTTAAGGTAAAGTTTGTAAAGAACCAATGTTTTTTTTTCCTGAGTGTTAGGGTTATGAATAATTTGTAGTTTTATTGTCCATTTGTACTTTAGAGTTTTCAACAAGTCTAATTTGTCTTTGTAATTTAAAAATTTAGGTTAATACATAAACATCCTAATATATAAAATATGTTAGAAATATTTTAAGTGTTTCCAGTAAGAACACATTGGCTTCTGGTCTGCAAGATAAATCACAGAACATTTTGTTGGGCAGTTTATTGCTCTATTCATAAATAACATTTTTGTTTGGATTATGTTCCTAAATTTAAGAGAGAAGATCTTTGGCAGAACACAAGAAAATCAAAAGTTGCTCTTCTCTGCTGGTGCCCCAATTAATATTTCATTGACATTTATGACAAATCTCCAGGTGTTACAATTTTCCAAGTTTAGAGCTTTCATTAAAAAAAAAATGAAAGAAAATTTTTTAAAAAATCGTGAAGACTTACTGCTGAGTTGCAACCCTGTCATTATTTCCGCCAGGTTTACATCCCTAGAGCCATCTGCAGCCACAGCCCTTCAGTGCTAATTATATCCATGGTCAGCTCAATTCTGATGCAACCTAAAGCTGGTCTCTTTTAGGACTACTGTTGTCACCGTTAGCCAGACACACACTTTCCATGAAAAAGTTAGCTGCCATTCACAGTCACAAATCTCTAGATAACAGGTAACAATCAGAGACATGTTTCTCCCAATCAATGTTGTTCATTTCCATGAAAAATGTGTTTTTTGTTTACAGATTCCACTAATCATTTCCTGAAGTGAGTCAGTGACTGCTTGAATTCCTAGCTAAATAGATATTTTTCAAAGGAAATATCCTGGATTAAGTTAGATAAAACTTCACAAAACACAGAGGGATTAAAAACAGAACTAAACAAGTACATAGTTATTTAGAGAATTCAAAGTAGTAGGTGGGGCCAGAGATTTCAGAGAAAAAAATCCCAATTCCTGAAAAGAGCAGATCACAACACACCACAGAACAGAAATAGTTACTAAGTCATATATCATTTTAGATCCCCAAACTGTTGGGTAAGCTTAATGCCTTCATCACTGTTGGTTGAATCTATGGGTATAAGGCTACATAGCTTGATGATGTAAACCTGTTATTTAGCAAAGTCTGTATATTCTGTTCTACACTAGAAACATTCCCTTGGTTAATTTCATAATCCCCATGCTTAGGAAAATGATAGCTAAATAACTAAATATATTTTATAACCCAATTTTATTTCTTCAGTGTAGCAGGTAAGGGAGCAACTGGTAGAGTTCCTTTAATGTTTCATCATTTAAATGCCAAAAGAAATTTATCTGTTACATTATTTCTCTAAAATAGAAAAAAAAAAAAGGAAAGAAAAGGAATGCCAATTGCAAACGCAGGGATTGAAGGGTGAGACGAGATGTAGGGGAGGGAACCTGGGTTACAATGAAGCTAAAGATTTGACTCAGCATGTGGACATTTTAGATCTCATGTATCTATGTCATCTTGCCTTATCCTTGAGACAACTGACTTTTTATAAACTAGGCAAGATTCCTTTTATGCATCATCAAATAATTTAATTATGAATTTCTCTCATTTGTGGGTTATGGAGAGAGATAACACTTAATATAAGAAGGTATGTTGATTTGTTGATATATTTAATTTATTAAATTAATATTTATTGAATATCAGACACTGTCTTAGACCCTGGGTGACAAGGATAAGTGAGACATGCTCTCTAGGAGCTTCATAGTCTAGTGAGAACTGTAGGCTAGCGCAGAGAACTCCCCTGGATTTTTACAAGACACAATCTTCAAAGTTAAGCTCATACACATAACAGAAACTTGGACTTTCTAGATAACAAGAAATTCATCTGAGCACATGTTTCTAAATAACAATCTACTCATTGGCTGTAGGAGAACCATGTGGGGAACTTATAAAATAGAGGCCCATATCATGTCTATTACATCAAGCTGTAGAGGTGGGGTGTGAATTTATAATATAAAAAAATGCCCCAGTTCATTCTGATGAAAGTCAGGTTTGTGAATGATTAAAAAGCTCAAAATTTTTTAGGGGGGGATATATTCAAAGAGGTCAATCATTTACACAAGGCCACACAACTATATTGTTGTTTTCACACATTTGTAATATTAATGATATAGAAAATTATTCCTAATATTATTCAATGATGCACCAAAGAGAAGAAATACATGTTAGCACAAGTTATTCCTCTGACAAAGGGTTTTGGAATTCCTTCTACTCTTTGTTGCAATATCCATGCATGATTTTAGAATTTTTTATGAGCCAAAGTACTTACGTTTAAGAGCTTAAATTAAGGACTGGAATGTAAGGACTATGTTTATTATTTTTTGTTGTTTCTCTATATGTAACAAATAAATACTTGAGTGAGAGTTCCATCTCTGGAGAGAAGATCAGTGGCCAATTCTTGTTCATTCAGCAGCAATGAATCAAGACAAACATGCTCAGAGAATAGAGTAGGAGATGAGAGGAACAGAAAAAATTATTTAGAAGAGCATAGTCCTTGGGTATATAGATTATAAATTTATAACCTGAAACCTGAGAACTGCAGATACTTAAGGGAAGCAAAGATTCAGAAATTAGGGAGGTTGCAAAAAAGAATCCATGTTGAGTTAAAAAAAATAGTTAAGTACGAAATTGAAATATGTATGTATTTTTTTTTATATCTGAAAATTGGTTATAGCTACACTTAATACCTGCTGCCTATAAAATGTATACTACTATATGCACAGGATACTCTTCAAATGGAGTTGAATGGATATTGTTTGATGATGTACAATGAAGAAAATTAGTTTGTGGGGAAGGGAAGGGGGGGAGGGGTTGACAGTGCCAAGCTCTAATGCCATGAGAAAGCATCAACTTTTGGGTGGTGACAGAAAGGGGAAACGTCAAGCAGAGTCAAATACACACCAGAAATTTTGATCATTTGCTTCATGTATATTTGGCAACCCTCTTGTCGAATCTAACTACAGAGAAAACACATTCTCTCCTTGGATGCATTTTCACTTCTCCCTTTCTCTAGTGGGTTAAGTTTCCTCCCAAAAATATAAGAGTTCAAGGACAGATTCAGCAAATAGTTTTCCCTAAATAAACATTTCTTTTATTTTTAGAATTGCCTTCTAATTCAAAACAGTTTAAGTACAAGGCCAAAGCTGCTAGTGCATTCCATTGGAAATTTATGCTAACATTTTCTTTTAAAAGAAAGAAAATGGATACTTGAGTTCATCTTGGATGCCTTTCTGTCCTGTTGAACAGCATTAAATAAAGTGGACCCCAAACTGAGCTTCAGTAACAGTGGCCTTTTAAGGTTTACATTTCTACAAGCTAATTTTTTCTTAAATCCAACCTAAAATTACAACTAACAAAGCAAAAAAAGCAAAATTGATGAACAGCCTACAATGTACATAAACCTCTTATAAAATGGTCTCTTCTAGGTGATCCCTGAGCCTCTACACCCCAACAGCACTACACTGAGACTGCTATCCACGTAATCCATAAATGCCTGATTAACCTGTATTCCTTACTAAAATAAGGAATGGATGACTTTTGACAGCCCAAATGACAAGTTTTTTACTGAACAAGATTCCCCTGGAGAACAAAGGTCAAGCTGATAGCCCTTTATATGCAATTTATTCCTATCTAACAAAATACAGTAATCTAGGCTAGTGCTAATATTCTTCAGCATCTAAACATTTAATAAAAGTCTGTTAAATTGAACGAATGCCCTCCCCCTTTCCTTGCTTAAAAGTTAAGTGGTGGTCATGAGTTTTAGTTAAAATGTAGCTACTTTCTGTTGTGAGACTGTTCATTATATATTCCAAGTCGCTTAGTGACTTTATCCTGGTAAGTCACCATAAATGGCTGAACAATTAACATACAGTTCATTAAATAAGTAAGATCAGGCCCTTGAGAAAATCCCAGGGCACTGGGAAGCAGCAGTTGAGATACACAGGTGCATCTACTTACAGCTAGTGTGGATTATGAAAATTATCCTACTTTTCTCTTATTCAACCTGATTATGTATAAACAATCATTGTCACTTTCCACTTGTTTCCTATTTGCCAAAGAAAAAGTCAAATACTAAACTAAAATAAGTGCAGATTTACAGCAGGAAAAATCTAGAGCACAAATGTTGGTTGAGGTTTTAAACACTAAAACACTATTTGAGAATTAAACATAAAGAAATATAGATGAGATACTAAGAATGGTTAACCAAAACAAAGACAGTAATAAGTATTTCCTTACACTTGGAGTCTTAGTGCTAAATTTATCATCTTCAGTTCCCAAATGGATTAATTATTATTTTAATGTAAACCAATAAAACCAACTTTTTGTCATGTAATTAAAGTTGACAACATAATATTTTTAAATAATAATTATTATTGTATTTATAATTATAAACTCGGAGTTAAGATAAATATAAAAAATATTTAAACAGACTAAGTCTTAAGGAGAAGGCTTTATGTGATTGACAATAGCAGAACCAAGGTGAGTATAAGTAGTGTTCTTCTAAGTACCATGTTTTACCTTCCAAATAGAAAATTAAATAGCTTTATTGCAAGGCTAAACACGATGTGCCTCCTTTTCTTTTCTTTCTTTCTTTCATTTTTTTTTTAAAAGCACTTTAAATTACCTGTCCATAAGGAGTAGTAAAAACAGAATATTCTTCACTTCTTTGAATCTGAAGTTCTTTGAAAAACTCATGGACTTCTCTTTCTTTGATCAAATTAAATGGAGTGAAACATGCACCCTCAAGGCAGTTTTTAGATAGGAAAAGATCAAATAAAAGCAATTACACTGTAATTTGGCTGGTAAGGCTTAAAATAAGGAGCCCATTGAAAAGCTCTTTCATACTTCAACTCCTGCACAAGTAGCCCAGTTTTTATGTTTAAATTAATATAATCATGCTGAAGTACCTACTAAAATACAAGGTAGGTATAATTGATCCTAAAATTCTACCTGCAGGAATGAAATGCCTCTTAATTCAAAATGTAATATAGCATTTGAATAAGGAATTAATTAGATTATCCCTGTTTAACACAATCTTCATATGTATAGCAGGGTATTCCTTAAAGCTTTCAAAATTTCATTCAATATCTGTAATGAAACAAAATCTTGTTTATGGGCCAGGCTGACCAATATCAGTGACAAAAACATCAGTGACTCCTATTTGAATAACAGGGTCAGTGTAACAAATATGGTCATGATTTTAGTGATCTGGTCTGCACTCTAAAACCTACCTAGACTGTGGTAGAACATAGAAGATTGACACAGAGTATGTATGTGCCAGAGAGTATGTGCTCTGCACTAGTGGTAGTATAAAGCAGTAGTATTTAAAGACTGGACTGTGGACAAGTGCTCATTCATAGGCTGCTTCATTACAGGTCCATAGCATGCTAAGTACAAAACTTGATAGTAAGCACCGATAGAAATTTGGCAGTTATTTAATGCTGTTGATTTTCATAATAATGCAAGAGTTGGTGGTTTAAATTTGTGACTTTGTCTCTTTACTATAGTGATTCATTTTTATTGTATTATACTCAAGTTTTGGGCCAAAACAGAATGAAAAATAAAAAAATCACAAACAATGGTGTGTATAATATACTTGCTTCTATTTTTGGATACATGTTTTCAAAAGAAAAAAGTATACAGTAGAAAGAGAATGTTCTGTAAGATGTCCCCAGGGAAAACAAACTTCATACTTGACATCTTTAATGACAGCTACATTGCTCAATAATTTAAATTCTGATTTTCTGCCATCCTAACAGTACCTTTGATTTCCCTCTGCTAAATCTGTTAGACAAGCATCATATCATGCATTATTAAAATTTGTCTTGACCTTCAAAAAAATGCAAAGACTAGTTCCACATTGTGTCATTCATCACTTTTGATTATTTTAGAACAAGTCTATTCTTAGGTCATTTTTACAATTTAGATGGAAAAATATTTTTTCTGAAATTTAGGATATTATAAAGACATTTAGTTGTTCATATTTTCACATACACACCATTGGATAATCTACTCAAGTAATTGTTAGGCAACAAACATTCCTTTTTTTTTGGCTGCAGACATCAAACTTAAACACAATTTGCTATCAAGGGATAGATAAACCACTTTTTATTTATATATGGAAAATTGATGCTCATGTGTAAGATCTACATGTACCTACAGTCAGACAGTGACAAAGTTTTTTGATGAATGTTAAAATAAAGGCACATGCTGGGAGTAAAAAATGCTATGATGTCAACTTGAGTTTCTGGCAATTCTACCTTAGTGACATAATGGATGAGAAAAAACTGAACATGGCATATGAAATGCAGAGACTAAGAGATTCTTGTGATTAGTTCTGTGATGTCTGTGGAATAATTTTCCTATTCATCAAGCTAAAGTGAAGGAAATTTGGTACCTTAGCTTACATTCCGGAACAAAATGATTGAAGTGAGAAATTATTCAATCTACTTTCTTTCATATAGTGAGAAATATTTTACTGAAAATATAAATCAAGGAAAATATTCTCAATATTATAAAACAACAATCAGATTTGTAAACTCAAGAAACTTCAGATATATAACCAACAAATAAAATATAGAGTGAATGCCAGAGTTCCCAGATATAACTTAAGCATTTTTAATTTTTTAATCTATGGCCCAGATCCTATTAAATAAAAGAGCCTATTCTGGAGAAGGATTTGGTTCAACTCAATAGAATGACATGTACTACGTTACTGTGCCAGAGAACTACACAGGGCTCCTGGGAAATGCTCACTCACCAGGAAACACTGTAGTTTTGTATTACATGTTTTGTATTTACATGTCATGACAGTGGAATCCCTTAAGTCTCATCAAGATTATTTCTATTTTAAGAACAAATGTCTTGTTATACATCAAAAGGTGATTATTTAGTAAAAGCTAACTTAACCATATTCTTCAAGTACAGATTTAGATAAATGGCCTATAAAATTTAGATTTTTATTGCATGAAACATTGACCGGTAGTAATAGTTATTGTCTTCATAGAACATGCACAATTATAGTGATTACTATATATACCAATACATTTAGTTTATATATATCTAATTTATAAAAATATATAAATATATTTAGCAAATCAACAAACCTTTATGAGTACCTATAGTCTTGTATCTGTTCTGCAGATAAATAGCTAAATCCAATAATATTCCATAGCATTCACAGTCAGATATATAAAATTCTACTTACAAGACAACAGAAATAGTTCTACACTAGAATGTGTGGTGTATACAAGATACAGTGTTCTACAGGAGTGTGAAGGGGCAAGTGGGCAAACCAACCTGATTAAAAAGGTAACCTAATAGGAGGTTAATGTCTGAATTTAATCTTAAAGGACACGTAGACATTTATTGGATTGAAAAGGGAAGGAAAATATTTCAGGCAAAAGAAATATCATGTGCAAACTTCCAAAGACAAGCAAAATGAACATTAACTTAAAGCGACTGCAAATTTGATGTGGCTGGAAGAAAAAGTATAGTAACTCCTGGGAACTAAGTTTACATAATTAGGTTGAATCTGATTATGGAGTACAGTTTTTGCCTTTTCTAACAAATGCAGGTGTTATAAATGGGATAGGTAAGGAAGAATTTTGAGCTGAGTGGTTAAATGATCAGGTATGTGTGTTCCAGAAAGTTGACTTTATTAGCAATGTGGAGACTACATTTCATAGCATTTGCTTTTTGGAATGATGACAAACTAGGGCAATGGCAATGGTAATGTAAAAGAAGAAAATGGTGGAAAATTGATGAAGTTATAATTTATAAGATAATAGATATTAGAGACCATTGGTTAAATCACCAAATAGATAACCATGTGAGGTGACATATTTGTTAATTAAGTAGGTGAGGGGAGTTCTTTCAAAATGTATGCATATATTAAATTACCACAATGTACACTTTAAGTATGTTATGATTTTATATCAATTATACTTTAATAAAACTGGATTAAAAAACTGAAAATATTCTCTTCTATATTGATTTTTAGATGACAAGACCATCCAGAATAAAAACATTATTCCTCAGCCTTCTTTGTAGCAACATGTAACCATGTGACTAAGTTCTGGATAATGGGATGTAAGAGAAAGTATATTATGCCACAGCTTTAGGGAAACATTCCTACTTACAAGATGGAGGGTGTGTGCTAAAAAAAAAGCACAAAAACAAAAAAAACAACTCTTCCTTTTAAGTGCTGCCACAACTATAAATGTGATTGCTGGAACTCAATCTGCACTCTTGAGGTCTCCAGTTTAGGAAGGAAAAGCACCAAACTACAAGAGCCTGAGCATCTGAGGATATAAATAAAATATAATGAATAATCACACTTAGGCCATTTCTACTTGAAGCCTCGGTTACTTGTAGTATAATCTCTTCCTAATGATATAGCAAACAGAAATGGAGGCAAATGAGGAAACACATGCTGAGATCTCTGGCTTAGGTGATTACTGACCCTAGTGAGAGATGAATTAAAAATCCTGTATGGAGGGAAGTTACTCATGTTAGATTTCAAGATATTGACTTTAAAATACCAGAGTGACAACAAAAAGGGGTGGTCCAGCAAGTGGGTTAAACACTTGAATCTGGAATGCAGGTGAGCAGTTCAACGTCAAGATCTGAGAGGCACAGAAATATATGTGGTGATGTGAAGAATTGACAATAGATACGATGGCCTTGGAGAGCACACAGAGGAGATAAGAAAGCTGAGAAAAAGAACTGTTGGGAGCATCAGTGTCTAGACTGTGGGTGAAAGAAGAGTCAGGGAGCAAAAGGAAGAGGTGGTGGTGGCGTTGGTGGTAGCAATAAAAGTAGTAATAGAATAATTCACTAAGAAGTAATACATGCCAGGTGTTGTCATAAGTGTTTTACATGTGTTAACACTTTTAATCCTCAAAAGAACTCTATAACATAGTACCTAACTTATCAGGTAGGTACTGTTATTATCTCCAATTTAAAGGAAACAGGTGCAAAGAAGTTATATAAGTTGCCCAATATTCCATCCTTAGTGGTGGTGTCCCAGACCTTGGCCCCAGTGCCCTTGCTCTTCACTATTCTATTCTAGTTCCTCAAAATAGATGGAGAAGTTCAAGGGATTATGAAGAAACTAAAAATATTACCAAGGTAGAGAAAGGGTGAGGAAGCTGTTTACAGTTACTAATGTTGCAGAAAAAGATGGGAAGAGGACCAGATAGTGTTGACTGGATTTGAAATCTTGGATGTCACCAGTGACTTTGCTGAGAACCCCGTTAGCAGAATGGTGGGTCAAAGATTGATACAGATGGGCTGAAGAGAAAATGTATGGCTTCCTTTCAACACACACATGTACTCACACAAATGCAGACACACCGCTGAAGAAATTAAATAAGTGCCACTTAAAAAAAGACAAGGGTGGATGGGGAATTGGAAAGAATGGGCAACCATTCTCTGTGAATTGTAGGTGAGAGACTGTTAAGAAACTAGGAACACAGGAGTTTTTCATTTGTTGTTCAAGACTGAAATACGATTTATCATACCTAGTGAAGAGCAGTAAAGTGTTTGGAAATGCAGGAGTAAGATAGAAAATTAATGGGCCAAGTGGCAAGGAAAGGTGGAAGACAATAGCATTGATAGGTCATGTGACATGATTAGCCCAGAGCAGATGAAAAGGAATTTCCCTGTGTTTTACTAGAAATTAGGGCAAAATAAAGAAAACCTTAAAGTAATGCACTCTAATTTCTTTTAAGAAGAAAACGAAGAAACAAAAACAAAAAAGACCCAGAGGACAGCATCCATCATAAAAATTGTATGGGGATTATTATCATGAAGCCTGGTGCTTAATATTAGCTCTGCCACAGATTTGTTGCTTATTTTAGAATTATGCTCTCAATTTTCCTATTCATGAAAACTTTTTATTTTTTTGTGTGAAAAAATTGAAATAAAAAGACTTTGAGAAAAGAATGTGCTCCATGAACTTATTATCAGAAGAAACATGAATAAACTGAAAGCAGCATGTGCTGTAGTGGGAACTGTACCAACCATGGGTCAACTCTGCCAGATCTATGCCACGCCACTTAGAACAAATCACTTAGCCACTCTGAATCTTGAACACTTCCTTTGTAAAATAAGGATAATTGTCCTTGACCAAAGACTTGTTTAAGGATGGAATCAAATAGTTTATATGAAATAACTTCCTAATACAAATCACTACACAAAGGCAAGCAATTATTTTGGGAATCATGAAAGATTTGTTACAGGAACATGTAGAAGCAACAAACAGTGATGAAGAGCAATGATGTCCAAATAATGTCAGAGGTGGTGAGAGGTAGACTCTCCACAGACGTCACATCTGGTTTCCTTCTCATTCCCATGAGTCACCATTAAATTTAAACAGCAAGGCAGAATTCTGGACAAAGGAAGTAGTCCAGGGGGTCATGATTCTGCTGGACAGAGAATGGTTAACTGCCACGTTATCCAGCTGAATAGTGAAAAGATATGTGGCCACAACCAGTGGGGTGGGAAAAAGATGTTGCTGGAGGTTGTGGCTGAGAAGTTTTAGTTCAGTTATGGGAAATCCTTTTGCTTTCCCCATGTGGTCTCACCACATCCTCACAGCCCCCCATGGCGGGGATCTCCAGAGAGATGTAAAGTAATAGGCCAGAGCAGGAAGGCAGACAGAACTATGGACATGGAAAGCAAAGAGGTATCAAGGGGGAGGAAGAGAGTGGGGCAGGAGGGAGGAAACAGCTCTAGAGAGACAGATCATCAGCCCAGGGCTGCAGCACATGCCCTTCTAGGATTGGGATGCCTGGGGGTGAGCCCACGACAGTAGAAAAATCATTCAGTGCCCCCACCCTCAAGACAACCCACAAAGGCTATTCTCAATATTTTACTTTGGCATGGGTCTACAGTGTCAGTAATATCTAACATACATGACTAAAAACCTATTGCACAAAGATATCAATGTTTTGGACATATCCTCCTTTGATAATATTGACCTTTTCTCTCTAAAAGCCACACATCCTTTGGAAAGCTTCTCTTTCTCCCTATTCTCTATCACACTCTTTCACCGTCTGACTTCTCTATCAGACAGAGTGGATGCTCAGCGCTCATGGAGCCAATCTCCCTACACAACGGATAACCATATTCAAAATGTAATACTTGGTACCTCATTTACACTATGGCCCCTTATTATTAATTGCTAACATCTTTTCCTTACTTTTCATTGACCTAGAAATGATTTTTCTCCCAAATCGCATCATCCTCCATGAGACAAATAGGTCTCCTCATCACACTATTTCCACACAGCTTGAATACATTATTTTCATTCTCCTAAATCATTGCTTGCATTGTGACACTTTCCCAATCAAACCACTCTAACAGTTCTCAGCAGTTCCTCTATAGTTTGGCTTTAAATATCAAATCTTACTTCTCATTATTTACAATATGGCTATAAATTAATTTTTTAAATGTTTTTACTGAGTTGCTGTTATATGTTGCTTGTGACAAATATAAATGGCACAGACCTGTTCCCCAAGAGCATATGACTAACCATGAAGCAGATGAACAAGTGCAGCTGGTGCCGCTGGATTATGTGAGGCTGTCATAGGGATCTTGAGAAGAGGGATTTAGCAGAGATGGGGGGCCACAAAGAAAATTTCCAAAAGAAGTGGAAGAATGAGCTATGTCTCAAAAGACAAAAAGGAATTCAGTGGAAAGATAAGGGACGATGACATCCTAGGCACAGGAATCAGCAGCTTGAGAGCACATGGTATTTTAAAGGAACCCTAAAATGTTTTTTGTGGCTGGAGTAAAAGATTTAGCTATAAAACTAAAGAGATAGGCCAGGATCAGATTATGAGGGGCCTTGTGAACAAGGAAGAAATGTTCATTTTATGTTGAAAGCAATGGGAAGCTGTCAAAAGATTTTAATGAAAACAATGACATGTGCGGGAGAAGACAATTAATGACTCTATAACATCTTACTACGCTGATAGATAGTGACTGCAATACAGGGAGTGAGGACTTGATAATAGGGTGAATGTTGAAACCACTGTTGCTTATGTTGAACCTTCCTTAGATTGTATATCAATGATACTTTAATAAAAACAAGAACAACAATGAGATGCGCGATCATATTTGTGTTTTAGAAAAGTGCCTGGCAGCAACTTGAAAATGCTTGAGAAGGGAAGGAGGGGACAGTAGTGAAAACAAGTTAGGAAGTCTGGGTCTTTCACACAGTCTTAGGAAAACACTTATGGCTTAAAAACAGCCACTAGAGCCACCACCACAAAAAAAATAACAACAAAAAACTTACTTTCGTTCCCTGTCAGTACTGAAACCCAACAGGCCAACACAATTGTTTTTGGTCGTGAAGATGTATTAAAATTAAAAAAAAATCTCAGAAAAATATGTGCTTACTTTGCAAAACATGGAGATCAGCATTTTTAAAATTATAAGTAAAAAATAAATTCTTTGGGTTCAATAAATGTCTAGGGAAATGCTCTCTAATTCCTATGGTTTTCTAATCTGTTAGATGTTTTAATCCTGTATTTTATTTATAGACAATTAAGAACAGATGCATTAATTTACTGTTACATTATATTCAGCTTTTCAATAAAAAAAGTGGAGCTGGGGAATGCAGATTCCACTTTCTGAGAGCATTTTAAAAATGGAAATTCTTGCCTAGTTTTAAGCTCCTTGTATCTAATGTATGCCATATGTAAACACACTATGGGGAACCAGGATTAGGGAAAACGCGGTGTCGGATTATGGAATGTATGTGTTGTTCTGAACCTTCCTTCCCTGTACAATTCCTGAAATGTATGCCAGTACAAGCTTCTTTGCTGCACTATGTTTTCACCTAGAATATTTGTGCATATTTTATAGCAGACCGATAGCCAGAAATATAAAATATTTAAATACAGTGTGGTAGACCAATATCATCACTACCTAAACTTGTTAGAAATGAAAAATATTGCTCCCTAACCCAGATACATTGAATAAGAATCTCTAGGGATGTGGGTCAGGATCCTATATTTTAGCAAATTTCCTAGATGATTCTTATGTATACTTAACATAAGAAGAATTGTGGTAAATAATCAATCTGAAGGTAAAACACAAAGAAAATTTTAGTTAATCAAAAAATTAATTTTGCTGCTGTGAATGTCTTGACTTTTGCCAGATAACCACAGATATCCACTAAAATTATATGAAACCTATGTTGGCTCTGGTTGAACCACTTATGTCTTCTTATTCATATAGCAATGTTCTATAGGAAATATATCACAATAAAATGATGTTATATGACTTGGGGCTCCTATGTCAACAAGACCTGATCAGCTCATACAGCAGAGGATACCAGCACAATCCATAGGGCATACAGTCAGGAGAGGAAATGAAGGTGCTCAGTGTGGAATTTTGTGTTTTTACAAATTACCTGATATAACAGAACGATGCATTATTTTCAATGAGTTTGTGAGATTAATTCCTTGCCACATTTTTTCTGGATCATATCGATATTCTTATTTTTTAAATTAGTTGTTTGATACTGACAATTATAATAACTTAACCAGTGGTATAATGTGCAGAAACCAATTAGAATGCATTATGAATTAAGAAACAAAGCATTTCTTTTTCTTGATGGAAATCAAATAAAAATGTCAAACTGATGCAATCAGACATTCCAGATATGAATATTCATTGGCAACTGTTCATGGCAGATTTATGAATTCTTTCACCTGCTGTTAGGAGGAAAAGGAAAACATTAAATTGCCAAATAAAGCCATTAACATAAGCTAAAAGAAAAAATATATACACAGATGGGTGCTGATCTTGGAATTATGCAATCATATCAAAAGAGATCTATTCCTTATATATTGTGAAAACATTTGTTTAATACATGCAGATTTCATGGGTCTGAGATTTGAACTCAGTCTTCATTGCAGAGCCCTCTCTTGTGGATGTGGAGGACAGTGAAATCAAACACCTATCACCTTGTCATGGTAAAGTTCTGTGTAAAGATTCTAATTAACAATCTAAGTCATACTCAAAAGTCTGCCCCATTCCTTCAGCACCATTCACATCAACATCCATACACATTGGAATATTTTGCCCTAAAGAAAAGATTTTGATTAAATTTGAAGGCATAATTTAAATGGATGATAACAAAATACTTCTGTGGATTTGTTTTGAGGGTTTAGTAATGAAAAACCATATAAAATGTTTGCTTACACATGTTAGGTTACTTATTTAACCATGTGTGAATTTCAGTTAATTTATGGAATACAGTTTTTATTTTTAATGCTTCCTGATTACCACCAGAGTTGGAATGCTACAAAAACACATTTCCTGGAGTGGTTCAGCATTTTCACTTAAAGGCAAGGAAAGGACACACAGAGTAATAAAAATTACGCTTTGAATATGTGATCACCCTGCATTCTGCTTGGTTCTTCTTTGGCTCAGATATTTTTTGGCTCACCTTTTAGACTTCAAAATGGCTATTATCTTTGACACAAGCTTATAAATAGGTGTAGGAATTTCTTTTCCTTTTAGCTTGTAATGTAAATGCATATTTAATACTAACAGACTTTTTAATGTTAATTAACTGAATAAAATAGTAATTACATTATTAGGTCAAGAAGAACTTGGGATGTATTATACCCAGCAATCATAAGATTTCAACTAAAAATTTTGCAAACCAATCACTACATTTTTCTACAATGTGAGGTATTGAAGAAACTTGCCAGATATCTGAAACAAGAAGCCCTCAGTAACTGTTCTTCAACTATGCCAAGTTAAACCAGAAGGTTCATCTGAATAAATCCCCAATCCATGGGATTTAGTTGACAAAACCAAAGTAAATGGTGCTCAGTCCTCCAAAGTTTACATTATTACACTCATTCACCATTGGTGGAAGTCTACGTAAGTGTTGTCTATGGGAGATAATTTGCTGATGTTTTGCTATGGGGGATCCAATATATGAAAAAATTAAATATGCATGCACCATTTAAACCAGCAATTCCATTTCAAGGAATTGAATCTATAAAAGCTTGCCCCATTCAAAAATACTCATTGCATTGTAGTTTGTAGCAGCAAATAGTTGAAAGCAACCTAGATATCTATTAACAGGTAACAGGGTAAATTAATCATTATTCACCTATACAATGGATTACCAGCAGATGTTAAAAGAATGATGTAGTTTTATATACTAACATGGACTAATCTTTAGAGTGTATTTTTTAATTTAAAAAGCAAGGCACAAATTTGCATATATAATATGGTATAATTTTAAGGGGATAAGCAAAAGAGAAAGAGAATCTATTGTTCTGTTTATCCATTTCTCTATTATCTGTCCAGAAGGGTATGCCAGAGACTCAAAGCAATGGTTGCATCTATTAGGTGATGGGGTGGGAATATACACACTTTTCATTCTAAATCATTCTTCATTTTTCAAGATGTTTAGGATGTGGATTTTATCAGGTAAATTAATTTAAGAAATAAAATTTAAATTGCAAATAATTGATTTCAAGCATATCCAAAATTATGCAAACTATGGGTTAATGTATACATAGAATAAGTGATCATACCCTGAAGGTTAAAGTATTGTGTACTAGGCACAGTAAAAGAATATTCTTCCGGTGACATTTGATTATTTAGATCTTAATACAAGCAACGTTTTATAGCCAGTGCTGTATTTTAAAATTTGATTAATGTTATAGGCTTTTCTAAAATTGCATAGATGCACACACCCCCAAATTTGCAGTAAACTCAGACGACTTATTTCTTGCATCTACTCCAAGGCTGTCAGTAGATTCCTAGGGCTCCATGACCTGAGATAACAATTCCTTATTTGAATAATGTAGAAATTCATTATTATTCATTCTCATTCTCAAATCATATATGAAGAAAGACTCCAATAAACACAATAAACACTTTGAACAAGATTTTGAAAACAAGAACATGTGCTGGATTGAATTTTGTGGTTATAATCTAAACCCAAGCAAACACTTGAAAAGTGATATATTTACAGTCCCAAATGGCTCTATCAGTAACTCCTTTTTAGTTATTTTGCAACTTGGCAGCATTTCCATCATCATGGAAAAATGTTTTAAAATATTAACCTAAGGGAAAAAAAGAAACTAAATATTAAGACGGTTTTATTACATTCTAAGAATTAAAGAGTAACAATATAGGGGTTATATGTTGTTTTAAAAAATTACTTGATACTGGTTTCAAGACTGTGATGAGATCTGATGCTATTTTAAGACATAAATCTCAACATACATATCAATTCAAAAATGAAAAGTATTGCCTAAAAGAATAGTCCTAAAATACTACTTCTTTGAACATATACAATTCCTCAATAATGACTCTATATTGCTTAAGAAATTATGTATATTATTTCCCAGGAAGCAGGTGATACTTATTTTATATACATGTATACAGATTTTCTTTTAGTATTATTTTATAATAATTATGACACTGCTTTAAGATAATAATGAATGCGACACCAACTGCTAAGCCCATGGGTAGAATATACAACGAATTTGGTAATGTAATTATTACAAAATAATGAAAGATATTTAGTCACACCACAGGTATGTTATTCTTAACCCAGTATCATTATTTGTTTAGATTGGGATTCTGTATTTAGAGGCTTCCCTCAGTTTTGAGAATCTCATTTTTCCCTCTCTTAAAATACTTGAAAAGGGGCATCACATCTCTTTCCTTTGACCTCTTCTGAAAAATTAAATATTCAACAACCCTCAAGCATCCATTACCCTTGAGATGACATCACGATCTCAACAACACTCCTTTAGACAAATCAACATAATTACCACACATCTAGAACATAGAGAGGTCCTTCTGAGACAAAGCTGCAGAGACTTGCTATTAAGAGGTCTGCATTTAGGTTTAAATGGCTCAGGGTCTTAGATTGAGCACTTTATGTAATATCTGGGTAATAAATATGCTTTCCCTGTAATTAATAAATGCAGAAAGATAAAGCTATGAAATCCATATTCATAGGGTATGAGGGGAAAGAACATTCCATAACAGCCATTTTGGATATGAAATCATTTGCCTATTTTTTTTTACAGTTTTGTAAAGGAAAGGAAGTAGCTGGTAGGTAAATCAAAACACTTCCTAAATGTCCCATTTACCAGGACACCGGGATGTGCTCACTCATTATCAATAATTTTTACTGGTTCATTTGATTATATATCTAGGAATCTTAACACAAGTTTTATTTTTAATGGATCTCAGCTACTCCAATTAGTATTTGAAAATAGGGATAATAATATTCACAAGCCCCATAGATATGTCCCAAGCACTATTCTAAGTGTTTTTAATTGTTTAGTTTATTTGCTACCTCACAGCCACCTCCTAATGTAGGTGATATTATTAACTCATTAACAGATGAGGAAATTGAGGTGAAGAGGGATTTACTTATTTTGCTTAAGGTCATAGGACTGAGTAGGGAATTTGAATCAAAACTATGGAAATTTACATGGGTAAACTCTGCTAAATTACATTGCACATTAAAGGACTGTTTTAATCACCTTATGTTTTGGCTAAAGAAAGATCACAAGACTAGAAGGGTGATGATTATCCATGAATTTATCCAATAGGTATTGTGGTGGATTCAAATAAGAAAGATATGGATGACAAACAATGAAACTTAAGAAATTTAATAGAAAGGTAAGTTTTTAAAAAATGCTTTACCTTATCATTTGTAACTCAGGGCAGGGGGTTGAGGGGAAATATATTCCCAGCCTGTGGCAAATAACCTTTGAAGCTGAAATCTGTCAAAGGGAGAAATAAAGTGGGAGAAATCCATTTACTGCTTACAAGCAGTTGTCCACTTATACTCCCCTGTGTCTCTAGCAACCCGGCTGCAAAAAGGGGCCCAACCCAACCTCTCCAGTTTAAATATGCCCTCACTCTCCCTTGTATTCGCCTATTTATATGGAGATAAATAACTTCTCTCCATCCCTTGGAAACACTTATTGATATGGAGATGTACTAAGGCCAGGAGAGAGAGAGTCTGGAAATATCTCAATTTTACCCACATTATTCTAAATAGTTTCCATTTGCTGCAAGTGAGAAAATTAAATTATGAGACAAAGAAACTTTAAATTGTTTCTGTAATTCTCACCTACACATTCTTACAACCACTGTTTTTAAAAATGTCTTAAAAATAGTAGTTGTAAGGATATATTTAAAGGAGTGTTATTTGTCCTGTGATTTTACTCTATGTAGTTTTTCTCTATTAATTTAAATATAATCAATGTCCCCAAATTCCCAGACCAGTTTCTATTCAAATACTTGTAATGCTTATAACTAGCTCTTCTTCTAACTTTTAGATTCTCTACTTACCATGAAGTCTTCCCTGAAAATTTACATCAAAGTGAATTTAAAGTGTGTTGTTGAAACTGCTCATTTGATATCAACTATTTCCAATCACATACTATCATTTTACTGAATTCTTTAGGTTTCACTTCCTAAAAGCTAGTTATCTGATTTAATTTTTTCATTCAGAGCAGCTCTATCCAATATAGTTTCTGCAATGACAGGAATATTCTATAATTATGCCATCCAATACAGTGGCCACTAGACACATATGGCTGATGGAGTCTTGAAGTTCATTATTGATGAACACTAGAGGGGCCAAACAGCTGAAATTTTACTTTAAATAATTTTAATTAATTTGGATTTAAAGTTAGCTAATGGCTGCCTGTTGGACAATGTAGATCTACACTGCTGTTTACACACCAGATACTTAATAAATTTTGTTTAATGAATGGGTGAATGATGAAAAATGATTGAACACAGAAGTTCTCAGTTTTTTATGAAATATCTCTCTTTTCCCCAACTTTCATTTTGTAAAGTATTACAGATCATTTGTGAAAGGAAACCTCTAGGGATTTATAATCTTAGAATCATAAAATTAGCCTTGGAAGAGACTCTAGATCATTTAGCCATTCAAATCCTTATTTGACAAATGAGAGACAATTGAGATCATGGAAGAGTCCTTATTTCAGAGCTAGTTTGTGAAGAATAAAGGACTGGAGCTCAGGGGCTTTAACTCTCAGGGCAGTATTTTTTGTCATAATATACTCAAATACTATGGGTAATTTAAAAATACTTTTTCTAACCTCTGCACAGTATCTCATCACGAAATTATAAGCCTACTCCAGCATCTTGTTTTGGGGATGCCTGGAAGCAGAGAGGCCCTGAGGAAAGGATTAGGATACAGGTAATTTACCTAGGAGGTTTGGAGAACACCCATAAGGGAGTGATATAGGGAAACCTAGGTAGCACTAAAAACAAGAAATATCAAATATCAAACCAGAAACTATGGACCCTTGAGCTTAATCACATGAGGAAAATTCTGGGATACAGTTTCAAATGTATACTTCAGAGTTATCCCAGTTTTGGGGAGGGAGGTGTCAAGTGAGGGAGCTGGATAATTTATTTTCCAGCTCTCATCAGGCAAAGATCCCAGGCAGGTGGGAATCAACAGAGCCCAATGATGAGGCAAGGCAAAAGGTAGTTGCTCAATTAATACTTGTTTTATTGAATACATATATAATGGGATGGTATCCTAAAGAGATAAGATTAGATATAGCTATTTTCATTGTTTTAATCATAAAATCTTAATGGGCTAAGACTTTTAAAGACAGATAAAGATACTTCCTTATATCCCAGGAGGTAGCATGGTGTCTACTACAGACTTTGTGATTTTCAAATTATTGCCATACTTAATGTTGTCAATATAACAGGCCAAAGAACAACGTAATGTTTTGAAACTACACTGCTCCTACTACTCTTAGCAGTAAGTATTAATTGTCAAATACCTGCTTCTAAATAATTTTCATTCATTAACTCATTATTCACCTCCTCAATTCTATGCTGCATGTATAATTTATTACCATGAAATAATATTACAACAAACCATAAATAGGTTTTTGTGAACTTTTTTTGGAAAAATGATACATACAGAATTTGCAATTATAATTTAATGTATTATTATTATTTCTAAGTTGGGAGATTTTTTGTGTTGGCTTCACTTTTGGTTTTGAAAGCTGCAGACGAAGCCTAAGGACTTTGGTGCCTCTTATCTATGTGTTTAAAGTTAACTGCAAAATTTGCGGCATCTAGAAGCATGAAAAGTGATGTGGCCACGAAAGAAATGAGAGTTTAGGAGAACACGTAGATCTAGAAAAGAAAATAAACTACTTTTCCCCTTTAATTTTAAATTTTCCTTTAAAATTTCTTTTTCCAAATAAGAGATTCCAAAACACTTGCTATCACCGCCCCCCAAAACTTATGGAGGAGCACCCACTAGGTATATTGGATGTGAAGCTGATGACAAGCCATTTCCTTGATTTTAGAAGAGATTTCTAAGTTATTTCCCAGATGTGAAGTTAACGTCTGAAGGACATATCCAAGGTCTATATTATTGCATAATTTTACTATCCAGAAAATAATAAAATGGTAAATATCTTGGTCAAAATTCTACTGTTTTAGGTTTAGAGTCATTTAGGAAACAAATGGACTGAAACTTGGATAAAAGTGTTTAATGTAACAACATAGCTTTTTACAATTTTTCTTCAATTTGTTTACATTGGTTTCTTTTCATTTTTTTGAGCCAAGTATCTACTCCTATTACCAAATGGAAACTGTTGATATGCTTCTAATAAAACTACAATATCAGATACATAGGGACTGTGGTTTGCTAAAACCTATACCAACTCAGCTTGTTCAGCTGACTGCATGCATCTCTTCATGAACAGACTTTATGCTGGTAGCTTGAAATCCCTCATGGTGGGAGTATTTACACCACAGAAATCATAAATGCTACAAATCAAGTCATCACCTTACACATTCTACTGCTAAACATTTAGCAGTATCATTTACCAATAAGCCATTGCATAGCAACAACTATGAGGTATCCCAGAACTCATCATTTATTTAATTCAAGATTTACTTGGAAAAGTACTTCACCTGTGCAATATATCACAATTAAGTATTGCCTTATACAATGACTGGCTAACATGAGAAAGTAATGGTGTAGACTGGTGGTTTCCAGACTGATATTTTTATTGCAATCAAAATTAATTCTTTAATTTTGGGGCCATCACAGGTTTCCAATTTTTAATTGATTAATGAAATCATTAAAAAATACCTTGCTGTCTCCTCCCCACTTAATTTTGTACCTGAAAGAACATTTCATACTGTTTAAGTAAAAAGATAAAAAACTAAAAAGATATAATCTCAGAATGAATTAAAATTCTTCCTAGGACAGAAAAATTTGCATTCTTTCACTACCATCTTACTATATCATTAAAAGCTTTGTCACAAGCTGGACAGGCACTATGGTACCCTTGCATGATAATTATTTTTTTCTTGACAAACACATCATCAAAAGAAAAATATTCTGAAAAAAGGTAATACCCAGATTTGAACAATGTTGAGAGAGTTGAGGTTGTCAGACAGAAAACCCAGGCATACTTTCAAGGGCCATATATAGTGTCTATAACTCTCTTAGCTGAAGATGACTTTTCAGATTATCTAAACTCCTGGCATCCTTTTTTAGCTCACTCAAATAGGTTTCTTAAAAGAAGATTTTTTTTCAGTATTACTATTCTGCAGAGAAAATATGTTAGTCTCCAAACACAACATGTAGTGTCCTTACCAGTTATTTCTCATTAAAATTAATAGCCTGTCACTCTGATTTATCCATTAATCTCTTGTATATTTCATGGGGCTTGATGTTTCTGGGGAGTGACAACATGTAGTTTCAGAATGAGCAAAATGAGGACCCCACCTTAAGACAGGGTAAACTGATTCAAATGTGCCCCATCAATGTGTTCTGAAAGCTGATCTGGCACACTCTGGGATCCACACACTCCATCCCCTTCAAACTATGATAAATACCATTTCCATTTATTTGAAAAACGCTCATTTATTTTTAAGTGAGATTAAATATCATTACTCCTTATGTAATTACTTCTAGAAAATTATTGCCAATGTATTTAAATATTATTTTTCTACCTTTGAAAATGTAACAGGAAAAGGGAATGTATTATGCTACCTCTTCTCCTAATCAAAAGATGGATACCTGAGGGAAAAGCTAAACTACAGCAGCAAATCAACCACATAGGCACAACCAAGTGTGATTTGGCATATTTCACAAAGCAGACCAATAGCTCTAAATTAACCCTGAATCTGCTTCTGTAAAGGAGAGCTATTATTGACATTTCCAGCTTGAGGGGCCACTGAGAGTGAGTAAGTTGATTGTTGTTCAATTATCTAATTAAGTTCCAGGAAAGATGTGAATCAGAAGGTCAGCCAGCATTTGAACTGAATTGTAGAAACAGACCAGTATTGGTCAAAAAGCAGATGACACTGATGACTGAGAGTAGGACACAGACTGACTGTCTTTGTCAGCTGGTGTAGTGACAAGTGAAAATGTAGAAAATTAATTTTGAACTTTTGAATTTAAGTGATTTTTAAATTAAAGGAGAACGAATCATGAATAGTTTAGTGAGGTTAAGCATGTACACTATTTCAGCTAAAGTAATCTCAGAAGAGCCAGTATATAGGTACAAATATAGAGTGAAGTTTTTCCAAAACCACTCTGTCCCAGACAACAGTAATGAGTATGGAGAATAGTGAGACACCAGCATCAATAGTAAATGTAGCAACAGTCCTCCCTAGCCCCATTCCGCTTTCCATGATTTCGGTTGCCCACAGTCAGCTGCGGTCCTGAAGCAAATGATCCTCCTTCTGATATACTGTCAGAAGGTCAACAGTAGCCGAACATTAAGTCACAATGGCTACGTCATTCACCTCACTTCATCTCACCTTGTGGGCATTTATCTCCTCAGATCATCAGATCATCACAAGAAGAACTGTGATTATAGTACAATAAGCTATTTTGAGAGGGTGAGAGACTACATTCATATAACTTTTATTATAGAATATTGTTGTAATTGTCCTATTGTATTATTAGTTATTGTTGTTAATCTCTTAACTGTGTCTAATTTATAAATTAAACCTTACCATAGCTATGTATGTACAGGAAAAAAATCATAGTATATATAGATAGGGTTCTATATTGTAAAGTTTCGGACATCCACTGAGGGTCTTGGAACTTAGCCCCCATGGATAAGGGGGGACTACTGTATTGACTCTTCAAACTATCATTTAGAGACACGAAAGAGGAAACACAATAAATCAATTCATCTTACAGATTTTAAATTTCTAACTATGGTAATGGTAAGAGGTTTACCATATGTACATTATGAACACAATTCAGCTAGTGCTAATGGGAAATATGTCTTTATAGTGAAATTTAACCAGGATATCATACTCACCACCACAAGTTATAAATAATCTATGTAAAACATGTATTTCAGGGATTAGTATATGCAAAGGATAACTATACTGTTAATTACCAGTGCAAAAGGATAACTACTTTGTTAAATTCCCAGCAAGGTATATATGTCCTTTATGATGAACTGTGTCTGTGATAGAATGACCAATCAAGGAAGAACAATAGACTCAATACAATTTTATTTCATAAAGGGTTTTGATTCTATACCACATGCCAAAAGTCATCAATAAATTGGGATATATTGTCCTGTTTCAGCCACCATTAGGTTACAGCACAGAGCTGTAGGATTAGAATCAATAAACTGTATTTGGTGGGCCATTGCCAAGTTCAGGTGACATAAGTAATGTTCCATGGTGTTTGGTTGCGGATCTATTGCTGGGCATTTTAATTAGTGACTTTGATGATTGAATCGTGAAAATGATCATTAATTTTGCAGATAGTTATGGAGAGTGACATCGCTAGCACTTCAGAGGAAAATAATGAGAATATGAAATAACCTCAGGAAATTCTGCAAGTTTTCAGAATTAATTATGACAAAATTCAAAATGAACAAATAAAGATTATTCTGTTAATTGAAAAAAATGAGAAGAATATAAAGTGAAGAAACTGCCTATGCATAAACATGATTGAAGAAGAATTTTATAAAGGTAGTAGTCTTTCAAATTATTAATATACACATTTTATAGAATTTTTAGAGGGTTTAACACATTTTAAGGACTTAGGTAACATACTCCACTAGGAGATGTTAAACTGTATTTGAATTTTTAAAATTTCTCAACCAAAAAGTAATGACACCAACATTTCTAGAACACAAATAAGAAGTAAGCACTTAAAAGTTGCTAATTCATACAAAAGTTGTATTTTGTTAACTGTAGTCTTGGACATTTAACTCTTGTTTTAAGCCAAAGTTATTAGGTTCTGGTGGGCTGAAATCAAAGATCATTTGTAAGTTTAAATTTACAAGTTTAAATTAAATTTGTAAGTTTAAAAAAAGGATAACTACATTTACATCAATTTGAGAATGTCCATGTAAGATTCAGGATAAAAACAGTTTTGATATTGTCTAAATGATCTTTCAGAGGGCCTTCCTTCTTTAGTAGTTGATCTTTTCCTCTTCTTTTCATTTGTACATTGCTCTCCCCAGTCATTGTTTTTACTAGCCTGAAGTCACTACTTCGTTGATTTTTCTAACACAGTAGATAAATCTTTATTTTGCTATTGTGTAAAGACTTAGGTTTTTATTTTTCCTTTCGTCTTAGGCAGAAGAAGGAGATGATACTGGAAAAGGCAAACCTCTAGATTGAATGCTAAGAAAGGAAAATAGAATCCTATGCATATCCATAGCAACTTCTGCTTTCCATAGTCACAGATAACTTTGGAATCATAAGGTTTCTCATAATATGCAAATGGCACTCCATAATCTATTTTGAATACAGCACTTATGAATTTAAGTTTTGATGAGGTCAGGGTAGAAGTGAGGCTCAGAGGAAAACCACTGAGGAAAAGGCAAGGGTTTAATTATGTTATGTTAAATTAGATAATTTAAGCATTTTTCTTACAGAAAAACCTACTATGCATGTTTTTCACTTACTACTGCTTCATGATCTGAAACTCACAGCCTTGATGTGAGAAAACATTTCTCTTGATTAAGTAGTTAATTTATATACATGGTTTACTACATACATACATCTTTCTATATATTCTAATTTATTGGTTTGCAACTTTTTCACTGATCCATAGGTGTTTATTAAGATTGCTTGGTAGTGTGAAAATCTGTTCAGGAAGACTGGAAAACCATATATTCCCAGTAATTATACTATCATTCGTAACAGTTGCATGAAGCTGATTCATATTAACCCAATTGCAAACAATACTGCAAGAACTATTTTAACTTCAAATAAACATGCTGTTTATTCAAATAACTTAAGTGTTGGGGAAACAAAACAGCCATGCCAGAGTCCCTTCACAACAAGGAACCAGAAAGAATGCTTCTAAGGAGATGAACGTCACTAAGTCACAAAAATAACCTGAACTCATTTAATTTGGAACCTCAATATTTAATGATGATACAATTCAACAATCCCACCTTATTTTTCCACTTGAAGGGATATGAGCTCCTTTTTTCTTCTCTTTTTATCCTGTAATCCAACTCTTCTTGCTACAAGGTCAGGGTACTCTAAACCTTCTCCTATTCTCACTGTATGTGAAAGCTATGCCCAGAAAAATCATAGCTTTTACCACTATGGTTTCTAGAACAATGTTTCTAAAACATTAATGTACAGATTAATCACCTGGGAATCCTATAAAAGTGCAGATTTTAATTGAACAGATCTGGGGTGGGACCCCAGATTCTGCATTTCTAATAAGCCACCAGATGATGTCCAGTCTGCACCAAGGTCCTGGGACATACAGAGAAAGGATATTTCACCAAATATTTAAACTATCACAAATTTTTTTAAGTGAAATGTGCTAGTACTCTATTTTGTGTCATATGGTACTTTTCAAAGCTTCTTCTGGAAGCAGGTTTTGAATAGCACTTGATAATAATAATTACATATTTTAAAAAATACAACTGTTAACAAATCAGCATTAAGGACAAAATTGTGAGCAAAGGCTGTTATTGATGGGATTAAAAAGACAAATATAGCTAATTATAAGATACTTCTATATGGCTCAAATGGAAATGTCATAAAGATTGATTCACCTTCTGTTTGGTAGATTAGTAGTGAAGAGCGCTATTTATTTTTGTTATCTTCAAATCTACGGAATGGATGGGCAAGTGGAATGCACACTGGATTAGAGAATGAGAAAGTCTGAAGTAAAATTATTACCTGTGTGACCAAAACCTTCCTGGCCCCTGCAGTTGAGCAAATGGGGATATTAACTCACTCACGTAGAGCTGGGACAATCAAAAGAGATAATGAGCGGAAAAGCTTTAGCACTGCCTGCTTGTGGTTAGCAGACTATTATGACCAGTTTAATATGCTGGTAGTTTTAATAATCTGAGTTTCTGTGAAAATTACATAAATGAGAACATATTTATAAAGCATCTATCGTGTGTTACTACTAATTACAAAAATAATAATATTGATTTCATCCTTTATTGACTACCTACTTTGTGTCGAGCATTATGTGAAAAGCAGTATATAATCTCACTGAAGTTTATATTTTACATAAGAATAATTAAGTCCAGAAAAATGAAGTGGTTTTCACTCGAGTTTGTCAACAGTAGAACTGATGCTCTAGCTAAGATTTTTCTAACCTCACAGTTTCTGGTCATTATACTATAGTCATGTGCAAAAATGTTCCTTGTGATTTTGTCATCTGTGTCATGGGATTAAGAATGTGTACCACACATACCTGTTTTAGAAATTAAACCAAATAATGAATATTGAGAAACCAGCACAATGCCTGGCACAAATTCATGTCAGTAGTGAAGAGACAGCCTCTGCATGCAGTCTAACATGGGTCATGGAGTAAATATCAGGGTTGAGGAGGGCCCTGCTTGTATCAACAGCCGTGGTAGGGTTGTCAATCTTAGGACATTGTCATCAGCTTCTACTTGTACCCTTTACTACTGTCTAATGTGCTTTTCATCATGCCATTGAGTCTACTTAGCCAGATGTAACATTATTGTGGCAAAATAAACCTTCTGCCTTTTTGGGATTCCTGGCAGAATATTCCAAACACAACTTTCCTTTTGCTGATGCTGTTAATTGCACAAATGCTCATGTCATCCTGTTTAGACTATGGTTTCGTCCTGTTTTGACTATCATGTTACCCTTATGCTGGTCTCCCTGTTGACAGACTTCAGCTGGTACATACTACGCCTCAGAGTCTGATAGGCATCAGCTGCAGCAAATAGACAACTTCTGCTTCAGCTAGCTGCCAGACACAAGCTGGTATTAAATTTTGCTTTCAATTTGCCTTAAGAAAATATTTTTAGATTTATGTATGAAAGATGTCCTTCCTTCTTGAGTACTTAGAAATATCTAATAAATCCTTCCTTTTCTCACATGTGCTGAATTAGCTGGCATGAAAAAAGCACCAATGGCCCTCTCTGTTGTATGTAACTTATAATGGTGACTTTTATAAAGCTACCATTTATCTTTTATTAGCACTTTTAAGGCTGATGAAACTGGATTTATTACATGTACAGTAGAAAGAGAAGACAGGGATGTCAGAATTGTTAATGTTCTCCCTCAACAACAAAAACAAAAAAGCAATTTACCAGCCTTCACCCAGATGAATTTCCTGAATGCTGGCAAGTTCAGTGCACAGGTTTTTCTACAATGTATTCCACATCTTTTATTTTGCCCCTCCTTAATATTTGCAGGTTTAGCTTATATTAATGACAGAAACCAAGTTTTAGGAACATTGGAAAATGCAGAGGAATTCTGTTCAGGTGCACCGTGGAGGACCAGAAATGTGTGCATGGAAATGGGGAGCTCTGTCAGTCATTTGGGGCCACATGTATCTTTAATGCCAAAGTGCTGTCATCACATATCTGCGATAATACAGGTCTGTAATTTTTTCTCTGATCCTGTAGCTTATGCATAGTACCACAAGATTTTAGTTCTCTAAAATGTTGTTTTTAGTATTTTGACTTTATATTCGGCTTTTATTATTTTATTATTTTCTTTTTTTTTTTGGCTATCTGGTACACATCACCCTGCCTTGCTTCCCAGCCACGCCATTATGTCTGTTTGGAAAATAATCTCTGTCTCTCTGTGTGCAGTCTTGATACTGTAGAAATCCAAATGTCTTCCTTTTACTGTTGCAAAAGAAAGGATTGGAGCTTTCTACTCACCACTCAGATATATCCAGAGGGTGGACATGTGGCTTCCACGTGGCCCATCAAACATTCCTTTCAGGGACTTAGAATCTTGAGAGAGTCTCATAAAGGAAAAAAGAAAGAGCAGCTGGACCAAAAGAGGGTCCCAACTAGAACATATTTGTTATAACTACTCTCCTATAACTCCTCTTCCTTTACTTGGGGCTGCCCAAGTCTTGTCTCCCTTGGAATATCTGACCTCTGATTACATTACAATGTTTTATTTTGCTTATTTTAGGAAGACTTTATCCAAAACACTCTGGATGTTTGCCACTCAGAAACTGCGCATGATGACATTTTCCTACTTCAACATTTTTTATTATGGTGATTGCCTACAGAATGAAGTATCAATCCCTCTGCGTCTGAGTCAGTTGTACTCTCCAACACTGCCAGAAACTTTTACCCAAACAAACTAAAATTTAAAATTAAACTCACATGCTCTACTTGAGGTGAGACTGATGTATTCATGTGTTTGTGTGCATGTGTGTGTGTATGTTTATGTTTATCTTCACTACCTTGAATGGACCATCCAGTACCCATACTTTCCTAATTTCCTTCTTTATCCTCTTATTTTAATCTTATTTATTTTCAAAGCCCAAATCAATTCCCCAATTCCTCTCTAGAGCCTTTTTTTTAGTAGTATATCCATGATGGTATCTCCTCTGTTCAAATTTTATAACAATTATTGCTGTGTAGTGGTAATATTCACTAAGCTTTCTTGGCACAGCAACTCAATAAATTCTTGGTTATATTTCCTGTGTGCCCTATTTCTCAAACTAGATTTTTAACTCTATTGTGGGTGGGTCCCAGGCTCATATCTCAATCAATTCTTAGAGTGCTTAGCATATTGCCTCATAAAATAGTTTTATTATTTAATTTGCAATTTAGTTCTCAATATTTAATTCTGCTTTCCTTTTAGAGAATTCTTGCTGTGAAATTCTTCCTTTTTCTATTTAAGAAAGTAATAATTTGAGTGACTACTTTTCTAGGCTGTGTACTTTATGTGCATTAATGACATCATTTGTCTTTATAAAGGGTTTACATCAAGAAAATATAGATTGTGTACATGGGTGACTTCCAGTCACAGTGAAGCTGTTTAAACATTTAAGAAATGACCATAGTTTGATGGCTTTGTCAACTGATAATAGGTAACAGTTATTTAGTATATATCAAGTGCCAGTAGGTGCTAAGTGTTTTATATGAACTGGGTATGAAATGAATTCTTGCAAAGTTCCTGTTGGGATGTACCATTTTTATCTGCCATATTTACAGATCAAGAAACTGAAATTAATGAATTTGAAGAGCCTATCTATTTAACAGTCCCCAACTGATAAGTGGTAGAGTAAGAATTAGAATTCTACGTTCAGATACCTAACATATGAACAGCAATACCATAAGGACACTGTTGCAATTTCTGGATACAGATAGGCAAAGGAAACTTAACAATTAAAAAAGAAAACAACAGTGATTTAAAGCTACTCCCAGTGATTTTAGAATAAGTTAGTTTATGTGATCACCTAAATAGTATGATTTTGAGAGGAGCTGAAAGGCCTGACTACTCTTAGGACACTGGGGCAGGACCATGGTCAAATGCTTTAAAAGACTTCTACTAGAACTCTTCCTTTCCAGACATATTCTAACCACATAAATGCTAGCTTTTTTTCCATTCCAGAAAATATTCAGCATTTTTACACCAAATCTCAGAAAGTGGATTTCAGCTAAGATAGTTCTTGAATATTGCATAGCATGTATATTCACATTTCATTAGGTGAAACAGTATTGTCCCTTTGTGTTAAGAACACTGCTTATGTAGTCTGGGAAATGCTTCAAGGTAAACAATACTAAGGAGACAATATAACTAAATTCAAAGTCTGATTCTTGATGATTCTAAATGGAAAAAATATGCCCTAAGTTATATTATGAGGATAATTGGCAAAATTTGGATATAGACTGTATATTCAATGGCATGGCATAAGTGTTAACAATCTTGAATTTGACAACTACACTGTGGCTAGGGAACAGATTGTACCTGTATGTAGGAGATAACCACTGAATTATTTAGAGTAAGGGGATATACTGTGTGTAATCTGCTATCAAATGAGTTAACAACAATAAAAATATATTAAAACAGAAGATGTTAAAACAAGACTGGTAAAATGTTAATTTGTGACTCCAGATGAAAGTTGCATGTGAGCTAATTGCACTATTGCAAATTTTTGGAAAGTTTGGGACTTTTTAAAGTCATAAAATGTTAAGAAATAACGGTAAAAAATGGTAACACTGTAAAATAGTTTAACTCTTTGGGGTAAGGATATTTTTTTAAAATCCCAGCTCCTTCAATCTAAACACTTATTTATATGAACCAACTACCTATATAGATTGTTGATTCATATTGAAGATTTTTTTGTAATTTGCTTAATGATTAATGTGGGGTCATATAGCAGAGTGAATGTTTTTTTAGTATATGCATTATGTAATGTCCAATACAAAAGTATTGGAACTTTGTATCAACTGCAATATTTAGTGTAAACTAAGATACACTTTCCTCATTCAGTTTCCCTAAGATCTATAAAGTTGAATGATAAACTACAGCATGGCACACTATAGGAAACAGTGTAATTAAAAATACATATCCAAATGTAATACAGTTAGCTGGTAACATTAGGTAACATTATGATAGAGGAGAGGCATTTTATCATATAATAAAGCAGAACATAATATACTACGTGTTATATAATAAACAATTTTACACTTATAGTCAGAGATTTCAACACTCTGCTCTTAATTGGTAGAGCATTTTGACAGAAAATCACTAAGGATATTTAAGATATGAATAACAATTTCAACCAAATTGACCCAATTGATATGTGCAGGACATTCTTCCCAAAAAGCACAATAAATATTCTTGTCAAGTGTACAAGGAACATTCATTGAGGTATATAATACCCAGGTTCAAAAAACATGTCTAAATAAATTCAAAAGGATTCATGACTTATAAAATAATTTTCAGATTGCAATGGAATTAAATTAGGGATCAATAAAAGAAATCCCCAAATATTTGGAAATTAAATAATATACTTCTAAACAACACATAGGTCAAATAAAAGTCAAAGGGGAAATTATAAAGTATTTGGACTCTCTAAGGGAATTTAGAAAGTATGTGGACTAAATAAAAATGAAAGCACAACACAAAAGCATATAGCTTAACAAAATGAAGCTATCAGAAATCAATATATTTTCCACCACAAAAGCTTAAAGAATTTAAGACTAACAAATTAGCACACCATTTAAAAGTAATGAGCAAAGTATTCAGTTAAGAGAATAATATTTTACTCATAAAAGGGCCCAAATCAAAAATGTAAAGGACCAAAAATGGTGGTGGTGGGAAAGGATTTGTTTTTAGTTGAATATGGCAATAGGAAAAGTTCCATATCTGACAAATTGGAAAATGTCATAAAATATTTAATTGTTAATATTATATTAGAAAAATAAAGAAGTAATTAATATGCAGTAGACAAGGTAGAACTGAAGCGTAGTGGAAGCTCATATATGGAATCTCTCACTGATATCTTCAAATGTAATGTATGAATGACATCTTCAAAGCCATGCATTCATTAATTCATGTAATAAATATATTCTGAATGACTACAGACCCTGTTCAAAAAAATATTGATCAAATACAAGTAAAAATTAAAAACAAATCTTCAGATGGCATTAGCATTACTAAATATGAGGTAAAATAGAGATAGCTCCTATAACCCATGTATAAGTAGGGCAGAGCTGGTTCTGAAATGAGCCGAGTTGCTCAGTCTCATTGGCTCCAAATTCAAGAATTGAAAGTATTTATTCATGCTGCTTCAAAAGGATTTCTCAAAAGTTAAAAAGTTAAATGTTATATGTGCTTTATACATACAGGATGCATGTCTTGGATTTTAGGATATGAATTCTAAATGAAAACCCAATTCTTTATATTAGGAAAAATGAATTTTCAGAAAACAGTTTGAATGAACAAAAGTAGGGGCTGCAAAGATAGGAGAACTATGTTGAAAAGTTCATCAACACACTTGACAAAGTACTGATCATATGACTTAGGACAAATAAAAACAAATCAAAATGCTTAAATCAAATTATGTGGGTCTGAGTGAAATACAAGTAAAAGTCATTTTGGTACTATCAATAATCATCAGGGAAATGCATATCAAAACCACAGTGAGCTATCACCTCACACCAATTATAAGGGCCACTAGCCAAAAGACAAGAAATAACAAGTGTTGGCGAGGATGTGGAGAAAAGGGAACCCTCCTACACTGTTGGCTGGGAATGTAAATTAGTGCAGCCACTGTGGAATGCAGTATGGAGGTTTCTCAAAAAACTAAAAGTAGAAATGCTATATGATCCAGTAATTCCACTTCTGTGAATTTATCTGAAGAAAACAAAATCAGTGATTTGAAAAGATATATGCACCCCTATGTTTATTGCTGCATTATTTTCAATAGCCAAGATGTGGAAGCAACTTAAGTGTCCATCAGTAGATGAACAGATAAAGAAGATGTGGTGTGTGTATATATATATATATATATATATATATACAATTGAATATTATTCAGTTGTAAAAAAGGAAGAAATATTTCCATTTACAACAAAATGGTTGGACTTAGAGGGTAGTATGCTAAGTGAAAAAAGACAGAGAAAGACAAATACCTCATGACTACAATTATTTGTGGGATCTAAAAAAAGTACAAATGAACAAAACAGAAATAGACTCAGAAAACTGAGAAGTGACTGATGGTTGCAATTGGGGATGGGTTGGGATGGATGGATGAAATTAGTGAGGGAGATTAAGAGGCACAAAATATCAATCATAATACAAATTTGTCATAGGAATGAAAGTACAGCATAGAGAATATAGTAAGTAATGCTGTAATATTTTTCTTGATTGACAGTAACTGCAGTAGTTGGATGAGTATTAATAATGTATATAACTGTTGAATCACTATGTTATATACTTGAAACCAATATTATATATCAACTATACTTCAATAAAAAGGCATTGAGGTACTCATCAAAATAAACTTATACATCAGTGATCATTTTGCAACAAATAAAAACAGAACACATATATTTCTGTGCATATTTGACTTGTGTGTATGTACCTATTAGTGATCGCCTGTGATTTAAAAAAATATATTATTGTGTTTGCATATTGTGTGTGTATTCATAGAAGTTTCTCATTGTTTTACAAATGACTCACTTTATGCATCATATAGAATGTAGCAATAAAAAATTCTATTTAATGTGTGTTGCAATATTAAAAAACAGTTCCTTAATATTACTTTCAGATTTCTCATCAAACAAATTTCCAGTTTTCCTTGTTTTATGTCAATTTTAAGGTTTGAAGAGATAAGTTATCAGGACTCTTTATCAAGGAAATTTAATTTGTTTTGGGGGTTAGCTCATAATATGTTTGTTGATAATTCATCTCTGCCAAGAAGTTTGCCCTATACATTGATGTAAAAATGGCTTCTTCTCACTTATAATAAATAATTTCTTTTCCTTTTGTAAAATTGTGAAAGTAGCCTTGGTTGAATCTTTCTAATAAATGTTATTTTCTAACTTTTGGCTCACAAGAATTCTGTAAAAGGCCACCGCAAATCTTCTATACAAAATGCTATATATATTTAACAGTTGAGATTACCTCAAGAATTTAAAGAATGGGTTTAAATTAATTTGAAGAGTGTAATACTCACACAGACACAGACACACACACATATACATGCACATATATATATATTCATAATCCAGATAAATGCCATAACAAAATAACCAGTGGAAATTTGGACATCTCTACCAACAAGAAGACAATAGAAACAATGCTAATATTTTTTGACACCTCAATCTAGGCAGCACAAGGCCATAAGGAGGCACTTTTAATAAAATTTAACTGACTGAAAGAGATAGATTTGACATTTATGTTTCCTCAAAGTGGATATGTCTGTGTGTGCATTTGCAAGGGTGAAGGCTGAGAGGAGTAAAAGAAGGGAAGAGAATAAAGTTTGGGAGGAGTATGGGAATGACTGGAAGAGGTTATAAAATAGGACAGTAATGAGTGTTTAGGGGTAACAGCAGCCGTGGGACACAGATACCTTTATTTGTGAGTTCACTTTTAGTATATTCCCACCAGTATGTCGAAGTATAGTTGACATCTCTGTTTAATATACCCATGTAACACCAATCATGTTCTAAATAAAAACTACAGACTTCTCCTACACTCTTGTGTTTTCATATAATATTATGCCTTTTAAATAGTTTATTTCCTTATAATTCTCAGAACATTCAGTCCCACAAACCATAATTTCTTTCAAAATGTTCTACTTTTGCTGAAATATTTAATACCTGGTATAAACATATATTACTACATACTAACTTTATTTTTTGGCTACATGTGTGAGCCCACAAACCTTTACCACCTGTTTCACAATGAACAAGAGGATGATAAAGGCAATTATTTTGCTGACAAATCTGCCATCTGCAGACTATATATTCAGACCTATAGGGGTTTGAATACTGCCCCTTAATTTTATAAATGAGGGAACTGAAATATCAAGTGGTAAATTTACTTGTTCAAGGACCATACCTTGTAAGAGCTAAACAGTACTAATTTCAATCTGCACTTCTTGACCTGAAAGTGATTTTGGCTAAGACACTTACATTCATCCCTTTCTGCCACGCTGGATCTAACTAAATACATGTGCTTGCTCTCCCAATCTGAACCATAGCCTGTCTCTTTGTTCTTACTGTGTCTGAACCTGAATGAGACTAAGATGGATGTATTTTTTAAAGACAACTGCTTTGATCATGTTTCCCCTCAGATAAAGAACTATGCAGTTTTTATACCTCTGAAACCTGTCCTCATGCTAGAATTTTAGGTATAATCTATCCTCACCTTAACTATAAAATACCCTCCAACATTAGTCTCGGGCAAAGACTTGGCTCTTCAGGTGGACCATCTTCCTTATTCTTTGCCACCATACTGCCACAAGCTCCTCTACTCCCACACACACTCACACCCTGTCAACATCTCTCAAAACCCTGTTTGACTATTTATCTTTTCCTTACCTCAAATGGATTTTTCTGCCTTTTTCTACTTAAGCCAATTATATCACCCTTCCAGAGTCATCTCAATTTCCAGCTGTTTCTGGAAACCTACCTCCATTACGACTGGTCAAAAAAGGTACTTTCATTTCTCAAGGGAGCATTTATCTCGTATCATGATTCTAATTCTCTATAGCACTTTATGATGCACTAAATAGTGTCATTCCTGAATTGTTCTATGAGTTTAGGTGTTGTCTCCACAATCAAAGTTGTAATTTCTTGAGGGCAAAGACCAAGGCTTTTATAAATTCTGTGACCCTTGTTATTAATAAGTGTGCTATAACTTCATATTGATTTTAACAGAGAGCAGGAAATAGTCTGGCATAATATCCAATAGTCCTCAATTTTTATGCTTATTTAGAGACACATTAAACTGAAAATTAGTTCAATAAGTCTTTACTTTCTTTGGATGTAGCATGGAAGTACTTTAATTAATTCATTGATTTGTGTTAAATTTCTTCACAGTCTTATGTAGAACGTTTCAGAGTAAAAGCATTAAATGAAGTCAATGTTATTAATTAATCTTAATGGTGGCCATTCTACTTGTCTTCCCAACATTCATTTTATCCATTTACCCATGTATAGCAATCATGGAATTTGGAAGGGATTGATTTTACCTTCTTCCTCCATTTCATGTATTGCTTTGATTGGCCTAAACAAATAAGTATTCTTTTCTATTATGGTAAATTCCAGTAATCCCGACCTAAGTCAGTCAGCACATGGTATTCCCCGTTCCACAAAGTTGCTTCCAAGTTGGCCCATTCAGCACAAAGTTCATGAATCCCTTCCTTTTTTATGTATATGATCCAAGAAGTCTTCTAAAAAGTTTAAGACAATGTCAGAATTTCTATTATGTTGGGATTTCTATTAAATGTAACTCAAATAATTCTAACAATAGTGTTTGTGATGCTTTAAGAGAATAATTTGAAAAGATACAGTTAATTTTTATCTCACACAGAAATATGTGTTAAAAAGAAAAAAAATTAAAAATAGATAACAGAAATTTATAAATGTGAAACAAGCAAAATGGTTGCAATGGTCTCCAACAAGTTGAGTCTTGGGGAAAAGTTGATGCATTTAATATTATAGATAATTTCAAAGGAACTTAAAAACTAGGCCCCATTTCTTCACTTTAAAAGGAATACTTCATGTAATATTGTGCCTAAAAATATAACCCTACACAAATTCACACCTTTAGATATTCTAGTAGATTTTTCACAATAATCCATATTGTTTATGTGCTAAGCTTGCCTTGTAGGTTTGTTAAAATCAGCAAATGTGTTTCAAAGTTCTTTAAATAGATCATTGGCCTTATCATATTACAAAATTGAATATTTTTGATGTGAAAATATTCACTTTATTACACAGCTAAATAACATGAGAGAAAATTCATGATAAAAAAGGAAACAACCCTACTCCCATGAATTCTTACTAAATTGCCAGGATATTTTTGACCAAGATGTTTCTCAATGTCCACTATATCTCTAGGATTTATTTTGCACATAGCCTGTAGTAATTGGGTTCAATATTTATTGAAGAAGATCCAACTGCACTGTGATGAGTACTAGGAAAAAGAACAACTGTAAGACTTTAGAAGCAATTCTGACTGGTGTATGCCAAGGTGTGATTTTTGATCTGTACTTTTGGAGTAAGAGTAGAATACACAGGTGGACAAAGGAGAAAGCATGAGCAAAGTCATGGAGAAGAGAAAATTCTTGGACTGCCTTGAGGATGCAAGATGTGACAAAGTCCAGATATGAAAGATACTAAAAATGTTATATTTTTTTATATAAGCAGTAAGGAGCAAACACAATTTTTGAGGGTAGGAGATAGTATTAGATTTTGCTTTGGAGAGGACACTCTGTTGGAGTTATGAAAACTAGATTTGAAAAGTAAAAAGAAATAGGAAATGGAGAACCTCTGCAAAAGAATTAGGACAATATCAGCAAAAACTGAGTCCTGGGAACACATGTAACAGATGTTTCTGAGTGTGATATAATGAGTCATAAGAAATACATACACATTTGGTCATTCATATGATCAAATATCTATTTCCCAGGTATATCTTGTCTTCACCCATAGTTCCTGAAAACTCCTCAGACCATTAAAGGTGAAATGGGTGTCTTCTCGTGTTAATGAGAGACTTTTGGACCCCCCACCCAAGGGCAGGAGCTACAGGCTGAATCAGCCAATGACCAGTAACTTAGTCAATCATGACTATGCAATGAAGCCCTCACAAAAAACTCTGAGAAGAACTTACTGCTTTGTGCTCTCTGGGATCCTGCTTCTTAGTTGAAGAGAGCTTCTACTTTTCTAACCAGAACGACTCCAAATGCCACGGAGCCAGTCTTCAAGTTGCACAAGGATAGAAGCTCTTTTATTTGGGACCTTGCCCTGAGTATGTTTAATCTAGCTGTTTACTTGTATCCTTTATTAAACTGGTAAATATGTTTTCCTGAGGTCTGTAAGCCATTCTAGAAAATTAATTGAACCCCAGTAAGGATTCATGGGAACCTCCAGTGTGTAGATGGTAGGTCAGAAACACAGGTTATCTGCCTGGGACTTGCAACTGGCGTCTGGAGTGGAGGGTCGAGGTCAGTTTTGTACGACAGAGCACTTAACCTGGGGAATCTGGTGCTGTCTCTAGGCAGATAGCATCAGACTTGAGTTCTCTAGTCCTCTGCTGGTGTTTTGAGAATTGCTTGGTGTTATATATAGGAAGACCCCCTCCCACATACACACATTGGAATCAGGTCTGGGAACCTATATAAAGTTATACTACTATTACTACTGTGTATAGTATTGTTTTATATATATATATATATATATAAAATCGTAAAAGGCTGGTCCCTTGTGAGGATGAGGGAAAAATGACCGTTACAATGGCCAGGTCTATAAATATGCAGACATTTCTTGCAATAATCAAGAATACTGAAGGAAGAGCATACATAAGGGGACAGATTGAGTTGCAGGTGTTCTGGAAACCTTTGGAAAATCGAGGTTGGATTTCAGAAAAGAGAGCCCAGGGTTGGAGAAACAGTATCTGTTAAAGTTCTTCATTATACATGAAAATGAAAATGTCTGAGGATGATTCTGTAGGAAACAGCATCTGAATGATGGTGGAGGGAAAAGACTCTGAGAAGGAACCAAGACAGGAATTGGTACAGGATGAAAGTAACGAAAGGTACTGGAAGTCATGCAAAGGAGGATTTTGTGGAAGGAAGGAAGGGATGCCATCAAAGGCTGCAGAGAGATAAACTAAGGTAAAGCCTGAGAAGGCACTGGGTTTAGCAGTTAGTAGCATGCTTGAGAGGACATTTTCAGTGCTCTGCAGAGAGGAAAAATAGAGCAGGCTGCCTTTAAAGATGAGGAAGAAGAAACAGCAAATACAGACTACATGAGCATAGGGGATGGGGAAAAAAAAGGGAAGGTGACTTAGAGAAGCAGATTAGTGGAGGGTCCTTTATTGAAATGGAAAGGACTCGGGCTTTTTGAGGGCTAAAAGGAACAAGAAAGGAAGGATGCTAAACTACAAAATATATTTAGGGAAAAAATCATAAGATGCAATGTAGACCAGAAAAATGCAAAAGAAAGGGCCCAAGGGCAGTGATTTGTATAAGGGGAGAGATGATTTTTCTTCTCTGTGAGAAGAGGTACAAAATGTTCTGTATTTTGACAAGGATGATAATGTGAGTTTATTAGAAAGCCATGGGTCTCTATAAGGATCAAGAACAACACAGGGTGTCACAGATGAGAAGAAAACCAAAGTGACAGGTATACTTAGAGATACATTTTATAACATTAATATGGAAATAGATGTCTCCCATAACTTAGATTTTATTATGAAAGTATTTTATGATGTTCAAAAGAGCCTAGAAAATTATTATCTAATAATGGGAGAGTGCCTCTAAGAATCAAACACATGAATGGATTTTCAAATATGGCTCATGCCTTTCACTAATATACACACCTTATGCTCTATTCATTTTAGCTCACTAGTAAGTTTTATTAAGTTTTTTGCTCTCCTTCAACACTGTATAATGAGCATTAAGTTTGTGCGAAGTTATATGTATATGTCATACGTAATATATGTGCATGTGTAATAGTGCCAAGTAAAGAGAGTAATATGAATCAAATATTATTAAGTTTCTTAATTTAATCAAGCAATATATTAATTCAATATTTATATACCACATGTTATAATTATATAATATAAATAAAATAAAAATAGCAATCATTCATTGAGCATCTCCTATATGCTAGCCCTGTACTAGATAGGAACTTTACAGAATATTTCATCTAATCCTCACAGCCACACAATGAAGTACAAACTAAGACTCACAGAAAGGTCCATCAATTTATCCAAAACAAGGCCAAGACATTAATTCAGGTCTTTCAATGTTGCATGCAGGGTGTTCCTTCAAATATAGCTTGTGACTGTGCAACAATGTGATTTTACTTTCTTTCCTAGTGCAGATCTGCAGTGGGGGAAAGAACAGTGAATTCTTATCTCCTATCCACAACTCTTTAACATGTTTAACTCACAGTTTATTATTATTTTTCCAATAAGTAAGTCTAATTTCTTCGTGGTCCTCAGTCTTTTATTTTCTATCTGCTCGATTAATGCTGCCACTTTATCATCTTTCAGTAATCTGACATAGTCAAATCGTAGTGGTTTTAACTTCACAAGGCTGAGCATAACAACTTTTCCCAGAGCTCTCAAATTATGCACGAAGCAGTTTGTGGGTGAGACCAAGAGGGAAATAATCTTCAGTCTCATGCAATAGTGGTATAATGAATTGGAGGAAGCTGCCAACTGACTTACTCTGCAAAGTTTACTCTTCTTACTCTGTGGAATAGTGTGCTAGCTAAAGAGAATCCTTAGCTGAATTGTAAAAATGGTTTTATGATAAAACTACTGGACTGGGAGTCTGAACACCAAGACCTTATTTATGACTGTGCCACCAAACCTGACCTTGATCAAGTTTCTTAAACATTCTGTGCTGCCATTTCCTCAAATACCGATGAAAGAACTAGCTAAACAATTTTTCAGACCCCACATGGTCAATATGCTGTTGGATAAAGCTCTGTCTAAGAACATCTTGAAAGTAGGTCTTGTCTTAAACTAATGGGTTAGGGAGGGAAAACAAATATATCACCTTCTTTTGGCCTTTACATACAGACTAACTCTGAAATGGCAAGAGATCAGTAGCCAGAAGAGCAAAGACTAGATGTACTCATTCATTCCTTTCCTGACATGTAAAGATCTGAAATACCCGCCTGAACTCAGTTAACTATAAGTCCAAAAGGGCTTTGTTTCCCAAGAGCAGTTAAAATAAAAATCACACTAAATGCCTCAGGAGTTAATGCTGCTGTTAAGATATCTTAGTTCAAATCTTTTGTGATTTACTGTCACAAAAACTTCTGAACGATACCAAAGAAACTCTACCTAACAAACAAAAGAGGAGCTATAACCGTATATTGTCCTGTGCGACAAGTTAATGTGTAGTATTTTCTAGTGCTGCGCTCTCCGAGGGTTCCAGCACACAAACATCAGGCTGAGTGTATTTAAACAAGCGGTGTTTGAATTCATTCCAGCCTTTCCATTTACAGCAATTTAAGACTATTTGTATTCAGGAAACAAAATAACAAGGGACAGCTGTTTCTCCACTTTGCTCTTACTTCTAGGCTATTTAAGAACACTTTGACAAGCTAAAAATGTAAAAGAGCATCATCTTTATAATTTAGGGCATGAGGAAGTCAGGTAAAATTATGGAGACTAGCATAAAATCAATAGTTTCTTTCTGAAACCAATTTCTCCAACAGAGAACTAGCTTATATTTTGGAACACAGGCAATGTGCTAGGTATTTAATGTGTCCTATATCTTCTATCTTAAGAAATTTAAAAATGAGCCTAAACAAGAATAGAACCTCATCCACGGGTGGTCCCACATACAGCTAGTCCTATGAGATAGGCTCATATATTATGGGGCCTTAACACTCAATCCCACCATTAGCTGAAGACCATTTGGTTGGTGTGCATGAACATTATCTCTGCATTCATCATCAGCATTTCATAGTATAAAAATGTTACAGTATGATAAGCGATCCTCAGATCGCTAGAAGGAAATTCTGAGATGATATGGCTACTGCAATTATATTGCTGAGGCAGGGGGCAGTATTGCACCCACAACCTTAAACTGTCTTCATTGTTGTTCAACCAAACAACAAAAGGATGAAGCCTGAGGACCTAGCATGTATTTAAAATTATTCAATTTATACTGAAGATTGTAATGCCATGCTTGAAGCATTCAAATTTCCATCGATGACAGGACTACACACAGCCAGACATCTTCAAAGATGATCATAGCCTATTGGAAATCTACCTTCTGGAACTTTGCATATGAAGAAATTAGTTTGGAATCAAACTCTAAATTGCTACTTCAAAATGTGACACTATTACAGCCACTTAAAAGAAAAAAATGCAAACTCACTGATTGACTGTGCCTAAAAGAACACTTTTGACTTAAAAAAAATCTCATCAACAGATTTTTCCTGCTTTTCACGATGTGTGAGAGTTGCTTTTCTTTTCCTCAGACACACATGAATACTAACAAAAGAACAGTATGCACAGGATAAATTATTTTTTTTTGTAAACTTAACAGAACCCATGTTAACAGTTTGAGGAGTATGTTTCACTAAGGGAGGAGGGTGTCATATGCCTGTGATTATGTTAAGGTAAGTAAATTACCTTCCCACGGAGCCAGATGGCTCCAGGAATACATCTGCAGCTTTGGTTTGCATTTTCTCACTATTCAGACTGATAATGATGGGGTCATTGAGGAGATGGTCACAAGCAATCCTGTGAAACAGACACTGCCTTGTGTGAAAACAGTAAAATGAAGAAAAAGGAAGAGTGGATTTTTTTTTTTTAGCTTAGTCTATAAGAAGGTGGCTGACCAAAATTTTTTTGCATGGTTACTGTATATAGGGGAGAGGAATTTGTTGTCTTTACAGTCGAGGGGGAAACAGGAGGGGAAATCTGCCAATTGAAGATTATCCATGAATTAAAAACAATCTTATTTTCTTTGGTGCTTTTGTTTGTTTATATTGAGAGGAAAACTATGACATTTTTCCTCTTACTTAGTTCTCAAATGAGGACCTTCACTGTGATAAAACAACAGGCACATTATACAGTATTGCCCACTCTGCCACTCATCAGTTTACTGCCTTTCAAACACTTCAAATCTACATTTCTTTGCCTTCTTTCAGGATACTGGAGCTAGATCCTGTAAAACATATCCCTTTCCAGCTGGCAGGATGTTAAGCCTTTTTGGTAAAAGGTGTTAGGGGGACCCTCCAGAAGGAAAGGGTCCTTTTCTTGCTTTTGGTGCAAGGATAATTCTTTCTCCTAGGACACAACTAGCAATGGAGTAGAGAGCATCCAGTGGTACTCATGTTCTGGCAAGTTTCACCAGGCATTCCCAGGGGAGATTTCCTGGTGAGTTTTATAAGCCCACAAGCAGACACTTTTCCCAGTAAGTCTCAGCAGGAACCTGGCAGATGGTTTCATGTCAGCTACTGCTGCTCTTCAACACCTCAACTAACTCATCCTTCAAGTGGTCACTGCCACACTCTCTCCAACAAAGTGTGAATGTCAGCAATGGGGGACAGGGTAGGAGGTAGGTACTTCCAAGTACCTTGGTTACAGTGTCTCAACCACTGTAAGTCTTGGTTACTCTGCCCTCTCTATATGCTATTTCTGAATTTGTTGTAGTTCGCTTTATCTCTTAGTAGCTAATATTCTGCTATTATTTAATACCTATTAAACTTTCCATATTAAAACTACTAGTATGACTTCCATCTTCTCACTGGGTCTTAACTGATAAATTCAATTACTTAAAATATTCAGGGCAGGAAGGATAATGAGACATTTTAATTAAGAAAATGAAGGAGCACTGAAAGTTATAAAGTTTGGAAAATACAAAAACACAAATGAGGAACGGACGAAAGACAACAGACCAGTGTGGCAGAGGCTGTCAGCTCTTCACTACAATCCGTCTCTCTTTGGTACTAACAGCAAGAGAGCCACGCACACGACTGCCTAGCTGGTCAATATTGACTTTCTGCCTTACACTTATGTATGGCCATTTGGCCAAGTTTTCACCAAGAATATGAATGGAAGTGACATATGCCACAGCCTTCTCTGGGACTTGACAGATCATGTATAGCTCCATTACATTCTTCCTCCTTTTTGGTTGGAACCCAGATGTGGAGTGACTCAGCTATGACCATGCAGATGACAACACTGCCCTAAAGGATGGTAGGGCAACAACTTAGAAGGAACCTGGATCCTGAATGACTGTGAGGAGCAGAGGTGCCCTGTGAACCTGGACCACACATCTCAAACTTAGTTCATAGAAAGAAGTAAACTTATAGTTAATATCTAGTTATACTTGTTCATATTTATTAAACTATTATTCAACTATTTCCATATCTAAATGTCTTTTGAACCCCCACAAAATTGTTTCTATTTTGTAGAACATGTCTTGGTCTTCACTGCCATTCTATATGCTTGGGATATTTTTACTCATTCTATTACTTCCATTTCTAGTACCTCCCATCCTTCAAGAAACATTTCATCTCATCCATAATACTCTTTTTGACCAGACTAATTTGAAGTAACCACCACTTTTCTAACTATGAGTACAATTATTTTCTGGACAAGTCACAAAGCTAAGGACCAATTCCCAAGTTAAGTGCCTCTTGTCCAGAATACTGAAGATATGCCTGTTTTATAATATAAGAATTTAATTTTAATCACATCAAATAGATTATAAAGCTTATGAAAATAGGGCAATGTTATAATTTTCATAAAATCCAATCTAATGCTTAAAGAAATAAAAAAAAAATTTTAAAGTTTGCTCTTTTAATTTCTAATCTCCACTAAAATGAACCAGGGTTTAATGGATAAATGGATTCATTGCATTGGTCAAGAAATATGAAAGATGAGCCTACAACTTGTCACACAGAAAACAAGGAAGCCATCAAATATTATTAGCAATGTGTCAAAAGAAACAGCTTGAAGTGGCTCTGAACAAAATGGAGCAATTTAATTAACAGTAAGCATAATGATTTGCAGTCAATAGAAACACACATGCAATATGCTTTTTTTACTCCCCAGTTTATAGATAAAGTTGAAACAAAAATGTAGATAGCTTGTCCAAGTTCTTGCAGTTGAGAATTGAATTGACATGGCATTATTAATTCAAATTTATAGATGAACAGCTTTATCATGAACGTGCTATAGTCAGTCTTTGAATCACGAAATAATTTATCTAGTAAATGCTACCAGTTCTTTTGGTTTGTAAGTGCATTTGATGTCTAGTGTGAGAAATTAAATCTAGAGTTCTATCATTAAGAATTCAGAAAATATTTGCCTTTCTATTATTATTTTCTGCAATTACATAACAAAGAAGGCAGGGCTAAGTGAGTGGCTGACCTTGGCAAAGGCAGTATTTTATTACTGGAATTGTTTAAAATTGCATGGTCCCAAGAACTTCACAAATACTAACTCCAAAATCCCTCATAACAACAATAATTTTAAAGAATATAAAAATATTAAAAAATAAGGATTTTAGTTCAAAAACTACCCAGGTCAAAAGAGTCAGTTCTATTTTTCTATGAGCAAAGTGTTTGGTTAGATTTAAAAATTGTTTTGTACTTGTAGAACAGAGTTTTACTTTGTAGACTGAAACAACAGCTACTGTCTGAAAGGGGATTAATTTGACCTCTTTGAAATGCTAATTGAATTCTTATCTACAAATCCAATATTTGCATTGTTGAGCTATGTAAAGGAAATATAAAATCCATAGGCTTGATGAAATGATAAAAAGCATTTCTTTAACTAAATCATTAAAAAGAAACAGTCACTTTTATACTGATTGTATGTTCTATCCCATGGGCAAGAACAAAGCAAAATAATACCAATACATAGAAAGTATATTACAATTGGTTATGTAGTAATGTTTATTATTTGAGTTATTTTGACAATACACAGAAGAATATTTCCTGAATTTAAAAAATAATAACAGACTATATTAATATCATTATACCTTCAAATAAACTGAATTATTTCAGTTTCATTTCTCTGAACTTAAGAACTTAAATTTTTCACCAGCTCCCAAGTGTTCATTCTTATAAGTCAAACATCATTTACTGCTTATATATTCCTATCAACATGTTCTGTTATAATTTTAAGAAAAAATATTGTTAGATGGTAGAAAAGTGTTTGGCATAATTTCATATTAATCTAGCTAGTAGTAATAATTCATAATGAAATAGGTAAGAATCCATAGTTCACTACATGTTTTAAACAATGACTGCATATTTTCAGACTCTCATACTTCAATCCACTTCAAGACACCCTACTTTCAAAGTACAGTAGTCCAGTTAATTTTGTCTCTTACTTATTGGAATTTCCTGATTGAAATTAGCTTAGGCGAAAAAATTACAATGATTTTTTGTAATTCATTTGGCCATGACTAGTTTTCCATTATTAGATTTTTAAAGGAAAGTTGAACATGTAACACTATCCTTTCTCTATTTCGGCACCACCATGATGGCCACAAATTAAACATAATCATAGAAAATAAGAATACGTGTTATATTTTAATGTTCTAATTTAAATTATAGGAGAATAAGAGTAGATTTTCACTCCTGTATATGTAATGGATTTCTGTGCACATAAAAGACATTATTTTCACATTGATACAGAAATAATATTCTACTGAAACTAATGTCATGTCAGGAAAAATGTTATATCTTATATATGTATATACTTGTAATAAGAAACTCATATGTGTGGTGTGTGCAGCAACGAAAGAAAAAGCGGGTGAGTGAGAATGCCAGAGGTGTTGTTTTAGAAAAAATATAATTGTACTTGAAATTCTGAGGCTTAAAATCACTGTACACTGAATCAAAATAATGTGTACATGAAACAAATCGATCAATAGGCCTTTTCTGTGAACTGACATGTTAGCAGGGCAATACTGAAACAGGACTGAACTCATGTCAGGCTGTCACTCATGATTTACCTGGTGGAGCATTCGGTTTGAGTGAAAGTGAGTTATGTCTTTGATTAGAACATACAGAAAAATAGAGCCATCAGACAGACAGAGATTGACTTGTTTAAAAACTTCTTTTGAACCAAAGCCAGTATTTATCCTCATTCTCCCAATGTAGGCACACATAACACAGGTCTCCCTTGAAGCTGCAACATAAAAAATGATAGGAAAGCATGTTTTATTGAATGCAAAAAAAAAAAGCATATTGGATTATATGATTTAGCTGGGTTTTGTATACTAGTTGCTTATTCATAAAATAAATAATCAATTAATTAATATATGGTAAAATTTTCTGTACTTGATATACTAACCTAGAAGTTTAAAAAGAATCCCAAATACCCCAGCATAAATGGCTCTCAACCAAACGTTGCATTTTCTCCCTTGAGAGTTTCCTGGAAATCATCACAATGTTCTCCATTCTCTTCCTCAAGTTACACTTTTTTAGTGATGTTTCAGGGTCTTGGAATGAAGAAGGTGGTGGTTTCCAGACAATCTGACACATTATAAAATAGCACTGGTGTCAGAAGTACAACTTCTAGACAAAGCCCAGTAGCTTAACAGAAGATTCAGCTCAACAAGGGATTAGAGAGACAATATTTGTCTAAGAGAAGGTATCCAAGGATACAGCAGACATGTTCATGGCCTAATCTACCTAATCCCCAATCCCCACTTCCCTTCACTAACTCTTTCCCATTCCTTAGATCTCAAGTTAAATATCATTTAGACAGAGATGTCCTCTCTGACCTTCTGACTAGGTTAAGTGCTCTGTTACATATAGCATTCTTCACTTCTGCTTTCTACAATTCATTGTTACATGTTTATCTATGGAACTGTGTTTATCTAACTCACCTTATATCTCCAGTGCCTTGCCATACCAGTCATTCAGAAACATTTATTAAGAGAAAGAATGAATAACTGAGATCAGTAAAAACAGTTACATATTATCCTGGCCTTTGAGGGAGAAAATCTAAGATGGGAAGTTTGACGCTGAGGAGTCAATAGTAGACAATCCTTTTTTATTACCTCTTAATAATTTCCTTCCTCTGGTTTGGAGTCACAGCTCTCAGTTTGTTTCATAAAGAATACAATTATTCCAATGATGCCTTGAGAAACACAAACACTTAACTTTATAGTACACGACCTACAAGGCCACAAATCATTTTCACCAGCTTAATGAATGGACCGTAGAGCAGCCATTGAATCTTCTACCTGTTTTTTATTAAATGCTTAGAGACTCCAAGTGTTGACAATAGTTCCAAATTATTTTTAATAGCCTGAATAGATGACATAAGAACAAACCACATGTCCTTCGTTATGACAAGCACAATATCAAAAGTGTTAATATAGTAACTATCTCATATTAGACTGACCTTGCGCTTAAAAGCAATAGTAAAACAATTATGGTTGCTGTTAGATTCTAAATCACATACTTTCACTCATTTCATGATTACTTATTCATGGAGCATTTCCTGATGATGATTCTGCACTTATTCTACTGAACACTACATGACACTAAAAACTGTCATGGAAATTCACTTTGGATATTAACAGGAATAATGTGTTTTTATAAACATATTACACTCTTTTTATAGTGCCACTGATAAGAAAATTCCCAATCCACATTTGGGCTTCAAATATCAACTAAAAGTCCTGCAATAGGGACTTTATTTTAGTTCCTCAGCACTCACTTACAGAACTTTTTCCCTTTTCCCTTCTTGTTCCCTTTTGAGTAGCAAAGAGGGTAACACAGGTCAGGGAATTGAAATCCTCTCATGTTATCCATAGGCAGACAGAGAGCGAGCTAAGGAGAAACCCTCCCTAAAACAGAAAAATATACTTGAATATTTTGTGAGGCACTTTGTGGAGATGGAAATAAATGGGGAAAGCTACAAGCTGTCACTCTCCTAATGTGTCTTTGCTGTCATACAAGCAGAATTTAATTCAAAGCTGAACACTGTTCTGGAAATTTACTTTCCTCAAGAAAAAGTGCAGCCTTGAGGAGAAAGTAATTACCAAATATGAGTGAGGAAAGGGAACAATGGGCTGAAGCCTAAACAGATCATTATAGTTGTTACCAGCGGGTTTCAGAGTCAGGAAGAGGAAGAAAATGGTATGTATATGTTTGACATTTTAATATTATACCCTCATTAGCTGCTTTCTAAACTCTGAAATGTTTGACATGTAATTTAACTACCCAGAAGACAGGCCATTTTCTCTAGTCCTTAAAAAATGATTCTGTTTAAAACAGGAAAAGAACTAAAGAAGAAGGAAGAGGAAAAAGAAGAAAGAGGTATGATGTGACTAGAATTTTAGAAATTTACAGAAAATGGTTGAAAACACAGTATTTGTCATTTGAGACCATCATGAATCACCTGTAATATTTTTAATAGAAGTTGTAAGCTACTCATTGCTGACATTTTAAAATACTTTTCTATTTTTCTGAATATCATTTATTGCTATTGGTTAAGGAGAGGTTGCAAACATTTAAATATGTCTACAAATTTAACTTTAGAATAGTTCTATTTAATGAGCTCAATGAATCTCTACCATAACAATAAATTCCACAGAGACAAGTGTTGACAACTTTCAAAATATCTACTACAGAAGAGGTGATATTTCTATCTTCTTTGTTGACTGTAAACAAATTTGATATTAAAATTTTTTCTGCTAGATCCTTTATAAAAAAATTAGATACTGAATTTCTTTAGCACAATCTTCACATAAATATTGATAAGCAATAGGATTGGTATCTTGGCTAACCTATCAAATGAAAGCACCCCATTTTTCTGCTCTTAATTTCAGAGTCCCAGACTAACAATTCATGACAGTGAACTCCTTGAGTGCAGGCACTGTATATTCTCTGAATTTCTCAGCACTGGTAGTTTCTTAGCAAACGAGATTCTTTACCATTTTTACTTAGTAGTCTCCTTCAGAAAATATTAAACTCCTTTATTACCATGCAACAAACTGTTTGTGAAGACAGCTACATGGTGAAATAAGCAAAGTTCCTTCCTTATTTTTTGAATTACATGATTTTCAGACCCATCTCTTAGTGGGGATTTTATTATAAAGTATATTAAGACATACTTAGTGCATGTTTTGTATGATAAATCTTTAATTGATGGGAAAAAACAAAGTTATCTTTATGTATTCTGTTGCTCCAAATAATGTAACTAAGAGAATACATTAATTCTGTCCAAACCAAGTTCAGTGGCTTTCTGTTAATCAAAGAGGTTTATTCTAGCTCATCACAGAAATGGATGTTTCCAATACAATGGATAGATTGATATGCACTGTATTTATTATTCAAGACAGCTGCTAAGATTTTTGCTCTTTTTAGTAGTGAGGACAAAAAAAAAATGTGGCAAGGACTCAAACTCCTAGTTTTATTCAAGCCTTCCCTTCCATTTACCTCTACTATACTTCCTCCGTACCATCCCTAGATGCAAAAATAATTTATAACTTACCCCATCACTCTAGCCATTTAGCCTTTACATTAATATGTGTACTGCCCAAGATTGGACAGATAGTACCTTTGTATTTAAATTAATTTATACTCATCAGAATTGCTTGAGAATGCTCATTTTCTCACATACTAACTAGACTGATACTTTGTTTTTAATTTGCCACTCTAGTTTTAAAAAATACAATCTCGTCTTCTGTTTACTTTTCTGATTACTAATTAGAATATTATTTTTGCTTACCAAGAATTTTTATTTCTTTTGGGAATGACTTTCTTATATTTTGCCCACATTGCTGTTATTTTGTCATTTTTAAATGATTTATTGGAAAGAGTAATATATCATCATTTTTTAGTTTCTAATTTATCTTTTAAATGTGTTTTTATATTTTGCTGGATTTCATCAAGTGGATTTCATCATGAACATAATACAAACCTTAATTCTTATCTTCAATGACCTCTTATATACAGAATACCAAAAATAGGAACTCTGAGAAATACATTTATATGTATAATGGTGAATTTCTTCTGAGAGTTACCAGACTGGCCAAAATGATCATAGATATTGGGCTATTTTATTATAGCTTTGGGTAAGAAATTATTTAAAATACTCCCATGGTTTTTCTTATCACATTAATTTCACAAGTTTGGAAATGGTTACCTTATAATATCACTTCACAAGTACAAACTAATGACTTGATTTTGTTAAATCATTGTTTGTCACTATCCATCATTTTTAAGTTTTCTTAAAGCAAAAAGGTAAGACATTTCAACAATAAGGGGAATTATTCTTTTCTATACATTGAATTATTTTTAAATGAAGTTTTAAGAATATTTGACAAAGAAAAGATGGACAAAATAATTACATAAAAATTATCTGATGATTGAATTTCAGGTAACCAATACAAACAATAAGTATGTCCTAATCTCAAATTTATATTATCTACAGATTAGAAAATCCTGTGGCACTTTAAAGTTTTTTTTTTTTTTGGCAAAAGTTCGATCAAGGTTAAAATTTCAATAGAGTAATGTTATTTAAACATGGGAAATATCTTAAGATATAATTATTTTGGTCTTGCCTATGTATACGTACTTGGAGAAAGGACCTGCAGGCACAATTTTCTTAATGAGCTATGACTATGCTTAAAAGAGTCTGTGTGCTATGCTAATTTGAATTTCCTGATAGGAATTGTTTTAATATTCTTCCAAGTTCTGAAGTTTGCCCAGTAAGAGTGCCAGCACAAACAATAAGATGGATTTATTTATTCTGCTCTTTGTTGAGTCTCCTAAGCAAGTATCTTTTTGATTTTTGCAATATAATCTGCAAAAAAAGAAAATACTTCTATGCTAGGACGCAATAAGTGGGGAACAGATGATATTTAATTGGATTTCTGATCATTATTATGCCACTAATAATACTTCTTGGAAACTTTCTTCCTTTACTAATTTTGTCTACATTTACAGTTTCATTTCTTATGTTGAAAAGTGTTGACTGGGTATCTATTAATATTTTATGAATATATTTTAGAAAGCTCTACTGTTTTATTTTAATTATAAATATCTTCATTTGAGAACTAGTATCTTGTGTCTGCAGGCAGTTGAATATTTTCAGAGAGAGAAAAAAAGACTTCATCATAAACGACTGATTCTCTCATACATAAAGGTAGAAAAAGACCATATATGATTAGTTCTTTTCTGTTATTCTTTTTTTTTTCTTCCTTTCAAGTTGTCCCTTTTGAAATTCAGGACAAAGCCTCCTGCTTCACCCTAATTCCCCAAACCCTTTTTCAGATCTAGAAATCTCTCTGATAACTAAGGGATGAAATGCTCAAATACCCATGATCTTTGGGCATGAAATGACCTACTGCAAACATCCTTTCTTTGAAAGACCTTTTATCTTTAAAATCCATATGAATTAAAAAAAAATTAGTCCATAATAAATCTATTTGTCTCAGTATAATAAATGATGTTGTAGGCCTGAAACCATAAAACTCAGAAGAAAACATAGGCCTTAAGCCTCTTGACATTGGACTCGGCAATGATTTTTCTGACCTGACACCAAAAGCAAAGGCAACAAAAGCAAAAATAAACAAGTGGGACTGTATGAAACTAAAAGTCCTGCAGAGCAGAGGAAACCATCAACAAAATTAAAAGGCAACCTACTGAATGGGAGAAAAATATTTGTAAGTCGTATATCTGATAGGGAGTTAATATCCAAAATGCATAAAGATCTCCTACAACTCCATAGCAAAAAGACAAAAACAGTATGATTTAAAAATAGCCAGAAGATCTGAATAGACATTTTTCCAAAGATGATATACACTTGGCCAAAAGGCACATGAAATGCTGCTCCACAGCACTAATCATCAGAGAAATGTGAATCAAAATCACAATGAAATATCACCTCACACCTGTTAGAAGGGCTATTTTCAAAATGACAAGAAATAACAAGTGAGAGTAAAGCTGTGGAGAAAAGGGAACCCTGTGCACTGTTGGTGGGAATGTAAATTGGTTCAGCCACTGTAGAAAACTGGATGGAAGCTCCTCAAAAAATTAAAAATATAACTAAATGACCCAATAATGTCACTCTGGGTAATTATACAAAGGAAATGGAAACATCAACTCAAAAAGATATATATGCACCACCATGTTAACTGCAGCAGCGTTACTTACAGTAGCCCAGATACGGGAAAAACTAAGTGTCCGTTAGTGAATAAATACAGAAAATACAAGGTGTGTGTGTTTGTATGTATAATTTAATATTACTTGGCCATAAAAAAGAATGAATTCTTGCCATTTGTGAGAACATAGATGGACCTTGAAGACATCACGCTAAGTGATAAGTCAAAGACAAAAATACCAGATGATCTCATTTTTATGTGGAATCTAAACAAAAACAGACACAAGAAATCAACTCACAGATAAAAGAACAGATCAGTGGTTACCACAGGCAGGGAGGTGGGGTGTGGGGTGGAGGGTGGATGGGACAGGTGAATGGGGTCACAAGGTACAGTCATAAAATAAATAAATAAGATGTAATGTACAGCATGGTGACTATACTGTCTTACATATTTAAAGTTGCTAAGAGAGTAGATTTTTAAAGTTCTTATCATGAGAAAATAAAACTCCTGTAATTATGTGTGGTAATGGCCGTTAAATAGGCATTGTGGCTATCATTTCACATATGTACAAATATTGACTTACTATGTTGTACACCTGAAACTAATATAATTTATGTCAATTATATCTCAATAAAAAAGTGTATCAGTAAAATCTACAATAAAAAGAAATACTGTTTAAATCATTTACCATAAAATAAATTGGATGGTTTATGATAAAAATCTTCGAATACTATCTAGATCCCTAACCAAAAAAAAATTAATAAATAAAGCACAGGTAACTGCTGCAAATATAAAAAGCCAAGTTAGCAGTCTGAAGAAGAAATATAGAGACAAAGTCTTAAAATTACCGCACAACCTGGTTTTTGTCCTTTCTTGAGATGACAAGGATTGATATTTGATTTTCTAGGACTAAAAAGCCCAGGGCCTGGAGCTGAAAGTGTCTGCATGGTGACACAGGTATAGAGGGCAAGATGGTTGCAAGGAATCTGGATCAGATGCATCTTAGTCAACATTTACAGCAAGATGCTCAAAACCAAACCCAGTGTTTCAGATATCCTCTGACAGCAGAGACAATAGTTGAAGGACTACTTGCCAGTAGCAATTTGATTTTATCTCAACATTATAGAATCTCATTGATTTTAAGATCTTACATAAGCAATATTGTTTTAGTGGTATGAATAAGAAGCACGAACAAACACAAAAGAAAAATTTCTCTATGACTATTCTGGCTTTTTACCTAAAATAAACAGAACCACCATTTTTTCCAGGTTTTTACACTTGGAGAAGCTGCATGTTTACCTATGACTATGTACATCTGAAAAACATCTGATCATAAATGCTGGACTTCTCTCATGAAGCCACTGGATTCTGCTAACCTGAAGATAGTCTTTTTCCAAATTTTGAATATTACAGACTTTAAAACAGAAAAATTCTTTCAAAAAAAATTGTTGTCTACTTATTAGTCATGCAACACTATGAGTTTGTCCACCTCATCATGAGGTCCTTATTTAGTAATGAAACGCTGATTAACACTGATTAACTGATAGATCACTGATTAAAATGGTTCATTAGGGAAGTAACTTGCATCTTATTAATAAACAACCAAATTATCTTCATCTCACAAACTGTCATTAAATAGTTTAGTCTTAGAAGGAATTTCTATCTTTTCGAAACAGGAATGCTTTATTTCTTAATACCTTTCTTAATTTCAGAATGCTATTCTCTTAGTACACTTACAAAATGGAATTTAAAAACTAAATTGAATTTTTTTGTGTGTTTGTGTGTCTTCAGGTGATTTTTTCCACCCTTTTGGATAAGATTGCATAAAACATTATGCCTAAAAACTGTATGCTAGTCTTACTATGCTGATAGTAACTGCCATGGGATGGGGGAGGTCTTGGTAATATGGGTGAATGTTGAAACCACAATGTTGTTGATGTGAAACTTTCATAAGATTGTATATCAATGATACACTAATAAAAAAAATTCATGCTAAATATTCAGTTAAATGTTAATATTCAATAGTCTTTAATTCCTTTAAATTTTGTCTGTGACAGGTATTCGTTCTTCCTCCTTCTACCTCTGAGATATAAATGTTGCCCAAGGTTCAACTTACAGCTGGTTATCTTTATCTTGTCTTAAAGATCTCATCTGACAAATGCTTTATCTTTATGCAATAACATCCAAATCCTTTCCTCTAGTGCAGCTACCTGACCAAATATTAGCTGTGTTATCTCTATATCTTTATTACTTATGTCTATTAGATCTTTCACCCAAAATTCAATATTGGAAAGTAACTGTGGTCTAATTAAAAAGTCATTCTAGACTACAAGTAATCAAAAAGTTGGATTTGGGTGGGGGTCCTGAGTGTTGCCTGATTGTTTGCGTGATCTTTGTTAGGATCATTGAATACTTTCCTTATATCTAAAACAATAATATCAGAATAGAACTTTATGTTCCTCCATTCTCCAATGTGATGTCATTTAATGATTGAAACTAAATAGTCATTTTTTTCCTCCACCCTTTTTTTTCTTCATGACTCTCCATTTTCTATGATTTCTATCCTCATTCTTTCATTCACCCAGGCTCTTTGAGTCATCTTAAAAATCTCCTGATACTTTGAATTCTAAATTTCACCAGTCAAAACATATTAGCAATTCCTACATTATTTTGATTGCTTTATACTAATCTCCCTCAAATACATCCCCTCTTTCTCTCCCAGTGTATTCACCGCGATCTATTTTATTACTGCCCCTCTGACATAACATCAAAAACCTTCCTAACTATTCACTAGTCTCTAGTTTTTATTTTACCACTCCTTACCTTTCTTTTCCTTTCCTGAATTGAATTGTTTTTTTCTGTTTTTAATTCTTCCATTTATCCTTATTTTGTCTAAAGTACATATAAGGTGATTTAAAAAGAATACTTCCTCTCCAAATTTTAAAAATGCCAAAAGAACAGTAAGCAAGAACAAAAAAAATAAGATCATAAAAAGGAATCATGAATTGAGATAATAAGTAGATGCTGTTTTAAGTCACTAAGTATGTGATCACTTATTAAGCACCATAGTAAACTAGCAAAACGTTCCATTCATTCATTAATTCATTGAACAAATGTTCTACTTTCTGTGAAAAAATTGTGCTTTGACGGCGTTAATCTACTTTCACAAGGTGATAAATGGGAGAGTCAGGATCCCACCTGGGAAATGTGGCTGAGATTAGTTTTTCATTTTTCGTTTTTTTGCTTACCAAACCAGAGCTGCCTCCCTCTACCATCATTCCTATATTAATTCTCCCACCACACTGTTTTCACTAATATGTTCATTCCCTAATCACTGACACATAATGACCATACCTGGCCACTTTGGCTTTAACTTCTACACCAGCCTCATTGCTCACTCCTTTCCAGTACAGATGTCTTTCTCATTAATCACCTATTTACTGTCCTCTGCACATATCATTTGAATACCTACATTCAAGGCAACTCTCATTATCCCCCTTAGACATTTTTAATCATTCTTATTAGAATGATTCTCCCCATTTTTTATTAGGCTGATAATTCTTTGAATTCGTTTAAAGCTCAGAGATTTTTTTTTCTGTGAAATCCTTAAGACTTATCACCATCAAACACATTATGTATTTTACAGAATGACCATTTTTACTTTTGCCTTCTCATTTTAAGGCCCACAAACACAGGGATGTTTATGTTTAGTTCACCAGTGTGTCCCTAGCATCTAGAATAGTGCCTCGCACAAAGGAAGCACTCAAAATATATTTGCTGAATAAACTCATAACACATTGTCAGTATCACTTATTTAGCATTGGACCTCTAATCATATCCAATCTTGCATGCTAGTTTACTGTCATTTAATTTATGGGTGCACAGAGTGTGTCCTCAGCTGGACTGGGGACAGGGATCCTGTGTGAGTTGTAGTGCGTCCCCATTGTGAGGCTGGTGCGGCAAAAGTAGTGCAACAAAAATCTTTTGACTAAATAGAAAAATAAGTTGGATGTAATACTTTTGTACTGTAACTATAAGCAGTGTTATATATTCAATATATTCTGTAAAGTTTCATTCAAATAAATTATATTTTAGTGATTCAGATTATAATTTTAAGTATAACTATTTTATTAATTGTCTATGAATAATAACTTTCGACATTTTGACTGGTAGCTTAACCATCTAGTTGTTTTGGGTTTTTTGGTCAGACAATTTAATGATCTAAAAAATGGTAATTCAGTTCTCAGTATTACTTGTCTTAAATTTTTGTGAGTGAATAATTTTGTAGTAAAGTGTCTTTAGTGATTAGAACCACAGCATAATTTATCTGCCCAGTTTTTTAGATATTTTTATATATTAGATTGATTTAAAGCAGGCTACAGCTCTTAAGAATACATATAATTGGTGCTCTTTCATTATAATATTCTAAACCAAAGCAGAGATTTTCAAAACCATGCCTACTTCTTTACAATAGGACTGAAGGTACACTGCCTTTTTATTCTGAGTATCCTTCATTGAGATGTTATTTAAAGGAATATCAGCACACGGAACTCATTAATTCTCTAATAAATTAGTACCAGGGGCTAAATAAATAATTAGAACCCAAAAGATGATGAAGGAATTTTCAGCTTTTAATCACTTAATAAATTTCTAAGTAGGTGGCAAATAAAATCCATTAGTAGGTGTTCTTATCAATGAACATATCTGTAGGGTGCCTTCCACATCATGGTCTGTCAATAAATGAAGAAAGCTGAACATTTTCATTAAATGGAAAATAGGCATTTAAAAAAAGCATATTTACATAGGTTAGTTTCAGGGGTGAACACAGTAGGAAATAAAAATACTGAAGCTAAAACTAATTTATTGCAGGAACCTCAACTGCAGCTCCAATTACAAGCAAAAATCTGCAAGTCCAGATGATATAAAGGATCCCATTTCTGGCATCCTGAGGAAAAAAAATATAGCTTAATAAATAACCATTTGCAAAGAATCCATATGTATCATTCTACAGTAAATCTGAATGACAGCAAATACAACTATTTTCACATATAGCATATACAAGACTAACATTTTAAAACTTGAATGATTAAAATAAATCAATGTAATTCCTTTCTAACCAGAAGTTTAAAAGCCTTTTCCAATTTTTAGTGCAGAGAGATGTAACTTCATTAGATTGATTTAATTCTTCATGAATCCATCATAAAAACTTCACAAATTACAAGTCAGTAACTGTTCAATTGTAAGTGGGATTGTGCTATCTTAAAATTTGAGTCCAAATGTGAAACTGAGACAAGAGAATTATGATATAATTTCTTGTCATATGCACAAATCACAGATTAATCATGTGAGGTATGTAGGACAAATTTTAAATATATATAAAATGCATATAGTATATAAATTATATATTATGTATAATATATTAACATATTCATTAATATTTATAAATATATGTATGAAAATAGGTAGGGCAAATATTATGTATACTAACTTAGAGAGGTAATTCACAAAAGCTTATCATTTTTCTACCAGGTGTTTATAATTTGAGTACCAGATATGGTAACTTAACCACCACTTCTATATTGTAGACTAAAGCTCTTCTCCATAAAATGCTGCTGGTAAATCTATTACATATTTTTATTTATTTATTTGTTTCCTACTGTGTAGTTTTAAATGGCCAGTGTGCCAACCATTTGGGCTGGCATTTCTAAGAAGCTGAGGCGATTTCTTTCAGAAGATGCAGCTACTTTTAAAGTCATGATTTATAAAATGTTACATTTTTATTCATGTTTCCTGGCAAACTCTTTTTCAGCTTTTAAGGCAAATGCCAAGGAATCTTGTTTTCAAATGCATGGCTAGAAACAGTTTGCTAATATATACTTTTATGGATGTCTGTTTCACAGATTTACCTCACTGTTTGGAGAACATTTGTTTTTTCATATTGATATCCTGAGTCCTTGGTGTTCAAGAGAAAGGTGTAGAAGAATTTTAAAAGTGGGAAAATATACCTACACACACACACACACACACACACACACACACACACACACACACACACAGCAGAAGACTAGTACCCTCATAACTGGAAGTAAAATTCCAGAAGAAATAATAATATAGAAAATAATTTAACATAGAAACTGAGATAAGGGAAATTGTAGACAGTAAATAATCAAAAGGGAAAGAAGAGAAGGATTTCAAAAGAAACTTCAAAAGACTAATTAAAACCACCCACATACAAAGAAACCAGACCTTCAAGCAAAACCATGTAATGCATTAAGAACACAGACAACTAGAGGAAGAAGACTAGATAAAATCTTAGTACAAGAGAAACAAGCCTCAATACAAAGAAGGAAATTGATTTCACATCAAGGGAGGGAATGGGGCTCTTTCTTTGGTCTGTAAATGGAAAAGAAATATAAAGGGGACTGAATGTTAGGACAGCAATGACGATGTTTGGAGATGTGCAAGGTCCAAGTTTGAAGATGTTTGACCAAGAAGTGAACTGAGAAGAGATTAGATTTGTGGATGGATAACACCCTACTACCTCTAAAAGAATATGAAGGAGAAAATTAATTTAAGCTTCTTACACATTCCAGCATACCAGAAGATATGTCTGTCAGGGCAGACTTTCTAGTGTGTCTTAGGAAACAAAGACAGGATACAGAGAACAGAAAATGGCCCACAGGCCAAATATTTAGATACAGTCTGTAAGATGTGAAGGATACTTATTTAGACATAAATGCCAACAGTTTGGAATATACTTCACACAGAGACACACACACACAGAAATATGGAAGTAGGCCAGTGGAACTAAGGAGCTTCATGAGCAAGAAATAATAGAGCTTTACGTAATATACTTTCCTGATCCATGCTACAAAATAGCTAAAAATTAGTATCTGAAAGCTATGAAATTGATATACATATAGATGTGTGAACAGAAATAAAGTGAAAGTGATGGGCAAAAGGAAAGATGCTTAACTCTCTTTTCAGGATGTCTTGGTGGCAGAATATCTTTAAAATGATATAAAGAAAGCATTCAAGAGGAGTAAAACCACACACTTTAAAGAGAAAAGTAGATATTCCCAGCTGTAGAAGTGTTCAATGGAACATGCAGTTGAAAAAATAATCAAAGATGAAGTGGAGCAGAAACAGCAGAAATGAAAGTGCCAAGGAAAAGCAAGGAATTTTCTTCTGTCTAATGGAAACAAGAGAAAAAGAAAGACATTAGCTAAAAAAAAGACCCTACTGCAGAAATTCTAAAGTTTACTTACTCGTTCAACACACATTTATTATGAGCTTACTATATGTCAGATATTGCAATAGCTTTTAAAATAAATAGATCACAGTTTCAACTCTCAAAATGCTCACAATATTTTGGGATTATCCACAATGTGATATTTATCATCATTGATCTTCACTGGAGTGAATCAGTTCTTAGGATGTTTTAATATTTTTCTCCAATAGTACTTTACTAGAGAAGACATATAAAGAATTCACAGAAATGCTGTATAGTGTGCTTATTGAAAAGAGAACATGCTGTGACGTTTAACTAGCAAGGTTTAATCCTGGCAGGGTTAAATAAATTCATATTTAAGTACTGGCTCATAGTTAGTACTCAGTAAATGTTACTTATTATGATGTTATTTAATGCTCAGACCCACCAAAGGAGGTAGGCCTAATTATTATCTAAAGAAAGGGAGAAAAAAGAGGAAGTGAGACTAAGAAAACTAACAATAATTGCAAACCTAATAATTGTCATAACCAGGATTCAAATCCAAGGGCTTTCTGCCCTCTGCCTGAACTTTAACATTGTACTATAGTTGTTTTTAAATATAGTCTATGCAAAAACTTTAGCTACAAGACACAAAGTAAAGTCCTCAATTAATACTAGCTTTTATTACTATTCCTATAAGGCCCCTGTTAAGATATTTATGATGTCATTTCTCAGTCGGTGCACCTATCATTGTTAGCTAACAGATTGTTATAAATCACTGGCCTTCTTTCTGTACCATAAACATACCATATTCAATTCTGTTAATGGCTTTTGTGTTTGCAGTTAGTTCTGCAAAAAATGCTTCTCTTCCTTCAGATCTTCGTGAGATTCGGACGTAAGCGCACATTGTCCCCTTAGAGGAGTACCCTATGTAGTGCCACCCAGGCTCACTTCCTGGGCAGCCCCTTCCTGTCATCCAAGGCAACGGCTCTCATCACTCTCTCATTTGTTTACTTTTACTGTCTCTCTAAGAGAATGTGACCACCTTTCTTGCTCACGTCTGTAACCAGACAAGATAGGAGCTCAGTAAACATTTGCTGACTGAACAAAGCGACTAGAACATTTCCTTATGCCTAGGATGTACCCCATAAATGTTAGTACATCACTCTGCTTGCCCACCCATATGAGTTTGCATATCAAGTGAATAATAATTTTTCTATAGCTTTCTATCTTAGCCCCCTTAAATATACCATTCATTGATATCAAGGACCATATCCTAACATGACTTAGCTGAAAGTGACTCCACCTTTGCTGTTTACAATAGTCCCTCCAGTTATTCTAAGTTTTCCTGAAAAGTTGTTAAAAGCACTTATAAAATTTTTTTAGCTTTGCTGGTTGGAGTCAAACCTCTAAAAAAAAGTGCAGTACATGGTCCTGCCCAAATATGTAATTTATAATTGGGAACATACACAATTAATAATTAAGTAAACCTACAGTTCTAAGCAAAACCGCTAAAATAAATTAAGAAAAGTAGAGAAAGATAAGTTCTTTTGTTTGTTTTTATTCTCCTTCCCTTCCACCCATTCTCTCTTCCTCTTTCCTTCCTTCCTTCTTCCTTTTTGGCTAGGTAAAAGGAAAGGGAAAAAAGGGATATTTTACTATCTGGATGACTCTCCTTTGTTCCAGAGACTGTGTTCAAGTTAATCAGATGAAAGCTAATCACATCCTCTAAATTCCTCAAAAAATATCAGAAAAATGAATAACCCAATTGTTACTGCAGTCTCTCTTTTATCAAGTTGGTGACATATTATGCACGTATTACTAACACTCATTACTGGGTTAGTTGTATCTTTCAAGATTTTATCAAGTTATCTTTAGTAGAATACTCTATGCCCCTATTTCTGTTCCACCTGTGTAATGAGATGAAAAATAGAATCTCTAAATGTGAGTATTTTCCATGGTCATGAAGTTTATTATGTACAGACATAAAAGAAAACAGCTTTTCACAAATCATTAGCTTCCAAGTTCTGCTTCTCAACTGGCCTCAGGTATCATTTGTCCTTGTCCTTCACCTGGGTGGCGTATGGCTAAATATTTACTAAGGTAAACTAAGATAAATAGTGCTCACATCACTATTAAGGGTATTTGTTTTACCATCAGCACTCATCATTCCAAGAAACAAATTTCTTTTAGGTCAAAAGAAACTGTTCTGAAGGTGGTATCTTACAGTGGTTTTAAGTCACCCCACCCCTGTCATGAGCCCCAATATGCTGAAAGATTGGGCACTAAGAATGAGAATTCAATAGCTAGATTTGCAAGGCAATTAAAGTACTGTATACTCAGAATAATTCCCTATGATATATTTGTATTGGACTACTGGAGTGCTTACAAATAATTCTATGAGATAGTCATTATTTCTACTTTACAAATAAGGAAATTATGTCTTGGAAAGAATAATTAGCTTTACTAAAACTGATTAGGTGGCCTGAATAGAAATCCTAGTGAAAATGCCTTCACTACAAGGTCTAGTAAGTTAGCATTAAGAGTGTTACTTTTATTTTAAATAGGTTGGCACAGGAACTGCCTCAAATGATTTAGTCTGGATATATTTTATATTGCTACCCATATTAATAAAGCTGTAATAAATTTTAATGAAACCCATTTGCTGTAGGGTCAAAAAAATGGCTTAAAACACAATCAGAACATGATATATAGAAATGAATAATATAGATTATTCAGATATAGGAAACCATTTTAATGATAATAACCCTTCCAACAGCTTTATCCCAAATTTCAAAGCACTTGATATATTACCTTCACATACAGTATATTTATAGGATTTTTTTCCTTCAAGTTAGAAATCTTATGAAATTTCAAAGCCTTTATTATTCTCAATTACAATACTAACTGAAGGGCCATCATTACCAAAGCACAAAATGCAAGTGTTTCTAAATTAAGAATAAACTTTGCTTTGAAACCTATGACTTTAAAGTCCACTTTGACTAATTTGTTTAGAATCAATTTGAATGTGAAGGTGAAAGTTCCAGAATTTATGTAAAGTACGTTATGTTCCCATCAAAGTTCTACAATTTTTAAAATATTTTTCTATATGCCTCAACTGTAAGAGAGTTCAGATTAACAAAGGATAAAAGTTGACTGGTAAAAGGCCAATTAAAAATTTTACATAAAATTTTAATTAGTATCTCACAGCAACATGATTTACAATAGTGAATAACAGGAAGCAATACAAATATCCATCAACAGGAAAAAATGGTTATGCAAAATATAGCATATTTATATAAAGGAAACCTATATAATAATGAGAATAAATGAACTACAATATACAGCAACATGAAAAATCTCATAAACTACATTGAGTGAAGGAAACCAAATACTAAAGACTAAATACTGCATAGTTCCATTTATATAAAATACAAAGAATGCAAACCAATCTATAGATTAGAAATCTTGGTAGTGTGGACCTTTGGGGGTGTGCAGTGACCAGGATGGATGCTTCAGGATTAGAGATGATAATATTCCATTCCTTGATTTGTCTGCTAATTATACAGCTGTGTTCATTTTATAAAAATTTGTCAAACTTTACAGATATGGTTTGAGTGCATTTCTTTATAGTATATTTTAATAAAAATGGTTTCTTTTTAAACACTCACCCTATTTAAACATCATTACAAGATTTCAGGACAGTCGTGTAAGTCATTATCATAATCCAAGGTGAGATGGAACCAGAAGTAAGGAACATTATGGAAGCAAATAAAAAGAAGACTTTGAAGAAGGAAGATGAGAATAAATGGACAATGATATCAAACTGTGAGGAGATCAGGTAGGATAAAGATTTGAAAACCAAAGGGTTAGTACATCATTGGGCAGAATTTGGACATTATGTTGGGCTGTTTCTGTGGATTCCTAAGAGAGAAAAGTAGATGAGAAAAAATAAGAAATGAAGAAATGGAGGTAGGATTTGGTGCTAAAAATATAGGAAAATGATATGGTGAGAGTTTGAAGAACTGGTATGACAGAGTTGTTGAGAATTTACTATCATGATTTTACTCCTACAGGAGGCTTACTATATTTAACATCTACTATATTTTCTGACATACTGGAATGCTTTCATTTGGAGGCAGTTACTTTCACACCATAGAATTTTATCAATATGCTCTCAACTTTTCTTCTCTCTCTCTCCCTCTCCAAATCCCACACCTAACGGGAGACCGTGAGACCCAAGCTGATACTGCTTAGGTTCTCCCTAATGGAAATGCGGGTCTTGGGTTTAGATATTTCCTCTTCCCACATGCAGATGATGGGGATGGAATGGTAAGGAGGCTGGGATAATTAAAGAGAATAGTTCACAAAGTATTAATAATGGTTATTCTTGATTTACTATTTCTAGACATTTTATTTTTTACTTTCTATGTGCTACTTATAATTTTATTTTTTAATTCAAATACAGAATAAACATAAATATGTGCTTATAGGAATGTTAATGTTTACATATCAGTGAATTTTGGAAAGAATGGACAAACTCAGAAGTTTGAGATGTAGGAAGATGGGATTAAGTTGTCTCCATTTTTATTCTTACTGCATATATTTAAAAATTCTGCAACTTTGATGTGAAAATGAAAATATTAAGAGTAGAACTTAAGAAAATATAAATAGGTAAGTATACATTCTCAAATATCCAAATGTTATATCCTCTCTAAAAGATTTAATACTTTAAAAGAAAGTATGTCTGTGCACAGAGTTCTGTGCATTTATATTAATGTTATCACTGAGTCTCATTTGAGCACCTAGCTCTAATTCAGTTATTCATTCCTACAACTTCTGTTTGAACATTTTGTTTGAAAAACTTACTTTTTACCAGTCATGTTGCTTTTTTCCTTTAAGAAGATCAATGCAGTCTTCTGGTTCTAAACACTTGAATTATACTTTAAACATAAATAGTTAAATTAGCTTCCACCTAGAATAGATATTTTCTCATTTTACATGTAATATTTGCTAAAAAATATTTCCCATTCTTGAAGAGGCAGAATTACTTCTAATGATAAATAAAAGGAATCTTAGAATGTAACAGTAGAAGCCATAATGGTAAATACATTACAATGACCCATATTTACATTTGGGTAACAGGTTGTATAGTATTAGTTACTCTACTGCTGCAAAAAAAAATTACTCCAAACTTAGTGGCTTAAAACAAATATCTCACATAGTTTCTGAACTTGAAGAACCGGGGAATAACTTAGATAGATGTTTCTGGTTAAAAGTCATGAAATTGAAATCAAGCTGTGGATCAGGGCCACAGTTTGTGAATACATGATTGGCTCACTTGTGTGGCTATTAGCCGGAGGTTCAGTTGGTCACCATGGGGGCCTCTGCATAGGTGGTTTTCTCACAAGATGGCAACTGGCTTCCCCAAGCACAATGGTGAGATGAGAGATAGAAACGGAGGGAGCGAGAGAGAGAGAGAGATGAAAACAGCAATGTACTTTAAAACCCAATTTCAGAAATGACATCCCATCACTTCTGCCATATTTTACTGGTCACAGATCACAACCAACTTTGGTACAACGTGGGAGAGGACTGCACAAGGGTATGAATATCAGTGGGCAGGGATAATTGGGGGCCATCTTGAAGGCTGGTGTCCACATGAAATACCAAGGTATCTTATTTATTTTTTCTTTCACCAAGTCTTCCTATGTTTAGATCTATCTGTACAAATTCCTTCCTGTAATCCACATCCTACATCATTCAGACTACTCTGCAGGATACATTTTCAGTGAAGATTTTCCTCATCACACTGTAGAAATATGGGCTTTTGCCCTTTTCTTCATGAAATAACAATAATCATTATTGGAAGTTATGATTGTGGTACCAGAACCTAACATTAGATGACCCTTTTCTGTATCTTGAATATGTTTTATCTCAACTGATACTACAACTCGCTAGGGAGGAGCTATTATTATTATTCCCATGTAACTGAAGAAACATAATTTGTCCAAGTTACTCAAGTGCAGTGCTGGAAAGAACACAGAACTACCGGCCATGAGAACATATAATCTTAATCAATGATATATGTTTTAATCTATTTTTAAAAGCTATCATTAAGACAGAGATAGCTTCAATTCAGGAATGAAATTTTAGTTTTGCTTTTATATTCAAATATCAATTATTGTCTCTTAAAACTAATGATATCTGTTTAATTTGGGACACATATATATATGTTATGATTTTTTACTTAAAATATGCATATAATAGTTTTAGATTGAAAGGCTTAACTGAATTTCTATCATAGCCTTGTGAAAATAGGATATTTTAAAGAAAAGCACAGTAGGGCATTTAGAGATTCGATTTAATTTAAATTTAACATATATTTAAAATGAGGATATTTATTTCTTTGTTCATATTTAGAATATGACTTTTGGCTCAATTTATCCTTTATTGTAGCCTCCACTTTAAATCTATGGAAATATGTTTCTAAAATACATTATTAATAATTATATTTTGTTCATGTCACTGATTCAGTTTCTCAGTATAGAAAGTTTAATTCATAATAAGCCATATCCTGTCAAGAAAGTACAAATTTGTTTTAGAATAGTGAATGAGCACCACTTTTCACTTCTGGTAGTGAATTAGTAAGAACCTATGATAATATCTATGTAGTTAGGTTCAGCAACACAAAACATTACCATAACTTCTATTTAGAAATTCACTATCAATGATTAAATTTTAATTTACATATAGGAGATAACTAGATTTGCTAGTGTAAATGTTGAATAAGGAGCTCTTTCTAAGTATACAAAAATATACAATATATCAGTTTATGAAGGCCCCCAACTCTCTTAACTCATGTCCTGGTTAAAGATAATGTCATTAAAATTTGTAATCCCTAGTGAGGTCAAGGAGATTAGATTCAGAGAAAGAACAAGTGAGTGAGGGGGAATTCGTTGAGAACTTGCTTTATGACTGCTGTTAGAGACATTGCATTCAAATATTAGGAATGCATATAGTTAAATTAGCATCACTAGGAAGACATGTCTTGGAGTCATGGCAGTAGGAATTGGAACTGCACTGCACATCATTAAAACTTTAAAAAATGTTCTCTGCAACCTCATCAATTCCTTTGGCTTGGTGGCAAATTCCTGTACTTGTCTTAAAGGCTCAAGATTGGCTCTAAAATTTCCCATCTCACTTGGAAATCCTAGTTACCAAGAACAGCCCCAGGATACTGAGATTTAGGGGCAAACTATTTTGGAAGCCATCTTCATCTTTGACTGAACAAGCTATGCTAACCTTCAGAATGGGTAGATATTTTCACCCAGCACTTTGAAGCCAACTGATTTTTTTTAAACTATAGATTATAACCAGTTCCTAAAATAAAGATGCAATCTTAGGTTGAATTTTATTATAATCATGTAAAATATAGAAATGTCAACAATTTATATGTGGCCAACTGAGCAAACATTTAATATTTAGACTGTACTCTTAGTGACCTTTTCCATTGGTGAAGCTGGCAGAGTTGTATAACATGAGGAGCTATGATAGATTCACAGGGTTCCTCATGGAGTTGCTATTTTTTTCATAAGCCCTTGACTTAATACATGACATTCCTTTTCCTTGACACTCTATTTCTTAAATCAAATCTGCTGTCCTGTAAATTGGATAGAAAAAATCAAGTTTCTTTTGTGTTACGCTCTTTGTCCTTTTTCACTTATAAACTCTACATTGATTTTAGCAAGGCACTCACCATAGCTTATGAACTTGGGCAGCTTTGAAAAAAAAATAAAATGAGTTCACTTGTGAGCCTGTTTTCCCCAAGCCCGTCACAAACTAATTACTGCATCTGTGGTACAATAGCAAGGGGAACAGAACTGAACGGAAGCTTAGGGAAGGCAATCAGACAGCATGCTTTTGTCTGCACAACTTCCTGGGAGCCAGGATGCTGTCTTATCTTCTGCTGATTACCCCTGTACACAGCAAGTAGCCACCAGTCATTAGCTCCTTGGAGAACTCCAAGTGTAATTTGGAGTTGCCAGTGCAGGTTGCTCCTTATATAATGGCATCCTATGCCATTAACCAGTAATTTGTATTGTTCTGCTTGGAAAAACAAAGGCATTGCAATGTTCTTTTTAAAGAGAAAAAGGAAAAAGAGCAATTTATAGACATATAGACAATAGAGAACAGACCTGCGCTACTCAAAAATACTGGCAAGCTCAGTGCGCAAGGAAATAACCACCCTGCATCGAATGGTTCAGGATTCTTTGTGCCTTTTGATGCTAAGCAAACTCTAGCCATGCTCTAATGAGGTGTTTTCCTCCTAACCTATGTGAAGCCACTGACATTTGGCATTTTGGGCAGATAGATCAAAAGTGGCCTACAAGCATATATAAATGTTTAACACCCAGGTGCTCGACTTGACATTTTCTTGGTATCTAGCAACTGCCTGATTATTTAGGGATTACCAACAGTCACTGAACATGGAGAAAGGTCCACCTGTACTAATGATTTGCTATAATAGGATCAGTGTTCAACTCTCAAGTTCTTTTGATTATGACTGTTAAACTTTCTCTTAGGTCCCCTAGCTTGCTAGAGGAAAAAGACTTACTGAACTATGCTATAGCAAAGGTCATACTGTTGAATATTAGTGGACATTTTTGTGTCTCTGCTAATAGATGTTTTTCTTAAGAAGCTAAGATAAAGAACACTAAAAAAAATCCACTATGTAGATGCTCTATATCATTTCTATGGTTACTATGAAATCATACATAAAGTGGATATAATAGAAAGAAATAACTTTCATGTCAAACTGCTATGAGATAATTTCATAGTCTAATTTCTTGTCATCAAATTAATACTAAATTGGAAATATCTGCATTAAGAGACAGTAGAGTCTGCTCTAGTCCAAGCCCTGTCACCAACTCTTTATTAGATACATGACTTAGACAAGTTAATTCTCTAGGCCTCAGTTTCCCCTACTTAATAAATAGGTATAGTAGGTTAGTTCAGAGAGAAAAAAAGAAACTTTAATGTTCCTGGGATTTTAAAGACTAAGTAGGGAACACTCAGCTTGTATTCTCCATCATTTCAGGTAAAAACAGGGAGAGGAAGAATTCATAAGAGTTTGTGTTGGATGAAGCAGAGATAGATTGCTGAAAATTATTCTTTCCTTTTCTCCCAAATATTTTGACCCAGGTCTATTTTTATTATGAATATTATTATTTGCTTGGCATAATCTAGGCCCTCAATAGATATGAGCTCCTTTTTTTAAAGAAAAAAACTAACACTTCCGTTTTTCATCCCTTCTGTTCTGTTTTATTGATAATAGATTTGGAATCTTCTGGAAATACAGAGGAAGGATTGGTGAGATAAAATAAAATATTGTTCTTTTTATTTTGTCCTCTATTTGGACTGATTTAAAACAGAAACATGATAGCTTCTCAATTTTGTTCTAATATTTGTTAACATTAAATTAATTTTTATTGCAATTGAAAATTGCTATCTGGATGCTTAGTTATGTTCCTGCTGTACATATACAATACTTACATGATGACAGGTTGTTGTAGAAGGCAACGGAGATATGGTTTGTGAAAATACTTTGCTAACAACATAAACAATGCAATGTATAGACACACACACACTAATTATTATTCTTATCTGACACTTGTCATAAAGCTACTTTAGTTTTAGTTTTTTTGGACATTTTTGGACTTTTAAAATGTATTTATTTCCCATGATAACCAGATCTGGCTTAATCACTACTGGCTAGTAGGTGAGTATCCAGTTTTATCACTTCTGAGAAAGGGGAAAATGTGTATCTGCTTTACCATTTTGAATACATATAGAATAAAATAATTAAGAGCAATTGTGTACATGAAAAGAGAATTTTGCAGTTATATTAGAGGAAGTCACATGCCCTTTATCATTTGGGGGTTGTGTGGTATCTCTTTCTACATGAGATTTTCATAGCTCAAGAAACAAATTTAAACATTACCCTCTGGCAAAAATAACTAAGAATGCTATGGTAGGGTTGGCCAACTATGGCCCATGGGTTGGGCCAGCAAGCCATCTGTTTTTAGATGGCCCACAAGCTAAAAATGTTATTTACATTTAAGATGGTTGACAAAAAATCCAAATGAGAATGCTATTTTGTGACATGTGAAAGTTATATGAATTAAAATTTTAGTGGCCATAATTTTATTAAGACACTGCTACATACATTTATTTATACGTTGTCTGTGGCCACTTTCTTGCTGCAGTGCTAGAGTTTACTAATTGTGACAGAGACCACATGAGCCACAAAGCTTAAATAATTACAATCTGGCTCTTTAGAGAAAAAGTTTGTCTGTTACTGGACTAAGGCATCATTAAAACTTTAAGTCAATTTAGTATTATCCTAGATCAAATAAGGGTAGAATATATCTCAATTGTTATGTATATATAACAAACTGGAAAAATGTATATTAGATATGAGAATACATGAGACTGAAATCTTAAAAGTTTCATTTCCTGGAAAATTATGAATAAATAGCTGGGTAGTTAAATTCTATCTTAAGACATATGGGTTTTCCAGCTCTGATATAGATTGACCCCACATTACAAAGGTAAACGTTAGACCGGGAACTTGATAAGGACTCACTGACTGAAAATGAATTGGGTTACTTCCTCTTTTTGTTCACACCCTCTCTAAGCCTAACTCTTATGAAAGTAAAAACCAAGAACAAAGTTAAGTTTATGAATCTACCTGTGACAGATCCACATTAATTTGGATATTAAGACCAATAACCTTTCAAGATCAGGCATAATGCCTCGACATATAACTTTCATCAATATATACCACAGGTCTATAGGTGATCACTTATAACGTATAATTGGGCATCCCCAAAAGATTCTGCTCAAGTAACGTAATGTCCTGACATTCATCAAATCTCCAGTTACTGTTATCTTGAAATACCCACCTTGTACCAGCTATTTTGGGGGCCTGTTTCCATTAAAACCAATTGTTTAGGGTAACAGCAGACAATGAGATAGAAGTGTAGTGTAAATGGGAAGAAATACATAGGAGAAGGGAGACACTATCATCTTAGTAAATAACTAATGCTAATGTTTACTGAGCGCTTGTCTAGTCCTAGAGTCCATGCTCAGTTCTTTATATACATCATCTCCATTAATCTTTGCAACAATTCTATGCAGTTGGTATACTAATAGTATTACTGCTACAGAAAAAGGAGCTAAGAAACAGAGATTTTATTGACTCAGAACAGTCTATGAAGTCTAGGAATTTGTGTGTAAGGGAGAGGGAATGTTGATGGGACATTCTAATCTTTTAATCATGAGGAGAGTAGGGCTAGTTTAGTTGACACTAGAGCATTTCTGATGGTCATAGGGAGAGGAGCGGAGTTTATGAGAGCATAAGTAATATGGGCAGACAGACTGTTGGAATTCTTCCTTTTCTCTCAAGTAGTTGGCTCTGGGTCTAAGTTGTTTCCATTTCTAGAATAATATGCAATATGAAATAAATATTGATTTAATGCTAATTTAATTTTATTCTTATTTCTTCTTAAAAGGAAGTACCATCAAACTATCCATTGGCATACCAACTATAACAAGAACACTAGACATGTTTCATTTGACAGATAAATAAAACATTTATCCTTGGTGTACATATTATATGAGCTAACATTAGCATAACACTGCTTTAGAAGGACATGCTCACTGATGAACTTGGGCCAAGCTTTGTTAACAGTCTAACAAGACATTTCTAGTTCAGTGAAGGTTTTAGCTAACTGATTTTCAGATCCTGAGAATTCCTAGCATATAAGCAATTAAAAATACAAGATACTTATACTATGTCATGCCAAACATGAAGCTCACTTTTAATTTCTTTTTGAGATAAAATAGTAATGAAAGACAAAAGGAAGAGATGAGAACTTTAAAAGAGATTGAAACTAGAATCAGCCAAGAATAAAAAGATAAAGAAAAGAATGTGTGTCAATGAAACAAACTTCATGGGGTCACAGACTAACACTGGCCTCTCTGGGGCTTTCCTTTAGGTCTCAGCCTAGAATGAGAGGAAGGGCATGGAAATGGAGCCACAGAGACCTGGGTCCAAATCCCTTATAAAGCATCTACTACCTCTATAACCTTGTACAAATTAGTTAAACTCTCTAAATCCTAATTACTAAAGAAGTAAATTGGGGAAAAGACCTGTCCAGTAGGATAAATGTTAAAAGAAATAATGTTTGAAGTTTCAAATGCAGTTCGTAAGAATTAGGAGAAACAACAAATACTAACCTCTTGGCTTTTCTGTGTGCAAATCTTTGTGTGTTCTTGCATTTCTTTAATCTCCTCCCTGCTCCTAGTCACTACTACTTCTATTTTGTACTCCCCCAAATACCCCTGCATTTATTGACCTAGATTCAGACATTATAAGAGCTAAAAAGGAAAATCTTGACTAGTAACAAGTACTTCTCAATCTTAACCAAAGGAATAATGACTAGTAGTTGGGTATAAATAATTTCTAAGTAAAATGGACATTTGGACAGTGTAACTCATAAGATTTCTTTAGAACCTCATTATTAATTAAGAACTCTTAGAGTTTTTAGTTATTTAGGATAAAAAATAAGACATTTGGAGAGAAAACAACATTGCCTCCATATTCTTCCACTTTTAAGATCAACAATATTTAGTGCACACACTTATTTTGCACATCAGACATGAAATATGCCACAAAGAAACTCACAACAGAGTGGTTAAGACAGACATTAGTAAAATAGTTATTTTTCCAAATATAAAACTGTAACTACAGTAACTGTTATACAGTTACAGTTCTAAGTGGAGGTGCAAATAAAATTTTTCATTGTGAGGCTGTAAAAGAGAAAGGGTTGATATTGACATAGAAATATCCAGAAGGAATTACTGAGGAGACCTTAGTTGATGTCTGAAAGTGTGGAGCAGTAAAGGAGGAGAGAGGCAGGGAAATGAAATCATTGACAAGAGCATGTGGGGAGAAGAGACATGATGATTGGGAGTAGATGTAAGGAGGACATTATGATCGAAGTAGAGAAATTATGAGGTGGAAGTGTTGAATCGGAGCTATACGTATCTTTTATAGAATGCTAGCCAGAACTTGGAGTAGATGATTGACTATAATATGATTTGTGAAGTTCTTAGAGACAATACCATCAGAATTCTCTCCCAGATATTTGACTGTTCATTCATCTACTTAGCTGATGAACTCTTGCCGATCAGATCCAGTCCTCCCACTGCGTGTTAGTGCAGTGGTGTTAGAGTGACCCTGAAAGCTGAAACCATGCAAAACATTTATAATATCAATTGGTAAAATTATAATATTTCTGTGAATCTCATAATAATAAAATTATGGTCAAAGCATTAAAAACTCTCTTACTGTGAGTTTTAAATATATAGGGATATAATGGTAACAGTAATTTTCATTTAAAATATTAAAGTACTGGAGACATTGACAATTTAAGTGTATTATTTCATTGTTAAAAACTTATCAAGATTAGTTTGAACAGTGGTTGCCTTCTTGTTATTATGGAGTAAGCATCTTTGTTACATCTTGGTGAATTGTTATACTCCTTTCTAAGTTTGGATCAGCTTCAAACATTTTATCTTTCACTCTTCCAAGGTCATGAAATTTCTCTGCCAATTCTTTAATGTCAAGTATTTTGTCAGGGCACTTCATCTGGAATATTTTCATCCTTTTTGTCACAACCATTTTCCTAATTCGTGTTGATAAGTTCACCTTCTAAATTCTTGCTCTGCATAGCCAGGATCTCCTGAATGGTAAGTCTCACCATTCCCATGGTGAACCATTTCTTCTATAACTTCCATTACATTTACTTTGCTTCATTTCTACTATTGCCACTTTTCATTTTTTTGCTACACTTCTATCTTTGTTAGTCAATTCCCTCTTTCAATTATCCATTTTTCTAAATGCCATAGGTTATCACTGGGAGATAAGGAGTCAACACAAATATATGCCTAGCTGTTGCTGTCTGTGTGCATGCTGAATAACAGGTATGTGATGACCAATCATTGACAGGCTCTCAGATAAGTAACTGACTGCTCACTGATCATGATGTTCATCTCTATTTTACAACAAGTTTTTTCAGGTATTTACTATGATCAGGCAAAGTTGAGGCACACTTACAGAAAATCACAGTAACGGTAAAGAAACAGGGAAAACACACAAGAATATTTTAGACTCTTAACTATGTTTACATGGATATAATTGATCTTTTTTCACCAAGACCAACTAAAACTGTCATCAGATAACAATAAGTATGATTGATCTTTATATAACAACCAAGCATGGGTCTTTTCTTTACTCTGTTAATATAAATCCAGGAAAAGACACATTCATGTGACATTTTTTCAGATCAACCTTCAGGAAGAAATAAAATATAAGAAACATCACTAACAATTTAGAACATATAATTATTGAATATGCAAAGGTGTACATAAAAGGTTTTGTTTTCTGCTTCATTTTCAGTGTCCATCACATTTCAAAACCAGCTTTGATAATTCTGCTCAATTCAGCAGAAATCACATATGCACTAACTAGTATTTTAAAATTAAAGCCATTTATTCAGCAGATGAGAAATTAGAGTTATTACTTATCTCATACATAATTCTACCAGTCATCTTTGTAGCAATCATTTCTCTCTATAATATCTCCTTAAAAAAAGTCAATAATCTTTTCACAGTGGATAATAACTTACACAGTGAATGCTTTGTGCGAACAACCCAATGTCTTTTGTTAAGTGTGTATGACTTCAAATCAGTGTAAAATGGCAGGCTAGCAGTTAAACAGTGGCATTGCTGGATCTAATTAATTTTACTATTTTATGCCAAAAATTCCATTAGTTTCCATTAAAGGTCTTGATGTAGTACAGGTTCCTTTATGTTTTGTAGTTAAAACAATCAAACTTCATTTCAAATTAAGGATTATATTGCCAAACTAAAGGAATGCAAGAGTGGCTCCCTAGTACTGAATAAGTTACTCACTTTTAACAGGATATTCAGAAGGAGTTAACTGTAAAACTGTTACTCTGTAATACATCAACAGACTACTTAAATCTATTGGGAAAAGGCAGCTGGTAAAAGGCAGTTAGGAGTCTGCCCTATGTGCTATAATTTTATGGGAATATTATAATCTGCTATTGAAAATGAAAGTTTCCCTAGGGTTCCTGGAAATGGAAGCACCACTGTAGATAAATTTAATATTACTATCTTCCTTAGACTTTTACCTCTACTATATACGCTTGTTTAAAGATGCTGTGTACTAACATATAATATAGTTTTACAAACCTTCTTCTGATGAGTAAAAAATACTTATTGTACCCACTATGTGATGACAAATGCATAACTTACTCATATAGGAAATGAACCATGAAAATGTACAGTGGCTTATGTCCCTTAGTTCCCACAGTGGGTGAAGGAAGTATCTGGGACTTTTTCGGTGGGGATCAAGAATCTTTTCTTTGTTTTTTTACTTTTTTGTGATTGATATCAAGTTTCTTTTTACTTGACCTGATGATCAAAAACAATATTTATATAAGATAATCACAGTTGTAACTATAATAGACAAATTTTAGCTCTCAATTAAGAACTTTTAAATAAGAACATTGATACCTATGCTTTGCATTCATGTTTTACTGCCATTGGCTTATTTTTTATTAATTAATCATCAAGCATTATTGGAAGTAAGACTACCATATTAATAAGTAGAACTTTATAGTAGTAGTTGGTGCTAACACTAGTATAAAATGAATATAGCTTCAATCATGAGTTTATTTAAGATGATTTATTACTGTAGAGAGTCCAACATTTTGAATATTTGTGCTAGTGTCCATCCATGCTTTTCCTATAGGGAAATCATCTATGGCTTTGGTCAGAACCTCAATCTGTATGTTTTGCTAGACTGAGAAATATTCTTCTGGATAGAGGGAGAAGCTATGTATAAAAAGAGCTAACATTAAGTATTAGATTGAATTACATGAATTATACAGAGACTGAGGGCAAAAGTTCAGAAAAGGCAGTGATAATATAGGTTGGGACAGTAGATAAGAGCTGCATTGTAAGACATGATTAAATGCATAGATAGATAATACATACTATACCCTTGTTTTCTAGGTGGTTAGAAAATAAACTTTTTTCCCATTTATTACACTACAGTGATAACTAAAAATCCTATTCCAATTTTATTCATTTAGGGTTAAATTCTTATGTTACATGAAATAATGTGAAGACCTGTTTAATATGACTGGACAATTAAATAGCATCTATGTACTCCATGAAATGATGAAATGGATTTTGTCAAAAGATCAATATTTTCATCGATACTTCTTTCTGAAAAGACGTTAATGTAATGCTATGGATGGAATTAAGTTCAATTGATTCTAAAGAAAAAACCTAGGATATTAATAAGGTTAGTATTTTCTGTGCAACTGTGGTAAAACCAACTCATCCGTTAAGTACAATAAGTTACCAACAGTAAACAAGTCTGAAGTACATAAAAAGAATTAATTTTGAAACTTCACATTTTCTTCTGTCCACCAATTTTCAATTTCATCTGTCAACTACTTAAATTCTTATAAAATACACTTAATATCTAATAGTTTCTCTAATATTTGAAGCTGTAGTCTTCTTTATGTAAATCTCATATTCTGAAAAATTAGGATTTGCAGAGTCAAAAAATTTAGTTGGAAGAGTTTATAAATAAATAATGTTTCTTTCTTTCAGTCTTTGTAAACAGACAATTATATATAGCTTCCAGATGCAGAACAGTAATAAACCTGCGTAGAACTATAAATCTTCTATTTTCATATATGCAGGATTAAGTAGTAGGTAGCGAATAGAATTACATATATAGTTACATGTAGACATGAGAAAATTAGTTCCTTAATCTAATAACCAAAATAAGATTTAGATTTTTTTCATTTTAGGATAAGATATTTTTAGAAAACTTTGGATCCTTTTGTAGTTTTATTCTAGATATTTTTACATCAATTCCATTTGTTCCATAAATTTTTATCTTGATCATGAAACAAGAGTAAAGTGAATCCAAATCATCCAAAACTCCTCTGAATCAATCACACCCTTTCTTGTATTTTGAGTCTTTTTGACACCTTTGAATTGAAATACTTTTCAATTATTTCATAAAGTTTTTGACTCATAATAAAAGAAACATTTGTTTTTACAAATACTACCTTTTAGAAAAAAACCTTGATATTCTAATTTCCAAGCTTTTTCAATTCCTCAATTGAACGCAAAAATTATGCAATTCAAGCAGTCACAGAAAATGCTGTCTTTTGAGAATATAGGAGATTTCTTTCAAATAACAAACATCACACCCTCAATTCATAACCAAAAATAAAACCTAATTTTTGTCTGCCATTGCTATTGACCTTCCTTCTCCTTTCCCTTACTCCTACTAACTGAAGGAGTCTGAGAGTTTTATAGCCAGACTGTTAGAGGGGCTAAAAGCACCAATTTAAAGGAATTAATAAAAATCATGGTTTATATAAAGTCGTATCTTTTAAAAATGTGGCTTACCAGAAAATAGAAAGATTTAAACTAAGATGTACTATGCATTAAACCAAGATATAAAATAATTTTTTATATAGATTGACCTTTCTTTCAAATAAGTAAGGATGTTATCAGATGGAATCTGTCCCCCATCTCTGGTATTCTATGGTTCTAAAATCATTTATGCAGTTAAAAGCAGAAGAAATGATAATTTACTCATTATGTCAGGACCAGGAAATCAGATCTTGAAAATTACAGCATTAGGGTTAATTTAGCATTTTTAATTGATTATTCATAAAAGCATTGGAAATACAAAGTTGACTCATGAATTCCAGAATTACTTCACATAAACCATTTAACATATCCATCAGATAAAGTTTCATTCATTTCAAAGATTCAGTAACCTGAATTGTGTTTACATTTTTGCATGTGAACATATTTACAGCTTTTCTCAATTATTCACCGACTCAAAGTTTCACTGAAATAACAACTATATCAGCCACTTGCTTCCAAAAAAGAGCACATTTTACCACCCTAAAAAATAGCAATTAATATTTGACCATATTTTCCATAAAAAGTATCCAATGGAACAAATTTCATAATTTCAATGCTTCAATTGGTAATTCATTACTCATATTATTATGCTCCCCATCTTTGACTTGACTTAAATGAAAACAAATCCAATATCTTTGCATGTTCCCCAGAGGGTTTTGCAAACATTTTTCCACCTGACTCTTTTTTGACTGCTTTTAAAATATCTCTGTTTCTTCAGAGGGTCTAAATCTGATCTCAGTACTCTAAGAGTATCCAACTAAGACTATATACAATAAACATATAAGAATATGACTATAGCCAGCTAGACAGATACAAATATATATGTGTGTATATTATTTGGTAACAAATTATTTCAAAGTTGAAAGTCACAGTGCATAAGATTAAGAAAACCATTGATCTTGAAATAAAAAGCACTCAGATTTGAAGCCCGTCACCATTAATAAGACCCAAATAATGACTCAAGAATGTATATGTTAATGAAAAACAAGTAAAGACCAAAGCAAAAAGGTAGGGTATAATATATGGAAATCTCATCATTAAGTGCAGATAAAAACTAATGTATGAGGAAAGAATAAAACATATCTCCCTAATATGGCTGATTGACTTAGCTTTGGAAGTTTTTAAGAACAAGATCCTCCATGAAATCAGAATTTCCTTTTTCAAAAAGAAAAGATTAAATGTAACCATTTAATAATCTAATCAAACTTACAATTTTTAAAGAAAAGAATAAATGCTTGCTTCACACTAAAAGAAACCTTCAAGAAAGATTTAATCATGGTGTGAATAATGCTGCATTTTATTACAGATTAAGTGTTTGACAATGACATTTCATTCATCAGATTCCACTCCTCATTACATGAAAATAATGCACATTTATCATTATTATGTGTGTGGCTTCTCACATTTATGTTTTCTTTGAAATCTGTTTACCTTAACTTCCAATGGCTACAGCATTGATTTTGAATTTTTTCAGAATTGCAGGCTTTCATCATCACAGTCCTTTAAAATTCCAGCCTATCCCAAAGATTTTAGGAAAACTACTATGAAACAGAGTGTGTACACAGAGAAATTTTAGCTGCATTCCATTACTGCATTCATTCAAATTTCTTTGTGTCAGTTGTAGATGTAAGTATAAATCATTGACTATAAGGACATAGATAGATTCCCACTAATAAAATGGAAACCAGTTGAATCCTCTGGAACTGGTCAAAATCCTTCATGTGATTCAGTCAGTGTCCTCTGGCAAATCACCATGACATAATGATTATAGCACTCCTGAAAGGGTAGTAAATGATAATGCATTGACCATCCTATGCTCATTTCACTTCTCTGCTAACTCAATAAGTCCAGTAATAACAAAAGAAACTCAAGATAAATCTTTATGAAAGTTAAGAGTGTACAGAAAAATCAAGGTCTACTTCTAGTCACACAGATAGCTTAAAAAAATATGAGGTATAACCTAATAAGGTGGAACTGCACAATCATGGAAAGATTTACCTCGTACATGTTTTAAAAAATATACCTGTGTGTGTGCATGTTGTGTGTGTGTGTTTTTCTTAGCTGTTCATGATTGTTTAGTGACTAATAAAAAATAATCTTGAGAAAGTACCCTGCCTTTCTAAAATTACTTCCTTAGACATGATTCTTATGGATTCTGGAGAATGATATTTTAAGTTAAATACAAAGAACTCATAAAAATATAATTTGAAATCATGGAAAAAGACTACCTTATAAATAAAGTCCAAATTATGTGAGATAGGATTGCTGCCTAACCACAACACCTTTGGAGAGGGCCCAGAATAGACTTGCCTTATGCAGGTTTCTGCTGTTTGTTAAATAATGTTGGAAAAGCTCTCGACTTTACTGCGATTAGAACACGTATTCATACACTGGTGAGGATACGCAATGTTTGTATCTTCAACTATTCTTTTCTGTAATTTTAAAATCAGGATTAAATTATTTTCAAAGCATTAGTGTTATACTAAGCATTTTATTTCTTATAAAATGCCTATCTATAAAATAAGTAGGAAATGCCTTAAGCCGCAAAACCATATTTTGTCTTTAGAATTTTTATTTTCTGTATTACATTTTTTCCTCTATTTTAAATTTATTTTCAAACAAATTTTTAAAAATTTATATAAAGCATATAATAGTCATTATGCACAATATTGTTGACTTCTGTTTAAGGCCAGGAATTTAAAAACACTTCTTTAGATTTGAACACTTTGTGATACTTAAATATTAAAAAAAAAAAAGTAGATGGTAACTTTGGCTTTCACTTAAATATATGGCTTAGGGCAAATAACCATTATTTTGAGATTTTAAGGTTCCATGTTTGAGGAGTTATTTTAGTGCTCAGATTGATTAGAAAGGAAGATTATCAAATGGGGAAGACACTACTGTACTTACAGAATAAAAGACATAGGGGGTAAAAATCCATACAGTAGTGCTGTCCCAAAGAAATATTATGTGAGCCTCATACATAGTTTAAAATCTTCTGGTAGCAAGATTAAAAAGAGCAAAACAGGAACAAGTGAAATTAATTTTAACAATATATCTTTCTTAATCCAATATATCCAAAATATTATCATTTCCATATATACAGAATCCAAAAATATTATTAGTGGCATATTCTCTGCTCTTTTTCATATCCTAATTATTTAAAATCTAGCTATGTTTTACATGAATACCACATCTCAACCTGGACATGTGAGTAATAGCTACTATTTGAACTCACAGCCTTAAAGGACTTGTTAGCAACCCTCATGAACAGTACATTTTATAAGAAATCTGCATTTAAGGAAACGAAGGCAAAATTACTTAGGAGATATCAAAAGCTAGAAAATAACACAAAGTCATAAATTTAATATTTTTTCCCTTTGAATGTGAAAACATACCAGTAGAATGTTCCACAGAAGTGTAGTCAAGAAAGTAGATCTGGAAGAACAGCTGAAGGAAATATCGGAGCATGCTTCTGTTACTGCCGCCATTAACTTAAAACACAAAATCACCTCGGAGGCTTAGAGCTGTGTATTTCTTACTCATATCACTGCTATTTTTATTTTCTTTGGTTTAGACTTATGAAAAAAAAAATATTTTTAGAAACACAACTTTTTCAACATCCATATGTTTTCAAGTTAATCCTTCCCCTCTCTCCCTTACATGCTTTCTTCCCCTGTAGCCTTTGCAATATGTGCCTGCTAAATAAATAAATAAATAAATACACGTATGTTGGGTGTAAAGTGCATATTTATGAGAAACAGACATGTGGGGATGTCAAACTGTGAAGAGAGCTTTACTCACAGAGCCCCTTGACCCTTTGAAATACCCTCAGCTGTTCTTAAAACCACAGGAAACCTATTTGTTTATGGAAGTGTGCCAGGTGTTTCTTTTTCATAAATTCATAATTGATTAATCATCACCCTCCAAGAAAAAAAGGGCAACACCATAATGAGAGCTGTATTTTCCATCTGTACATTAAATAAATGGAGTATTCTGAGTGAGAAATGAAGAAGAAATAAGGAGGGAAACAGGAAGAGAGAAAATATGAGCATAAAGTTAAACAAGTGGATTTATAATTTAATCATAGTTTATAATCCCAAGCCGTTCAAATTTTATACCTACTTAATAAACATCTACTTATAAAACCCTGTGAATTGACAAAATCTGTAAATATTCTAGAATTATGCCTGATGAAGTTATTTTTTAGAATAATATTCAGTCAAAAGCAGTGAAGTTAAACATTGTATGACTGTCATTTTAAAACAATTGCTATACTTGTATATATCAGATAATATTTCATTAAAATTACTTGTGGATAAAATAGAGATATGACCTCAAGTGAAAAATATGTATTTGTAAATGACAATACTGTTCCTTGGAAGCTTATGGTATTTATTAAAAATAGAAAATGATCACAAAATGAGAAAAAAAATAGAGAATGGTCATTTAAGAGAGATAGGCAAGAACAGAGAGAAAAAAAATGTTGAGACACTAAGCTAGACCATGGAAAAGATGAGCAGGCAAAAGAAGTTATCATGTTCACAGGATCTTTTCTAGAGCCAGATGACTTTAAATAAAAGAACACGTGCCTGCAATGCACAGAAGAAGAGAATAATTTGCCCACCTAGCTGTACACTGAAATGTCAGGGGAGAATTTTAGCAGGGCCTGGGCTTTATGATAAAGACAACAAAGGAATTACAAATGGAGAGCTTATTGTGAAGACCACTTTTTCAAGAATACAAAATAAATATTAAAAGTAGATTTCAAATAGAGCAAGAAAGGATTGCTGACTAACAAGAAATGACTATTATCTTTCTGTCTCAAACTGTAGTTTTATTTTGCTCTTTGTTCTGACTTATGATTTAAAGATTTAAAAATTTACATCATATTTAGAAAATAAGCAAATCGGATAACTGATAGAGCCCTGCATTATTCAGCCGACTAGATAAATAAACATATGTGTATATTCTTACTACACAAAACATGGTTCGTGGAGTATCTGTGGGTTAGAAATTCTAACTCCTAGGCACTACTCCAGACCTACTGAATCAGAACTTGAATTTTAACAAGATTTTCAAATGATCTGAATGTGTATTAAATGCTAATGAGTGCTATTCTACATGTATTGGTTATTTACTTACATTTCACTGAGTGTAGTCAGATATAAACATGTACCAAACATCTTCAACTTGATTTAAATCAAGAAAGAAAAACAAGGTGGTGATATTTTAGAAACTTTGAAGAAAGACAGTGAGATCTATTTGTCCAAGACAGAATTAGAAAGAGATTGTCTGCATCCAAAATGCTACATGGAGATTATTCCAAATAGCATTTTGTAGAACTCTGACCCCAAGAAAGCCTGTGAAAAAGTATGCAGTGTGCAAAATAAGTTTGCGGCACACTGAGGGAGTCACAATGAATATTTGTATATTAAATTTCTGAGCTCTCCAATTAAAAAGAAAGTATTTTATCAGAATTTTTGGATTGTGTTCTTTTATATTTTATTGTACAGTATGTAGTGATATTTTATAGAATATTAATAGATTGCTATAAGACTTTATCAATACCTATTATATCAGTTCCATTGGGATAAAAGCAAATTTAATATTATATCAATGAATTACTTAGATTTATTTTTACTTGCTACCAAAAAATATTATCCCTTTTGCCTATCTTTGGTGAAAATCCAAAAAAAGAAATTCCATATTCATCAAAAGCTAAGTTGCACAAAATATTCACTGAGAATTAAAATGTTATTAATATTTGACAATGTGAAATTGACTTCAATTTGTCAAATGTGAATTGACTTCAATGGCATTTGTATATATGAATGGACATATGTATATATTGAAGTGGAGGCTGAAATATCTATGTTGTGTACTTCTCTATATTCATCACACATACATACTATTAATATATACTGCTTCAAAATTAGAACAATGAAAAGTTTGATCCAGAAAGCAACACCTTATAGCATTCCACCCTGAAAAGTATATTTAAAAAAATCAATTCTATGCACTTTTCTTTAGGGAGGTTGTTCTGGGCTAAAATGGTCCAAAGTAGTACATGGGAGAGAGCTATAGGATGTCTTTGTGCCACTTAAAGCAAACTTTATTTCCATTTCTATGTCCTTGATTATAATGTTTAATATTTTATACATCTCTGCCATTCATGTATTATAACTTACAATGTTCATGATACTTAATTTAAATAATTCTTGGAACAAGAAGATATATGATTAAATAAAGTAATTGCTTACTAATTATTCTACATATCTGACTGGACTCACCACACTAATTTACAAACTTTACTAAGTATTTATGTAGGAGTTAAATATTTCATTTTTCAGAAAGAACAAAGAAAAAATATATAAAAGTCATCCATCCATTCTTAGAAGATTAGTGAAAATATCACCCTTAATGCATGAATATTATGAACTTCAATCACTTACTAAAAGGTTTTTGTCATATTTGTTGATGGATAAGAGTTAATACAAAAAAGATAAGCTGAGAGCAGAAGTCTAATGATGACAACTATTTTAGGTGAGTTTGAGCTCTTTTGTTTTAAGATTCAGTTAATACAATTTATTTACTTATATTTACCATTTATAGATATATTTTTAATGTGTTGTTTCATCAATCTCCTTATAAATTTTATACACAATGTGAAATACAAGTAATTTTCACCCTGTAGAAATCCTTCTATTTCTCAAGCTATGTAGGCTCAGTTGCTCTCCTATTCTCATTCAGCAAGTCAGTATTAGAGTCAAGATACATGTTCCATAGTTTCCTTGTCTTATATATGTCCTCAGAGTATTCAATTACACACCAGAGAGCAATGGAAAATATTAACAGTGATTTATGGTAAATCATTAGCTATTGTTCCATTATCCATTTATCCCAATGAGAGCTTTGCCTATTTAGAAATTATAGCACCTCCACCTCCCTTTTTTTTTTAAGGAAAAGATCTATCTAAGATATTAGTAAAATCATGATGATTTAGGAGTTTGGGCAAGCACGTTTTGGCAAAGTAGAGGAATGTGTGTCAAATATTCCATTATAAAAATAACAATTGGGAAAAATGCTATCACTTTGCCTTGCCCATCTTTTCAATGCTATCCCTCTCTGAATCATTGCTTGTCTTTTCATTTCTAAAGCAAGTCATCATTTAAGTTTCCTTTCTGCTATCTTCTTCCCCAAACTTTACAACAACACTCCATTTAAAAAAAACTACTAGCCTCAGTGGTCATGCTATCGCTTCCATCTCTCATGTCATAATTAAAATAGAAAGAGATTATTATTAGATTATAGAATCTTGGAAACATAGAGCTAGATCAAACTTTAGGGATCATGCATGAAATCAGTATTTCTCCACTGAAGGTGAAGTAGGTCAGAGGTCAAGGGGCAAATGCAAATGTTTATGTCAGACTTACACAGACGTTGGCTTAACACAGAACTTGGAGTTAAGGTTTGGATTAAAGTTTTATGTGGCAAAAGTCTGATTTTTCAGGCCACTGAGATTTCAGGCCACATTGTACAAATCATAATGATAGCTTTCTATCTGTAAGTTTAGCATGATAATGTTAATAGAGGTATTTTGAAAATAAAATTATTACTATTGTTAGCTACTACGAGGCTAATTGAGACCTAAAGAAGAAGAATGGCTTTCCTGGAGGTATACAAATAGAGTTGGGACCAGAGTCCTGGTTGTGACAAATTACCCCAAAGTGGCTTAAAATAATTTCATTTGCTCCTCATTTGTGGGTCAGGAATGAGAGAAAAGCTTGGCTGAAGAGTTTGCTCTTGGAGTCTCATGCAATGGCACTCAGATATCAGTGAGATGGTTTGTAGTTACTTGAAATATTACCTGAACTGGATATCTCATAGGGCCAACTAACTTGGTGGGCAGTGTTGCTGGCTCTTGGCTGGAATCTCACCTAGGACTTGAGATTGGACATTGACATATGGTCTCTCCAACATGAAGGTCTCAGGGTAGTTATACTTCTTACCTGGTATGCAGCTTCCACTGGAGTGAGAGTGTCAAAAAAACCAGGTGGAAGCTATGACGCTGTTTATAGACTTGCATTGGATGCACCTAGCATCATTGCCACCCCATTTTATTGGTCAAAGCATTCACAGTTCTGCCCAGTTCAAAGGAATGTGACAAAACCCATACTATACTTTGTATAATAAGTAGGTCTTTTGAGAGGCAGAGTGCCTGTGAGGCAGTGGGGACTGTGGGTTGGCTGATTCTCACAGTATTAAAAATGTCTACAGAAGAGAAGGACACAGTCCTGAAAAGGACCTAAGAAATGGCTGCACAAGAATGTGAGCTGCAAACTGCTGTGAATTCCCTGAAGAAGGAAATGGCATTGATGTGAGAGGAGGCAGCACAAGAACACCAGCAGCAAGGTACCATTGAAGAGGTAAAAAATTATTTACAGAATGAGAAGGCAGCGCTGCCAGGTGCTCTGAAGGAGGAAAAGGCCATTATGGAAAAAGATGAACTCCTGAGGGAAGCACAGGAGAAGGTGGCATGAGAACACCAGCTGCGAAGCATTGAGGTGAAGGTAAGAGAGTTTCTGAAGACTGAGCTAGCATTGCTGCGAGGCATGGTAGAAAAGGTAAAGGTCATAGCAGAGGAAGCACTTGGAGGAGGGAAGAGAAAGGTGCCATCAGCCCCAGAAATGGAGGAGCTGGGGAAGGATGAAGGGATGGTGCCAGAGGCACTGGCCCCATCTATACTGAAAGTATGCCCAGTGGTTGTAAAGAAAATGAAGACCCAGCAGCTGAAAATTCCCCAAGGAGAGGAGCCGCCCCCACCCCAGGTCATGGAGCACTCTATGCATTGCCCCTATACTCAGGCTGAGCTGGTGGATTTGGGCTCCCAGTTTAGGCAGAAGCCCTCAGAGTCAATATCAGCTTGGCTCCTGCATCTGTGGGACTTAGGGGTGGATGGAATTGTTCTGTTGGGATCAGAGATGGGAAAGCTGGCTTCCCTGACAGTGCAGCCTGCTTTGAGGCAGGGATTACAAAATGTACATCATACCCCAGGGAGTCACACCCTACTCGAATGGCTTATGGCTGCACTTCATGCTCTGTGGACCAACCTGGGTGACCTACCATCCTCTCCTGCTAGATGGCAGATGTATGCTGAGCTCTAACAGGTGTTTTGAGAGCTAGGCATAAGAAGTGCCATCTATAGTCCAGAGAATTATGGCCCAGATGAAGAGATTTTATCTACTGGGATGAGAAATATTGTGCTTCAAATGGCCCCCACATCCCTCTTTGGGTCTCTAGTGGCCATTCTTTCTCCTCACTTATGGCATCCTATAAGTGAGGTGACACATACAGTAACAGACTTAGGAGAAGTGGAAGCAATGAGAACCCAGAAAGAAATAAGATCTGCTATTCACAAGAAGAATTTAAAGGGTCCCATGAAGGTTACGAGGACCCAGATGTGGGTTGATTTAATATGGACAGGAGCAGATGGAAGGAAATTAGATGGAAAATCAAGTAGGATCTTACTAGAGCTATGGCAACAACTGAAACCAGAGCAGCAATTCCAGCCATTAAGACTAAAGAGGCAGAGGTCAGAGACAGAGCCACAAGTCCAGCCTGTGTGTTTGCAAGACTTCCTGCTGGAGAACAAGCCAACCTCACTTGAGCCCACACAGGAAGGTCATTGGTGAACCTGGTTTGACTGAAAGGAAGGTCAAGATATCTGCCCTGAGGTACTGGGGGGGACCGGAGGCCACATGTTGAAATAGCTATCCATTGGTCCCCAGGGAACATACAATGTGTCCTGGCTCTGGTAGACACAGGGGCTGAATGTTCACTGATTCATGGTAAACCTGAGTGGTTACCCAGGACCCCCACTTTCATAGATGGATATGGGGGTAAGGCTATCAGAGTGAAACAAGCGCAAATCCCTTTGGAAATAGGGTGTCTACCCCCAGAAGAGTATACTGTGTATATATCTCCTATCCCTGATTATATTTTGGGGATTGATATCCTGCAGGGTCTATGTTTGCAGACCACTGTAGTTGAGTTCAGACTGAGAGTATGTGTGGTGAAGGCAGTTCTGAGGGGACATGCTAGGCACCCACCCATAGCTTTGCCTGTGCCTCGGCAGGTGACTAATACCAAACAATACAAACTGCCTGGAGGGCATAAAGAAATTGGAGAAACTCTCCAGAAGCTGAAAAAGGTGGGTATTATAAAGCCTACTCATAGTCCTTTCAATTCCCCAGTGTGACCAGTAAAAAAGCCAGATGGCTCCTAGCATATGACTGTGGATTACAGAGAAATGAATAAAGTCATACCCCCTATGCATGCTATTGTCCCCTCTACTGCAGGCTTGTTGTAGACCCTCAGCCATGAACTAGGAAGATACCATTATGTGGCCTATCTTGCTAATGCTTTCTTTTCCATTGACATTGAGCAGGAAAGTCAGGAACAGTTTGCCTTCATGTGAGAAGGATGGCAATGGACTTTCACCTCCCTTCTGCAAGGATACCTCCACAGCCCCACCATCTGTCAAGGACTTGTAGCCCAGGACTTGGCTATGTGGGATAAACCGCTAAAGGTCCGGCAGTACCATTATATTGATTATGTCATGTTCACGTCCGATTCTCTATCAGATCCTGAAGGTGCAGCACCTAGACTGCTGCAACATTTACAGGAGAAAGGATGGGCTGTGAACAGCACCAAGGTTCAGGGACCTGGTTTGTCTGTCAAATTCTCAGGGATCGTCTGGTTGGGTAAGACTAAAGTTATACCAGAAGCCATTATAGACAAACTCCAGGCCTTTCCTACCCCTACAACTGTAGCATTGCAACAGGAGTTTCTGGGTCTTCTAGGCTACTGCAGAGTGTTTATCCAGCACTTGGCACAAATTCTGTAGCCCTTAAAACGGTTGGTATAAAAGGGCATCAGGTGGGACTGGGATGAGACATGTGCATCTGCCTTAACTACAGCAAAACAGGCAGTCAAGGCTGTACAGGCCTTGAGTGTGATAGACCCATCAAGGCCCTGTGAGCTGCATGTTCATGTGAGTAAAGACGGTTATGGCTGGGGTCTCTGGCAGCGGCTTGAATGAACTTGCCAACCCATTGGATCCTGGTCACAATTCTGGAAAGGGGCAGAGGTACGATACCCTTTGATAGAAAAACAACTGGCTGCTGTGTATCACACCTTGCTGGCTACAGAGCCCATAACTGGAATGGCCCTGATAAAGGTAAAAACCACCTATCCCATCTTGGGGTGGGTATGACACTGGACCCAAAAGCCAAGGAGTGGTATGGCACAAACGCCCACACTAGCCAAGTGGGATGCTTACCTACAGCAGTGTAGTGCCCTCTCTAGCAGCCCCTAGAGTGAAGAACTCCAACACTTATTGGGGCCGGTGACATATACTAGTGTAAAGCAGGAAGAACTTGCTTTTGAACCATCAGTAGCAGAGAGTCCCTACTGGGAGGGAAGAGCCCCTATACCCGAAGACACATGGTACACAGATGGCTCCAGCTGTGGGCAGCCCCCAAATGGGAGGGCCATAGCTTTCCATGCTAAGACTGAGACAATATGGATGGAAGATGGTGAGGGGAAGAACAGCCAGTGGGCAGAGTTGCAGGCTGTGTGGCTTGTGATCACCAGGAGCCCTCCCCTATAGTTGTCTGCACTGACAACTGGGCTGTCTATCGGGGCTTGACCTTGTGGCTACCAACCAGGTACCATGCTAACTGACTAGTTGGTCACCAACCCCTTTGGGGGCAAGAACTGTGGCAAGATTTATGGGCCTGTGGTCAAAATAAAATAATTACAGTCTACCATGTGACAGGTTATTTGCCACTGGCATCCTCAGGAAATGATGAAGCAGATAAATTGGCCCAGATACATTGGTTAGAAGGACAGCCTGCCTCTGATGTAGCCCAATGGTTACATCAGCATTTTTTGTATGTGGGGCAAAAGACAATGTGCGCTGTGGCCTGTTGGGGGGCTTAGCTTTGACCTTTGAAGAAGTTAGTAGAGCCCAGCAGGAGTGTGTCGTGTGCTCCAAAAGGGACTTACACCAAGTTCCACAGCATCATGGGACAAAAGCTAAGTGGGCTATACCCCTTTTTAGGTGGCAGATAGACTATACTGGGCCTCTACCTGTGTCAGAAGGATATCGGAATGCTATGACATGTGTGGACACAGCTACTGGACTTCTGGTTGCTTTTCCTACCTGTTGTGCAGACCAGCAGATGATAAAAAGAGGCCTGGAGCGTCTCTTTGCTGCCTATGGCTGACCATAGGTAATTGAGAGTGATTAGGGCACCCATTTTACTGGCTATAGACTGCAAGAATGGGTGCAACAGCTGGATATCAAATGGAAGTTTCATGTGCCATACAATCCTACAGCAGCAGACATGATAGAGAGGCACAATGGCTTGTTAAAATCCAGACTAAAGTCAGATACCAATAGTCTGCAGGGATGGTCAGTCCGCTTATGGACTGTGCTATGGCATTTGAATGAGAGACCCCAAAAGGGAGCCCTGAGCCCCATAGATATGTTAACACATATGGCTGCCTCCCCTATACAACTGTAAGTACACACCAAGGAAGAATCACTGAAGCCAAGTTTCAGCCACCAGAATAACATCTTGCTGCCAGCACCGACTACACTGGACCCTGGAGACTCCATTGAGTGGATGTGGCCTTGGACCTTTCAACACATGGGCCAATGATGGCTGGCTCTCCTGGCACCGTGGGGACAAGTCCTGGAATCTGGCCTCCTGTGTATTCCTGGAATAACAGCAGAGTGGCCCCCAAAGGTCACTGTAGTATATCCTGAACAGCCAGAAGGTAGGAGCATTTTACCAGGGAGTTTTGTTTTATCATTATGGCCAGTGCATGCACCTCCAGTAGCACTACATATAGACCCTTCAGTAACCCCCATGGGGAAAGGAGTAAAAGTATGGTATACTAGACCTAGAAGGGACTCCCTTTCTGATACAGTCCTATCATAGGACCACTCTCTTGCATGCATCCTACCTGATGGACAAGATTTGTCTATGCTGGTGTCATTAAAACATCTGTTTTATCACTGCTAAAGTCTTTCTGGATTGGGAACCTCCTCTGGCTTAAGGATTATTATAATTTTTGTTAACTGTATCAAAATCTTGTTGTATCTTAATTTTTGTTATTATCTCTAAGTTGTTGTTATCCTCTGTTGCTATTGTGGAATCTGGTTACTCCAGCTTTCTCACACAGGCATTATTGTTGAAGATTGAAAGTGGGTAGATTATAAGGCAAGAATTCTGGAGGGGTGGAGCGTGGGGAAGTTGGGGTTCCTATGGCCAGGATCCTCACGGAACTTAAACCACCTGTGGATGTAACTGGTCTGTTGCTAGGCTACTGCTTCCACACCTTTAGAGAATAAGCTATTATTGCGCTATATAGAGAGCTCGGCCCAGTGCTCTGGGAGGCAGAGACGCTAGTGCTCGACCTACCACCAGGAGAACAAGCAGGGTAATAAACCCTTTCACCACAAAGAATGTTTTGCTGTCTAATTCTTTGGTCACATTGAATCCATAGCGAACTTCCCAGGAAACCCATTGGCAAGAGAGGTAGTTATATAATTCTTATGCTGATACTTGACTTGGAAAGCTATGGAAGGGCTTAACTGAACAGAAGGTCAAAGAACTGGTGCAGAGAAATGAGGTTAAGGGGCACCTGGAGGGATTTTTGACTTAAAAAAAAAGGTGGCCAGACCTCTCCCTGATCAAAACAAAAATGAAAACATGGTATTCTAAATGCACATACATTTGAGAAGTCGAAAAGTATGAGCAAAATATTTTGAGTTGAATTTGGTAAAGCTATGTATGGTATTAGACATAAATGGGTAGTTATTCTTTGATGAGTCTGGAAAACTAAGTAAGAGCCAGAAATTGAAGTTTCTTCTATCATAGTCAGGAGTTTGTATGTAAAAATACATTTAGTCATTTAATATTAATGATGTAACTCAAACAATTGAAAAGCAGAAGTTGAATATCATAAGATTTTTGTGGCTACACTTTCAAGCAATGAAAACAGTTAAAAATTTTTCAAAGTAGTCAAAACTGCAAAAAGTTACAGTAGAGTTGGAAGCAGATAGGAAGTATATTTAAACAAATCATGAATGCTTAATACAAAGCTTGTATGGAACATAAAAGAAACTGGATTGAAATCAGGTGTTGACTTAATTTAACTTTGCCATGGCATGTGTTGGGTTATGTTCAAATGGTCTAGTATTTGCATTTACATATAGTAATCAAGACAGAGAAAGCGACAGGGAGAACAAATTCTACATTTTAATTCTCCAGGAACAAAACAAATGGGGCTCACATCAGTTGGCTCCTGTGATTTTATTGCATGTGAGCTGGCTAATTAAAAGTGAGTGAGAGTTTCCCAGAACAAGTATAAAACAAAGATCCTTTGTGGTTAAAATTTTCTGCACATGGAATATATTAAAGTTAGGATAAATATGCAGGATGTTGTTTACAGCTTAAATATTTAATTATTTATAAGAAGAATGTCTGCTGAAAATAAATGAGATGCAGAAAAATAATTTAATAGGAGCAAGTGGGGTCCAATCCACAGGCTCAATGCAATAGAAACAGAGCCTGGCTCTGTAATGCATGCTCTGAGGAGCAGCAACAAGGCCATCAGTTTGCAGCTTGCTAGAAATGGAGAATTTCAGGCCCCATTGAATCAAATCCACTTTTTGACCAAATTTTCAGGTAAGCCTTATAGACATTAAAATCTGATAAGCATGGAAAATGGGTACAAGACATGGCAAGTTTAGGATAAGTTTGAAAGCTGGAGCGTAGGCCTTTGCATTTGTTTTCATTAGTTGATTGAAAGAACATGGCTAATTCTTTTAGAGGAGGAAAACACATAAGGGAATAGATAAAAAGGAGAGAAATTTCAAAAGCAGCGGGAAATGAACAATCTCAGATATATATATATATATATATATATGTATATAAAGAGTTGAATTAAATAATGGACAGTTAGAAATAGTCATAGTCTACTATTAAGTGGCTAAAACATTGGCTGGTACATAGCAGATATTCAATATCAATATTAATTGAGTGACTAAGCTTTACATATATCACTGTATCACATAAAGTAATTGTGCATACATTATTTCACTCTGGGTCTCACAGCATCCCCCTGAAGTAGGTAGAATGGGTAGTTGGCATCATTAGACAAATGCTTTCAACTTGTCTACTTTGTAATAACTTAAAATCAACAGGTATGACAAACCTTTTAGTGCATGATTGATGTTAAGAACATTCATGTATTAAAGATAGCATTTTCAATTGTCTTTGAAGGAGGATAATTTTTACCTGTTACTGTCTTTGTTTAAGAAAGAATAATAGTTATCTGCTATGTAAATACTGATTTTGAATAGTGAAATTACCCAGTTTATTTACATTTTCACTTATATCTTACCTTGCTACAGCAAGGATTTAAACCTGGCATCAGAAATAATACAATTTATAATACATGAGAGGGCTAGATTGGGGACATACTACACTTTATCATTATTGAAATAGAAATGAAAATAACATGATGGCATAAGTGACTTTGGGAACCAGTGGCCACGTTTGGCTTCTATTTCTCCTGAATGCAGAACATTTGGCCATTTAGGCCCAGTACAATCTGCATGAATGAAGTGTGTACTTAAACATCAGAAGTGCATAAAACAGAATATTGATAATGTTGAAGTGCAGAGAAACAGCAACTTTTCAAAATCACATGGGGGACTGGGATCTGAAGTACTACATTCTCATTAAAAATTGAGACAATGTTCCTCTGTGGTGAACCTTACTTTTAATCCCAAATTTGGGACTCACTATGTAATGTGTAATATGATCAGTTTGCTTGCAGTATTACTGGCTATCCAGGTAAATCTGGAACACATTTTCAACATGACATCCCTCTTAAAACAGTCCACTCACATTAAAGGAGCAAGTAAAAGCTGAAATTCTCATTGCAGTAGAAGAACAAAAGTTATTAAAGAACATATGATTGATTTATTTTATTGGATAAATATTAACTCATTCAAAGATATATTGGAGTGTATGTTTTATTACATCAATATTTCTTTCTTAAGATATTGGGACTTACGTTTGTATTGTTAAGGACAGAAATTTGTTACCTGACAGAGATTTTTTTAAAATTCACAGTACACCCTTATTCTTTCAATGTATTCTTCATTCTAATTTTGCTCAAATCCTTCATAAGCAACAGTAATTACATAAAACCACTTTAAAGGATAACTTAGGCTTTCTTTTCTATCTTTACTTCTAATTGTCTAAATGCTTAAAAATACATATATTTTAAACATCTGAGCTGGATACTAACTCTGGAATCAAATACAGTCAACCACATTATGAAGTTCAATGTGAGTTGAACTCAACCAGACTACTTGGTTTGCATATTTTCTCTGAAAATGAAAAAAAACCTGCTTTCCCACATGGGTACCCATAAGTGTCCACTGATCTTATCCAAAAATATATATATAATTATAATTGCTACCATGCTTTCTGCACTGCCTATACGCCAGGGATTCTCTTGGGCACCTGATATACAACGTCTCAGTTCTTGCAACCATCATTTCAAAAAAAGGGTTACTATCCTCAAATTATAGAAGAAGAAATGCAAGATTAAATAAAAGCACAACTCAGTGACATTTAACATCACAACATCACAACTCAGGCTATACTCTGATTACTATACTTCTCCTACCATGCCATGCTGACTGCTCATTGCATTATTCAAAGTCACAACTTTAAAAATATAACATTTTCATTTTCAGGAGATTGCAGATCTTTGCATTGCTGCAGATCTCTTAAGAATACTCCTTTCAAGTAAGGAAAAGTAATACAATATTACTATATTATTGCACAAGAACTATACAATTATATAATAACATAACAAAGTCTAATTCTGAAGAAAAAGACAGCATCTGATATTTAAATTTGAAAGAAATGTAGAGAGATTCCTCATTTTAAAGTTAACTAGGGCAACCAGTTTGTGACACAGTTATATAGCATATACACAGTGGTGAAGGGACCATATAATTTATTTTCCAAACCAGGACAATTTTGAGAGTGAAAAGGAATAATCAGCAGACAGATGGCAGGACTGAACGCTTAAACTGGGACTGTGCTGGGCAAACTGAAATGTATGGTCATCCTGTCGAGGAAGTTAGGAACGCTCACAAAATTGAATTGCTCAACAACAGAAAGAGCTGAAACAAAACTGAACTCTTAGTGGGGAGAGTTTCTTCTCAGGGAGGCCTGAATCAAGTAATTGTATACACCTTATAGAATTTTTCCTGGGGAAGGGGTGTGCCAAATGAGGGTTAGGAAAGTTTGTCCAATGCTATTTGTGTTTAACAAATTGCTCCTTAGAGTGAGCTGATGTATTAATTAACTTTAGAAAAGGGTACTCTTTCCTAAAAGTATTTAGAGATCGTAACAGGTTAGAGAAGGAAGGGAAGTCAAAATTCAGGGATCATTCAGCCTTTTATGTCTCCCTGAATCAGAAGGTATATAATTTCCTTCTTAACCAAACTGCACAATTGTTCAATCAGACTTAAAACATTCCATAAAGTACAAAAAAAATGGTAGAACAAACGTACCACGTGAAAAATAAATCTTCAAATACTTAATATTTTTGCATTGTGTTAAAAATAATTTATACAATTCTAAAACTAATAAAATTGAATTGATTATCTAATAAATGGAATTTTATATCATGTTTGTTATCAGCTAAATAATTCATCATTCCATTTTATATATACACTCTTTAATTAACTGACTCAGAGGTAAGATGCTGCTAATCCATTCATTTCCCCAAGCCCACACACACACATAAAAAAAAATTTAAAAATGTACAAATATGTGTGAGTATAAGAGCAAACGGTTAGGAGTCTAATATGAAGGAATTTTTTAATCAGAGGAGAAAGCAGCTGGTTGAAGTTCTCTCCATCTCCAAATGGAGATCCCAGATTGCATGGTGATTAGTGACACCTGTTTTCTACTAGCCTTTTCCTGAAGCAAGCAAAGCATGAAGTTGGCTCTAGAAGTGTTCTTGGCCTTTGTTGTGTTTTCTTTTAAAAACCACATTTTCTTTTAAAACCAGGTATTTATTTTTAGCCTTGTTGTGCTTACTTAAAAAAAAAAATGGGCTAAATTTGCCTGTAGGTAATAGGAAACTATTTTACAAGGGGAAGGAGGGAGGATAATGTTTTCAGTAATTTGGAAAGAGTCTATTTTAGTATACTCATAAGTGTTGACACGTTTTTAAAAGTTTCACCTGAAACTTACAGTTTTCAGTAACATTTTATTATTAGCATCATATTGCCTATATCAGGTCATTGAGAAAACAGGTATCTCAGTCTGAGTATCACCAGTTAGCTTCATGTTTCATTCCAGTGTGGCTTCTCCACTCTTTTCCTTCATCTGCCACTTCCTTGGGACCTATATTTATATCTTTTCCTTCTACCACATGTTAGAATCAGAATGGATTTAAACGACAATGTGGTTCAACTTGACCATTTTATAGATGAGAAGTCTGAAGCCTGGGGAAGGGAAATGGCATTCAATATCAAACAGCTTGAAGATGGGAGAGCTGAAGCTAGGCTGTAGTACACTGTCACGGCAACCTTATAGCAAATGTAAGGGACTAGGTAACAGAAATCATATGAAAGGATCTCTTTCACAGCATTCACCCATTGATTCCAAATTCTTTATTTTAGTTTTTGAAGTTATGGTCAAGAAAACAGGGTGACCTCTTTAGGTAGTTAACAACAAAGATAGACTGCAACCGAGCTTCCAAACTCCTAGGCCAGGTGATCACTTTCTAATTCCCAATGCTATCTCTTATACACACAGAACCAAACACAAAAATATCCTGTAGAAATCCTCAGTCTCAGAAGAAAGGCATTTCAGAAATTCCATTTACTGCCTATGGTTTGGACTAACACATTACTACTTTTCATGTTTTTCATTCATTTTTGAATACATGTATGTAACATACTTTTACAGAGCCCTAACTATGTGCTAAATACTGTCATACTTTAGTATTTTATAGATAAGGCCACAACTGCATCTATCACTCATATCACCTACTGAACTGCTAACCTCAAATACAAATTAATGTATGCTTAAGCCTAGCATTCTTAAATTTTAATAAAACACACACACAAACTACATACCTCATGATTAAAGAGAGGCAGTGGTATATGGGAGAAAGCATACAGCTGTTGTCAAAAAAAGATGCTTGGGTTCTTTGTTGTTTAAATTCTAACCTTCTATCAAATTAGGTCAAAGAGTATAAAAAAAACTATACAGTTAATTCCATTTTAGGGACTGGGTAATGTTTAGTATAGATTGGAGGAAAAAAGTATCATTTGAAAAAACATAAGACTAAAAATTATGACTCCTAACTTCAACTTTTCTATTTACTAGCTTTAATCATGGCAAACAATTTAGCCTATCTGTGCTTCCCTTTATCTGCAAGATGGGAAAATTTGACTCATCATTTAAGATTTCTTCTAGCTCTAACATGACTGAATTTGAAAGAGTAAATATAATTTCAAGCTATGATCTGTTTAATAAATAGTTGCCTTACAAAAAGTCTAGCTGAAAAGATAAAAGAGCCATTCTGGCATCTATTTTAAAATAATATGTGTACTCTGTCATTAATAGACATAGCAAAATTCAGGAGCAGAAGTCCAGAAGTCCATATAGATGTATCACTCCCTTTTAGTAGAAACAAATAATTTGATAATGTTCATTCATATAATCTAGGTATTTCCCACTATAATTTCTTAGTTGTGATTTTCATTTTTAGAAAGTTGAAAATAAACATCTGTGGACAATAATGTCTGCTGCCAGTAGCCATTATGTTGTACCAGGTAAAGACTATGTAAATCAAATGTCTACACATCAGCTTTGATCATAGTTTCATTTTCCAACAAAGAGGAAGAATAGCCATTGCAACTTGTGAGAAGGTGACAGATTGGTGCAATCCTCCTCAAGAACTAGGTGTAAAACTTTAGCCACTTAAGGCATTTCTGGAGCATATCTCTAACAGCTAGAGATTGCAAAGGCACTTACTTGAAGACAGTTGGAAAGATGAATGAGAGAAATGGTGGTCAAGGACAAAACCTGAGACTATGCTTTTGGAGGCCTCACACCTTGTCCATGAAGCTAAGTGGAGCTAGAGCCCTCACCTTACTAGTCACCTTCCTTAACCCTGAGGAAAATCCCGGTCTTAGCACAGGTAAGTCTTACTCATTTAGTCCTGAAGATCTCTTCCCAGCATCTCTCAGGAGACATTCCTGACAACGACTTTCAAGTACAGGTATTAAATGTTAAGAGTGCTGCAAAAATGGATATTTTTTTCCCACTGAAACAGAATTATTTAAGCAGTTTTCTTTTTCAGTGTCAGTTCTAGGTGCTTTCACCATAGACAATTTAAGAAGATGTTTATTTGCTTTTGTATCAAGTTTTTTATAAGTCTTTTCTTGTCTGCCTTTAACAAAATATTAAGGTATATCTGCATTTATTATTTTAACAATTTTATTGAACAAATAACCTGAGCCAGGCAGTATGCTAAATTCTGGGGACACATTGGCATCTAGAAAACTTCTCTGCAAATAGAGAAGTAAACAGAATACAATTAAATTAGGTTTGACAGAAATAGCCTGATTTAGTCAGCCACTGGGGTGGGCATAAGTGGTAATGTAATGTTAGATGAGTCTTTCTTGTCAGTGTGACTAGTAACACTGGAAAAATGACAAAGACTTTAGCAAATTAGGTGGGAACAGTAGGTGGGGTAAAGGCAATAGACAACAAAGGTGTTAGTGTAGGGGAGATCACTCTCCTCTAATTCTTTTTTTGCAATTCTGGTTTTCCCTCAGAAGCAATTTACTATTCTCCAAATTGTGTCTTTTAGAGAATATTTTGTCCCTGAAGTCTGAGTATGGAAAAAACTGACAATTCCTTCAGAGATACTGGCGACTCAAGTTGTAGTCCTTACCTCACCTTTTCACCCTTCCTAAGTGAAATCTCTCCATGGCTTAGAAGGTCCAATCATCTCTCTTTGGATGAGTATTAAAAATTCATTTGTGTAAGTACACTTCATTATCATTTATTATGTTTACTTTCTTCTTCTTTGTCCCAGTTGAATCAATCCTTTTATTAATTGTATTTTTTATCAAAAAAATAATAATGCTAAGTAGTTTTAAGTAATACAGACAATTTCTCAGTAATTGAACTACTATTCATCTACTAGAGGTGCTTTAGGTACAAGGACAAGATGGATGGTTCTCATGGCATTGTGACATTTCCCAGTTCAAGTCAGACCAGGGTCACCAAGTCCACGCCCGGGCAGTAGAAGCACTGATCTAACCCCATCTTTTCTTTCCTTGGCGACTACACAAGTGCCTTACAGCTCAACCATGGGAGAGGCCAAGTTCAATGAAGGATCTGAAGTTACACACACTCTTCTTTTCTTTCCAATTAAATTGTTCCTATCTTTATTTCTAGTAAGCAACCTAAGAGTTCTATGCCTCTGAGTCTCAGGAATTTCCTGCTATAGACTGCATGGCCACGTACACAAGATTAGAACCATGAGACCTAAAATGAAATCCCATTTCATTTATTTCTTATGTGAACCTGAAATAAATTTAAGCTCTTTGTATCCTCATTTTCTTACGTGCAAAATGGGAATAATCACCCTGTCTCCTTTACTGGGCTGTTGTGTGCATAGCATGTGGAAAAATATATATATATATATACCATTAAATATGTTGCAATGGCTTACATACCAAGCTCTCTACCCTAGTTATCACTAATAATTCCTTCAGTCTCTTCCTTTCTAGTTGGATATATTCAACATCTACGACTGATAGGCTACTGCTGTAACTCAGAGAACTTAATAAAAACCTCCTCTGCTTCTTCAAGTTCACATGACCTTGGAACACAGGACTGCATCTTCCTCCTTGGGATATTGACCTCCTTGGGATATTAAACAGGTTGTAAAGCTCCTTGGAAACAGCTTGGCATCACCATTGGTCATAGATGGAGCATGCTTGGCCATTACCCAGTAAGAAAACAGACTAAGAAAAGTGGAAAATTAAAAGTAAAGGACTATGTTTACTCTGATAGATTACTGGATTTAGTGAAATTATCATGGAAATTGTAGTAACTATATCCATTGTATATTTTTCCTTTGGATTATGCAAATATTTTGCAATAGCATAATCATATGACTACAGAAAAGTAAACTTAATTTTCAGCAGCCATTTGGAAAAATCTATTATTATTATTTTTTTACCCCAAATTCATTCTAAGCTTACTGCAGTGGAGTGTCTGGAGTTATGATTATAGATGTATTTTATTCTAGTTAAATTTAAAATTTTCCCAAATTCAGGAATGGAAAAAATATATAAAATTGTCACTGCATACTATCTCCTGTACACATGTTTTCTATATAATCGGTTATGGATTATTATTTTTGTGATTATTTTCCCATGATTTCAATTATTCCCATATTGGTAATTCAGACCCTTTGTATTTTATAGACAGAAACATTTCAAAGAGTATTATATTTTGTCAATTAAAGAGTTTCTTCTTGAGTGTGGCCAACAGACTATGAAGATTCAGCTCCTAGTTTCATAATATAAAGCCTATGACTATTAGATAAATATTATGCTATTATTGGAATTAAAACTTCATATATTCATAGCTAATTAATAATTAATATCATACATTGGGTATTAAAAGTTAAATTATCAATAACCTATATTTCTTACATCCCTTACCACTGGAGGTATTGGTAGGGTAGTCTCCCCACATCGGATTATGTGTCCAGAGGAAGGGATACAATGGTTGGATTAGGGAGTTTTTATATTACATGTTTTGAGATCTTCAGATTTAATCCAAGGCAAATTCAAAGAGGAATAACTGATTTTCCCACAAGTGATGTAAAGTACAAAAAGTAACCCAGGTGGACAAAATGGAAATCAAAGCCATTGATTTAGTCAGTCACTCACTGTGGACAATTATGCACTAAGCACTATTTTAAATGCCTCATTTATATTGAAAAAAGATACAGTCCGTTACAAGGAAGTTAGGGGTTACTGTGCATGAGGTTATGAGAAAGCAAATCTTTGGGCCCAGAGAAGATGAGATGACAGCAGAATCGGGGCAAGAACTGGTACAGAGGCAGGACTGAGTCTTAAAGACTAGCTAGTTTTCTAACACCATGTACTGATGCTTTCAATTTCTCCTTTCTCTTAATCTGAATACTGTTTCACACATCTTCATACATCGCTTTTCTTCAGGATAAAATATGAAGTGAATTCATGACATAATTTCCTGAGGACCCACGGTTAGTGACTCTCACTCTGGAGTAGTGGTCTCTTAGCTAGACCCTCATCACATTCTCAGGACACTTCCATGACAACACTTACAGGTTCCAGAATAACATAAGGACTGACAAACCCAGCAGAGGTAAAGAATGAGTCTTATTTGAATGAGTATTTCTAGAACCTAGAAAGTGTCTGTTTCATAGAAACTGTCTAATGAATATTTAGAGAATGAGTGAATAAACACTAGACACTAAAATAAATAGATCATGATATTTGATTAATTTTACTGAAGGGTACATTTAATCAGTAACCTGAATATTAAAAGAAAAGATCAGTGGTTAAATTATTTCCAAGAAACATAAAATTAATCATATAAGTGATTTAATTATCTCATGGGTGAATATGACAAAAGTATAGAAAAATTTTATAATATACAGAGACACTGGAGATAAATTTTATGTAAATACTTGAATAGCACTTCTGTTTTTTCATTTAAAGGTGAGTAGTTGTATAGAATTCTGATTGGACACATCCATACTCAATATTTTCTCCATTAGATTTTAAAATTTCTGAACTTCCTTTGTAATTCCTCCCACTCTTTCCCACCTCTCACACAACAGTGCCACAAGCTGATACCCAAATGCAAATCTGTAATGACAAGGTAACAAACTCCCTCATTAATGCTGGGTCTCAAATTCGATTATTCCAAACATTTTATTAGCACTAACATGAGATGTCCATGAGTGATTTATTAAGAGAGGTCTTATCCAAAAGTACGATTTGGGCACTTGGAGAGTCTTAATATCTGGTCAGCAGTATGTTTCGTAATTGCAAATCATAAAAGAAACAGCATTATCACAGGTAATCAGACTCTCTTAGTTATGATCGTTAAACATCATAAAGCAGATGATTTATTCAACTATTTGGAGCTTCTCCAGAAAAGCTAGAACATAAATAAAACAGAGAAGAGCAACAAGATTGAGGAAATTACAGCGCAAATTAGGAATTGTGAAGGGTTACTCTCCCCCCACTTCAATGTAGCAGCTTTAATGCATATGATGAAGTTAACCTTCGACAAATAAAGCCACTTCCGTTGCAGACTCTAACACACAGACTATTTCCCTATCTTTCAAGTACACCTTCAAAAGCCATTTGAGGGAACCTGTTTTATATTCTAATGTTTCCAATGACCTATAGAGAAGAACATTTTTTTTCTTAAATTTTTAAAAAATAAATTACTTTGTGTATTATTGTGAATTGCCCTTAGGAAAGACAGCTCTTATCTGAAATCACAACTATTAATGAAAGTACATTTTCTTTCTCATTCTTGCTATTTTTATTAAAAATGCAGTTATCTTTTGAACATATATTTTCTAATTTGTCTTTCCTTTACTATATCTATACAAATAAAAAACTTTACAGAGATTTATAAGACGTGGTATTGTTTTCATTCATATTTATGGGCACCATATATTGGAAGCTTAAACACAAAGCATAAAGGGAAAAAGAAAAGGCTAATAGCTTTACTGTAAAACGTTCACTAGGCTAAATATGTTTCAATTATATTCAGAACGAGGACTGAACATTCAACTACAGAAAAAATTAGTTTGCCTGTAATGCTAAGAGCAGCCCCTGCTGGCTACTGCCATATAATAGAGACAAGGGAAATTTTAAGGAAAGAAGAAACTGAAGTAAGAGAACAGAAGATAGCAGAAAGTTCTTTCTTTTTCAATAACATTATCATCTCTCCTTTGACACCTTTTCAATATCTTCAGTGTTTGCCACAAGTCATGTATGAATTATCAAATATCTATATCTTAATGTTTTTCTCTTTTGAAGAAATCATTTTAAAAAATAGCTCAACCACCCACCCACCTGACAGGGAGTCTGCCCAAATCAGCCCCTCCCAAATTCATGCTGCAAGAGGAAAACTAAGGAAGCATTATTGTGGCTATAATTTGAAGTTTGAACTAAATGTATAATTTTATTTGAGTCACACATTACTAGATTGTTATTTCTTAAATGCATAATAAAGGTATATTAAAAATAATTTTAAAAACATAGGCTTCCTATTCTGGCTCTATTAATGAAACTGGAATAAATATTCCTCCTTGCTTTCACCACCATTTTTTTGATGGAGTTAATGGGAAAATAATAATAAAAGGAGTTCAAACAAACTAAAACGATTCCATGTTTTATGTTTTTCCTCTTCTCCCTTGATCTGTCCTTGATTGTGCAACAATCGTTGCACCAAATTCCAGCACAGGAGTACTCTAGCCACTTAAGTCACTGGCCAAATATTTAATACAACTCTTAAATGATTTGTGTGTGCATTCATGCTATATCTACACTTTAAAAAATCATAGATGTTTTGTCTTACTCCTTTAAATTAGTAACCAAACCATAAATAATAGTATATTAGTTTAATCTGAAGCCATGTTGAATTCTTCATTGACTAAGAAGATTTTCAAATTTTCCTTTTCTTTGTATTCTAAGTATTTCACAAATATTGTTTTTTTGTGGAACCATAGTACAAGTTGTTACTTAAAAGCAAATAAACATTGAAGAATATAAACTGGTACATCTACTATGGAAAAGGGTATAGATGTTCCCCCCAAAATTAAATTAGAAATATTGTGTGATCCAGTAATTCTACTGCTGGGTATTTACTGGCAGAAAACAAAAATCACTAATTTGTGAAGATATATATATATAAACCCCTATGTTTATTGCAGTATTATTTACAATAGCCAAGATACCTAAGTATCTATCAATAGATGATATCATATGTATGTATGTATTATACACACACATGCACACACACACACCCCACAGTGGAATATTACTCAGCCATAAAAATAATGAAATATTGCCATTTGTGACAACATAGATGGACCTAGAAGGTATTATGCCAAGTGAAACAAGTCAGACAAAGACAAACACTAAAAGATTTCACTTATATGTGGAATCTAAAAAATAAGCAAATGAACAAAACAAACAAATAAACAAAGAGCCAAAAACAGACTCCTAAATACAGAGAATAAACTGGTAGTTGCCTGAAGAGAGGGAAGTGGGAGTCATAGGCAAAATAGGTGAAGGGGATCAAGAAGTACAAACTTTCTATTATAAAATAAGTAAGTCTCAGGATGAAAGGTATAGTATGAGGAATACAGTCAATAATATTGTAACAACTTGGTATGGTGACAGATGCTACCTACACTTATGGTGGTAAGCATTTTGTAATGCATATCAATATCAAATCACTATGTTGTACACCTGAAACTAATATAATAGTATGTTGGCTATATCCAATAAAAACAAAGAATCCCTAAAGCCTTTTAAGTTTTAAAAAATTTCTGCATGTTATGTTTTCTTAAAGATTCAGAATGCAAATTAGTATATTAAACTTTTTAATACATCCTTTAGTAGAGAAACATGTTTAACGTCTTCTAATTCAGCTGTCATAAAACTTTTTGGTGACATGGAACCCATTTTCACAGCAAACCTATCAAATCCTCAAAACTATCAAGTATTGCAGAACTTATATTTTTGGGGAACAAACTTTGTGTAACATGATTCTAGCTAGTTCTTTAAGGCTGAGTACTAAGTGTACTTCACTCCTGGTCTTTACCTAACATTTCCTCATGTGAAGGCATTTCAGACTGATTCAGGGGGAAAAATGTTTCATAGATAACTACTAGCTACATCCCAAGCTGTGCCTTTTTGAGCCTGCCACACCAAGCCTGCTCTTATCTAAGGACTGCCAATCACCCATAACCTCAATATCACATTTTTCATGCTCCACTGTTATCTACAGGTTAAAGTCTAATCATCTTTACATGCACATAGTTTGGCCTATGCCCTGCCACCCATACTTGTACACCCAATGACACACATTCTTCATTTTATTTCAGTCTCTATGCTTTTGCTCATGCAGATCCTTCTATCTAGAATATCCACCCTCAGGTTTCCTTTCTCGATAAATTCTGTTCAAGTCACAGTTTGTGATAGCATGTTTATCTCATCTACTAGACTGTGAAGAATCAAAAGCAGGAACATAAAGAAAAACACTCATATATTTTCTATTTATTCTCTTCTATTCTATCCAATTTAGTTTTAAGAGAAATTGACTTCAGTAGTATGCAAACTGCAGTTTAAGAATAATCACATTGAGTCTCATCTATTTATACTGTAAATGGGTCTGACTCAGGTATTATTGACTTGTACCTGAATGTAAACAACTGGAAAAGTAAATGAACACTTCTTTCTTTTCAAATAGGTTATTTTTAAGAGCAGTTTTAGATTCATAGCAAAATTGAGAGGAAGATATATAGATCACCCATACTCCCCTCTTCCCCACACATACATAGTTCTCACCATTATCAACATCCCCCACTACAGTGGTACATTTGTTACAACTGATGAACCTAATTGATATTGACACATCATTATCACACAAAATCCCCTATAGTTTACATATAGGGTTCATGCTTAGTTCACAATAGGGTTCATGGTTAGTGTTGTTCATTCTATGGGTTTGGACAAATTTATGCTGACACACATCCACCATCATAGTATCACACAGAGTAGTTTCACTGTCGTTTTTCTTTTTAAAAAATTATTTCAAATAATGCATGATTATTGTTGATTATTTAGAAAATAAAAAATATAATTATAAGTAATCTAAATACCTAATGATTATGTCTATAAACAATTTTCATTTTTTGTATTCAAATCCCTCTTATGTATAGCTTTCACAAAAAAGTATCATACTATATTTTGTATCATTTTTTAACATTTTTAATTCATTTTATCATATATTTGTATCCATTTTTATTTAACATTTTGCATCTTTTATTATTAATACTGTATTTATCAATATAGCATAATATATACCTCATTAAATATTCTCCTATAATAATATTATTTTAAAAGGCACATAAATATTTTATTGCAAAAAAGATAAGCCAAAATATATTTAACCATCATTATAGTTGTATTTCAGAATTTTTTAGTATTTTTTCAGTGTTACAAATCACAATGTGAAGAACATTCCATAGATTTGTATATGTATGTTTGTGATTATTTTCTTAAAACAAACTCCTAAATTTAGAATTGCTAGTGAAAAGATATGCACATTTTAAATACTTTTCATATGTTTTTTAAACTTATTCTTTAAAAAGTTGTAATAATTTATAGCCCTACCAGTATGATTATTTCCCATATCTTAATACTGGGTGATATCTCTAAAAATAAACAAGAAAATACCATAAATAAATACCATAAATAAATTTAAAACAGGTGAAAATGTACATAATTGTTTTACTTGTCTTTGATTATTAATGAGACTGAATTATTCCATACTAGTAATATTTGTATATATTGTGCTACTGCCTTAATTTTTAAAAATATTTCATTAATAGTTATATTAATCTTTAAACTTTTTTATACATTGCCATGTTACACATATTACAAATAAATATACAAGCTTTTAAAAAATATTTTTTAAGATACTTTTTATGCATGAAGCAAATCAACTTTTCCCTTGAGATTCTTTACTTTTATGGTTAGAAATAACTTTATGAACATCACATAATATTAATCATTGCTTATATTTTCTTCTACTTTTGGGTTTGTTTATTTTTATAAAAATAATATTTTAATATATATTACCTAGCAATCAAGCCCCTGGGGTGGGAAGAAACAAACATCCAATATCCTGACTTTCAATTCTAGGACCTTCTGTTAATTTACCAACAAAAATTTAGGGTTAATATGCTTCCACAATAAATTTACATGGATTGAAATATATCACCAAGTTACAGAAATAATAAATTGGGATGAATAGGAGAATCAAAATGCTATGTGATGGCCCCTTAGCTGCCTACACAGATAGAGTGTAGGACATCTTATAGCCATTAACTCTCTCCTGTTATCATATAGTATGCAGTTTTCAAAACAAACCCTTAAATCTATTGAATGCTTTTCATCCTTCCCTCCAAAAACCAAATATTAAATTAAATTTAAACCTGGATTAAATTTAAACCCACAAACTCATTCAGAGGGAGAATACATGTTTAATTTATATTCAAACTACATCTAAAGATGGTTGGGTATTTTACTTGTTTGAGTTCAACTAATTTTTAAAAAAGCACACTGACAAGCTCTTTGTACAGGATATTGACAATAACTGAAATTACATTTCTATAATACATACAAATTTGCTAGGTTTTTGTTATGTTTTAGAAGAAGACCTTAGTAATAAAATTATAATAGCAGAGATCAATTATAAAGAGCAGTAATCAAAGAAATAAATTTATGTGATTATTTTTATTTAAAATTCTTAACTGTATTTTAGTTTTTGAATGCAATCAACTGCCATTCAAATGCAGTTTCATTCACCTATTTATGACAAGGTGTAAAAGTAGATTTTTCTAACACATAATATTAACACAAATTCTTTCCATTTTTTTTGGCCAAATCTGAGTCTTATTACATTACAATTAAAAATGTGCTTTCATTAAAATTTTTATGAAAGATAGAAACAGATGTCAGAAAAAAATACAAATGTATAATAAAACTATCTATATCTATATCTGTATCTATATATATACATATGTATATGCTCAAACAATGAGTATAAATACTAAACAATGCCATTATTAACAAAAATAGATTTGTAAGAAGATGGATACAAATTAGTTCAGAGTCATTGATGGCTAGGATAATCATTGCTTATGCTGTTCTGCAAATCATTTAATTGTTCAAGTAAACTTAGAAAGGTTTGTTTGTTTTCACATATATTCCTAGATTAAGACAAGCAGATATATTTTAAGAAGGACCTGACATATTTGAGTGTGTCTAGAAGAGAGTTCCTCAGAGATGATGAGGGAGTATGCAGAAAATGCAGAGAAAACTCAAAGAAAATAATATAATAGCTGTCTTCACACATAAAAAAGAACTGTCATGGAGATGTAAAACGATACATCATAAAATGATCTAGTTTTTCCAGCACACAAAATCAGGATCAGGATTGGAGATAAGGAAGATTTTAAATGGAAACGGGACCGCTTTGATTTTTATTGCCAAGTTATTTTTTTAATTGCTTAGAAGAAAGAAACACACACATTGTTCCCTTACCTTCTGCTTAGGAAGGAAAAACATGGAATGATACAAAGCAATGAAATTCTAGGACAATCTAGAATAAAACTCCGGCCTTGAATCTTACTACAATGTATGTTTTACAGCTCATATATAATAGCTGAAGTGGTATACTACTGAAAAGTTCACTGTTTGTTGAAGTGAAAGAACCTGGAATGAAATTAGTCACCGAAGACCTGAGATGATAGATACAGATACAGATATAGAGGAAGAAATAGAGACAGATACATAGAGATAAAATGAATTCAGATTTTCAGTGACTAATTTTATATCAATATATGTATTGAGTGATCATTCTATACATTTATATAGCAAAATCTTTATCCATATACATAAACAGATAAAGAAAGAAAGGAAGGAAGGAAGGAAGGAAGGAAGGGGAAATTATTGAGAGATTAGAATGGTAGATACCTTTCCCCCCTAAAATACAGCTCAACTTTAACTTGTTAGGACCTAAATAAGATTAATAGCAAAAAGATTAACCCTCAAATACACTTAAGCAAAGATAAATTTTTTTCAAAGTCATTTGCATTTTTTATTTCTAATGTAATTTGAAAGGCAAGGTACCATTTTACAGAGCATTCATAGAATTAGAAAAGTGCATTGATCGGAAGAGCTTTTCTTCTGGCAGGGAAAGTAAAGGTAAGTACACAATAAATCACATATACAGTTAATACTTTCAGAGAAAAAAATAGCACCCTTTGATTAGACAATAATGAACACATACATTTTTTCATAGCAGAAATTCCAATCAAGGCAAAAAATTATAATTCTTTGAGAAAAATGTAGAACAACTAAGTATTTTTTAAAATATTTATTTGACTTTTGAGTTTTTAATTGAAGTTTTTAAAGGTTACATTAAAACTCAACTTCTTACCATATAGATTTCCTCCATTAATTTATATTTAGTAATTCAAATTTAATGAGTATCTATTATGTCCCAAGCAATATAGGTACTAGATTTACATGGCATAAAAGAAAAAATGGATTATGAAAGAGAATAAATTCTCAGCAGTGACAATAACATTTTTTTTAAATGTAATCTAATTCTTCTCTGTTCACCACCTTATTCTCTTGTTTCATTATTTATTTTATGCTCATGTGACTTTCAGAAAATGGAATATTTTATTTTCTCACAGGAAAACTTAAAAAAAAATACTACCACAACTGTTCAGATATCACCATCAAAATTTACATGATATTCTTAATTGAGCTGATCCATTTTCCCCTTTATGAGAAATGATATTCAATTTTGATTTCATTAAAGTTTTTCCATTATTCTCCTTATACTCCATTGCCTTACAAATGCCATTATGTTCCAAGACTGGTCTTAGCAGGGCTCAGGCCCTGATATGGTCTGAAGCCAATTAGTGACATTATTAGCCCACACCAAAGTGACTGGTTAAAGGATTGACACTTGATTTAAAATTATCCAATCAGAGGACTTCTACAAAGATGGTGGAATAAAGAGAGCTTGAATATCTCATCCTCACACTAAAATCTATAGCTACACATAGAGCAATTCATCTTGAGGAAGAACTGAGGACTGAGTGAGCACCTTCTGCCCAACTAGGCATGAAAAGATCACATAAAAGATGGCAGGGGAGACAGAGATACTGTAACAGAGGAAACCCCACCAGGAACACAGAGACCTACAGAGGGGAGAGAGATCATCGCTGAGGGATCTGGATACCGATCCCCTGACTTGGGGCATAGAAAAACGTTGCTTTAAATTTCATCCAGACTAAGTTAAAAAACCCAATTGATGGAACTGAAGTACTTGCTAATTGGTGGGGAACAGCTGGAACACTTTCTAGATGAGAGGTCTGATTATAGCACCATTTTTTGCACTCCTTCCCCACACTGAGAGTGACATGAAATTGGGGCACACACACCAATTTCAGATTTGGTCTATGTGGCTTCCCAGGCCCTGTGCACAAAGATGTGACAGGGAGTGCTTTCAGGCCATAGCTGCCCTGAGGGCACAGAGTCAGCTGCTGCAAATCCAAGAGAATGCACCATGGCCACTGCTGAGCCTCAGGCACTGACCCAGTAGCTGCAGATGTGGGGCTTCCCTGGAGTCAGTACTTGCTGCTTGCTCTAGCCTTGCAGAGCCTTGAAAGAAGAGTGGATGAACTCAGAGAGAACCTCTATAAAGAGAGAGAAAATATAAAATAGAACCAATCAGAGATGAAGAACACAATAAATGAAATGAAAAGTACACTAGAGGGAATCATCAAGCAGATGGACTTGGACTCTGAGCCAGTAGCTCTAGGGACAGAGCTTCCCAGAGGGCTGCAACAGGGCCTGGGGCTGCACCTTGGGAATGGAGTCCATAGCTGTGAAAGAAGGGCTTTACTGGAGACCACATCTGGGCCACAGGCCTCCCCACTAGTATGAACCCTATCAATATACACTTAGGAATGCCTCCTCTTCCTTCCTACTGTGCCCCCGTCAAACCACACCTTGAGATGCCTGACACCAAGGTATACCTGGCTCATTCTCACAGGCCTCCAGCCAGGGCACATATTTCAACATAATAAAGGCTTTGTACAACAGATCCATAACTAACATCACAGTCATTGGCAGAAAGCTGAAAGCTTTTCCTATAAAATCAGGAAAAAGACACGGGTGCCCACTGTCACCACTTTTATTCAGCAGAGCCCTAGTAGTCCTGGCCACAGCCATCAAATAAGAAAAAGAAATAAATAAAAGGCATCCAAATTGGTAAGGAAGAAGTAAAATTTGCACTCTTTGCAGATGACATAATACTATACATGATTTAGAAAATCCTAAAGACTCCACAAAAATACTTAGAACTAATAAATTTATTCAGTAAAGTCACAGGATACAAAATCAGTGTACAGAAATCTGTTACATTTCTACATACAAATAATGAACTAGCAGAAAGAGAAATTAAGAAAACATTCCCATTTGCAACTACATCAAAATAAATAAAATAATTAGAAATAAATCTAACCAAGGTAGTGAAAGACCTGTACTCTGAAAACTATAAAATATTGATGAAAGAAATCAAAGATGACACAAATAAGTAGAAAAGTATTCTATGCTCATGGATAGGAAGAATTCATATTGTTAAAACAGCTATACTGCCCAAAGGGATCTATAGATTCAGTGCAATCCTTATCAAATACCAATGGCAATTTTCACTGAACTAAAGCAAACAATCCTAAAGTTTGTATGGAGCCACAAAAGACCCAAAGCAATCTTGAGAAAAAAGAACAAAGCTGGAGGTACCATGCTCCCTGATTTCAAACTGTACTCCAACGTTGTAGTCATCAAAACAGTATTGTACTGGCATAAGGACAGATAGATAAGACAAATGTAACAGAATAGAGAGCCCAGGTGTAAAGCCATGCATATACAGTCAATTACTATGTGACAAAGGAGATAAGAAAACATGGTGGAGAAAAGAGTCTCTTCAATAAATAGTGCTGGGAAAACTTAACAGCTATGTGCAAAAGAAAGGAACTGGATCATTGGCTTACACTGTACACAAAAATACACTACAAATAGATTAAAGATGTAATATAAGACCTGAAATCATAAAATTTCTGGAAGAAAACTTGGGCAGTAAGCTTTTGAACATCAGCATTAGAAAATTTTCTAGATATGACTCTCCAGGCAAGGGGTAACCAAGTGGGACTCCATAAAACTGAAAAGCTTCTGACAGCAAATGAAACCATCAACAAAATGAAAAGCAACCTATTGTATGGGAAATACATTTGCAAACAACATATTTGGTAAGGGGCTAATAGCCAAAGTATATGAAGAACTCATGCAACTCAACACCAAAAAAAACCCAAATGATGCAATTAAAAAATAGCGCACCTGAATAGACATTTTTCCAAAGAAGATAAACATGGCTAACAGACACATGAAAAGATGTTAATCATCAGAAAATGCTAGTCAAAACTGCAATGAGATATACTTCATACCAGTTAGAATGGCCAGTATCAACAAGACAAGAAATAATGAGCATTGGTGAGAATGTAGAGAAAAGGGAACCATCCTACACTGCTGGTGGGATTGCAAATTGGTGCAGCCACTATGCAAAGCAGTATGGTGGTTTCTCAAAAAACTAAAAATAGAAATACCATATGACCCAGCAATTTCAACTTCTGGGAATGTACCCATAGGAAATAAAATAATTAATCTGAAAAGATATATGCATCCTTAAGTTTACTGCAGTATTATTTACAATAACCAAGATATGGAAGCAGTCGAAGTGTCTATCAATAGATGAATGGATAAAGCAAAAATACATGGAATATATATATAAATGGAATATACATATAATATATATAATGGAATATTATTCAGTAATTAAAAAAGAAAGAAATTCTGCCATTTGAGACAAGAGGAATGAACCTAAAGAATAGTATGTTAAGTGAAACAAGTCAGAGAATGATTACTGCCATATAGTTTCACTTATATATGGAATCTGAAAAACAAAACAAAACAGAAATAGACTCATAAATACAGAGAATGTACATTTGGTTACCATTGAGGGGATAGGTGAATAGCTAAAGAGGATAAAGAGGGAAAAACTTCAAATTATAAAATAATTTCAGCACAGGGATGGAAGTATAACATAGGCAACATAGCTCATATTGTAATATCTATGTATGGCAACAGATGGTAACTACTCATGGTATTTAATAATGTATATAATTGATGAGTCACTAAGTCGTTCATCTGAAACCAATATAATATTGTATACCAACTATATTTCAATTAAAAATGACTACAAAAAGTTTATCCAATCAGAGCAGATCCCTGGATTTGTGTTCTGTCTGAGAGGAGAAATTGCTTGGCCTTGTACGTGGCCTGGGTCATGTTATCTTAGCTGCCCCTGGAAACCATTTTGTGATATCAAAGAGAGCCTGCCAGAAAATACCTGATACAGGATTTTTCTAAAGGCATATGCATAATAATTTGCTAATATTTCAGCATAGAGCTGACCATAGAGCTGATTTTATTTAATTGTATATACCCCCTGGTTCCCATCACACTGTTAATTTGAGTTAAAAAGAGTTAAAATATTTTCACCATTTGATGACTGAGGACAGAGGGTATGTGTGTGTGTGCGCGTGCACGCACATGTGCACATTCCAAAACAAATCCTCTTTAACAAATAAAAAATGCTGAGGTTAAGTTCTTCTTTGGCCACAAGAATAATAATAAAACTAAGATAACTCTAGTGTCATGTGATATTCTTATAATAAGCTAACTGGTTTCCAAAGACCTACATGAAAACCATTCCTACTGCTGTACTTAGCCACATCAACATAAAGATTTTCACATATCTTTTTATCTTTATTTGGGGGTGGGGGAATATGAAATGCAGTCTCATCTCTTCTATGTACTAAATGAAATATGAATGGGGCCCTGTGTATATTTCTTCGTATCACCCTTTCAGTCTTTATTTTTCCATGGTGCGTATGTTCACAAATTTTCTTGCCCTGTATTTTCAGGTACGGTAGTTAAAAAATTGACACTATTTTATACAGATGAAAAAAGGCACATTTTACCTGTTGAAACATTTACTTGCTTAAATTGTAAGAATTCAGGATTTAACTCTGTGATATAAGCATTAACTAGTCATCTTTTAAAATTACATAACAAATGAGTGTATAGGGAGTTCTGTGGAGTGCCTTCTTTAGATGAAATATATACACACATCTTCATCTTTGTACACAGCATTTTGGTTGATGTATTTTGGCTTGAAGAGGTTGAGCACTGTCAGGAAATTTAAATAGATATACCTGCCTAGACTGTTATGAAGTGATTAAAACTCCATTATGTTATGAAATTACTTATTCAATTACTATCTGGTGACTGGTCCGAGAAATAAGCTAATAAGAATAAATATTTTACTAAAAATACACTACACTACTTATGTGGGGTAACATCAAATCCTGATACATCACCCACCACTCTCTAGTAACTGTAACTCTTATGTAGCTCTACTAACTATACTGATTCATGAAAGAACACCAGTCACTTTTCAGGACCCTGAAGAATTAAACTTGGCCATTCAGAAAAGAGAGGAAACATGATATCATTCCAAACTGAAATTTTTAATCTCCCAATGTCTCCTTCCAGAAATCACTTTTTATTACAAAGTTATTATTTAATCTTGATGTCTAGGCAGTCATGGTATGAATTAATATTATAGAAGCTTTAAAGAAAAGTTTATACTCTTAAAAATAAATAAAAGTGTGATTCCTGCTCAGTTCTATTGCAATAAATACCAGCCACATTTACTGGCAATGGAATTTTATTTATGATCAAAACTTGTAGAGTTTTCTGGCCATCTTAATAAAGTGGAGATTAGCCACATAAATATTTAAAATCTGGACACATAAATTAAAAGATTTATAATTCCTATTAGCTGCTTGTTATTATTTAATCATTAATTTGAACATGTTTAAATTGTCTTATCTTCTCTTCATACCTTTAAAATTTGAAAATTCGTCCTGGATTTGAGTTAAACACATTCGACAGTAGATAAACAAGGTATTTCTGGTGCAGACCAAACTACATTTCAGATATTTTCTTAAATGTGTTAATCTATAAATTGAGCCCCTAACAAAGTAATGAGATCAGAAATGTCCTACAGAGAAGAACAAGCTAAGTAGAACCAACTTGAGAGGATTACAGTAAATACCATAGCATTATATAATGCCACAATATGACAAAACACTATCAGAAGGAAGCCATTGGTTTTCCAACATTGTTTGCTAGTTCAATTGGTTATGCTTCCTTAGAATGACTAGAATAAGGAAAGAATACTTACAAAATAAATATTCTGTAAACACCCAAAACAGAATAACCCTTTATGTCCATGCAGTGACTTAATCACCATTTTTAAAAAATCAGAATTACTAAAGTAAAATATATTTCAAATAAATTTTAAAAACAGTTTTAGAATACCATGGGATTTATATTAAGCTTTATGTAGCAATAATTTGGTATTTTTAGAAAGCAGAATTCCTTTTAGGTTTCCTAAAAGCCCTTGTAATTTGTTTCTCAAAGATTTTCCTATAAAACGTAACCTAGAATATTAATAAATGTCACTGTCATAGCAATTAACATCCATTAGTCATGAAAGTCAAAGCTGTTAATAAATGTAAATATGTCTCATTCTTCCAGGTCAGAAAATAAACCAATTAAAGATGAAATCAAGGTAAGAGAATTTCAAGCACTGGTCAAGCTCTTAAAATAAAGGTTAAAGTCAACATTTCCTCTATTTAGGTTCAGTTTTCTGGTGTATGAGTTGTTACTTTCTGAAGAGGAGCCACTGTACATACCTCATGTAGAATATCTAGGTCACAAAAGAGGGTAATGTAACATAGCAGACAGATTATTCATTTCTTACAAGTTTGTGATAAAAATGGAAATAATTTAGTTTGTTCCACAAATTCCTATACTCATCAACACCCTGAATTTTAATCTAAAGTTTTTCTCTTTGAGGAAATTTTCTCTTAAGACAATAGAAAACTCTTCACAAATTGATTTCAAGTCAGAGACTCTATTGATTTTATGATAAAGTTGTTTCTTAACAATAATATTCCTTATACTACTGCTATTATTTATAATACAGTCTTGTATAGGCAAAAAAGATCTACAAAAATGTTTATTTCCATTAATTTTGAAGTAGAAGACTTAAATAATATTTTCTTATGTCACAAGAACACACTATTAAAAATCATTTTGGTAGAAAAAACTTTAAAGTCAGAATTTTATTTAGTTTTACATAAAGTATATTATTCTAGCAACAAAACTTAGAATTAGGAGTGTGTTTTATTTAAAGCATTATTTCAAGATCAATGCCAGAGGGTTTGACAGAGAATTTCTGGATTCTATTCATCTTTGATGCAGTGAACACAAAGTCATATAAAATTGAACTCTACTTTTATTACTTCTACACCTACCCTTATCTTTTTTACAGTGAATGACCTTGCTACCCATTTCAGTAAGAAAGTACATAACCAGTGCTACCCTTTTCCTAAATCTGAACCCACAATTTCTCTGTTCTGTCATAATGTAAGAAATGTCTTACCAAGTCAGCTCCTCCACTTATGGGCTGACCCCTCACCCAACTACTTTTTCAGGGACTGTTACTTCATTGACTCTGTTCCACCTCAACTTTTCCTACCCTACTGGATCTCACCGAACCACTTACAAACAAACCTCTCATTTTTAAAAAGAAAAAACAATCAACAAAAATAACAAAAATAGGCTAATATGATGTCATATCCACCTCTAGCTTTGCACTATTTTCTCCTCTTCACAGAAAATATGTCTGTAGAGAATCAACTCCATTACTTCACTTAGCATCCACTCATCCATATCATTCTAATATTCATTTTCAGAACTTCCATTCAAACGCTGTTGATTAAAGTCATCAGTGATCTCTTACTACAAGCAAAGATCATATTTTCTCTCTTCTTGTAGCCTAGAGGCTCTCACTGGGGACAATTTTGCCTCCCACAGCCCCCGGGGACAATGGGCAATGTCTGGAGGCATTTTTGGTTGTCAAAACTGGGAGTTGTGGTACTATCGGCATCTACTGGGTAGAGATCAGGGAAGTTGCTAACATCCTTCAGTGCATAGAACAGCCCCCCACAAGAAAACATCATCTGGCTCCAAAGTTCAATAGTGGGGAAGTTGAGAAGCCCTGAACATCTCAACCTTTCAACAGTATTCCATATTATTTTCCATATGAATATTCCATATTCAACAGTATTCCATTGTAAACACTTATTCCATTGTTTATTATCTGTATCTCACACAAAAAACGTAAGCCTAATTAGGATCAGGCTTTAACTGTCTTTGTATTTTTCCACTGTACTCATTGTATATAGAAAAATGACTTGTCCCAGATTAGGCAGATAATTTATGCATTTCATAATTAATACTTCTTTCACATGGTTATTGCTTTATTTAGCAAACTACTTAAATCTCGGGCTGCTGGTAAAATAGATTGGTTTCCCCCTTGCTGAAGTTTACCTGACTTAAGCACTTCCTACACAATGTCTCTCAAGTAGTTAAAGGTGATGTTCTTGTTGATTCCCATCCTTCCCTGCACCTATAAGCTGGGAGATGAGAAAAGCTGTAGACTCAAGGCTTCCTTGGAGAATTAGAACTTGATGTAACTAAAGAAAAACAGACCTCAAGGTAGCTTGGATTCAGGTCTGTTATTATTAATATTTATGAGCACTTTAGGTTATTACAGCATTTTAGGCTAAATAGGCCTTTCTGACCTGTTCAGGAATCTCAATCATCATTTAACATTTGGAATCATTTGTTTGTTAAATGTTTCCGTTGATTAAATGGATCCCAAGTCTAAGGAAATAACTTCCGAATGAAATTAAGAAACCTAGTCTTCTGAACTTTGATAACCATTTATAGTAGAAATCTCAAAGAAATTATCAGGAAAAAAAATTGTGAATAATGAAAAGATCAACATTGATAAACACTGTTTTAGATAATAAAAATAATATGAATTTCCTTCTCACTATCAAATAACACAAATATAAATAATACCTGGTAAAACTATTCATACATAATCTTCATGAAGAAGTGAATTAATTGTATTTCAAAAAGAAACCACTGTTGTTTTCTAATATCCAAGATATTATTATAATTATTGCATGTAAACTCATGTAATTCTTACATCCAATTTTTAAACCTGTATTAAGCTTTATTTTTGGTTATTCTCAATAACCATTTAGAGCCTGCTCCTTAGACAGAGTTCATATATGCACATCTTGGGGATGCACATAAAGCACGATGGAGTATGCTGTAACAATAAAATGTTGCCATTCCTTTCTGCCTCACATATTTTAGATTACCACTTGCTGTCAACAATGTAGAAAAGTATTTTGTTTAAGCAATAAGTTTTAAATTCTTACTGAGAACAGTAGTAAACAGTAATGATTTTACCTTAGACTGTATCAAACATTCTCATGTATTCACTACCCAAATTATACCCTTCAAGTTCAAAATGAAATAGATGAAATAACACCTTTAGATAATGAGGGTTCAAGAGAACATCCTCAATGAGTTTTCAAGGCCTAGTTTACATTAAAAGATGGGCACATTTCATTTGTCTGCACTTCTTTTTATGAGTTATTAATCACTGCAGATGAAAAAAAAATAACAAACAAACATTTTCCCTCAGTAGTTCGAAAGTCTGTCCACCTGTATCCACTGAAGCAAATGTTCCAAACAAAAATTTTATTGGTGAAAAGGGAGGGCTTTTTGCTGTATTATCAGTTCTGTATATGAACCTGCCCTAGAGAGCTCTTACTGACATTGGACAGCCTCGCTGAACACTGAATGCTTTGGGCGTTTTAGCAGTGTGAAAATACCCAATACCACACAAAGTAGGACAACAATAGGTTTTACCCACCAAACGTTCAGAGTCTACTGAAATGTATACAGAAAATTTTTTTGTGTTATTGCTTATGTCAAATAGCATCAGCCACAAAATTTTATTGGCTTCCTGGGATTCATGTAATGAATAAGGAAGGATGGAGTCAATCAAGGGGTTATTTGATACAACATTTTTACATTTTCAAAGCATCTGGGAGCTGATCTTTGTTTCTATGGTTCTTTGTGAGGTAGTGTTATGGTGTCTTTTCTGGATAGACAAGTCCCAGTCCCCAAAAGATGACAATTTCGTCTCCTAAGTGTCTGCAAGTGGAGAAGAGTGATCAAGCGGCACAGCCGCGCTGGAGTTACTCCCACTGGCATGAGGACGCCTGAGACAGCTCCTGGCTGAATCCCACAGGCCAGATCTGAGCCCATGAAGAGAGAAAAATCAGTTGGCTGCAAGGAGTTTCACCAAATGATCAGCTTTCCAAAGGAACATCACCCACATTATGAATTGTGGGTTTTGCCTATGAACACTCTGATGTAAGAGTTTTAATTTAGAAGGTAGGTAGGATACAATTTTAACATTTTTTCTTTAGGCAATTATTAATAGTGCCCCCTTTTACTTTCAAAAGTGTCTCTCTCCAGCTTGGAAGATTAGTGATATGTGGCCATCCTATTTAATAGAAATGTTCGACTTTTGTTACTGATGAAAAAAAAAAACTTTTTCCAAATAAAAAAAAACTTTTTCCAAATATTAACATGCTACTTGAGAAATTAACCAAAGAATACTAAAAATTATAAAATGTGAGCAAAGAGATACTAGTACAAATGCAAAATTCCTGAATGAAACACTGATTTTTTTTTTCATTTGCTGTTATTGATCATTATTAAATATTCTTGCTACAGACTTTAAAACCAGTTACTGCATAGCTGAGTAGCTCGGACCTGTTGCTTAAGCTTATCTGTGAAATGGTAAATAGTGTTTTGAAGATAAAATGAGTTCGTTTATATAAATTACTTCTAACATGCCTGGCACATAGTGCTATATATAAGACATAGATATAATTATTAATAATAAATTGGTAAATTTGGCAAAATCAGTGGATGACTCTTTCAGTGAATTAGCTTAAGAAAAAATGTTTTCTAGAAAATCTATTTTCTAATACCTGGCCTACAATATGTGCAGTGTATCCCTAGGGATTCACAGAAATCTGAATTTTTACAGTTAATTTAACCTTATTTGTTTGTATCCACAGGATCTTGAGATCTACGGAAATACGAATCTCTTTATTTTTCTTCCCCCTGGGCAGGCACATGATAACCAGTATTTACAGAACATTCTCCCATGTTCAAATGGGTATTTTGTATCTGATTATCTCCAAGCCAGTGAATACCTCTCTTACAGAAATACATCTTCTGGACGTTTCTTCACAGATTTTAATTCAGAAAACAGAGTCAAAGTATTCTCCTTGTTCCCTGAGAAACTTTTCCTTCTCAGTCAGCGAAAACATCATCAGCATGCTGGGAAGTGAGCAATTCAGGCCATAAAGTAGAACACACACAACTATTATGATCTGCTTTGCAAAATCAGCTTTGTGCATCAGACTTATCATAGACCTCAGAGATCATGTGCCAGTGTATATTAGAAAAAAACCCAAGTCGATATTCATTGGCCATATGTACAAAAATAAAATATGTTTGCTAAATGATGGTGCTGATCCATCTCCAATCTGTCTTTACTGGCCATCCTGCAGCTGCTATGTCATTTCAGCCTTGTCATCACTCACTTGGACCACTTCATCACTTACTACAGACTTTTTTCCTTCCTCCTCTCTTCCCTCCTTCAGCCATCGAAGAATAGGTTCCTTTAGATAGCAATCATTACTCAGGAACCAAAAAATAGTGAATAAAAATCATGTACCTTCCATAAAAAATATTAAAAATCTGTCTACGGCAAGAAAAGATCCATTTCTCAGCTAGCTGGTCAGTTCCAGCCATCTCCTGTGTGCTGTCCGCTCACCAAATGTTATTTTTCTAAAACTCACCTCTGTTCTGCCCTAGTTATAAAATTCTGATGATTCCCCCAGGGGCTTCAGGATAAAATCAAAAGTCCTCATCACAGTATAAGACTTCACAATCTGCTTCGGGTTTATCTTTCCAGCCTTAACTCTAGCCACATCAAACTATGTGCCAGTCTTCTCTCTTCTAAGACTTGAATAACTCTTTCCTTTTTCTGTCAACCTGATTCTCCATTATTTGCAAAACTATTCCTCATTCTCCAGAAATTATTTTTTTGTAACTTTCATGTTGAAGTTTTCTCGGATTCTCCCAGTTATAATCAACCATTCCTTCCTCCCAGTTTCCACTGACTGCACATACTTCCATTTGGTACTAAAAATAACATATTATGTATTTTCTCTCATAGAGGAAACTCTGAAAAACCAAAAATCATGGTTTACTGTGGGGGAATTTGTTGCATTTCCTCATTTGTGTTGCAATGCTGGCAGATAGTAGATGATTGATAAATACTTGTCAAATAAATTAATAAATTCTAGTCAAACTTCAAACATCAGCCATACGTTGCATTTTCCATGAAGTCTTTACCTAACCCCATCTGCTCCCCTTGATACAGAATTCCCATAAACTCAAAAGACATCACCTATTCTTCTCTCTTAACAGTTTGTTCACAAAGTATTAGAGAAAATTTTATGGATACCAGAAAATGATGTATTGCTCGAGGTCCTCTAACTAGTCAATAGTGAGGTGAAACTAGATTTCAGAAATCTCCTTCGTGCATGCCTGGGCTTATAAGTCTCATAGGAGTCAACCTCAAAGAGAGTAATGAAGTCACCGTTCTGTCCAACTGGAAAATTCCCTGCACCTGATCATTCAGTGCTAGGCAACAGAGCACAGTTGTATCAACTAACACTGTATTCCTTTGAGTTTCTATTGAAAAAAGACTTGGGAAAAAAAAAAAGATGTGGCTCAGAATTGAGGGTTTGGAGTAGAAAAGCAGGGTGAGGTCACAATAAATTCATCATGCTTTACAGGGGAAAATACATAACAGTCTTTCAGGAATTCTTAGGATCTTGCAGTAACAAAGGAAAGGCATTCCCTGGCACCCAGTACCTTCCCTTGGCATTCATAAGCTAAGGAAAACTTCCAATAAACTGGACAGTGGAGTGAAAATGTATAGTAACAGGACACCTGTCACTCACTGTTGAAGACTTCTAAGGCCTCAAGGGCAGGTGTTGATCTCTGTCTATCTGCCCAGATCATTTCCTTTTTGGCAACTTCTCATATTTCTTACTGTCCTTCACTATCTCACCTCCCATTTCATCCTCTCATCTTACCCATTTTTCCATGCCCGAGAAACATACACCTTATTGTTTATCTCAAGACTTCCTTAACTTCCATTGAAATATCAAAGCAAGTCTACTTAAAGACATTTAGGTAGTTTCATTAAGACATACGAATGAATATTTTCACCAACATGATAATATTTCAATTCCTATTGTGTTTTTTTCAAACTTAGTAACTTTTATTTTTACCAAAGTATAAATTTTGATGCTTTTCAAATAGTTGTTGTTTATGTACACAGGCTATGGAAATAAGTCAGACACCAGATTATAAACCTTTCAAGACGATAGTAGTGGAGGTGTTTTAGAAATGAATATGTACTCAACAGGAAAAAATGTTAGTATATTTAGAATGTTTAAATATAAATATGAACACTTAAAATGAGCCTCAAAATACACCAAACATCCTGTTCTTATCATTGTTTTATCGCTTCATGGCTTAGTCTTCTGACAAGCATAAAAACATAGGTATATTAACCCTCAGCTGCCATAGATTTGCAAGATGATTTTGTTTTAATAAACTATAACTATTAGAGCAGTGAGTAATCACAAAAGGGGAGAGAGTCCTGCCATATTACTTTCAGAGTCAATTTCTAGGATAGTTTTTATTATTATATCCTAGAATTTGGCTCCATTTGAAAACGATCGGGAAACCTTGGTAATTGTCTTACTTATTTGTGTTGAAAAAGATGTAATTCTAGTATTATAGTCAAATCCATTTATTAAAAACTGAAAACACCTCTGGATAAGGAACAAAGTAATAAATCTCTGATGGGGAATGTTATAATTTTAGAAGAGGAGAGTCAGGACTGGTGAGCAAGGCAAAAATCATCACTGAATCATTAGGAAAGTCAACATTTACTAAGAGTGATCAGACAATGTTCTAAGTACCAAAAAAAAAAAAAAGAAAAAAAAGGAAAAGACAAAAAAGAAAAAAGAAATAAAGGAGGAGAAAAAAATAAGCGTTACCTTGCAGTAAATAGAATATTTTTAACAGTGCCATTCTATAAACATTTTTTTTTTTTTATGACAGGGGAAATGATTTTAGCAAAATGCCTTCTGGCACATTTTTATAAGTAAATAATGGATTTTGCATAAGCGTATTTTACTGTTGAGTTACTGCTTCTATTCTGCATTCACATTTTAGAGGTAGGGTGAAAGGAAAGTAGGTTACAGGGGTGAACTTCTAGACAGAGGTTGGCCATAAAGTCAGTTAACTGTTTTTCCAATAATTAGTGGCCTCTAGGGGGACATAATTGAAATATATAAATTTCTAGCATTGTGGTTTCCAGCGAAAGCTACTCTTTATAAGACTGAAACAACCAAATAAAAATACACACTTTTAGCAAAAGAGGACCCCAATTTTATGATTTAGAGATGTTTTAAAACAAATAAATAAATGAGGCTTAAGGTATGATTTGCAGTCATATCCAATACTGTAAAAACTAACTTTAGGAAAAGATAGAGATCGATGTTCAGGAAATTTAATACACTTGATTCACAGATTAAAAGTTAACCACAAACCAAAGTCTTGCTTGTTTTACAAGAGATGAAAGATATCAATGCTTGGGACCACTAATTTTGATTCAGTAATAGAACATAGTTACTATGCTTGTAGGGGAGAAGTAGCTGTATACACACACACACACACACACACACACACACACACACATATAATGTAAATAACTAATTGTCTTACATTCCAAGTAGTGAGAGCTCTTGCCTACAGTTAGGTAGTATCTGTCTTCAGCAGTTAACTGCGCCCTCAATTTTTATTGTCAGTACATTAGAGTCCAGTACACAGTAGGGATCAATAAGTATTTGTTGAATGAATGAAAATGAATGAAAGCATACTGCTTAAGACAAATCAGCCAAATAAAGAAAATATAAGTAATTTAGAACAACAGATCAGAAATCAGTAATTCTGAATGTTTCCATGTGTTGCATTTATTTTTGCTTGTTTTTTTCCCCTCACTTTGTACACCTTGTATTTTCTCACTTACATCATTGCAGTATTAAGTAATAGTCTCAGGACCTCCCAGAGCAGAACCCATATTTTCTTTATTTCAATAATTTTAGAGTCTAGCAGCTAAAACATCATAGATGTGGGACTATGTGGGGCATAAACACTTATAGGAATATATAGTATAACTTTTAATACATTAAAAATACTGGCATTTCACATCCTTTGAGACTATGAATATATGGCATGTGCTATATTTAAAAAGTTAATATCCAATTCTGACATTATTTCAGTTTTAAAATTTAATATAAACCAAAGACATGTTCAAAGAATGAAAATAAATCAATCATTGGGAATATCTGTTCTGGTTTACACAAGCCAATCACAAATAATTCATTTTATACTAATCTACATCAACATCCTTTCCTACCCTAAAAAACAAAAGGATCTAAAAATTGCATAAGGCTCTTCTTAAGCTTGAAGAGACATCTTTCACCTATGAACATTTCTTTGGCTCTGTAATTCATTTATTCATTCACTCTCTTATTCATTTGTCAGAATTTACAGAGTCAGTTATGCACTGTGATAGGAATGAGTCTCCTGAATATGAAACAGACATGGAAACCATTCTCCAGAAGCTAATGGACTTAGCTGGAGTGAAATATCTACAATATGGAATCAGCAAAAATATAAGATGTTGAGTTTAGCTAAACTACTCCCTGGTATTGCTACCTCAGCATGTGTTCTGTGTGGCTAAGAGGACTGTCGAGGCTTTTTTATCTCATTGATAAGGATTAATATTTCATTTTAATAATCATGTCCATGATGTACACTTACAATTATTGCATTTATTTTCTGTAAATGCAGCACTTAATTTTTTTATATAATTGTAACTGATATAAAATATTATATTGGTTTCAAGTATACAACATAGTGATTCAACAGTTACACACGTTATTAAATCCTCATCCCAGCTAGTGCCGTTACTATCTGTCAGCATAGAAAGATGTCACAGAACCCTGTTACAGACTATGTTCTCCATGCTGCCCTTCCATCGCCATGCCCAACTTGTATTATGATTGAGGTTTTGTGCCTCTTTATCGCCTTCAACCACCCCACTTATCCACTCAAACACCTCCCTGATGGTAATGAACAGTCACTTCTCAGTGTCTATGAATCTACTGCTATTTTGTTCATTTTATTTTGTTTTGTTTTTATATTACACAAAAAATGAAATTGTATGGTATTTGTTTTTCTATGCCTGGCTTATTTCACTTAGCATAATACCCTCTAGGTCCATCCATGTTGTTGCAAGTAGCAGTATCTCTTTCTTTTTTCTAGCTGAATAATATTCCATTACATATATGTACCACCTCTTTTTTATCCATTTATCTGTTGATGGACCCTTAGGTTGCTTCCATATCTTGGCTATTGTAAATAATGCAGTGATAAACATAGGGGTGCTTATCATTTCAAATCATCCATTTTGTTTTCTTGGAGTAAATTCCTAGGAGTGGAGTTGCTGGGTGGTATACTATTTTTAGTTTTAGTTTTTTAAGGAACCTCCATACTGCTTCCCATAGTGGCTACATTAATTTACATTACCAGCGACAGTGTAGGAGGGTTCCCTTTTCTCCACATCCTTACCAACACTTGTTATTACTTGTCTTTAGGGTAGTGGCCATTCTGACTGGTGTAGGGTGATATCTCATTGTGGTTTTGATTTGCATTTCCCTGATAATTAAAAATGTGGAGCATCTTTTCCTGTGCCTGTTGGCCATCTGTATTTCTTCTTTGGAAAAATATTTGTTCATGTCCTCTGCCCACTTTTTAAATCACATTGTTTTCTTGGTGTTGAGGTATACAGATTCTTTAAATATTTTGGTTGTTAACCCTTTATCTGATAAATCATTTATGAATATATTCTTCCATCTTGTAATTTGCCTTTTTGTTCTGTTGAGGGGAATAGGTCATGCTGATGGTCAAGAGATTTTTATTTATGTTTTCTTCTAAGGGTTATATGGTTTAATGTCTTATATTTTGAACTTTATTTTGAGTTTACTTTTGTATATGTAATCCAGTATCACTTTCTCACATATAGCTGTGAGTTTTCCCACAACAGATATGCATGAATTTATTTCTGGGCTCTCTATTCAATCCATTTATCTATGGGTCTGTCCTTGTGCCAGTACCATACTGCTTTGATTACTGTACATTTGTAGTATAGCTTGAACTCAGGGAGTGTAATACCCCCAGCTTTGTTCTTCTTCCTCAAGGTTACTTGGCTATTCAGGGTCTTTCATGGTTCCATATGAATTTTAGGATTATTGGCTATAGTTCTTTGAAAAATGCCATTTGTATTTTGACAGGGCTTGCACTGAATCTGTAAATTTCTTGGGCACAATGGCTGTTTTGATATTACTTCTTCCTATCCATGAGCATAGGATAGATTTCCATTTATTGATGTATTCTTCGATCTTTCATCAGTGTTTTGTAGTTTTTAGAGTACAGGTCCTTCACCTACTTGGTTAGGTTTATTCCTAAACTATTTTTGTTTTTTTGTTTTTTTTAGTGCAACTCTAAATAGAATTGTTTTCCTGATTTATCTTTCTGCAAGTTTGTCATTAGTATATAGGAATGCAACAGACTTCTGTATATTGATTTTGTACCCTGCAACTTTCCTGAATCCAGTCATTAGTTCTCACAGTTTTCTTTGGTGGAATCTTTAGGATTTTCTACGTATATATGTAGTATCATGTCATCTGCAAATAGTCAGTTTCACTTCTTCCTTACCAGTTTGGATGCCTTTTATCTCTTTGTTTTGTCTAATTACTGTGGCTAGGACCTCCAGTACTATGTTGAATAAAAGAGGTGAGAGTGGAAATCCTTAACTTGTTCCTGATCTTAGAGGAAAAGCTTTCAGCTTCTTGCTATTGAGTAAGGTGTTAGCTATGGGTTTCTCATATATGACCTTTATTATATTGAAGTACATATCCTCTATACCCATTTTGTTGAGAGTTTTATCATGAATGGATGTTAAATTTTGTCAAATGCTTTTTCAGCATCTATTGAGATGATCACATGGTTTTTACCCTTCCTTTTTTTTAATGTGGTGTACCACATTGATCGATTTATGAATATTGTATGATCCTTGCATTCCTGGAATAAATCCCATTTAATCATAATGGGTGATCCTTGATATATTTTTGAATTCAGGTTGCTAAGTTTATTGAGGATTTGGGTATCTATATTCATCAGGGATATTGGCCTACAATTGTCTTTTTTTGTACTGTCTTTGTCTGGTTTTGGTATTAGAGTGTTGCTTGCCTCACAGAACGAGTTTGTAATTATTCCTTCTCTTCAACTTTTTTGGAATACTTTATGTAGCCCCCTCATGCACACACATGCCCTGAATAGCAACCACAGAGTCACAAACAAATTGAAGTGCCTGCTGACTTCCTCAACAAACCCTGTGAGCAACTGCCTCCCCTACCTCCTAGTACTTGCATGCCTTTTGTGTTTCTTAGATAAGACCTCTGTGGGACTTACCAAAACCCAACTGTTTTGATTTGCATTGACCAATCTGCCCTTAGTCTGGGACCCCAAAGCACTTTACCCATGAGCCATAGTAAAGGAAGAATACCAGGTCTTGTCACTCCATCTATCGACATCTTGTCCTGACCTCCCCAAAAGGCCCCTTGAGATGTGCCCTGTATCTCCTCCAGGACCTGTGAGTAATATACTCCTCTATTTCAATTTCTCTCGTGGTCTGTTGTTGAACTGTGGCTCATCATCTGGCAGCGTATGCTCCACTTAACAAATGACATAAGGTTATAAACTCAGAGAAGTGAGGACAGGAGGAAAGGGAAACATAAGGTACATAGGAAACTATGATAGTTCCATAGGAAATCTATCTTTTTATACAGAATTAAAGAATGAAAAAAATCGATATGCAATTTGAAAAGTGCAGGGAGGCAGACATACACTTAAAAAAGATTATAGCTCATTTTTTCTTTTATTTTGAGAATTACTACTAATTAAATATTTCTGAAATACGAATGGAATCATGAGTGAAAATTTTCTGGGTAGATTTCTACACCCTGGAGTACATAAGAGTCTTCAACAATGAGTAACAGGTGTCCTCATTGAAAGATCAGCCTGGAAACTGTGTGAGAAGGATATGAAGGAAAGACATAAAGAACAAAGAGAGTCTTTGAATTTTCAGTTAGGTAATTTTCTTTAGTTAATACAGGAAGAACAGACTGATGTAGTTGGTGTGATGTTACCCTTCATCACACTGTAAGGATGGGTTATTAATATTTGAAGGAACCCAATCTTTAACACACATTCCAAAGGAAGCTTTATAAATACTTCACACAATACCTAATCTGTAGCAGACATTGAACTAACTAGCATAAAGGATCTAGACATTAAATCGAGGAAGGGGAATTCCCCCATTGGAGGAATGGGTAGTGGTCCAGATACATAGCTAGCAGAATTCCACAGGCCATTGCTCCTCTGTGAATACTGTATGAGGAAATGACAAGACCAAGAGTTTGCTGTACTTGGAGCAGTGCCCTAAATCTAGAACTCTACTGAAGCTTCCTTTCCTTCACTTCAGGAAGAATCCTGTCTATTGATCCAATAAAAGTTTGCCTTCTCCTGAGGCCATAATACTGCTGCATTGATTCCAGGGGTGTTGCTTATAAGAGTGCTCAAGGAGAGAAAAGAAGTTGCTGAGTTTTCAGGAACATGTATGAAATTTAGCTCTTTTTCCTAATAAGTTTCTGTGTGTATAGCAAATTTTGGTCTGGTACATAATTTCATTGTAAGAGACCAGAGACAGTTTTTAGAGACAAGTCTTAGAGTCACTTCCTACCTGCTAAGCACCAGAAGCTACCAGTATGTACCAAGGAACCTGATAATTCCTAAAACAACACAAACTTACATCAGGCTATTTGATAAAGCATATGAACAACACTTACGGCTCAGCAAAGGTAATGGCAGTGGGTCTGTAGAAGAAGGAATGGTTTTAAGAGAGATATATTAAGCAGAATCAAAAGAACTTGATGACATTGAATATTGGACGTAAAAATAAAGTCTACTAAAGTTAGTGTCAGTCACAACTGAGGAGGAAATATATTTGAAGAAAGAGGTCTTGAGCATTGTATTACATTGTTACTTTTGTAACTGTGGCTTTTGTAATAAATAATCACCAAGTTGGTGATTTAAAACAATGGAAATTTATTCTCTCACAATTCTGGATGCTAGAAATCAAGTTTCAGCAGAGTTTCACTCTCTGCAGAGGTTTTAGTTAAAAATGCATCTCTTGCTATTTCCAGTTTCTGGTGGCTGCCAACATTTCTTGACGTGAAGCTAAATCACTCCAATCTCTTCCACCATGGTCACATCGTCTTCTCCTCTGTGTCTAATGAATCTCTCCCTCCCATCAGGACACTTGTTCTTGTATTTAGGGCCCACCCAGATAATCCAGGATATTTTCCCATTTTAAGATCCTTAAATTAATCATATATACAAAGATCATTATTCCATATAAGGTAAGAACTACAAGTCCAAGGAGTAGGACTTGATATTTTGGGGACTATTAGACAGACTACTACAGACATATTTTATTTTAAGTGGCTGTAGGAAATTCTAGGGGATATATCTGGTAAGTAGATGCATACGGATCTAGAGCCATGAAATAGAAAGCAGGATCATCTGCTGAGAGAAGACAGGTCTGGTGAAACTGGATTCTTGATATTATGAATTAAGTAGCTGCAGGGGAAAAATGGAAGAGAGTGCTAACTAGCTGCTAAGCCGTGTTTTGAATAGAAAGAAAGACAGTAGCAAATATGACACTGACAATAATCTAATGAGCTGGAAAAATGTTTTAGAGTCATCCTCAGATAGCTAGCTACAGGAATCAAGATGACAAGTAGCTGGATTAATTGTGAGCTCGAGTCTGGTGAGCGTTTGTGGAAGAAAACATGAGTGAACAATGGAGTTAAGGGCATTGATCAAAGGTGGAAAAAAGTGTTGGGTAATGAGATTTAGGCTGGATTCTGGAGAAGCAAATGAAGTCAGCAGAATGCTGAGACATTTGGGGAAAAGAGTTAAAAATAGGATTAATAAGAATGAAAGGGTCAAAGTTTATGCCAGAGAGATTTATTATTTCCAAGGGAGAATAATCAGTTGCATAGGATACAAGGTAATGGATGACTGGGTAGTGTGGATGTTGAATATTGTTGTTGGATAGGAGAAAGAAGTGAGAGGATATGTGCAGTCATTCTCAAGCTTTACTGTGCCTGAACATTGTCTGCAGAGATTAGTATTTCTGATTCTACATCTGAAGATTCCAATTCAATAGATCTAGTGTGAGATATATAAATTCACCTCTTTAACTAAAATGATGTGGATGGAGGTGGCAGGCATATCGCACTTTGAGAAACTACCAGAGGATATTAGAATTATAAGTTACATAAATATTGTTGATAGGAGTAGTATGAAAGCAGGATTTTAGATGAGAGAAAAAGCATTTTAACAAGTCCTCAATGCAGATGAATGATAAAGAAGTCAGTAAACAATAGAATAAACAGTAATACAGCTAAGAAGCATTGGATACATGAACAAAAATGAACATGAGGGTTTTCCATGAGGATAGAAGTAGAATGGGCTGAGACAAATAATGGGGATCAAGGAAATGCCCACACTATTCCTGCATAGGAAAAGAAAACGAAAAATGTGTTGTCTTTACACAAGGGCCTTTCAAGACAAGTTTTGTCTTCAAGAAAGAGCCAAGTTCAAATAAAGGAATAATATTGTCACTTGTATGTGTGGAATTATCCCGAAAGACAATGTTACTCACGTTTCATCTCCCATATTCTCTTTGACGATGAAAGGAATTAAATACAGCTTTCAAAATTATGTTTATTTCTTTTTTGACTTCAAATTTGAGATATCAGTCTATAGAAATGTATCTTAATAGCATATTTCATTTCAAAAATCAAGTTATTATATGAATGTATAGTTTTATAATACATTTAAATGAATAATTCTGATAATTACAACATTGTTTTTCATTAAATAGAAAAACTTTATAACATAAAGAATATATTGATACACATACATTTATATATTTTCACCTTTAAAACTAATAATTTGCACTTTTATTGTTCATAAAAAAGTTGAGGAGAGAGGGGAAAAGATAGCAGACTAGGAAGCCAAGGTGGAAACCTCCTCCCCCCCACACACACCAGGAAAGCACCAACAGTAAATACAACTAAGCCTGAAAACAGCCTGAAGACTGTAGAACAGACCACCACACCTGGTGAGGGAAAGAGCACACAGAGAGGGATAAAGTGGCAGAGCCATGATCAATCAGGACCCCAGAGCGTCTGCCATCCCAGCAGGAAGAACAGAGTAGGGCAGGGATAGGAGCTCAGGAACTCCGCATACCTAGGCCTGAAGATCTGCTTTGGGAACACAAGTACACACTGCATGGGGTTCTGGTGACCAGCAGGACTGGACACCAGGGAAAGCTGGAACACTCTGGGAGGGTGAGACTACAGCCTCTTGTGGAAGACAGGCATACACCATCAGTTCCCCTGAGACTCAAACAGAGGTGGCAGTTTGAAAGACTTGCCAGGAGCAGAAGGGGTGTCAGAGGGACAAGGGCTGGACAGAGCTCTCTCTGTGAAGGAGAAAGGTCAGGAGGAAGACCCTTCCTTAGTTCTCCCTCAGTCCAACAGATTGTGCACTCTGGGGATCCCCAAATGTTTCATCGCCCTCACAAGTGGCTCACCACCAAGGCACTTTCCTGTACATTTGGCCACCTACCTGCCTGGCTCATCAGCATAAGACTTTGCTGTCTGGTAGGCAGATGCAGGCTATCTCAGCTTTCTTGGTCGTGTCCCAGCCCATGTAGGGAGGTACCTGCAGGAGCCATCTCCAAGCAATCCTTCCTCCTCATGGGAGACCCAGTCTGATACACACATCCTGCTGCAGCATCCATGAGATCACACAACTTGCCACTGCCTCTTGCCTGCCCCAGAGCCACATGACCACTGCCACCCACCCCTTTAACCCAGCAGCCCAACCAAATCTGCAGGGCAAGCAGAGGGCGGTCCCATTCACAACAGTTGCAGCAAAAGCCACTTCTCTGATCAAAAAGTGTAGGCTGAAGCAAACTACATTCCATGGGGGACTGAGATAAAGCAATGCCAGCAGATAGGCAGAAAGGCAGCTCCTCCCATTGCCCACCAGTGGCAACTGGGGATCCACTACAAAGAGATCCAGGCACTGGTGAGTAAAGAGTCTCAAGCCTCTGGGCAACACAGGATGGCTTCCTCATAAAGTCATTATTCTCTAGACCAAGAAGCATAGCAGATGCATCTTACACAAAAGAAGAAACATGGAAACCCTGAAAAAATGAAAACGTAGAGGAATATGTTCCAAACAAAACTATAGAACCATACACAAGAAAGAGAGCTAAATGAAACAGAGATTACCCTCTTCTTAATAAAGAGGTCAAAGTAGAAGTCATAAATATGTTCACCGATCAACAGAAAAGTATTGAGGATCTCAGGGAGGACTTCAACAAAGAGAAGAGCTGAAAAAAAGCCACTGAGGGATGAAGAATACAGTAACTGAAATAAAATATACAATGGAGGGAATGAAAAATAGATTGCTAATACGAGAGGAGACAATCAATGAGATGTAAATTAGAGAACAGGAACACAACAAGTAAAAAGAACCTCTAAAAATGAAAGAATTCTAAGAGAGCTCTGTAAAAACTCCAAAGGGAATAACGTTCACATAATAGGGGTACCACAAGAAGAGGGAGACAAAGGAATAGAAAGTCTCTTTGAGGAAATAATTGTTGAAATGTCCCCATTCTGGGGAAAGAAATATACAAGGTCATATATAGAACTGCAGAGAATACCTAACAAATGTAACACCATGAAGACAACATCAAGACATATACTAATTAAAATGGCAAGGATTAAAGATAAGAAGTGGGTATTTAAAACAGCAAGAGAGAAAAAAGAAGATTACTTATAAAGGAAACCCCATTAAGTTATCAGTAGACTTCTCAGCAGAAATATTATAGGCCAGAAGAAAATAGCATGAAATATTTACCATATTGAAACAGGACCTTAAACCAAGACTCATATACCCAGCAAGATTATTGTTCAAATTTGAAAGCAAAATTAAACATTTCCCAGGAAAATGAATGCTGAAGGAATTTATAATCACTAAACTGGCATTATTGGATATGTTAAAGGGACTTCTGTAGATGTAAATGTTCTTAAGCTTAAATGCTTTTCAGCAGTGAAAATAAACTCACAATAAAGGTAGTAGACCAATTATTTACCAAGCAAGTATGAAATTAAAACAAAAGAAAACAAAAGTAGTAAAACCAACTATATACAAAATCAATAAAGGATACACAAAAAATGTGGTCATAACATCTAATACATAAAGTGTGGAGGACAAAGAAGAAGAAAAAAGTACTTTAAAATGTATTTGAAATAAATCAATTATCAACTTTATATAGGCTGCTATATAGTGAGGAAGCTATCTATTAATCTTATAGTAACCACTAACCTAAAACCTATAATAGATACACAAAAAATTAAAAAAGAGAAATCCAATCACAACACTAAAGAAAACCATCAAATAATAAGAGAAGAGTATAACAGAGGAAGAAAGAACAGAGATAAACTATCAAAACAGTTAATAAAATGGCAGTAGGTACATACCTACCAGTAATTACCTTAAATGTAAATGAAATGAATGAACCAATCAAAAGACACAGAGTGGAAGAATGGATAAAGAAACAAGACCCATCTATATATACTGTGTACAAGAGACTCATTTCGGACCCAAAGACATACACAGACTAAAAGTGAAGGGATGCAAAAAGATATTTCATGCAAATAATAGGGAGGAAAAAGCAGGAGTAGAAATACTTAAAGTGAATAGACTTCAAAACAAAGAAAGTAACAAGAGACAAAAAAGGATATTAGATAATGTAAAAGGGATAAGTCCAACAAGAGGATATAAATAATACTACTATCTGTACATCCAAAACAGGAGTCCCTAAATATGTAAAACAAATACTAACAGAATTAAATGGACTTGATTTGAACACACCACTCACATCAATAGACAGATTAATTAGACAGAAATTATGTAAGGAAACAGAGGCACTGAACAACAAATTAAAACAGATTAATTTAACCAATATCTACAGAACACTCTGCCCAAAAGCAGCAGGATACACATTTCTCTCAAGTATACATGGAACATTCTCCAGAAAAGATCACATACTAGGCCACAAAAAGAGCCTCAATAAATTAAAAAAGACTGAAATTGTGTCAAGCAGCTTCTCAGACCACAATTGTATAAAACGAGAAGTAAATTATATAAAGGAAAGAAAAGCCCACAAACACATGGAGGCTTAACAGCATCCTTCTTAATAATCAAATGGATCAATGAACAAATTAAAACAGAAATCAAACAATATATAGAGACAAATGAAAACAAAAATACAACAGTCCAAAATTGTGGTATGCCACAAAAATGGTTCTAAGATGGAAGTACAGAGAAACAGAGGCCTACTTCAAGAAACAAGAACAATCCAAAATAAACAGTCTAAACTCACAATTAAAGAAACTAGAAAAAGAACAACAAAAGAAATCCAAAGTTAGTAGAAGGAGGGACAAAATAAGATCAGAGGAAGAATAAATAAAATAGAGACTAAAACAATAGAAAAAACCAACAAATCCAAGAGCTCTTTATTTGAGAAAATAAACAAAATAGACAAACATCTAGCCAGACTTATCAAAAAAAAGGACACAAATAAACAAAATCAGAAACAAAAAAGGAATACTCATACAGATGCCACAGAAATGCAAGTAAGTATTAGAGAATTCTATAAAAAATTATATACCAATAAACCTAGAGCAAATGGAAAAATTCCTAGACAAATCTTTCAAGACCGATACAGGAAGAAACAGAAAATCTGAAAAGTCCATTTTCCAGTAACAAAAAAGAACAACAAACAAAAGTCCAGAATCAATTAGCTTCACAGGTGAATTCTACCAAACATTTAAAAGAATGGACTAATACTGATCTTTCTTAAAGTATTCCAAAAATCAGAATATGAGGGTATACTTTCAAACTCATTCTATAAGGCAAGCATCACTCTAATACCAAAACCAAACAAAGACACTGCAAAAAGAGAAAATATTAGGCCAATATCCCTGATGAATACAGATACCCAAATCTTCAACAAATTTAGCAATCTGAATTCAAAAATATATCAAGGATCACCCATGATGATTAAATTGGATTTATTCCAGGGATGCAAGGATCATACAGTATTCATAAATCAATCAATATGATATACCACATATAAAAAAGAAGGATAAAAACCATATGAATATCTCAATAGATGCTGAAAAAGCATTTGACAAAATTTAACATCCATTCATGATAAAAACTCTCAACAAAATGGGTATAGAGGGTATGCACCTCAATTATAATAAAGGTCATATATGATAAGCCCACAGCTAACACCTTACTCAATGGCAAAAGCTGAAAGCTTTTCCTCTAAGATCAGAAACATGTCAAGGATGTCCACTCTCACCTCTTATTCAACTTAGTACTAGAGGTACTAGTCACAGTAATTAGATAAGATAAAGAGATAAAGGCATCCAAATTGGAAAGGAAGATGTAAAACTGTCACTATTTGTGGATGACATGATACTATATATAGAAAAACCTAAAAAGTCTCCCTAAAACTATTAGAATTAATAATGGAATTCAGCAAAGTTTCAGGATACAAAATCAATATACAGAAATCTGTTGTATTCCTATATACTAATAATAAAACTAGCAAAAATTTAAGAAAAAATTATATTCACAATTGTATCAAAAAAAGAATAAAATACCTACAAATAAACCCAACCAAAGAGGTGATAGACCTATACTCTGAAGATTATAAAATACTTGTGAGAGAAATTAAAGAAGATATAAATAAATGGAAGTCTATCCCGTGCTCATAGATAGGAAGAAGTAATGTCAAAATGGCCATACTGCCCAAAACAATTTACAGATTCAATGCAATTCCTATCAAAATACCAACAGCATTCTTCAATGAACTAGAGCAAATAATCCTATAATTTATATAGAACCACAAAAGACCCTGAATAGTCATGCAATCCTGAGAAAGAAGAAGATACCTGATTGTATTATACTTGTTGACTTCAAACTATACTACAAAGCTACAGTAATCAAACAGTGTGGTACTGGCACAAGGACAGACACATAGATCAATGTGACAGAAAGCCCAAATATAAATCCACTCATATATGACCAATTAAGAAGTAATGAAGAAACCCTGATTATATAATGGGGAAAAGACAGTCTCTTCAGTAACTGGTACTGAGAAAAATTGGACAGCTACATGCAAGAGAATGAATTGGATTACTAATTCCAAACACTAAAGTAAACTCAAAATGGATTAAAAACCTAAATGTAAGACACAAATCCATAAAACTCTTAGAAGAAAACATAGTTGAAAATTTCTTGAATATAAGTATGAGCAATTTTTTCCTGGACACATCTCCTTGAGCAAGGGAAACTAAATAAAAAATAAACAAGAGGGGCTGCATCAAACTAAAAAGCTTCTATACAGTGAAGAACACCATCAGTAGAACAAAAAGGCAACCTACAGTATGGGAGAATATATTCCTAAATCATTTATCAGGTAAGGGGATAATATCCAAAATATGTGAAGAACTTACATGCTTCAACAACAAAAACACAAATAACCCAATTAAGAAAATGGGTGGAGGACCTGAACAGACATTTCTCCCAAGAAGAAATACAGATGGGAAATGTGCACATGAAAAGATGCTCCACATTGCTAATCATCAGGGAAGTGAAAATCAAAACCACAATGATATATCACTTCACACAGTTAGAATGGCCACTATCCAAAAGACAAGATATAACAAGTGTTGGCGAGAACGTGGAGAAATGGGAAAGCTCTTACACTGTAGGGAATGTCAATTGGTGCAGCCACTGTGGAACACAGTATGAAGGTTCCTAAAAAAATTAAAAATAGAATTACCCTATGACCCAGTAAATCCCACTTCTAGGAATTTACCTGAAGAAAAATTTCTTGATTTGAAAACATATATGACTCCCTATGTTCATTGCTGCATTATTTATAATAGCCAAGATATGGTAGCAACCTAAGTGTCCATCAATAGATGAATGAATAAAGAAGAGGTGGTACATATGCATAATATAATGTTATTTAGCCATAAAAAATAAAGAAACCCTGCCATTTGAAACAACATAGATGGACCTAGAGGGTATTATTCTAAGTGAAATAAGCTGGGTGGAGAAAGACAAATACCATATAATTTCACTTATTTGTGCAATATAAAAACAAAACAAAACACCAGACAATTGACTGGTGGTTACCATGGAGAGCAGTTGGGGTGGGTGGATGGGAAGAGTGAGGGGGATAAAGGGGCAAAACAATTCTCAATCATCAGTTGGTCACAGAGATAGTCGTATAGCATGGAGAATATAGCCCACTCCTGTTGACAGATAATAACTGCACTCATGGAGGTGAGGATTTGATAATATGGGTAACTGTTGAACCACTGTGTTGTATACTTGGAACCAATATAAAATTGTATATCAATGATACTTCAACAACAAAAAAAGAACTGGTGTGCTTTTTGAATTTTATTTTTCCAGCTTTATGGAGATACATTGATGTGATATGCTTCTCTAATAAAATATACATATAATTTTTCCCTCTTCCTATCATAATAGAATAATAGGAATAATAAACATAAGCAAAATTTAATTTAGATTTTAAAAGCATTTTATCTAATGTCCACAGCAACATCATTCATAGTAGGTAAAATGTAGAAGCAATCCAAATGTCCATTAACTAATGAATGGATAACAAACTGGTATATTCTTATAATGGAATACTATTAACCAATAAAAAGGAATGAGGTACTGATACATGCTGCGATATGGATAAACTTTGAAAATATTATGCTAAGTGAAAGAAGCCATTAGAAGATTCACATATTTATGATACCATTTTTATGAATTGTTCACAGTAGGCAAATCTATAAAGACAGAAAATGGATTAGTGCTTGCTAAGGTCCATGTTCAGGATGTAGCAAAGAGGATTGGGTAGTGAATGGAAATGGATACAAAGTTTATTTGCAGAGTGATGTTCTAAAATTAGTTTATGATGGTGGTGCACAATTTTATATTTATATTAAAACTACTGAATTGCCACTTTAAACTGCTGTTATCTTATGGTATGTCAACTATTTCTCAAATCAATCTCTTAACAAAATAAGAAGCTTTCCAGTGAAGGTCTCCCTCCAAGGTCACCCATGGTCAATCCAATGAAAAGATCTCCAACTATATCCATCTCATTCCCTCCGTTCTCTTTCTTCAAGTTGGTAACTTTTCCTGCCATCAATTTCTATGGAACATTTCTGAGGCATTGCTGGTAACACAGAGACCTATGCTATCCATTCAAAGTCACACAAGTCCCACTTAAGATTTTACTTTTCATATCATGTGAACTAGATTTCTTCAAGGCTAACAGCAGAATAACTTCCTACCCCTCCTCTTTCCCTTGGTAATAAATATAAAACACATTCTGAAACACAACTGCAAGTTTCTTGTAAAATAAATCCCCAAAGCCAATTTTAACACACTGGGTGCCCCAAATCTTCTTCCTAAAGATCAAAGTCTGATTTTCCTGGATTGTTAGCATGATTGAAATGAAAACAGCCTGCTTCTAGCATTCAGCCTTAAGATCCTGACAATAAAAAGGATTAATGTGGTAAAAACAGCTGTACATTTTCAGGAATGATAAACTTCAGCTGGAATTTTTTAAACTGAAGTTTTGCATTTGAAGTTTATACCAGCAACTAACTTTAGACAGTCACATATGATACAGAAATGAGGCTTTGAAGATAAAAGATAAAAAACAGCATGGCAGACGAAGATTGGTCGAAAGAAGGTGAAATAAATGAGCAAATAATGCAGGAAGTTATCAGATTCAGAGAAATGTGGTATAAAGTACTTAATAAATTGAAAACCATTTGTGTGGAGAAATATAGTGACAATTCCTTGCATTATATTATGAAGAAAATAAAATTGAAGAGTCAAAAGACTCATCACAAATAGGCTATTTTGTACTAAATGAGAAACAATAGATCAAAGACAAATTGAAGTGCATTTATTTCTCTTACCACACAAGCGCAGGTGATGTATAAAATATGATTACTTCAAAAATGAACAAAAACATTTTTTGTGGAAGTCGGGAAACTTTATAAAAATTTTTGATGTTTTTAACTTTACTGTTGACATTTTAATATGTGATATAAAGTAAACTTGTGAATCTGGGTTGATTATTTTTCTGAAAAGTGATAACTGTACTAAAACTGTACTAAAGCTGTGAGCTATCCTGATTGTAAATGAACACCTTCACTGATGTCATGGGACTCACTTCTTATCATTTATGGCAGAGTTTTGAAAATCCTGGTGTGGGTAAAATTGCAATATTTCCAGAATTTCTCGCCTGGCCTTAGTGTATCTCCTTATAAATAGGTGTTTCCAAGGGGTGGAGAGAAGTAGTCCATCTCCATATGAATAGGTAATTACAAGGGCAAGTAAAGGCATATCTGGACCTGAGAGGTTGGGTGGGGTCCCTTCTTCTGCAACCAGGTGGCAAGAGACATGGGAGAGCAGAAGTAGACAACTGCTTATAAGCAATAAATGGATTTTTCCCACTGTACCTCTCTCTTTGACTGATTTCGGTTTCAAAGGTATTTTGCCCTGGGATTTTCCTCCTGGAGTTACACCTGGGTTTTGTCAAATTATGTATTTTTTAAAAAGCATTTTGATTTACAACTTGGAATATTTTGTGATATACTGGACAAAAAGAAATTATTAACCAACTGCCATATTTTCAGAATTTGATCATTGTGCTAAAAAAATCTAGCTGTTAAACAAATGCCCTCAATGAAGAGAATTATAAAGTTCATTTTTAACATAACCTTTCAGTGGCAGACTTTACAAGAAAAGCTGCAAATCACTCATCTCCTAAATCAGCATTTTAATTAGAAAGTTTAATTATTCTACCCATATTTTTTCACCCAAATGACTAGTTGTGATTCTAAAAATAAATTTTTTTTTTTATGTTACCCAGGCATATGCAGAAGCTTCTCAGGCCTTTTCTACATGAATAAAAAATAAAATGCAAACATTTCTCTTTACTAATACTACCAAATTATCTGTGAGTACCCCATTCTCTTATATTTGATCAACTCTCACTAAAGAAGAAAGTGAAGTTAATTTTTTTAACAGGTTTTTTTCTAGCAGAACTTTAAAATTTTTATTTGGAGGTTCTTAACAAAAAATTTTTGTTGATGAAAAATTTCAGGATGCATTCATTAAATGCATTTCATATGACTTTTTCACCTAAAAATACATGGACACATTTTAGGTGCAAACTTCCAATTATAAAATAAATAAGTCATGGGGATGAAAAGTGCAGCATAGGGAATATAATCAATAATATTGTTATATCTTTTTATGGTGACATATAGCAACTACATTTATTGTGATTAGCATTTAGTAATGTATATAATTGTCAAATCACTATACCGACTACCTGAAAGCAAAATAATATTGTATAGCAACTATACTTCAATTAAAAAATAATATCTTCAAAAAAATAAGATATATGGGTATAAATCTACATAAAATAAAAAAGTAACTTTCAAGGGAGAAATGACAATTACAATATAGTCAGTTAAAATTTGAATAAATAAACTAGTTAAAATTAAAATAGATTTAAACACTCCATTTTACTAATATTTTAAAATTCTCCCCTGAGGGAGAATAAATATCATTGTGATGTCTGGACAATTAAAAATATAACTAAGTCTATATATTCAGATAAAATATTACTCCTTTGTCAGTTTATCTATGTTTATGATGAACTATTATTTTCCATTAAGTTTAAAGTACACAGTTCCTATTTCAAGCATATTTAATATGGGCTAATATAGGCCAAGCAAAATCTTAGCAACCTATATAAAAATAAATTTGATTTTACATCTTTAAAATTAGCAAAGTATGATCACACTAAAATTTCCTGTGTATTGCATGTAGAGAATGAATAAGTGATTTAATAAAAAGTAGAAATGATGGCTTTTAATGAAACAAAAGACCCTAAGCCTAGAAATATTTGTTCATGCTTTGTTGAATGTGTTTGTATTGAGTTGAGTGAAATATTTTATGTCATTTGAAGGGATACTTATGTCCATGGAAACAGCCAATAAAATACTTGTTAATAAAAGTGACTAAAATTATCTAGGTTTTGAGTTTTCAGGCGAATAAAGTGGCTATTTGTACTGCAAGTACATCCTTTCAATCTACATTTCTCTAAGAGTAAATGTAAAGGCTCTATACCTCTATCCATGAAATAGCATTGCTCACAAATCAAAGCCTCAAAGGGAATATTTTTGGACTATTTCTTGAAATTATTAGAGCTCTTCAGACCTATATCTTTAATGCCAGGTGACAATTATAATTACAGAGCAGCTTTCTTATTCTAATGACTTTTAGGTCTAAGTTGGTAAGAGTTTTAAGCATATTCATGGTAGATTTTCCCTTCATAAACTGTTTCATGGTGAAAATTCAGAAAAATACTGTCTTTCAACTAGGAAAGGGTGATTACAGTTATTTTGGGAATGAATTAAAATAACATTGGAAAAAGGAACAGAATTTGCTGAAACTATGGATTCTGACCATCAAGATTTAAGTGGAAGCTGAGATTAGCATAAAATTTCTAAGGTATTATGGTACTAATTCTGGCCTACCAATTGTACTAGCATTATATAACCTGCCCCACCATTTCTAATACTAACCCGGATGGTGGGATAGCTGTTCTTATAAAACTGTTAAGCTTAAGCTTATATCTGATTTTCTGTGACAAGTATTAGACAGATGTCATAAAATCCTTTAGCAGAGATTTTTGTTGTCAATTAATGTTTCCATATACAATTTTTATGGAGTTAATACTGTTATACAATTTATGAACATTCATCACTCACTATCATCTAGTTTAGGCAAATTATGCAATACTAGTAAAAGTGATAGGCCTAGATTTAAACCAATCTATCTGAACGATTTTATGCATATACACCTCAGTTGAAATTTAAATCTTGTTAACCAGAAATAAACATGTATAGGAGCTACAAAATGTTTTTTTATTAATACCATCTAAAGTTTGCAGTTAAAAATAGCTAGGAGGATTAAAATCAGTTTCATAATCCTCTGAGTTACCTTCAAAGACTGTTAATTGTGGCCAAATAAAACTTATACAGCCAGTGTAAAGCTCTTAACATCAGAATATTTTGCTCTGTTTCCTCTGGCTGCTAACAATAGAGTATTTTTTTTTAAACAGGCTTAAGAATCAGGTCATGGGTCACAGAAAACTATCAAGAGAGGATTAAAAATGGTGGTGTGAAAGGAGAGACACAAACCTCCACCTGAAAAGACATATAATATGAAAATACAGCAAATACATCAAATCCTGAAAGAGCAACAGAAAGAAGGCTGCAGCAGACTGTCTACACATGGGGAAACCAGAAGCCCTCAAAGAAAAGGGTAAAGAACCCAAACCATTATTGGAGGGACCCAAGCCCTTCCCCAACCACAGCTCACAGGAGCGATGAAGAGAAACGGAGTTGGGAGGGTGGCGGTGGAGGCCTAGGACTGCTGAAAACCCAGCCCTGGAGATCTTCTCTGAGAGCACGGACCTACACTACATGATGCTCCGGAGATTAGTGGGGTTGGAGAGCTAAGACAGGTGGAATACTTCGAGAGGCTGAGATTCCAGCCACTTATGGGAAACAGGGATACATATCTGGCTGCACTGGGAAAAAAGAAAGGCAGGCAGTTTAACAGACATTCTAACAGTGAGAAGGCTGCTAAAGGGGCAAGGATTGAACAAAGCTTGATGCTCAGGAGAAAGGACAGGTAGATAAAATTATCCAAGTGCACTCAGCCCAGCAGGTTGGGAACTTTAAGAAGCTTCAGGCCTCCATCCTCCTGGCTCACTACACAGCTCTAAGGCCCCCCACCATGACACACAGCCTGCTGTGCATTCCTCATGGCCAGCAATGGCAATCAAACTGGCTGACCCTGCCATTGTGCCAAGCCAGCCAGAGGGGAATCCTGCCTACAGCAGCTACAAGTGCAAAGCATAGAAGCTTCTCCCTGAGTGCTTGGTTCACTGGCCCTGACAGTGGAGACAGGCACTGCAGCCGGGAAGCAGGAAAGATCTCTTTCCTCCTGACAGACACTAGCTCCACTTACCTGAGATACGCACCATCACTCCAGGGGCTGAGCTGCTCCAGAGAGTAGACCTTCTGGGCACTAGATGGTGCCACTTACAAATATGAAATGTCAAAGGGAACCTAGTTCAAACCAAAATCCCACAAACACCAGAAAGAAGGCCAAGGGAAACTGAACTCATCAATCTTTCTGAAAGAGATTTCAAAATAAAAATCATAAACATGCTCATGGAGTTACAGAAAAATATTCAAGACCTTCAGAGAGGAATTCAGGAATGAGATACAAACTTTGAAGAATACAGTATCTAAAATGAAACATACAGTGGAGGGATTTAAAAGTAGATTAGATGGTGTAGAGGAGACAGTAAATGAAATAGAAATTAGAGAACAGGAATATAAAGAAGCTGAGACACAGAGAGTAAAAAAGGATCTCTAGGCATAAAAGAATATTGAGAGAACTATGAGACCAATCCAAACGTAATGATATTCACATTATGGTGTACCAGAAGAAGAAAAGAGAAAAAAAGGGATAGAAATGTCTTTGAGGAGATAATTGCTAAAAATTTCTCAAACTGGGGAGGGAGATAGTCCCTCAGGCCATGGAGGTGCACAGAACTCCCAACACAAGGGACCCAAGGAAGACAACACCAAAACACATAATAATTAAAAAGGCAAAGATCAAGGATAAGGACAGACTATTAAAAGCAGCTAGAGAGAGAAAAAAGATCACATATAAAAAAAAAGCTATCAGGCTATCATCAGACTTCTCAACAGAAACCTTACAGGCCAGAAGGGAGTGGTGTGACATATTTAATGCAATGAAGCAGAAGGGCTTCAAACCAAGAATACTCTACTGGCAAGATTATCATTTAAATTTGAAGGAGGGGTTAAACAATTTCCAGATAAGCAAAAGCTGGGAGAATTTACCTTCCACAAAGCATCTCTACACTGTATTTTGGAGGGACTGCTATAGATGCAAATGTTCCTAAGGCTAAATACCTGTCACCAGAGGAAATAAAACCACAGTAAAGGGTGTAGAACAATTAATTACAAAGTAGATGCAAAATCAAATCAACCACCTCCAAAGTCAGTCAAGGGAAAGACAGAGTACAGAATGTGATACCTAATATATAAATAATGGGGGAGGAGGAAAAAAAGAACCTTTTAATTGTGTTTGTAATAGCATACTAAGTGAGTTAAATTAGACTGTTAGATAGTAAGGAAGTTACTCTTGAACCTTTGGTAACCAGGAATCTAAAGCCTGCAATGGAAATAAGTGCATATCTATTAATAATAACTCTAAATGTAAATGTACTGAATGCACCAATCAAAAGACAGAGTCACTGAATGGATAAAACACAAGACCTGTGTATATGCTGCCTAGAAGAGGCTCACTTCAAACCCAAAGACATACACAGATTAAAAGTGAAGGGATGGAAAAAGATATTTCATGCAAATAATAGGTAGAAAAAGAGGAGTTACAGTACTTGTATCAGCAAAATAGACTTCAAAACAAAGAGAGGCACAAGAGACAAAGAAGGACATTACATAATGATAAAGAGGTCAGTCCAACAAGAGGATATAACTATTATAAATACCTATGCACACAATACAGGAGAACCTACATATGTGAACCAAATACTGAGAGAATTAAAGGGGGAAATAGAATGCAATGCATTCACCTTAGGATACTGCAACACAACACTACTCACTCCAAAGGACAGATAAACCAGACAGGAAATAAGTAAGGAGACAGAGGCACTGAACAACACATTACAACACATGGACCTAACAGACATCTACAGAACACACCACCCAAAAGCATCAGGATACATAATTCTTCTCAAATGCACATGGAACATTTTCAAGAATAGAGCATACACTAGGCCACAAAAAGAGCCTCAGTACATTAAAAAAGATTGAAATTGTACCAACTAGCTTCTCAAACCACAAAGGTATGAAACTAGAAATAAATTACTGAAAGAAAACAAAGTCCACAAACACATGGAGGCTTGACAAAATGCTCCTAAATAATCAATGGATCAATGATCAAAGAAAAATAGAAATCAAGCAATATATGGAGACAAATGACAACAATAATTCAATACTGCAAAATATGTGGGATACAGTGAAGGCTATGCTAAGAGGAAAGTATATTGCAATACAGGCCTTCCTCAGGAAAGAATAATAATCCCATATTAAAATCCTAATCTCACAATTAATGAAACTAGAAAAAGAAGGACACATGAGGCCAACAGTCAGTAGAAGGAGGTACATAATAAAGATTAGAGAATAAATAAATAAAATTGAGAAGAGTAGAACAATAGAAAGAATCTATGAAAACAGGAGATGGTTCTTCAAGAAAATAAACAAAATTGATAAACCCCTAGCCAGACTTATCAAGAAGAAAAGGAAGTCTATACACATAAACAGAATCAGAAATGAGAAAGGAAAAATCACTACAGACACCAGAGAAACACAAAAAATTATTAGAGAATACTATGAAAAATTATATGATAATGAACTGGATAACCTAGAAGAAATGGACAACTTTCTAGAAAAATACAACCTACCAAGGCTGACCAAGGAAGAAACATAAAATCTGAACAGACCAATTACCAACAATGGAATTGAACTGGTAATCAAAAAACCACCTAAGACCAAAACTCCTGGACCAGATGGCTTCACTGCTGAATTATATCAAACATTTAGTGAAGACTTAATACCCATTCTCCTTAAAGTTTTCCAAAAATTAGAAGAGGAGGGAATACTTCCAAACTCATTCTGTGAGGCAAGCATCACTCTAATACCAAAACCAGGCAAAGACACCACAAAAGAACAAAACTACAGACCCATGAAAAATCGAGGCAAAAATACTCAACAAACTATTAGCAAATTAACTTAAAAATACATAAAAAAAGATCACTCATCATGATCAAGTAGGATTTAGTCCAGGAATGCAAGGATGGTACAATATACAAAGATCCATCAACATTATACACATCAACAAAAAGAAGGACAAAAACAATGTGATCATCTCCATAGATGCTGAAAAAGCATTTGACAAAATTCAACATCCATTCCTTATAAAAACTCTCAACAAAATGGGTATAGAGGGCAAGTACCTCAACATAATAAAGGCCATATATGACAAACCCACTGCCAACATCATACTTAACAGTGAGAAGCTGAAAGCTTTTCCCCTAAGATTGGTAACAAGACAAGGATGCCCACAATCCCCACTTTTATTCAACATAGTTTTGGAGGTCCTAGCCATGGCAATCAGACAACACAAAGAAATAAAAAGCATCCAGACTGATAAAGAAGAAGTTAAACTGTCACTGTTTTGTAGATGACATGGTATTATACATAAAAACCCCAAAACTATTAGAACTGATAACTGAATTCTGAAAAGTTGCAGGATACAAAATTAATACAGAGAAATCTGTTGCATACTAATGATTAACTAGCAGAAAGAGAAATCAGGAAAACAATTCCATTCACAACTGCATCAAAAAGAATAAAATACCTAGGAATAAACCTAACTAAGGAAGTGAAAGACCTATACCCTAAAAACTACAAGACACTCATGAGAGAATTAAAGAAGATACCAATAAATGGAAATATATCCCATGCTCATGGATAGAAAGAATTAATATTGTCAAAATGGCCATTCTGCTTAAAGCAATCTACAGATTCAATGCAATTCATATCAAAATACCAATGGCATTCTTCCACAAACTGGAACAAATAGTTCTAAAATTCATGTGTAACCATAAAAGCCCCCAAATAGCCAAAGTAATCCTGAGAGGAAAGAATAAAGCTGGGGGGATTTGCTCCTCAACTTAAAGCTCTACTACAAAGCCACAGTAATCAAGAAAATTTGGTACTGGCACCAAGAATAGACCCATAGATTAGTGAATAGAATAGAGAGGCCATATATAAACCCAAGCATATATGGTAAATTAATATACAATAAAGGAGCTATAGATATACAATGGAGAAATGATAGCCTCTTCAACAACTGGTATTGGCAAAACTGGACAGCTATATGTAAGAGAATGAAACTGGATTATTGTCTAACTCCATACACAAAAGTAAATTCAAAAAGGATCAAAGACCTGAATGTAAGTCATGAAACCACAAAACTCTTAGAAGAAAACATAGGCAAAAATCTCTTGAATATAACCATGAGTAACTTTTTCCTGAGCGCATCTCCTTGAGCAAGGGAAACAAAATAAAAAATGAACAAGTGGGACTACATCAAACTAAAAACTTCTGTACAGCAAAGGACACCATCAACAGAACAAAAAGGCATCCTACAGTATGGGAGAATATTTGAAAACATCATATCCGACAATGGGTTAACATACAAAATATACAAAGAACTCACTCACCTCAACACTCAAAAAACAAATAACTCTATTAAAAAATGGCACAGGAGATGAACAGACACTTCTCCAAAGAAAAAAATTCAAATGGCCAACAGGCACATGAAAAGATGCTCCACATCACTAATTATCAGGGAAATGCAAATTAAAACCACAGTGAGAGATCACCTCACACCAGTTAGGATGGCCAACATCAAAAAGACTAGGAACAACAAATGCTGGTGAGGATGTGGAGAAAGGAATACCTTCCTACACTGCTGGTGGGAATGTAAATTAGTAAAACCATTGTGGAAAGCAACATGGAGTTTCCTCAAAAAACTAAAAATAGAAATACCATTTGACCCAGGAATTCCACTTCTAGGAATTTACCCTAAGAAAACAAGTTCTCAGATTCAAAAAGACATATGCACCCCTATGTTTATTACAGCACTTTTTACAATAGCAAAGATATGGAAGCAACCTGTATCCATCAGTAGGTGAATAGATAAAGAAGATGTGGTACATATACATAATGGAAAACTATTCAGCCATCAGAAGAAAACAAATCCTACCATTTGCAACAACATGGGTAAAGCTAGAGCATATTATGCTCAGTAAAATAAGCCAGGCCACATAAGACAAGTACCAAATGATTTCCCTCCTTTGTGGAGTGTAACAACAAAGCAAAACTGAAGGAACAAAACAGCAGCAGACTCACAGACTCCAAGAAGGGACTAGCAGTTACCGAAGAGGAGGGGCAGGGGAGTGTGGGTAGGCAGGGAGGGAGAAGGGGATTGAAGCACATGGTGTGGTGGGGGGTCATGAGGAAGACAGTGTAGCACAGAGAAGACAAGTAGTGACTCAGTGGCATCTTGCTACACTGATGGACAGTGACTTCAGTGGGGTCTTGGGGGTGCGGGACTTGATAATATGGTTGAATGTAGTAACCACAATGTTTTTCATGCAAAACCTTCATAAGAGTGTGTATCAATGATATCTTAATAAAAAAGAAAGACTATCAAAACTTCTACCTTTTGATCACATTCTTAAAATGAAAATTGATATATCTGGTTTAATCATCTATTTAATACACCAAATACAGCTGATGTTTCATGATCCAAATAGGCAATAGCCATGTTTACACTATCCACAACATCTGTCAGTTGATAGTGGGGATTTTAGTTAAGTACCTTTCATGAAGAATAGTGGATACTGTTTTTGTGAAAGAATTACAGAGTTAGAAATGAAAACAGAATAAATACACAGCGCTATCATACTCACCAGTCTACTCTGTGGCTATAAAACTTATGTCAGCCATCACCTTTGCATCAAAAAGTTGAAGGGCTTCGTAATACCTACCTTTTAAACAAAAACACATACACAAAATGGATAAATGTGATTCTAATGTGGCAGTGATTTCTATGTATAACATCCTTGAAATAAACTATAATCTGATGTTGGTACATTTTCTTGAGAGTAGACATGACCTACAACTGGAGGATGTTAGTACTCAGAAGGATTTGCTACGGTCAGTTAATGTGGGGCAGAGCTGCAATTCAAAGATTCCCTGTAGGCAAATTCAAGCACACACATCTGAGCTCAGTCACGGAAGTCAGAAATAAAAACAGATTCCACATGATGGCTCAACTGTTTCATTTTTAATGGTCAGTAGTGGCCTGGAAACGATAATCAACCTGCTATGTAAAAAAACAATTTGTTGTTTGAAGTGTAAACAGGGGATAATTTACTTATTTGTTAATTTTCTTTCTTGCTTTAGCACATCGGGTTGTATTGGTTCTCTGACCTATGAAAACTTAATCTAGACTCATCTAAACTACCATTTTCTTCAGAATCTGCAACATGCTCTTATTCTTTTGAATAACTTCAGTGCGAAATAGCTCTGATATCAAAGGGAAGGTTTCCTTTCTCTTTTTTTTAGTAAGCCAAATCATGTTTGGGACTATATCTGTTATCTGTGATTAAATATATTAAAAATATAAAGAAATAAATAGAAGAGTGAGTAACCTGAGATAAACATTTTTTTCTCCTTTTTTGGGTAGAGCTGAAGGGTTCACTAAAGTAATAATGTCAGTTTTCTTGTAGTTACTAAACTAGCTTTAATGACAATTTCAAGGAAAGAAATATCAAAACAGTATCTAAGGCAGAACTGCCTGAATGAATGTATTATCAGTGCATCTACTCTAACAATACACAGATGTCAATAAAATAAATCAACTAATTTCTTTATAGTCATATCTCATATGCAAAACTGTCACAAAACCAGAATAAAGTAATTCCCCAAAATGCTTAAAATTGTTTTGTGGCCAAAGACAATCTTAAAACTCTTTTAAAGACAGAACTTGACAAAAATTCATTGTGAATATCTATGTCTCCTTTGTTGCATATCAAATAAGATATATGTATAAGATAAGACATAGATCTGGTTTATATTCTTCAGTAAGAAAGAACAAAAGAGGAGTGTGGATTGAAGCCCTCTGTGTGTATTCCCTTTTTCATTAAGGACCGTAAGAAAGAAAATTGGATTAAAATGGCTAAATGGTCTTAGAACAATTCCCACAAGTGCCAATAATTATAGATTTTGGTTTCATGGGTTCTCATGGCTCTAATCTTTAGCAGCTTATTACAATGCACTATGCAGTATCAGATACTTTCCACGTGACAAACATTTAACATCTTCACATTAGGACCTTGCACCATGATTCTGGTTCAAATGCAATTAGATTTAAGTAATGCAAAAGAACCACAGGAAAAGTGAGAATTGTTAAATACTACACTGTCCATGCCACTGAACTAGCTAGAGTGCACAGAAAGATGCCAGCTTTAAAGACGTCCATTTGCCTGTCAATTTTTCCACACTTCTGAAGTAGACTACTGAATCAAACTTAATTGAATGTATATTTTAATGATAGGCTTGCAAGGGATTTTTATTGGGGGTGGTGGTGACAGTATTGTGTTTAACAAAAGGATGAGTACAATCTGCCTGGCTTAGAATTTCAGTTAAGTTGTTTGCCAGAGATTCAAATGAGATACTGTGTGAAGGCACTAATACGAGCCTGGGTGTCTAATCATTTCTTAGATTGATGAGGAAAAGGACCTTCTCTTTCTCTGCTTCTAATTATACATTAGAAAATCTATTTTGTCTTTAAACATTGTGGAAATACAAAATGACATTGCATCTTATCATTTAAAATAAACAGATCAAAACCTTAAAATGTATCTAGGCTGATATCAGAAAGAAATAGTGTTATGAGTTTGGGGTCACTATTGTAAAATAAGGTCTTAGAAGATGTGGAGTTATCCCTCTCATTTCTTTGCCTAACAAACACTTTATGGACACTAAAAAGAATATGCTGAAATTTTGAATAAACAGTTAATAGATTCTTTGGCAGAACCACAAATCTGTATGTTTCAAATCATATGCTGGGTTTTTGCAAGAAAAACTTCTTTTATTCAAAAGTTGCCCAAGTCAGTGGCCTTGGCAATAGACCTCTGTACTATTTTAATGCATATGTATCTTGTATTTCAGTCCAGTGCTAATTTTGGAGAACTGTGCTGCATTGACTATAGCAGAAACTATTCTCTAAACTCTGAGTTATGGGATCTCCAGCAACTGACTGTACTGTACTGTCCTGTTACAGGCTCTTAAATTTTCAACCTCGTGAAATGGAACATTAGCTGGATACATGATATTCCACAAATATAGGTCCTGGTTAGCTTCCTTGGCCATGTGTTTTCAAAATTTCCTCTCTCAAAATGGAATTTCTGTTCAGGTCTATCTAATATCAAAAGTTGCCTTGTTTTTCAATGGGTTCAAACCAATTTTTTACAATGCTACATTTTTTAGACACAGAACCCACTATTCCAAGTCTGGACTGTGATTAAGTCTATTTTCTCATACACTCTGAAAAATCACTTTTAAAGACTTCATCTCATTCCTTCCCAATAAACATCATCAGCAGGAACATTTATTGAAATGTGTTATAGTCAAGGCTTATTCTCATTGTTAAAGAGGAAAAGGTATAAACAGTCCTTGGGTAAAGTGTCCTGCCTAATTTGGCGGTGGTTTGCAAGTTTCTACATTTTTCCATGTTAAAGAACAAAAACAAAAATAGACTGGAGTATAAAAAGACTTCATTCCTTTAAGAAGACTACCCTATTTTCTAAAATGCTAACTTACACAGTTTTCTGCAGTTTCTTTTAAAGTATACTTTTCTATATTTTTCAAAAGTCTTAGATTTTTCACTTTAAAAATTCACAGTTCAAAACTTATTATTAATTATCCTAATTTAATCTGATTAAATGGACTTTAGTCTATTTGCTTTCGATTTATGTTACCTCAAGGCCATAATGGTTTACAATGGAATTGGAATTTCTCTACACCCTATAAGTGTGATTGGGAACTTAGTTAACTTACCTGCTATTTTGGAGGGCATTTTAAAGTGTGTACTTAGTCTTGAAGAGAGATGGTTAACTAAATCTTACCAATTGACTGGAAGGAGAAATAAGAGGAGAAAAAGAGGTAATTTTTTTTTAATTGAAGTATTGATACACAATTTTATATTTATTTCAAATATACAACAGGAGTTTAACAGCTACCCATATTGTTAAATCCTCACCTCCTCTAGTATAGTTAACTCTCTGTCAACATAGAAAGATGTTACAGAATCATTTACTATATTCATCATGCTGTACTTTGATCCCCATGACCAACTTATACTATGATTGAGAATTTTTGTGTCCCATTATTCCCCTTATTCTTCCCACCACCCACCCCAACTCCTCCCACATGGTAACCACTAGTCACTTCTCAGTGTTTATGAATCTGTTGCTGTTTTGTTAATTCTGTTTTGCTTTGTTTTCATATACCACAAATAAGTGAAATCATATGGTATTTGTCTTTCTCTGCCTGGCCTATTTCACTGAACATAATACCCTCTAGGTTCATCCATGTTACTGCAAATGGCATGATTTCCTTTTTATGGCTCAATAATATTCCATTGTGTATATGTACCACCTCTTCTTTATCCATTCATCTATTAATGGACACTTAGGTTGCTTCCGTATCTTGGCTATAGCAAATAATGCAGCAATAATCATAGAGGTGCATATCTTTTCAAATGGGGGATTTTGTTTTCTTCAGGTAGATACCTAGAAGTGGAATTAATGGGTTGAATACTGTTTATATTTTTAGTTTTTTGAGGAATTTCCATACTGATTTCCACAGCAGTTGTACCAATTTACATTCCTACCAACAGTGTAGTAGTGGCCATTGGATAGTGTCTATTTATAGTAGCCATTCTAACTTGTGTGAGGTGATATCTCATTGTGGTTTGGATTTGCATTTCCCTGGTGATTAGTGATATGGAGAATCTGTTCATGTGCCTGTTGGCCATCTGAATTTCTTCTTTGCAGAAATGTCTGTTCAGGCCCTCCACCCATTTTTTAATTAGGTTGTATTTTTGTTGTTGAGGTATATGAGTTCTTTATATATTTTGGATGTTAACTCCTTATAGGATAAATCATTTACAGACATATTCTCCTATACTGTATGTTGCTTTTTTGTTCTGCTGATGGTGTCCTTTGCTGTACAGTAGCTTTTTAGTTTGATGTTGTCCCAGTTGTTCATTTTGATTTAGTTTCCCCTGCTCAAGGAGATATGTCCAGGAAGAAATTGATCATACTTATATTCAAGAGATTTTTGCTTAGTTTTCTTCTAAGAGTTTTATGGATTCATGTCTTACATTCAGGTTTTCTATCTAGTTCAAGTTTACTTTTGTGGATGGAGTTAGACAGTGATTCAGTTTCATTCTCTTGCATGTAGCTGTCCAGTTTTCCCAACATCAGCTACTGATGAAGCAGTCTTTTCCACACCATATATTTGTGGCTCTTTAATCATTTATTAATTGATCATATATGCATGGGTTTATATTTGGCCTCTCTATTCTCTTGCATTGATCTATGGATCTGTTTGTGTGCAGTAGCGTATTGTTTTCATTACCGGTGCTTTGTGTAATTGCTTGAAGTCAGAGAGCATAATCCTCCCAGTTTTGTTCTTTTTTCTCAGGATTGTTTTGGCTATTGAGGTTCTCTTGTGGTTCCATATGAATTTTAGAACAATTTGGCCAGTTCTTTGAAAAATGTTGTTGGTATTTTGATAGGGGTTGCATTGAATCTGTGAATTGCTTTGGGCAGGATGGCCATTTTGACAATATTAATTCTTCTTATCCATGAGCACAGGATAGATTTACATTTATTTGTGTCCTCTTTAATTTCTCTAAGGAGTGTCTTATAGTTTTCAGAGTTCAGGTCTTTTACTTCCTTGGTTAGGTTTATTCCTAAGTATTTGATTCAAGAAGAGGTAATTTTTATTTAAGGTTAATACAATGAAAACTTACCAGCTTTTTGTAAGAAATATTGACATTTAAGAGTCATTGCACTAATCCCCACACAATTAACAGGTCAAAAGCAAGTTTGTTTTTAAATGAATTATTCATTCCTGACTAAACTACATTTGGCACTCATTTGGATACTAAAACATATCCAAAACAGTCTGTGGGAAATATCTTACTAATATGGACAGAGTTCAGTAGAGGAAGACAGAAATAAATTAGATAAAATCACCGAACCACCATATAAACCCTTTAAGAAATGCATAGTGGGATCATTGTATGGGAATCACTGAATAAAACTAGAACAAAATTATTTGATCTAATTCAAAGATGCATAATTAAATCATTTATCTGATTATCAAAGGCAACATTAAAATAAACAAGCTTAAAATGGTTTAAAACTGTTGGAGTTCTTCACTATGAAATAAAAATTGCGTCAAAGTTTTCATCCATGCATTGTTAACTAAACACTTTCCCAAAGCCTGTTAGATGGAACACTTATTCCATAAGATGCTTATAGATCTGCTGCTCCAAAACCAGTAATTTTGGGAAATGTCAGTTTTTAAAACACAACTTACTTATCAAGTTTCTTTATTGAACAGTTTGTTAGGTTTTGTTATTTAAGGGTTGTCAGAACTTTTAACATGCTTATATTGCTCATGAATCTGAGAGAAAGGTTTTCGGAGCATCCTGTGGACAGGGTTCCAAAGATCACTTTGAAAAAAAAGTTGCCATGACAGATGTTCGGTGTGGAAAGGTTACTTTAAAAACTGAAAAGCCTAAACTAAAATAACTTCATTCTCATATATGAAAGGAAGGGGAATTCAGAAAAAGAAGAAAAAGAGTTATGTGGTAACTGAACTCCCTTACAGCCTTTCAAACAGAGTTAATGCCATTATTTAAATATGGAATCAGGTCCTGGGTCATAGAACTACAGAAAATAAAGATGCCATCAATTTCCTTTACTAAAAGAATACAGGAAAGAAGAGCACCCAGAAGTTACAGTTACCCACTCACTCTAGCTCAAGTAAGTTTTCTGTCTGTTGATTTGCTTTTTGTAAGGAAAGAAGGATCTTTTAAGAACTTGAAACTGGAAAGGAAGTGAAGGAAAAATCAGGACACAGGCACCTTGGGTCCTTTTTTTCAGGATCGCTACCACTTAGCTCTTGTGGTTTGTCTACTTCCTTTTGCATTTTCTCCCTTCTCTCCTCTCCTTTGAATCTCACAGTATGGTCCAGTTCTCCTGTGGTGAATGCATATTCCAGAACAATAAGACAATACACTATTTCAATTTTATTTTAATACTAGTGAAAGTTCTTAACAAAAATAACACCAAATAAGAATATGGTAAGAATATGTTTCATTTTAATGCATATTGGATTTGAAAGTTTGTACCTAATATTATGGGGACAAAATCTTAATTGAGTCATGCTTACTTTTCTTTCTATAAATCATTATAATGCAACAATGAAAAAAATTATTAGAATGATCAGGTTACATGAGGCAAAAATAGAAATGTTTCTTATTCATTAATATAGTCAATCAGCAAGTATTAATGAGAGCCTATTTTATTCTAAGAAGTATGGTAAGCTCTGTAAGTGTAGAAATAAGTACAGCAAAACTCCCATCTCTAGAAGTCTCCATTACATGGAGGAAACAGAGATTAACAGTCAGAACAATGTAATTAATTCAGTGACAGAGATACACACAAGGGACACTATGCCAGAAAGAGGAGGAAGCCCTAGGCATAGGTTGCAGAAAGGAAACATGGGTGCAGGAAAAAAAAAAAATCTAAGTAAAATCTAGTTATAATCAATAGGAGATTCTAAAGTGTCCAAGAGTGTGGCATAAAATGAGCCCAGACAGACAAAAGTGGTTTCAAGATAGACAGGTGAGAAAGAGCACAGTTCATGGCGAAAACTGACTCCTGCCCAGCATCTGTGATTACCTCGGTGGATGCTGCTCTGGAGTGTTTGAGCTGCTAGTTTCACTCTGCCTCCCTTGCACAGTACCTGCCATGTAATAGGTGCTAAGTATTAATGTGTGGGAAATGGTCCCTCATTGCTTTTAATTTCTATTTCCAGCTAGTAAGCCTAATCACCTTTCCCTAAGTTTATCTGCTTAAAGGCTGGAATTTTAAGCTATAGATAATTCTGAAATACAGAAAAAGTAGTCAAACTTGGAGAGACAGTGATAACAATGATGTAAATCTGTAGTTTCCTGTGGACCAGTCAAACATTTTAAAATGCTTTTGTAATTGCTGTAATTTTGAAAGCCCAATATCATAAAACAAAGAATAAGAGATAATTGATAAATGGCAGAGTCAATTAAAAGTTCTGGCATTTGGTGAACCACCATGTTCTGCCTTATCTCTCTTATTATATCACCGCACCACCTGGGATGGATTCAGCTCTTCTCCCTGTCATCTACATGTTACCTCTTAGATCCATACCCTATTTCCCTAAGCTCTCCCAAGTCTATAAACATGATCAAGTATTCTTATTTTGGAAAAAAAATAAGTCACCATTCAACATTTTATCATCATCTATCTACATGCTTTTTCTCACCAAGCCAAGATCTTGAAGAGAAATCTCAATTCCCTACATTGACCAATCACTCATCAACCCCTGTTTTCTGACAGCTGTCTCTATAACTCTTACTCATTATCACCCAAGGCATTCTGATAACCAAAGCCAAAGGTAGTTTTCAAGTGTTAATTAACTTGGAAATCGGCCAAAAAAATTACTATTAGTTTAAATAACATCTTTTTACTCTTTCTTAGCTAAGTCTCTCTTTTTTGGGATGTAACAGAAAGAGATCTGGAAAGAGAGGCAGCCTCAGCCATCTCCCTGCCCCTGCCTCCACCTCTCTATCAGTTTCTCTCTCACTCTAGTGCTTTGCTTCCTTACTTCCTTCACCTCATAATCCTGCCTCTAAAATTGTGTTGGAAGCCACAGCAAAGCCCTCTCTTTTGGCTGTGCTATAGCATGCCTTCAGAAGAGCTGTCACCAGAAATATTCGATGTCACTGGCTCTGCAAGAGGCAGCCTCACGTTTTGCTAGATAGTGTAGTCTCCGCTTGTTACTATGTCATTTCAAAGAGTAGGTCCCTTTCACTATGGAGATGTTTTTACTAACTGATAAATACATTTATTTTCACACATATACTTTATTTTAAGCACAGTTAATCTGCAAAGTCATTATTCTGTCCCTGAAAACTACAGAATTGATGCTATGCACACCATAGCATGGAAATGCCTTCTTGAAATTTCATGGGTCAGACACTGAAGTTGCTGGTAAATACTCATTCTTCTTTTATGTGGTCATAACCCTTATTTTGTTGGTCAGTAATCTGGCCAGTTAAATTCTTGTTTTCCTAGCTCCATTTAACACAGTTACTATTTGATACAGTTCAGGCCTATGAGACACAAGTAGAAAACGGGAATTCTGAAGAAGGTTTTGTTTTCCTGATACAAGGAAACAGACAAGACTGATAGAACCCCTTATCCTCTTCATGTTATGAAAGTGGATGCGTGGAACTCTAACAGCTATTTTATGACCATGAGATGGCAAATACAAGGGAATAGCCGAGAAAATAATGCAGATATTGAACTTGACATGGTTGAACTTCAGAACCAATGTCAATAGCCACAAAAATCCAGATCTTAAGTTTGGTGTGACACATAATTGTGTTCTTAGGAGGTATCTTTATTTTCTCTCTCTCTTGATTCTCCCTAGCAGAATGCATATCTAATTTTCAATGACTCGTTCATGCCCATCTTTTCAAGGTACTACTAAAGTATCCAAGGCAAAGAAAATTGGAACCTGAGTTAAAGGATATGCCTTGAAAGTTAAAGGATGACTGGATAGACAACAATCTTCAGAGACATTTATCTTCCCGGAGCTATGTGCTTCTATTTCAAAGAGTAAGGAGATTAGGGGCCATTCACTTACATTCCAAATTCAAGTTTGCGTTACATTTCCAAATTGTAAAACATTTGTGAGATAAGGTTTCTTGCCTCAAGAGAGAAGGTTGGCAGCTGTACAACAGATCTCATATAAATTTCAAGCCTCATAATTTTGGAGTTCCTTTCCTCTGGTGTAAACCCTTTTGTACACACAGACATAACCAACTAACTCTCACCTCCTTGCCTCAGATGGGGCTTGGGGGTTTAGAGATATAGTCTGTTTTTGATCCAGAAACCTCATGTTTGCCTTCAGGATAAGAGAGATAAATATAGATACTAGAAATGTATCAAATTGTCTAAGCAAATTAAGGCTTCCTCCTCTATTCTCCCATTCTTCTAACAATGCATTTATCCCATTGGTTCATGTATTTTTTTTTAATTGTTTCCTTTCAAATATGAGTTATAAGAGAACAGAAGCTGACACCTACTTATCTTTGAGTCACAGGTTACTTGCATGTTTCCTACTATGCTGGAAATACTTAATAAATAATTGAACAATGAAAGGATATAAATAACAAATATTCAGGTATAATTTAATTCCTTGGAAATATTCTACAATGCCTCCAAATAAGAATAAAATTGGCATCATATATATCTTCATAGTCTATCACTTATTTTTCCAAAGAAAAATGAAGTTTGTATTAAATTTTCTTACAACTGAAATTCATATTGAATTTATATTAAATTTCTTTATAAAACTTAGAAAACAGGAATCCATCAACCAACCATGTGACTTTCTATAGTACTGAGGTAAAATGGGGGACTAGGGGGCCAGGAGGGGTCAGGATGAGCAGGAAGAGGCAGAGGCAGAGTAACTCCTGCCCCCACTCAGAAGTCAGAATACGATGACATTTTCACTTTAAAATATGGGTAGCAAGATAGGAAAACTGTACCTTTCAGGCAAAGTAATCAAATTGACTTCAGTAAAACTAAATACCATATAATCATTGGCAAAAAAGAATTGTAAGCAATATAAAGGCATGACAAATGTTTCTTTCTTAATAATTGCCTATATTCCCATAATCAAGTTAAAATTTCTATTTTGTTTTTGTGCAGAGTAGGTATCAAGTAAAAATCAGAGTAGAAATTTTTATTTTTTTAATTCTCTCTCTAGGTTGTTTTCATGATACTCAAAATCAAATGCCAACTGTCATGACAAAGTAATTAAACATGAATATTATTATCTTTTATGAATTATTATAAAAACTAAACATATGCTTACATATGTGACTAGAAAATAAAGTGGATTAAGAAAGTATGCCAATGAAAGCCTTTTGTTTTTAATAACTGGATTCTCTCTTTGGGAAAAAGAATCATTGACTTTACAACAGAGAGTTTATCAGTAAATTTGTGCTACTCACTCACCATCCTAATCATTATTGTCAGGAAATCAATTTGAGATCACAGGTCACAGCTTTAAATTCAAGCGTGGCATAGGGAATTCAATCAATAAATGTATGCACACAGAAAAAGATATGCTGCAAGCCAACCTATTTTAGTAAAACATTTATTTAAACTTGCTTAAACTATTCTGGGAAATGTGTTTAAGTGAAGATACTATTTGTTGAGCATATTTAAATTAAACTATGTTTAATATGAGATCTACTACATCTCATTATTATCAGGCCTTAACATTCTGCCTTTTTAGTTTCTGCCTCAACAATTCTATTGAAACCGCTTTCAAGGGGAACATACATAAAGGTACTGGGTTAGATTAGGGATTGGTAAACTACACCTATGGGCCAAATATAGTCTGCTGCTTTTGTTTGTAATGTAAGTTTTACTTGAACACAGCCACCCTGCCATTTATATGCTGGCTATTGCTGCTTTTTCGCTACAAGGGCTAAATTGAACAGTTCCCATAAATGTCCCATGTATGTCATGCAAAGCCCAAAATATTTACTATCTACCCTTATGCAGAAGTTCAGAGGTACCTGGTTCAGAAGATTAATTAAATGATCTGAAAAGGGCACCATCCATTTTTTCAACGCAAAGAGAAGATATCACTACTATAAAGCTTTATGCCAGGATGGGAGGATGGTGCGGAACTAGTTGTAGTCATAGATGCTCCTAGAGATGCCCCTTAAGATAGGTCTTTGCTTTTTGGCAACTTCCCTCAAGAATAAATGTGTGGGCCCAGCATAACTAGTTACCTACAAAGATTCTAGAAGATCTTATGCCATCTCACCCACTGTACTGGCGTTAAGAGTACACAAAAGCACATGGAGCTCCATCTAGGGCAGGCACCTTATCCCTAGGACCCAAGCAAGAAGAGGAAGGAAAAGGAGGGACAGTGATACGTAATGTCTTCTTTTATAACTATTGCATCCCAATAAATCAGTCGCTGTTTGAGAGTCTGTATGTTGTGAGGAAAATTGAAATGCTGTAATCCAAGTAAGCAGGATGCTACAAACCTTTTTAAAGTGAAGTTCCTACAAGCTGTATTGTACTTAATTTCCTCTTGGATTCCATCATAGCTCTATGATCCTTAAAATAACCAATCCTTCTACCGAATCATTATTTGAGCTAGGCTTAAGTGGGTTTGTCTCCCTTATAACCAAGACATTTGACTTAAATAGACTTGAACTGAAACCAAGGAAACTGAAGAATCATAGCACACTCTTGCATGGCTCACATTATATATAGGGATACCTACAAAAAATGAATAACCCAAATAAAAATTTAGAATTCACATTTGTCTTAGCTCAGGCTACTACAAAAAAATACCATAGGGCATTTCTTTCTCATGGTTTTGAAGGTCAGGAAGTTCAAGATCAAGGTGCTACCAGATTAGGTTGATGGTGAGGGCCCTCTTCCTAGCTGGCAGACAGCTGCTTTCTCTTTATGTTCTCACATGAGCTTTCTTCACTGAGTGTGAGGGAGAGAGCAAGAGTACTTTGTGTTCTTTTTACAAGGGCACTAATCCCATCACTTGGGTCATACTTTCATGACCTGATCTAAACCTAATTTACTCTGAAAAATCCCACCGCTAAATACCATAACATTGATGGTTAGGGTTTCAACAAATGAATTTGTAAGGGATACAAATATTTAGCCAATAACAGCATTCATGGAGAAACTTTGACTTTGACACTTTATTCAGTCTTCTCATGGTAGCTTCTCAAAGTAGTTCCAGTCACTATCATCTAAAAATCCCATATTTTTATGCCTCTAATTTAATGAAAAGATACAGTTTTACTAGGATTCTATATTTAACATTTCATGTGCTGTTTTATGTACAGGGAGTCCTCATTGTGCAGAGTTCTGAAATGCACAGATTTGAGTTACCATAGATAAATAACTTTAAATACCTTTTAGCTAAATAACTATAGTCCCCAAACAACATGGTTCACATTTCAGTTACCACGGTATATTAACTATGAGTAAATTCACCAAGTGCAAACTTTACTGCTAGCTCTTTAGCCCATAAGTCACTACATGAATGAAATATATGCATCATGATTAATGATGACTTCTTTCAAAGCCTGTCTGTGATTAGTCACTCTGCATGTTATTCTGTTCATACACAGAGAGCAAGCTTGTAGCTGTCCTGACCACTTGTCTCCCAGAGGTAAGTCTGTGTACCATTTTACAAAAACAAATAATTGATAGAGGAATTTGGTCAAGAAAAATCACTTCACATGTGTCAGGATGGCTATTATGAAGAAAATAAAAGACACCATGTTGACAAGGATATAGAGTAATTGCACACAATTGGTGGGAAAACAAAATGGCTCAACTGCAATGCAAAACAGTAGAGAAGTTCCTCAAAAATGAAAAATAAAACTATCACATGACCTAGCAATCCCATCACTTGGTATTTATCCAGAAGAAAAGATACCAGGATATTGAAGAGATAGTAGCACTCTCATGTTCACTGGAGCATTATTCACAGTACCCAACAGGAGAAACAAAGTAAACATTCATTGACAGATAAATAGATAAAGAAAATATGGCATATATGTAATGTGGAATACTATTCATCCTTAAACAATGAAGGAAATTCTGCAATAAGCAACATCAATGAATTGTGAGAATATTATGCTAACTGTAATGAGCCAGTCACAGAAAGACAAACATGGTGATTCCACTTACATGAGGTATCTAAAATAGCAGGAATCATTGGAGCAGAGAATAATGGTTGCCAAAGAGTAGGAGAGGGAGAAATGGGGAATTGTTGTTCAAAGAATATAAAGTTTTGGTTATGAAAGATAAGTTCTAGTGATCTGCTGGACAACATTGTACAATAACATACACTAAAAGTTTGTTAAGAGAATAGATCGCATGTTAAGAGTTTTAACCAAAATAAAATAGAATAAAATAAAAGTGCAAAAAGAAATGTGACATGATGATGTGGAATGTGAAATTCATGCAAATGGAACATAAATGGAGCTTTAGAAGCAATATATATCTTTATGAATGTCAACAGTGCCACTCTCCAAGAAACCCTAGATAGGCAGCCAGAGGAATTTAGTGAAGGCAAACTTGCTGACATAAAAATGCAAAAAAAAAAATGTTTGTGAAGAAAATTATGAGGATGTCCCAGAGGAAGTGATACTGGCAAAATATTTCTTATGAAAGGAACTCTCATGGGTATTTCATTACATTGAAAGCACAAAGAATAAATTGTTGGAAGTAAATCCAAATTTTGAAAGGAGTATGACAATTCAGAGCCATAAAAAAGATGCCGATTCCCTAGTATAATTTATATAACAAGAAGGCAAGGATTATCCAGACACATCTCTTGATGAGTTTTTTTATAAAGAAATGAAACACTTTCATTTGCAACATTTCTGATGTTTTAAATTACAGTGTGCTAAGTTTATATTCGTTTTATTATTTTAAAAAACTTCCCAATTTATTCATAACAGACGGTAAGAGTATTTTGAATATTTTTAACAAAAACTGTGAGGGTATTGGAACAATCATAACTATTCCCATTGATTATTAGGATTTCTGCACAATTACAGCTTTCATGGTCATTTTTATAGTCCTGCACTATCTTGAAAAGTGAGGACTGACTTATTAGTTTCAGTAAATTGATATTACTTTAAGAATTGTCAACACAAGTACTAATAATATCACATTATATATTATTTGGGAGGTGGAAAGAGATGAGGAGAGCCTCTAACTAGAGTTGATCCATAAGCTGATTTTCATATGATGTTAAATTTCTCTGTGGTCTGTTAACTACATAACAGACTACTCTTTTAGAGGCATAGTAAACTTTAAAAGTAAAAAAAGGTGAAGAGCTTCAAAAGACTGAATAAGCTAATTACTTCAGTAACAGTACCATTTTGAAGCTCAGGGTTCGAGTGATTAGAATCCTGGGATCTGAGCCTTTGCTTACCTTCTCTACTAGAACATTTCTTGGAGTCTGCCTTCCTCACCACCTCCTTCACTAGTTTTTCTTCCTTACTCCTTCATTCTTTCCCTGATACCTTTCCACCTGATTGATCTTGGAATAAATCCATAGCTTTATTACTGTTGTTATTACATAACATGTATTTTTGAAAAAACTTTGACTTTGATTCAATATCTATCATATTACATCATACCCCTGTTTAGAATATTCAATAGTTTCTAATTCTCATCTCTCTCCATTTCATACATACACACACATCAACATGAATAAGTAAAATCTCAGAATAAGTGTTTTCCTTGTATATGACCCTCAGTTGATTTTCCTCATATGTTTCTGTGGCCCTGGAAGTATGTGCATTAAATGAAACATTTCCCAGCATTAACTCTTGAAGACTTAAATAATTCTCTTGATACACAGGTTAGAGATTTTAATTGCATGTATCACTATGGGTTGAGTTCATCACAATCTCCACAATCTACAAACATAATTGGCTTATGGGAATATGCACCATAATAACCCTCTCACACAATTCACTGTGCATTTTGCCAAGTGAGTATATTTCTAATTTATTAATTGAAAGCACAGAGGCCTAAAAAAATACAAACACTGAAAAGCTAACTATAAGGTCCATTTAAATATGTAAATATTATAATATGTGATCATATATTCTGGATAAAATATACCATTTATTTGCTAGCACAAATATAAGAGGGCATGTTGCATGATAAATTGTCAAAATATGTAGAAATTAGCCTAGAACAATTTGCATTTCATACACTAGTCCATATGAATTTGACAGTTTTTGAGGCATGAAGAGACTAACTTTAATAGTATTTAAAATTCCTCCAATTTTTAAATACATATGGTTCTCTCAACAACTTCTTGAATTAATCATGAAAATGATCTTTTTTTTTCTAGACTCCCACACTACCCTGAGCTCTGATTATTTTGATAGTTTACCTCATATAAAATCTAAACCAAAAAGCAAAATGCCTCTAGTTTATTTTCCCATTTTAATATATCTTGTAAGAGAAACTGCTTTTAATCTAACAGTCTTCTTTAGGTTGTATTCTATTAGAGGAAATTAGACCAAAATTGATCTGGGTAGTGAAATTTATCATTACCCACAGAAAATGGACAATGAAATGTGATTAGCCTGCAATGTGCCCATCATTGCCTTTTTCAAGAGCAAGCCTTGAATAGAAAAGCCTGGATTCAATGAATCAATAACAGTAAAAGCAAAATTGGAGGGCTGTCAAATCAACTTAATTCCTCTCTTCTGATCAAGTGGCATCCAATCACCTAAAGCACAATGCTAATAATCAAATTAGATTGCTTTTGACTCCTTTTACCTGGAGTCAAAACACAAATCTGAATGTAACATTTATATACTCAACTTTGAAAAGCCACTAACATATCACTATATCCTGGAATTAAATGCTTGTTGCATTCTCAGGATAAGGCAGAGGACAAAATTACTTTTGATTATGCTCTTAAACTAAATGGAACAATTAAAATAATAGGTTGCATTCATCCATTCAACAAATATTTCAAACCAAAGAACTTTGCAAGCAGCAGCATGTTAATCTGGTGTATCCCTTTGAATGGCATTGCTTTTGCAAAAAGCAGGCATTTTTCACTCTTTTCTGCTCTGTAAGACCTAAATATAAGTCATTCAATCAGATCACATGTTTTGCCACCTGCCCTCTAGGTGTCTTTCTTACGGGTTCCCTTAGCAATTTATAACCAGCCCTTATTGTACTGTATAATAACTTCCTGTGTATAATAACCTAGAGGAATCATGACTCAGTATTCTTTCAGATGTAAATGTCCAGCACAGTAATATTTATTGAGTGGATAAATGGCTATGAAAATATAATGGTATGGATATGGCACATTCTAAAATTTTGAGACTTGTCTCAGTAGTGAGAATTGGCCTTTAAGAAAAAAGAAAGTTATTTTTTAAATCCTCCTTAAAGGGAGAATTTTTCTTCAGATAATATTTTAGGAAGTATAAACATAGATGCGAGGCTTCACTACATCACATTGCCAACAGCAACACTCCATTCAAGAAAACCAATCAGGAATGCCCTGGAATGAAGCGGTTCCCAATGCAGATTCTAGGGAGAGATGGCTGTTGTAGTGGATACGACACTATTTATCTTTACATTGTCAAAACCAGCTCATCAAGTATGTTGGAGCCCAGTCTGCCTTCAGAGAGTTTTCCTGGGAGGAAAAAAAACCAGATGATCATTCAGCTAAAATTCTTCTTTCTCAACAAACATACTTATAGCTCTCTGGACAGTTTTTTAGCTGGTGTTTGCATGAAGTTGAGACATGCAAAGAAAGGAAATCTGGGGTCAAATTATGAAGGTGAAGGAGAGGGGATCAAGCAGTGAGTTTAACAAGAGGTCTCAGAAGATAGCTCTCTTCATGTGGATACTATAAAGTGAGATTATAAAGCCACCATGCTGTCAAATATAAAGTGTAAATTAAAGCCAGGAAAATACTATTACAGAAGACAAGAAAAGGGAAAGAGTTCGTCAAGGACAAAGTAAAATGACAAAATGAATAGGGGAAAGGAAGGGTTTGGGGAAAGAATAGAATTGTGATATTGGGGAGGGGAGTGGGCCTTGCTGTATCCTTTTCCCAAGAACAGCGTCTGTGTTGAAAGCACTTATAGAGCAACCAGCTTTAGAGCACCAGACAGTGCCTGAGGTCCATGTTCCTTTGGCTTTTCCTCTTTTGATTCACCTGAATGTCACGTAAGTCCAAAAGTGACATTTACCAAGTTCTATCACTTGATTGGAGGCATTAGGTTAGCAGCAATATCTTTCCATAGCCTTAGCCCTCTTATAGCACAACAGGCTTTGCCCATGGCAGAGTTCAACACATCTTCAAACACAGACTTACATATAAAACAAGTAAAATGGAAACAGAGGGAGGAAGGTGGGTGGTCAAAGTTACAAAAAATGAGCACCTGGCATCAGCAAGTGATCAACACCACTTTGTGAAGTGCTGCCTAAATGGTTCAGGGCTATAAAATGATGCTATGTTAATGGATATGTGTTTTTAAAAGAAACCTGGAGGTATTTTAAACATTTGCGGATGGAACAGATGGGACAAAAAAGAAAACTACATTATTCAGGTTATATAGCCTTAGTCTGGGCACTTATCTAAAACAAAGGCAAGGGTTAGGAGGAGATTATCAGAATCAGATCTTTGCACAGACACATACATCTGCATTGATAAGGATCAAAAGGAATCTGAATATCACAAAGTCTAAATAAAAGAGAAAAAAGTCTTGGTATGGTGAAGGCCAAGAGAAGTCTGATACACGTTTTTGAGATTTCCCTTCTCAAACTCACTCCCTAGCAAGAGGGAACTGAAGTATACAGCACTTTTCTGAGATGGAGAAATCTTGTCATGCAAATTTTGTTTTTTCAACAAGACCTGAATAAATAGATCTGATTAGTAACTAGATAAAGGAAGTACCATAGCTGCTTCTACTAAGAGGTTTGAAAAGATGTCAATGTAGTAACTAAGGTTAAGCTGACATCTGACAATAGCAACTGTTAGTCTTTATACTTCTTTTCATTGTGGCTCAAATTGACAGCTTAGAAAATAAATGTTTAGTGGATTTAAATTACAATTGTTTTCTATTTAAATTTCTGTAGATGTCTTCTCTGTCATGTAATAACTAAGAAGGATGTCCCTAAAGAAAATTCTTCAATTTTCACTAAAAAGATAAACAATATCCTTTTTGAAAAATTAATTACTACTTTCTAGAATGGAGCAAGCACTGAACATCCAAACAGTTCTGGAAATCTAAAATACATGTTATTTTTATTACAAGTAAAAAATATAAACAATTTACTTTTTAAATGCATCCATTGATAATGAACAAAAGAATAGTTGGGTTTTTTGTTTTTGTTTTGTTTTTGGTTGGGGCCTGGCAAGGAGAAGAGGTATAAAATCTGTGGCATACCAAGAGGTAAATAAATGGTCTTCTGCGGCAAAAAGTAATTCTGGGGGAGTCTCCGGACAAGTGTTTTAGATAGATCTTGGAAAAGATCATCATAAATCTGACAGGGTTTACTGGTCAGATTGAATGGCATCCGTGAACTTGAAAATGCTCTCAACCAGGGATCATATTGTTGCCAGGCAGTTGCGTCTGGGAGGTCTCTCCCTCGGCACCAGGTGAAACTTTAACCTGGATCGGGGGACGGATCTTGACTCTGAATGAGGAAGAGTTCTCGAGCAGGTCAGAAGAGGGTAGTAAGGAAGGAATTCACTGAAGTGAGAGTAGAGATGAATGGCAGCTGCCTTGGAGGCAGCAGCGAACAGGTAAGTGCAGAGAGAAAGAGGGAAAGTTCTTGGCCTGGGACAGATTCCCTTGCCATCCCCTAAAGTCAGGGTCACCTGATGTCCTGTGTCTGCTTAGATCTGCACGGCACAGGGGTATTAGCCCTCTACCACATCAGGATTTGGGGGAGCCACAGAGCACAGGACGGAGTGAGATTGTGTTCCAAGAACTTTTCAAAGAAACATTTGCAGTCAGGCTAGCTACTAAGAGCAGATAGGTCATGCAGCTGCAGTTCCTTCTGGGTCACTCAGGCAATGGGAACTTGCAGGCCCAAATCTGAGTTCTCAGCAGTGCCTCCCTACTTACCAGGAGTAAAGCAGAGGCTAAGTGAAGACTTGGAAATAGAATGAAATAGCAAAGAAACAAAGATGTTCACCACTGGAAGAGTGCAGAGACAAAACGCAATTACATTGAGCAGTGAGAAAGCTTTATTTAAAAGGTACTTACTTAAAGAAAGAAAAGTGCACGCATGCTCAGAAAGGAGCTCACTGAAAGGCTGGGGGTTCTCTCTTTCAAGGATTTTTCAGGAATGTGACAAAGGGCCACTTATAAAGTAGTCTCAAAATGCTTATCCCCTGTGAGAGACTCTAGGTGTCTTCTCTTCTATTATCAGTCCTCCAAGTGATTCTGCAGAATGAATTTAACACAAGAAATTGGTTGGTTCCTCTCCAGGATAGCAGCTTCCTTCAGGGAACATATCAATCAAGTCCACCTGCCCTGGATCCAAAGTGGTTTAGTTATTGTCTGTTTGTTCAAGAACATATTAGGAATCTTACCTCCTAACTTCCTGTTTTTTAAAAAGAAATTTTAGCTTTAAGATGGAATCCTTCCTGTTCTTACTATACTGTTTATATCTCAGCTTTTTGGAAAATTAATCATGATGCTTGTCTCCTGTCCCTGCCCTACATCAATATGTTTCTGTACTTCAAGGAAAAGTACCCACCACTGCAAGTGCTCTGGGGCCAGCTCACACTGACCTGGCTTTCCAGAGCTGAATGCGCACATCTTTTCCCAGCTCTACCTCTCATGCCATCAGGTAGTAGCTTAAAATTGGCTTTGGATCATGGCAAAAGATACAAATCAGGACTTCCCCACATCTGGAAAGCCGGTTATTAAACACCAACATACCACTGTCACTGTCGTCATTCTGTTTTGTGTCATCCAGCCAAACAGCACCACAATAAGTCATTAACACTGTCAGGGAACCTGTCAATAAGACACTGTGTCAATGGCCAATGTTCATTTTCATTTTCAGCCCGTAGTCCAGTACTGCCTCAGGGCTTCCTGCCTCCATTCTCACTGATGTGTTCATAGAACTGACTCCATGTAAAGATGCCAAAACATATACTAACTGGGTACAAGTGAAGAAAACCCAACAAAGGAATAAAATAGTATACTTTCTACAGGCATTCTATATCTAATTGTCAAATTATTGAAGGCATTCTTCAAATTCACCTCTTCTATGTAATTGTTTTCAGCCCCTTTGGTTAATTTTTCTTTTTTTGCTCTTTGAGGATAGCTTGTATTTCTATCGTGATGGTTATTTTATTCCATTTACAACATCAGATTGAATCATAGAAAATGAGTAGGTAAAAATTTTTTGAATATCATCAATATATAGTTCAATAACTGTTTAATATTTTTCTTCCACTATAATGTTTTTTAAGGGTGTGACTATGTTTTATTTACCATTAACCCACTACCTAAACAAATAGCTCACATATTCATACTCATCAAGTCAATGAGAATCAGAGAGGATATGACTGAACAATGAACAGTTTTCAAGAACCTATATATTGCAGATGAAAGCAAAATGTCAGTAATACTTTAATAATTTTCTATTGCATTATTATTCATTTGAACATATTTGATAGGTCTGGCTATGACTGGCTACGACAATGTTAACAATACAGTGTGTTCATGACATTCATAAGGGTAAGTGTGGATTTACAGTGTAATTATTCTGTCTGCTAAACATGTAGCCCTTTATAGATTTCATTACATTCTAGCTGTAACTCAGAATTTCTGCAAAATTGGTTACATGAGAAAATTTTATTAAATATAATATCATTTATATTCTTGGAATTATCATAGCACAGATACCTTATCTCAATATCCCAGTCTAGCACTTTCTTACAAATTAGCAAGATTACATATGATTAATAGTTTGCTTTTTTAACTATCAATACCACCAATCTACTTTTTCAGTTAAATATCTTTATCGGAGTAAAGGAAAGATGGAACAAGATATCTAGAAGCAAATAGGGAAAATGATTTAACACATCTAAATGTAAAATGAGTAGCAGCCTTGTGGAAGAACATAAAACAGAAGAAAGGAATTAAGAATCATGCTTTCTCCTTTGTGACAGTTGAGAATGCAGCCTAAAGTGGAAAGTGACAGGCAATGCTGTTGAAGTAGATGTTAACATATCAATAGGTGTAAATTGCAACAAGCAATGTTGACTTTAATTGGATGATCCCTACCATAGCTCTGATTTTAGCTTTGAGATACACAAACAGTATTCTTATTCTGTCACTTCATATCATAGCAGAGATACAGGGCAACAAGTTCAACCAACACAAATAGGATCTAAAGCCTCACTATATCTAAGACCTCTAAGTGATGGCCAGGTGCACTGACCTGGTAAAGAGTAGGTGCTAATGATTTCTAATGGTTCATTAAAGACAGAGATCCATTTAAATCCGTGTATGGTTTGACAGAAAATATCTAGGAGTAAGTAGCATCAAGAAAGGGAGAGACAAGAATAAAGAAATACTGCCTCTTCATTGATTACTAGTTAAAAATCTATGTAATACAGGATATCTAGGAGAAAAAAATGACTCCTCCACAATTTCAGGAAAGCTAGACTGGTTACTATTTCTCTACTGAAGCCATTAATATCTAGGTTCTGGAGTAAAGTCAAGGCACTGGATCAGAATTAAAGATGTGAGAAGCCAGCAGAAAGCAATTTGGAAAAGCATAAGGGGAAAGAAAGTGAAAAACTCCAATTCATCTATTAGTGAATTACATACTTAAAGCTCCCAAACTCTGGACCTAAGCAATAGGGAGCTGTATGTAAAAAGCATGAATTTACTGCAAAAGATTAACAAATCAAACATGCACCACTGTAGGAATATCTACATCTTATATATATAGGCTGTGTAGCATAGTGATTAGGCCAATGGACTGAATTGGCCTGTTCAAAGACTACTAGAGTTCAAAGCCAACTTCCTAGCCTTGCCCATTATGTGAACTTCTCTGAGCTTCAGTTCCCTTGTGTATAAAATGAAGGAATAAATAATAACTTCTTCATAATTGTTATGAGAACTGAATGAGTTAAAACATCTAAAGATTTTGGAATAGTAACTGGTACATAGTGAGTACTACAGAAATGCCTGCCATTGGTATACTTAGAGGAAAATTAGCAATTGTGAAATGCAACACAATAAAAACTGATAATAAGAATATAAAATAATAACAAAATACAAACTAGGGAGATTCTCAAGATGGTGGCGTAAGTAGGGTGGCAGAAATCTCCTTTCAAAGCCATATATATTTGAAAATACAGGAAATACAACTATTTCTA